>NW_026527013.1:89349836-90062336 GCF_024362965.1 Panthera pardus
CTGGAAATTGTTTCCTATTTATTCTAACTTTTAGTTCCAGTAAAAGTTCATGGAAACTATCCTGTCATGAGGAATTTGGCACTTGCCAAAATGAAAACGAAAATGAAAACAAAACAAAGCAATACAAAACAAACAAAGCCTGTGCATGATCATTCAGGCCCAACCACATTCAATTACAAAGGCTTTACTTGGCAGGACTCATGGGGGCCAATCTGCCCTCTCCACCCAAGACATGGTGCACAGTCAGTGCATTACAATCTCTGAAGGGAGTTGCAGTCAAAGGCTCAGGACCCACTGACTGGCCATGTTTCTATGAATATTTGCATTCCTCGCCTTGGTGCCTCCATTTGGAGGTTTCTTTATCAGGGAAACACAAAGATAATTTTTTCTCCACTCCGATTTAGTACTCAGTATTTTTCCATCCCTAGCCCTTGTCTTTCTCCCTCCTCTCAGACCAAATCTCCACAAGTTTTTAGTTTAGTTTTGTTTGTTTGTTTGTTTTTTCCAGGGTTCCTTTAACAGTGAGATGGGTTCCCATGTCTACCACCTGAAAATCTGTTATTGGGGGGAAATGAATCTATTCATTTCTTCTAGGGAAGAATCTATAGTTTCTCTCATTTTAGATTCTTTCTCATTCTGATATAATAAGTGATTAAAGATTTCGGTATTACTTTCATATTTGTCTTGTGGCTTTAATTGGTTGCTCCCACACACCTCACTGCCCACCTTTTTCCAGCTCAGTGGAGCTCCTGACAAGGAGTGATTTAAAACTATCCATATATCTGAAGTTCCTAGGGATTACTATAGTCTTGCTGGCCCACACTTTACCTTTAGTGATTTAGTAACATTTTATCTGATTTCTCCTTCCTGGGATGGGGGTGGTGAGGGAGTCTTTGATTTCAGGCTACTTGGTTACTCCATGACTACAGCTAACTGATTGCTTCAAAAAAATGTCTTGTTATGATGGAAGTGATAGTCTTTCCAGCTTTCTAAATCTTAAGTGGAAGCAGAAATATCAAGCTACCACTTTCTTCTAGCTTCTGACAGCTAAACCATCAGCCTGTTGTAATTTTCTCCCAGGGACATTTGCCAGGTTGTTAAATCCTGTATCATGAGAGAGTAGCTCCATACTGCCAATGCCTCTTATCTAGTTTCATATTCCCTTCCCCTTGACCTCGCATCCCTATTATCCACTCTTATTTACTCCTACTCATGCATGTTAGCTAGATCCAGCAGCGGTATTGGCATAAAATCCCACTCAGCCTGTAGCAGACATATGCTTTTCCAATTGGGCATTGCTGATATTTGGCTCTACAAATGGGCGTGATGTTCATAGAGGGAATGGAGAACAGATCCAGAAGAAAGAAAGCATTGGTTTACAAATCTCTTACCATCTGGAGGCATCTGAATAGTCTTCATGTGAGGGGGAGCTTTTTTTCAGGCAAGGAGAGGTAGCCTCCTTCTTTTGCCCTAGATGATTCAGGGAACCTGGGCACTTGAGATCCTCAGGTGTCCCTATTCAAAGTCTTAGGATCCTGTCTCTCCCAGTTCCGGGTCCAGATGTTTTCCTCTGTCTACTGCTAGAATGTGGAAGGTGAGAGTCTCTCAGTGGTGCCAAGGAGACATTCTAATTTTCTCAGTTCATATTAATTTTATGATAGATAGATTTGAGCCTGTCATAGTATCTCTTCAATGCGTCAATGGCCCGTAGAAGCAATCACCCAGTTCCATAGTCCTTATTATTAGCAATGTCCTCCATGCTTCTCAAACACCTGAGATTTGTAGATGCTAGTACACCCCCCACATTTCTTCTGTGTCATATCTCAGTTTATCACAGATGGAAATTCTAGCAACTGCCATGCTAGTGCATTCAAGGGACTATCAATTATCCGTCTGCCATTAGTGATGAGACCCCTAAATTCAGTGGGTAATTGGCTGCCATTACGGTATAATCCCTGGAGAAAGGGCAGTCTGTAGTGCACATGGATTGTAGATCAAGGTAACTACCGTGAAACCAAAGAGAAGTTTCCAGAAAAGGATTAAGCTGTGACATTTTTGCAACCTGTGTTTACAGCGGTTGGGGGAAGTTTGCATTGACCTATAGAAGGACATCTGAAGGAGATTCCAACCATCCCTGCTTTGCACAGCACAGAGGTTCCATATCTTTTGAAAGATTATTACCCTGTTATACTTCTCTATGTCTTTTCATTCACAAATACTGATAGATCATTTTGTATACGAAACTGAACTCCCTTATTCCTTAATTTGATAACAACTGCATTTCCCGTTAAGTATCCTAAGAAGACAATTAGTTTCTCCTGGCACGTTTGTCGGCCCCAGGACCCGAACATGGTTTTCTTGAAGACAGCTTTGACCTATGTTTGATAGCCTCCCTTGCATACAGAATGCTCTTTTTAATCATTTTTTTTCCTTTTACATTCTTTTTTTTTTTTTCAACATTTTTTATTTATTTTTGGGACAGATAGAGACAGAGCATGAACGGGGGAGGGGCAGAGAGAGAGGGAGACACAGAATCGGAAACAGGCTCCAGGCTCCGAGCCATCAGCCCAGAGCCTGACGCGGGGCTCGAACTCACGGACCGCGAGATCGTGACCTGGCTGAAGTCGGACGCTTAACCGACTGCGCCACCCAGGCGCCCCTCCTTTTACATTCTGAACTCGACCCATATTTAGTAAGAAGTAAATCTTCCAGACATCTTTCCTTCACAGACAAATTTATAGTGAAATGTCACTCTTCTCTTACATCCGAGAGTAGTTCTGCCAGTACCCCTTTGATGATATCTTATTGTGTGATGGCACATACCGTTATTACCATTTACCCATGTTTTTGCATATATTTTATCGGTACAATTAGACTAAGTCCTTTGAAAGAAAGGGACTATAACTTATGCCTCTTTTTATTCTTATCAGAATTATACTAAGTATTCTATCTATGAGTGCACCATGTAGAGATTTCAAATAGAGGAATCAAGACTGTTTGATATGTCACTCGTATATAACAGTCCTTGGCACAGAGAGGCACTTCTTAAGTTTTTCTGACTGAATACATAAAGACTAAATTAATTTATGACAACTATATATTCTGGTATGTTTGCCTTTGTGCGCACGTGGGTGCTAATACTAACATATGAATTTAATAACTTAATTTTTATTTGGGAATATGTATGAAATGGCAGCTTATTTTTTTCTGTACATTTTCTCAGTCTGCTTTAAATTTACAGTGAGAAAAGTCACTCTTTCTATTCCATTTATAAGCCACATAATGATGAGCATTCTTGAATTTATTTCTCTGTTTCTTAAAACCACAGACCTACAGATGAGTTTGAATCAGATCCAAAAATCTATGGGTACTTGAAAGCACACGGGGGCCAGGCTGCAGTTTGTGGGGAGCCTTATAACCGCAGGCACATGACAGCTAGCAATGAGTAAACCAATCTGGGTGGAAAGGATTGAGCCACATCTTTGTTCGAACTAAGTTTACTGACTCTTCTGACTCTTGTTTATGAAATAGCCTGATACATATATATGTGTGTGTGTGTGTGTGTGTGTGTGTGTGTGTGTGTGTGTGTGTATATATATATATATATATATTTAATGCTGCTAAATGTCAGCTAGCTTCATGTATTTCTTTTTCTTTTGTCTACATCTTTACAGGCCCTTATAATGTGTGTCTTAATCAGAAATAAACGGGTTTCACTGTGTAGCTGTTCAAGAACAATGGAGACAAAGCCAGGATTGCCAATAATAGCTGAAAGAGGAAGTCCTCCAAGTCTAATGAGAATATTCTTTCATTTCTAAAGGGCTTTGCAGAGTATTTCCACAAGTCCGGGGGATTTGCACAACATGAACAACAACAACAACATAACCATTTGAGCGCTTGTTCGGATTGGACCCTGCCTATCAAAATGTTATTACCAGACAGATTTTATTACTGAAAAATAATACGAGACAAATGTTGCTAGATTTTCTCCGGTGGGCTAAATTTTTACTCTTTCTGGCAAATGGCCCCAGGGGGAGCCTGTCAACTTTATGATATGCCCCCCTTTCAGTTTTACTTGACTTTTAGTTATTTCAAAGTCTGTTTCATTTAGTTTCCTCTACTTTGACGTTGACTTTTTTCTCATCCTTTTTGCTTCATTTAGCTAATATCTGATCTACTGCTTAGAAACCTCCTAAACTGCCCTTTCATTTTGATCCTCTTCTTTCCTATGTGCCTCATCTGTATGGAAAGATAGTTCAGCCACTCTTCTCAGGTATGCTCTCACACCACATTTTATTCCAATGCAGTGAAACCAGACTAGTGACATCACAATGGCTTTGCCCAGTGCAAATACGCCACCATATTTTGTACATGTTGCCATTTTTGAAGAAAATATGTTTATTTACCACCTCCTGTCACATTCCCTGTTTATACAGCTCACATAATTTCCACTTTTTCAGGTGGCACGTCACTCATTTTTTTAGTATTCAGTTTCCCTAACACTTCTCTTGACAATTTAAGAACAGTAGCTGTTTTAGCCCTGGCCTGCTCGCGGAAAGAACTGAAGGGTAGCTCTTGATTGATGTGACCACTAGAGATCTCAGGAGCGATGGCTGATGAAGCTTCAGTTTCATGTTTAACGAACGTGACATCCCACATAAATGGCTTCTTTTTTTTCTGACACAGTAGCAATTGCTGGCCTTTTCCTTGTTTTTAGTTTAAATTTCCAGGAAAGGTTATTTAATTTTATGAACTACTTGTTCATTTCTATTAAACCAAACCCTTTTATGTCTGACTATATTCTAGGCTTTTGGCCTGCCTAGGATGGAGCTGTCTTGGAATAGATGTCTACCACTGATCCAATCAACAGTGACACATACCATGGCTGGCCATTCTGCAGAAACCATGGTCAGGCAGTGGCCCTGAACCAAGAGTGTGGGCATGGACAGGACAAGCACCGACTGACATTTCCATTACTTTCTATTTCTCGATGCAATAAACACATGACATCACTCTTCTACATACATTTCCAAGAGTGTTCTAACTAAAATTGTCCACCTAGAACACATTTAGTCATTCGCTGTTTTTTGAGTAACCCAATATGTGTCAGGATAATTTTCTGTTTATTCATATGAGGAAAAATTAGGGATGGAGAGCTGAATAAAACAAAACAAAACAAAAATCCTTGCTTTCAAGTTTCTTCTGAGAGCTAGAAAGCCTATCAATTACTTTTGATAAATTAACATGAGTGATTGAAGACCATTGAGAAATGAGGGAGATGAGATTAGGGGCAAGCTGTGAAAGATCATAAAGGTCTTTGTATATTACAATAAGGAGTTTTACTTTTCCTCTAATTATAATAGAAACCCTTTGGAGCTTTGGTTGTGTTTTGTCTTTTTATTCAAGGGTGTATCATGATCAGATTTCTGTTTTAAAATAAGCATTGTGGCTGTTGCCCAGAGAATGTACTCAATGGGGATTAAGAACAGAGGTAGCATGGGCCAAGTAAGAGATTCCTGATCTGGTCCAGATAAAATGATTTTGCTTTGAACTACACTGGAGCAGAACGTGATGAAAATAAGTTGTATTAGGCATTTTACATGAAGAACCAACAAAATTTAGTGTTGGTTTTTATGTGGTTTTTACACAATAGCTCCAAGAATTGTGACCTGGGTAACTGAGGGGATAGTGTTATGATCATCTGGGATAGGAAATATTTGCTACAGAATAGATCTAGCTGGAGAATTTTTAAGGGGGCAGGGGTGAGCAAGCTTTCTATATTATCATGGCAAATTTGGCGTGCTCATTATAAATCCAAGAAGAGACGCCGAAGGTATTTGTAAAAGTGAAATTGGAACACAATGGAAAGAAGCCATACTAAGGTTGAAGGTTTCGGGAGTCACAATTTTCCTGATGGATTTTAAAGCCACTGAGGCCAATTTAAGTAGAGGAGAGAAGGCTGAAATTGTGTTAATTTACAGACCAGGTAGGATAAAGACTACTAAAAGGGACAGAGGAAATGTTTCTCAGGAGGTAGGAGAAAACAGATAAGCTTTGTTTTGTTGGAGCCTAGATTGTAGTTCCCATTCTGGAGAGTGCATCAACATCTCCTGGAGAGCTCGTTACCCTCTAAGTCTGACCCAGTAAATCTGAGATGAGCCCAGGAATTTACTTATTTTGTAAGTTCACACATATAATAAAGGGTCTGATTAGATTTTGTTGTTTTTTTTTGTTTTGATGTTTGCTGACAGCTTTCAGGCTTCGTTCCTCCCTCTTCCTCTTTTCCCCACATCTAGGTAAGCTGATAAGAAAGCTTGACTTCTCTCTCCTTTCATTCTGGTGAGAGGTTCAAACTCAGGAGTCTCTGCCAATGTGAGGGAACCTTCACCTGGTTCCTTCTGCCCCCGAAAGACCATAAAAGCCTGAGATCAGGCTCCTTTCCCTGCTCTCACGAGCCATTTTTGAACCTGCTAGAAATCATTCTGCTATTCCTAAAAAGCTTTACTATGTAATAAACCTTTTCATATCCTCTTAGCGTGTGTGTGGCATCCTCAGTCTCAATAGATGAACCAAACTTTGGGTAGTGTCCTCGTGTTACTTCAGAGTGGCCACAGGTGGTGTTACCCTGCTTATCTGGAGAGTACTATGAGAGCCATTCTATAGCATGCTCTAATAAACAGTCCCTTAATTTAAAATGCTGCTAAGATTCCAAGTAAGCTGAGGATAGAAAGTTGACCACTGACCTTAGGGCGATCATTTGTGATTTTTTTATTTTCTTATTTTTTGATGTTTATTTATTCTACGGGAGAGAGAGTGTGGGTAGGGGAGGGACAGAGAGAGAGGAAGAGAGAATTCCAAGCAGACTCCATGCTGTCAACGTAGAGCCCAGCATCAGGCTCGATTTCATGAACCCTGAGCTCATGACCTGACCTGACATCAAGATTTGGATGCTTAACCGACTGAGCGAACAAGGCGCCCCCATTTGTGAACTTCATAAGAGCTATTTTAGCAGGATGGGTTGGGGATATAATGGAATGAAATAGAGGGGACACAGAAAGTCTAGAGAATTCTCTGAAGAAGTATTTTTTTTTAATATTAAGGTATATTTGGATTTTGATTGATAATAACACAACTGTCAGATCTACCCTTAGACTAGAAAAGGGAGAATTATATACTAGAGAATTCTTACATTATATTAGAGGAAGAAAATGAAGTTGGCCCCATCTGATGGTGTCTGCTTTCCACATGAAATAAGCTGAGATCATCAACTCAAAAAGAGAAAAGGATTATGAAGAAATAGTCACTGGGAGAGTGGGACAATGATCTTCAAGGGTATCAACTAGGATGAGCAATGGCAGTGAGGAGTACTTATCCGAGATGTGTGATTGTAAGTTTGAAGGGGAACCAGGTAATACTGGGAGCCAGTGTTGCCTAGTGGGTTGTGTCTGCAGCTCTTAAGCCAGAGCTTCTGGGTTCAAATCCTCTTTTTTCCCCCACTCATTTCTTGGGTGACCTTGGACAAAATACTTAACCACAAAGGGCTCGTTGCCTTTTATAATATTAGTTTGACATGAGAACATGTCAGCCTTAAAAGGTCTCAATGCTACCACATGAAACCATTTCTTACTTTTCTGTAGGTAGATAATTCATTATTTTACCTTTAATACGAGGCCTGTGGCAGACTTGCTTACATTTTACTGAATCAGTGGGTGGCCCAATGACTAATCATGAAATAAGCATTGGATTCGTTCCTGGAAAATTGGGATTCAATTCAGAAGGACATGGTAAGAAGAAGGTCATGCTTTTAATTTTGTCCAAACACTTTCATCCCCACTGCCATGGTTGCTTCAGTTTTGTGCCATTAGGAAGACCCAGGTTGGAGAAAAATAATAGTCACCTTGGATAGTTGAAGCAATTATTTGCTATTTTTGTTTTCCTCTAGTAAAGGCTCACTGGCGATGAAGCTGTGATTATTTTTTTTTTTTCCCCAAAATTTGTTACTGTGTAATCTGTCAAACTGGCTACTTCCAGATCACTGCCCATCTAGCCAAACTATTACCTACTAGTATAGCCAGCTTCACTCACATGTGATCTGTCTAGCTGGACGGATCCCACGCTGAGAAGGGCCCAGTGCTTTGCTGAATGCTTTGCTTTCACCATCTTGAAATTCTTTGGACTAGAGTGTTTTAAATGAAGTCTGATGGAACAACAGGACATGCGTGTGGGCAGAGGAGACGTACTGGGTGGCAGAGCGCTCACTGGTGGTGGCTCAGCAGTAGTCAACCGTTCCTGGCACAGTGGAAGCATGAATGCATAGCATTTGGCATGGCACAGAATCCTACGCCCCGGCTGCAAGCCAGGACTGGAGGCCAGACTGGAGGTAGCGATAGCACAGCAGCAGCACAGATGCCAGCAGCAGTGGCTCTGGGACGGAGGAGGGGGTCTGCATGGGCGTCAGGATGTGAGGTGTGGGAATGCTTGCTCATCTGGCTGCACAGCCTATTCGTGAGCTGTCAGCAGCCATATTAACGCTCCAGTGGGGTGCTGGGACAGAACCTGCTAGTGGGCAAGCGGTAAATTATGTCAGTAAATTGTTGTAAAATAAAAGGTTACATATGGATATTGCAATAAAGAATATCAGGAGGCATTAGGACACTTCAAAGAGTTTAGAATCTCTAGTTTTGATGACTAATGCACTATTGCAAAGGAAATACCCACAGGCTTGAAAAAAAGAAATGAAATTTAATGTCATTGTATTATTGGAAAAGAACACAATTTTCCTATGAAGTTTTGGTTGACTCTATTATTAACAAGGAAGACAATTTTAAACTAAATTATTTTTTTTAATTGAAGATATAGTTATAGAATTCATGGACAGGCATTTTGAATTATGTGCAAATCATGAAGCTGATTTGTTTCTTATATGACCTCCACAAGGTATAGAAAATGCCAAAAGAAACATTAAAATGACATTGTATAAATTTACATTTAAGCTAAATTTAGACTTACGAGAAACTGATTTGTATGAAGAGTTAAATCTTTTTAGAAAAAAAAATGTTCCATGAGAAATGTCAGGTCCAGATGTACTAAATTTTATATTTTGAAATAATTAGAAATTTATTCCAATGTTATTATAGCTTATAAACATTCTTATTGATTCCAGAAACAGTCGCATCCACAGAAAAATTCCTCTCAAAATTAGAAATTATCGAAATTATTTACAATCCTGCATTTACTGAGAGTGACTAACATTGCTTTCGGTTGTATCAATTATAAAGTCTACTATAAATATAAATTTATGTGATCTAGTAAATGAAAACAGAGATAAAAATTATATGATTAATCAAGATACTCAGTAAGAAATTATTACTATTTAGGGTATTACATAAAATTATAACACAATTTATCTTCAATTTGTAAATTAATATTATTTTCCACGTAGTACTGATGCCCTTATTATGTTTAGAATTATATTTAGTAAACAAGTCTTTTAAAGGAAAGATTTTCATATTTTTGCACTTTTAATAACAAGGTACTAAGCAAGGGACCCCACATATTTGTTTTGCACTAGACAATGAAAATTACATAGCTAGCCTTGCATAGATGCAGAAATTATTTCAAATCCTTCCTCTGGTTATACTCTTGCCTAGCCAGAGTGAACTTTAAAATATATCGTTCAAAGTTCTAATATTGGGAAAACAATTTAAATTATTTGAGGTCTGCCCCTGAAAACAGAGGTGATCCACCATATATATAACATATATTTCTATCAGTCTCCAAACACAGACTTGTCTCATCCCATGGGTATCCTATCCTGCTATAAATAATTTATGCTGTATTTTAAAAAATCATCAGGGTAGCCAACCTGTAAGGCACCCAGTGAGCTATGCTATGGCGTATAAAGATAAGCTGGACCAATCAGACCTGACTTTTGTTTTTTATTGCTTGTCACTTGTGTGATCTTGGAAAACTTTGCGTAATTTTTCTTAGCCAAATGTATTTATCTAGAAAATAAAATAATGGAGTTGTTTAGATGTCTTTTAAACTCCCAACTCTAAACTTTTATGTTAACAAAAGTGAATATTTTAGTAGGCTTAATCACAAGGATAATTGATTACCCAATCATAAATGCCTACGTCACAATTTGAGAATTAAAATTTTAAAGGAAAATTAATAATTACTGACTTACTTAATGGAGAGTGTCTTGATTTATACATTCTAGGACTATGTCGTGAAATCATTTGAGATCAGTGTCCTATGATTAAGTGGCCTTAATTAAGTCTTTACAGAGGAGTGCATGTTGTGGCTGAAGCAAAGCAATAGCAAAGACCAGGATATATCACGGACAAACCTGGTAATAGCGTTTTTTAAACACTGTTCAGTTTTGCATTTGCTGTATAACCGACCCATAATCCCATTTATTGTCCTTCCTCAACTCGTCCACTTGTATGATTAACTTACAGTATATTTCAGACAGCATAGTAGCAAACATCAAAATTTGTTCTCACTTACATTTACAAAAGATTTCTGAAATCTAGTATTACTACCATAATAAGGTCATGTCTTGCAGAAATTTCATTTATCTTTATAGTGATGTAGAAAATGCATTTATTGTACGAAAGATGGAGAAACCAGTGATAATGAAGAAGTAAGTTTCTTCCTATTCCCAAGGTGTCACAGGACTTGAGTCAGGGGTCGATTGACAAGTATGGTATAATACTATCTGGTCTTGAGCAAATGAGCTCACGTTGTGGTAAAGAGTCCCAAACAGTGCATTGCGTTTGTTTAAATAGCGTGGGAGAAATTAACAGCTCTGAGTAATCGATTGCAGTTCCCATGATGCCTGCTTGTTGCAAGAATTGTTTGCAACTTCCGGGTCTGTTTGTTCTGAGCCTACTCATTGTTTCCAGACACTCTGCTGATTTCTGAGCTGAGTTCAGGCTGTTCTTTCTAACACAGCCTTATAAGCAAGCGATGAGGAGATTTGCAACAGCCTAGTGTTAATCTCAGACTTCTAAAGTATTATTGGAAAATTTGGCACACTGCACTGCCTTTGAGCAAATAGATGGATTCAGATCAGTCTTCTACTTCTTAATTTGACTTTATATGATGGAGGGAACCATGTGGGTAAAATTAGGAAATTTAGAATATTAGAACAAGAAAATATTCAGGAATGCAAAGCATGCTATGCTGTAGAGTCCTCTTTTGGATATAACATTGGCCAAAAACTTTATTGAAAATAACGGGGAAAGTCTGAGTTGTAGTCATTTCCTCCCTTTCTTTAATGCCATTTCATATTAAAACAAGAGAAAAAAGAAACTGCTCCAAGTTCCATCAATGGATGAATTACTAAATTTTCTAATGGAAATCAGCAACAAAATTAATATTTTATAAATGAATGTGACATCATTAAAAATGAATCACCTGAATAGCATTTGTTTTTATTCTGAAATAACAGGTCTTTAATTCAGAATCACATATCCAAAATTATTTTTACTTATACTCTAAAACTTGAAAAATTCATTAACAATTTATCATTGATGCTGTCATCGTTTCTAAATATATTCCAATTTAATAACTATTATTAATAAAAACACTGTGTTTGCTTATTGCACAATATAGTCATGAGGAATAATTATTGCCATTTAAAATGCTCTTATAGAACTTACATGCAAATAAAAATATATCTACCAGTGTCACTCCTTAGTTTATTAGTCATGAAATAGCTAGCAAAAATAAAGAAAAATTTATATCATCTTCAAGAAATATTTACCCTAGATTGAATTTGGGTCATTAAACATTTTTAAATCTGCACATGCAATTGGTGTTGGTATACAGCTGGTTTCATGGGTCTAAGAATGTTAAATCTGAAACAATCAAGTTTTTCACAGCTGTTATTGGTTAACTTGTGTCTTCCCCAAATTCATATATTGAAGTCCTATCCCTCAGTATCTGAAAATGGGACCTTATTTGGAGATGGGGTATCTTAGGTCAGGCTGCCATAAAAAAATACTTATAGACTGGGTGGTTTAAACAAGAAACATTTATGTCTCGCAATTCCGAAGGGTGGGTGGTCTCCCGGTGCTGGCAAATCCCAACTCTGGTAGAGGCCACTTTTGGGCTTATAGGCGGCCACCTTCTCTCTGTGTCCTCATCTGGTGAAGAGAGAGGGAAAAAGCAAATTCTCCTCTCTCTTCTTATAAGGGCACTAGTCTCCTTGCGAGGGCTTTGACCTCGTGACTGAAGACCTCCCAAAGACCCCATCTTTACATATCATCACATAGGGTTTCAACATAAAAATTCTGGAGGGACACAAACATTCCGTCCTGAGCAAAGGGTCTTTACAGAGGTAATCAAGTTAAAATGAGGTCATGACAGTAGGCCCTAATACAGAATGATTGTTGTACTTGTAAAAAGAGAAAATTCGGTGATGGGCATGAACATGGAGAGAGAGTCAAATGAAAACAAAAGCGGATCAGGGTGATGCTTCTATAAGCCAAGGAATTCCCAGTATTGCCAGCAAATCGCTAAAGGCTAGGTGAGAGGCATGAGACAGATTCTGTTTCACAGGCCTCAGCAGGAACCAAGCCTGCCAATGCTTTGATTTAGGACTTTTAGCATCCAGATCTCTGAGACAGTAAATTTCTGTTATTAAGCCATCAAGTTTGTAGTGCTTTGTTATGGTAGCCATAAGAAACTAATAATACCATGGCATGTGCATATGTATATATATAATGTGTGTGTGTATATATATGTATATATATACACATATATATACATATATATACACACACACATATATACACATATACATATACATGTATATACATATACATATATACACACACATATACATATATATACATTATATATATACATATATATATCTCATGTATTTATATATCTCACATGTACTACATATGTATATATGAGTGTATGTAGAAGCAAATGCATGGAGAGATGGAAAGAAAATTCATTTCAGTAGTTACAAGACTAAAGAAGAGGAAGAAGAAATTCCTGTTAAAGAATTGGGTTTATCATTAACGTTCTGTTTTAGAAACAGAGAATATTATTAGTCACTCGTACAATTTGAGCTTTGTTGAAGTTATTATTATATCTCATGCAGACAATTTCAGTAGTTTCCTACCAGGCCTGTTTTATTTAAATTCTACGTATTTATTTTCTCCACTTAAAGAAATCTGCTAACCCTTCAAGAACCAATCCATCCCCTAGGGTGCCAGGCGAAATTAGTTATTCCTTCCAGTGTGAACATATGACACGATGCTTCAGTTTCCGTTATGGTGCACTTAAGAGGGTGCTCTTTAACATAAATTGTTTGGTGTATGTTTGTCTCACTTACTAGAGTATGAGCTCTGTGATGTAAGAGACTTCCCTGCAAAAACAACAGTCATCATTCTGCTTTGTAAAGAGTAGAAAACTTGAAAATTGTTTGCTAAATTTTACATCATCCTGACATTTGTTTGTTGTGCAACCTTCGGCAAATAACCTAAATACCTACCACTTCAGTACTAACACTTACCACTAAGGGTAATTGTGGATATTTAATATGAGGCATGTGTGATATTTTTTTTGGCATGCTGTCTGGAATTTTGTACCCCCAAACTAAAGTTTGTTGTTGTTGCTGTTACAGTTTTTGCTCTTACATAAAGCTACTTAGATTACATGTATTGTTTGGATCCGTAGAGGTTTACTGGTTAGTATACAAACAAAGGCCCTACAACAATATATGTAAGATCCAGGATGAAGCCAGTAGGTGGGAAAGTTGGGAAGAATTGACAAGGCAATCCCAGGGGCAGCAATTATCTGGGAATTCAGATACTTCTCTCTCATGGTGGCCTATCCATACCCGTAAACTGTGTGTTGCTTTTTGACCTCCGCTCTTGCTGACCGCTGACACTTTTACTCTGCTGTTGCTGACGCTAATTTCTGTGTGCTTGACATCTCTTTCCATTTTCCGTGCCTGCTTTGTACCACATCCTGATTCTGCTTTTCCGGCCTTCCCAAGTAATCTGGCCAATTCCTCTGGTTTGTTCCACTTTTGCTTGAAAGTGATTTCCGCCGCTTTAGTAAACATCTTCGTCTTTTTATGGCAAAAAGGGAGATTATGGTCCCTCAACTAAGATGCCAGAAATGGCTGGATTATGATCATCTTGAGGAGTAGTTGTATCAGCTGTCCATTTCATCGCACAGCACCTGTAGACCTCCTTTTTTTTCTTTTGATGTGTATTTATTTTTGAGAGGCGGGGGTGGGGGAGAGGCAGAGACAGAGAGGGGGGGGGAGACAGAGAATTCTAAGAAGTCTCTGCCCTGTTCGCACAGAGCCCGCTGTGTGACTCAAACTCATGAACCATGAGATCGTGACCTGTAGAGATCAAGAGTTGGACTCTTAACTGAGCCACCCAGGCGTCCCCTGCAGACATCTTTTTACAGCTCCCCGTCCCCTGCCTTGCCCCACCTCCACGTAAGGTGTATGGGGCTCAAAATACACAGTGCACCTGTACTCATGATATGGGAACAAAGTACTCTTTGGGTCCTTTTACAGCCAGTGGGGTCACGCATGCTTATCCATATTCTTCCTTCCTATGGTTCCTTCTTTTCTTATCCCTTGCAGGATCTTATCACCATCCTCAGACATTCTCTGTCATGTCTCTTTTCTAACGTCAGGTCCTAAAGTGGCAAGACATCTGCTCTAAAGCACATTTGGTGTTCAAAGGACTCTAAAATTTTCCGAATTTTGAATGGAATCTTCCTTCTGATTCTAGTAGTTCACTGAATGATGCCATCCTCTAAGCATTTTATATAATATCTCATGCTGGTACATCATCCAAATTCCTGGTCCATGAGAATGCCTTCTAGGATGAACAGCAGAAAATGTAATTCTGGGAAGCATAGAGAGCTGATAACCTCAATTAAAACATTTTAGCAGAGGTCAGATGCTCCACTATTAGGAATGTTGCAATTCCTACACGAGCAGGAAGTGAGACTATATTATTTGTACTGTATTATTTGTATTATATTTTATAGGAAATGTCCTGTGCCCACTTCAAATTCTCTTTGCCTCAGCTTTTATTCTAGACACTGCTCTGTTGCTAAGTTTTGACAAGATATCTCCAGTTTCATGTAGGTACGGCATAGAAGTGCCTCACCTCAGTCTTCAACCTAGTCCTGTTAGTTCTTGCCCTTGGCCTTCTCTGACATGGGACAACCAGGGGAATGTACTTGGAACTGTGCACAGAATTTATCACTCTTTTGGGAAACTCTTGATGCTTTGTCTTTAAGATGGCATAATTCCTGCCAAATTTAGCCTCTTGCCTGCAAGTTATGACCTCATACCCCTTCTGTCTTGGAGAGACAAGTAGATCCTTCTTACCAGAAGTGACACCCAGAGCTGGATACGAATTTGCCTTCTCTGTGTATATTGCCCCCAGAAACATCACCATATAAATGCGGCTTTTACTAGCATAGTGTATTGTACAATATCGCCTCATATCAAGGGACCCATTTCATGACAAAAGAAATAAAGTAATGGGTACATAATTATGGGATCTGCTGGTTTCACACATATCCCATCACCCAGAAGCGGCTGATCTAATAAAGTGATGAAATAGCCTATTAAAATTTGGGTTTGTCCTCTAGGATGTTAAATCTATTTCTATAATGGAAACATGTAGTATCAGGCCAAGTCTATATTTCCACCCCAGTACTTATTTGTTGTTGTGTGTCATCCTCAACAAAAAAGTTAATATCTCTTGAACAATCTTTGAACACAGAGATAGGAACTGATAAATAAGTGTCTTTCTTTTTTTTGGCCAAGTGTTAATGAGGTTTCTCATATGGCTCCCATAAATTAAGCACTTTGTTTCCATAATAGTGGCCAATTTGATAACATATTGGCTCTCCCATATATCACTCCTGGTTCCTGAGATCACAGTCTCAAATAAACTATTCATACATCATCCTTTGTCTCAGGCACTATTTTCACAGAAACACAGGATAAGGCAATATCTAAGGTCCTCACCAATTCTGGCAATGTATTAATTTTCCTAAAGATAATTGTATTCTAAATCTAACTTTTCCATAATAGTCTAGCAGAAAGATCCTGGATTTCTTTCTCTGAAAAGAGTTGTCACTATCTGCTTTCGATTGAAAGCTGCAGGGTACATTAAGTAACTCTTTTTAGTTTATGACTTAATGGGTAGAGTTTTGTGATATCAATTGTTCATAAGACAAACTAGAGCTGAATCAAAATGGCATGATTAACAAAACAGAGCCAAGTGTAGACATTAGCATTTGGCAATAAGAATAAGCAGTCAAAATATTTGGCAAAGGCTGTTGCTGTGGATTCTTGTAGATGAGAATGGACAAGTTTTTCTTTGTGGCCATGAAAACCACAATTTTATTGTTATAACATAAATAACTCTAGGCAAAGGGTCTTGGCAATCATACCTGACTTATTATTGAGAATATATAGACATTTTTAATCATTAAATAATTTTTCCTTCTTTCTCTCAGATATAAGAGCATGAGAAATTCTACCACTTAATCCTTTGATATGATTAAGCTTAGCCTGTGAGTGCTACCATGATGGATGTGGACCAGATTTGTAGATTTCACCGCTGGAATATCTCATTGGTTTGCTGCCATTTGAGATTGAGTTACTCTCTTATGTTCAGATGAATGCCGGGCCTTCAGATTGTCATGTTAATGTCCAATTTCCTCTATTTATGGGGGATGAAGAGCTAAAATCAGTATCTCCCAGGGTCCCTTTCAGATTCTTGCTGCAAAATGTGTTTAGCCAGTTGTATACACTTGACCATTTGGAAGGCAAAAATGAAGGGACACTTACCTCCCTGTACTCTTGACTAGTACAGAAGGGCTAACAATATAGGTAAGTGGGACTTCCCTACAGCAGCATTCAGTGACCAACACCAATGTGAGAGGTAGTTTACAAGGTAACAGTGGCTATTTCTTGCTTTCAGCATAACCCTAGTGGCAACCTCGGAAAGCACTCCCTTAGTGGATCAGTATTAACCATGGAGATTAGTAATAACCAGTATTATTCATGGAGAATTTCCAAAGGGTCCCATATATACCTTCAGCACTTACGATGACTTTCTAAGGGCAGAATTCCCTGTATCACATATCTTCCTGCTGAAAATACCCGAAGCATTTTTTGTTTCCTTCCCTGAACCCTAATGGATGCATGAAATTAAAGGAGAACTGAGTATCATGACACAACAGACAGTGGAATTTTCAATGATTGAAGGAGTACCATCACAAATGTTAAAAATGTAAAGTGAAGGGTGCCTGGGTGGCTCAGTCAGTTAAGTGTCTGACTCTTGATTTCAGCTCAGGTCATTATCTCACGGTCATAAGATTGAGCCTCATCTCGGGAGCTGAGCATGGAACCTGCTTAAGATTCTCCCTCTGCCCCTCCACCCCCTCAAAAAAAAAAAAAAGTAAAGTGAAATATATGTTCACATAAAATTATTTCTTAGGAAAATACTATGTGTTAAATATATTGCAAATGTGAGAGAAGCAAGGTCCAAGGTGGAAGTCCTGGCTTGTGTTTATTTTTAGAAGATTTTAGTGGAGTTAGAGGACTTTGTGACAGAGAAAGAGATGATACTAATCTTTGGGCTTTTGTGTACTCTGGACCTTCAATCATAATCTCTTCTGTAAACCTCAAACCATTAACATAAAGTCCTTTCTCAAAATTAAAAAAAAAAAGACATTTCAATTTTAAAAAAATATGTAAAATTATAAGATACACCTGCACATTCCAATGTGTTCGTATTACTGTCTCCCATTTAGTATGATCTTCAACTCAGAGCAACATGTTAAGGGAAAAGACCCATGTCATACGCTGGACACTTTCATGTTTCTTAGGCAGATACATATAGTTCTAGATTGTCAGACGATTAAGGACAGCGGTTCTTACACTCAGTGACTGTGCACGTTTGATGTTATCAGTTCCTCACAATTCCATCAACAGTCAGACACAATGGTATATCGACTGACTGTAACTTCAGGATCATTTCATGGACTCCAGAAGCTGAGCGTTTAAATCATACTGAACTTCTGATTTGCTGAATATTAGCTCTTCACTGAATTATTTTTTAAAGAATCCTGTAATAGTACCAAATCTGTTAGCACTCCTATCTGGAATCCATTCAATACAACAGGCACGGAAAAATGTTTTAAATTGTGGATTTTTCAGTTTGGGTGAGTGCTGAAAAAGCTGACTTTCAGAATACCTGCCCAATGATATTCTTTTATATATTTTCACAGAGAAATATGGCTTACCCCCCATGTTTCCTCAGCAGCTCACATGGCATTTGAAATCGTGGATGACACAAAAACTTGTCTCTAAGTCAATTTGTGACAGCTCTCCCCCCTCTGTTTTTAACACTATATTATTTACATGCTTTTTTTAATAATCCGTGCCCTTAAACAGTGATCTGCATGGCATAGAAATTTATGAATTATAATAAAATGAATGACAAAGAGATCATTCGAAGGTGTGATTTTTAAAAATGAAATCAAATTATGCTCAGGCATCATGAAGAAACAGTTACAAATAGTGAACATTAAATCGTTCACTGTACTGAATATATAGGAAATTAAGGTAAGCATGTGAAAAAGTGTCCTTTGTTTTCTCTAGAAATCTAATAAATAATAAAAAAATAGAAATATAGTAAGGTGTCCCTAGCTCTGAAGTTGAGAATTCTGTTTCTGTTGTTCTTTTACTTTACTGAACATAAAACCTCTGTGCCTGTTTAAGGGTTTGAAAACAAGAAAAACATATGGATGTTTTTAGCTCACTGACTATTAAGTACAATGCTTCTCTCAGTGCAGTATTATCACGGGTGACTTCTTTGTCCTGACATTATTGAGAATAAATTAAATATTTTTACTTAATTAGAAATTTTAATATCTGCCTCTGTCAGGCTGCTTCAGTGCCTGACAAAGAGGGATGGAAATGGATACATTCTGAAAATATTCATCTCCCATTGGCTGGAATAATTCCTTTGAGCTGGAATTGAACATTTTAGTGGTTGCTGTGGAGTCACAGAGGTGATGTCTTAGTTCAGTGGCTTGAATCACTAATGCGTTAATGTCTGGATGAGGGGCAATGGGAATGCTACCAGAGTTAGCTTCCAGGGGATGGAAGGTTCTGTCTCCCTCTCCCGTGAATGACTCCACACACGTTTATGACAGCATCTACCTATTATTACAAGTTCATGTGGTAATTGCTTGCCAGGAAATTCCTTCACTTAAGGAGATAGAAGAGACAACAAAGAGAAAATATCTGGCAAGAAAGTACACATGCATGTATCCCTTTCTCTGCTGCCCTTTGGAGATTTTCATGGGATAATATGATCAAACAAATGCTTTCTCTTGTATGCCAAAATTTCTCCAAGAAAATATTTCATCTGACATGTGGCTTTGACTCTTTCTGTCAACCACCTCTCTTCTCCAACCAGTTTTCCTTCTTCACTTCTTTTTAAAATTAATTATTACAGAATTCGCAAGGAAATCAAGCCAGGTTTTTAGACTTCCTTCTTCGTGCTACTAATCTTTTTTTTTTTTTTTTTTTTTTTTTACAAAATTAATTGATACTTGCTGATTCTTTTCCTCATTACTACTTAACCCCTTGCAAGCTGCCTTCTACTCCTGCCCTTACGTCATAAAGATTTCTTTCTTTAGGTCAGCGGTATCTTTCCAGTGACCAGTCACAAAGATTTTCTGTTCCATATTGCTACCCCTCTTTCTTAAGCTCTGTCTCTGGTTTTAGTTTGTGCGACATTATTTATTTAGTTCTGTTTCCTACTTTACTGTCTCTTTTCTTTCCTGCCTTCTTTCTTTCTTTGTCACTTCTCCTGGTATATTTTCCACAATTTCTAAATAAAGGTGTTCCCACAAAATGTGTGTTCTACTCTGTCCCCGTCCTCTTGATCAGATGCTTGCATGATTTCAAACAAATCTCCAAGTAACTTCCAGCTGTCTTGGTGACAAATTTCCTCTTTCCATTAAATTCCAGATGCTGCTCAGTACACATACTGAATTGTTTCTTGGGCCCTTAATTGAGGTTTCTATATTTAGACTCTTATTGAAAATGTAATGCATTTAAATACTTTTGAATTGTAACCAGTTTCAAATTTTTATGCAAAGAGAAATTGTAGATGGAGCACACCTGTTGTTACCAAAAACCTATTCATCCGTATTGAGATTGTGAAGCCAAAGTTATATAGTTGCACATATAAGAAAACAAAAAATAATGAAAGTTGTTGACCAGTGAAGCTAGGTTTTGCAATCTATAGTCCTTTTAGTTAATTTTGATTAGGCTTGGTCTAACCACAACGTACCTGAATTCATTAGGTTTTAGACTAAAATTTCAACTGAAGACAGCACCGTAACTCATCTCCCTTTTCATTTTGAAAATCTGTTTCATGTTACCACATGGTGCATAAATAACACGGCCAGGGAATCATGTATGCCAAGCGGACACTCATTCATTCAACACATGTACAACACACTTTGCTCACCAACTTGCTAACCACCACGGGGGGTCGGTTCCAGCTCATAAAATGACTTATCTGGGTTTTCTCTAAATTAAATGGTGGCAATTACTTTTCAACTAGGTTTTACATTTTGGGTCACAAAGATGCTATATTTGAAATATCAAGCAAAAGGAGAGTTAAAAATTTCAAGCAAAAGCACTTTTGTTACTTAAAATTACAATACTTAAGGAAAATAAGGCAAATAGGAATTAAGATACTGGAAAATTTAAAAACATATCATCCAGAGGCAAAACTCTTCCTTGGTCTCTTTAGTTATCTCCCCTGACATTTTAGCTTATACCACAGCGGCTCAGATCTCCTGGATTATTTATGCCAAATATAAATAATCCATTACATTTCATGTTCATCTATTTCCATACATAGACATATTTTGTTGCCATTCTAGGAACACATCAATAATAGTAAAATCTCAATTAATTACAGCCAAACTGCTTGGTATGTGTTATAAGTAAAAATTACCGTATTTCATTTTTTAGATAAGGAAAGCCAAAATAATGAATTTCATTTAACTAGGTGTATGTTTAGAAGTAGAGGATATTGAAAAAGAAAAAAAAAAAAAAAGATAAACTGACAGAAACTAATATTGGGCAATTGTGTGAAAATATCTCTGTCTCTCTCCAGGCCAAGTGAATTGTTCTTTACCTTGTATTTTTATAGCACAATTTAATACACTTAAATAATTTGGAATTGTTATTGTGTTTACTTTTTACAAAAAGATAAATTGGTGGAGGGGCACCTTGGTGGCTCAGTTGGTTAAGCACTGGATCCTTGATTTCAGCTCAGGTCCTGATCTCATGGTTCCTGAAATCAAGCCCCACAATGGGGCTCTGCATTGACAACTCGGAGCCTATTTGCTGAGCTCTTTCTTTCAAAATAAATAAACTTAAAAAAAGATAAACTTGGCACACCTGTTATTAATAACAACATATTCACAGGTGATGTTTTTAGTATTTAAAACGGCAGAGCCCAAGTGATTTCATGCATAAGAAAGGAAGATATGCAAAGAGATTGTTTTTATTTGTTTACATTACCATTTCTCTCATTAAACTAAGCTCCCTGAGATCAGAAACTGTGTCTAAATCATCATTGTATCTCAGATATTAACCCAGCGTCTGAGTTGCCATTTCCAATCAATATCTGTCACAAAATTAAAATAATCGTTTTATTATACAGTAATTATAATATGCCTAGAATCATTCAAACTAGTAAATATACTTGCACAATGATAAGAGTAAGAACTAAATATACTAAAGGAAAAAGATGAATTGGAGCTATAGTACTGAATAACACACAGTAATATAATTTTTAGATATTGCTATCATAAATATCAAAACGTCTACTAAAATTGGAGAATAAATGTGATTAGGGATTGTACTGAGAAGGAAATACCATTCTCTATTTTTAAACATAACTGAAGCTTGAAGTCTTTTGTATATGTTCCTTCTTTTTCATAAACAGGAAAGATTTTGTCATATATGCAATGATGAATGTGAGCTTCTCTCCCTAAGCCAGCAACGCTTGAGAATTATGAACTCATTTTTCTTCTTCCCACATACCTTTGTCAAGATAATCTGCATGCAAAACCCCACAATTTTAAGGGAGTTTCCCACTTGGCCAACTTTGTGGTGAAAGAGACCCATAACAAATATACGTCCAAAACATAAAGGTAGAAGTGTGATTTCAGAGAATGCGAGTGGCTTGGGAGTTTGGGGTTTATAAAGATGTAGTTCGGCTATTGGCTCTTTTCTGAGTGGGGTTCTACATGAACTTCAATTTCTCCATTTGTAAATCCGAAATAGTAATTTATTTCTGCTCCCATCCTTGGTAATACTGACATTTTTTCCATGGATATCCTCAATGTTCATCATATTATTATTTATGTGATTAAGTATATTGTAACAGTCATGTCAGGATGAAGTCAAAGTTACTCTACATACACTCTTTGGGATTTTTTTACATTTAAAATTTAGCCATTTTATTTATTTATTCATTTACTTATTAATTTATTATATATTTTTTCTTTTTTTTAAGTCATGTAATAATATTTGTTTAAGTAATACCCACACCCCACATGGGACTCAAACTCATGACACTGAGATCGAGATCAGCACACTCGTCCAACTGAGCCAGCCAGGCACCCTTAGTCGCATTTTTAAAGAAAAATCAATTTATTAACTGACTTGAAGACTCACCATTTGATTTCTAAATGGAGTGAGATGTTATTGCGATACGTAAGAAAGTATTTACCAGTGTAACAAACATTCCATAGGGCCAAATCCAATTTTCCAGCAAGTTGTGTTTTTTGTTTTTTTTTTTTTTAACGCTGATTTGAGATTGGTTATTGGTAAAGTGGAGATTTAAAAATTTTTTTTTTTAACATTTTTTATTTTATTTTTGAGACAGGGAGAGACAGAGCATGAATAGGGGAGGGGCAGAGAGAGAGGGAGACACAGAATCTGAAACAGGCTCCAGGCTCTGAGCTGTCAGCACAGAGCCCGACGCGGGGCTCGAACTCACGGACCGCGAGATCATGACCTGAGCCGAAGTCGGACGCTTAACCGACTGAGCCACCCAGGCGCCCCGGTAAAGTGGAGATTTTAAAATAAACAATTTTGACATTTCCTCATTGATTTCATATTAGTATAAATTGAATATTTTTAACAAGATATTTTAAATGGTTATTTGGCTCCACATGGACAAAAAGTAATAAAATGCTGTTTGCTTGGTTTTTGTCATTTGGCCAGAGATTTCATTGTCTATGTGAAGTCACATCCTGATTCTAATAAAACAAATTGGAGGCGCCTATAATCTGAGAAAACTACAGTACATTGTATAAAAATGGTAAAAGTTATACCCAATTTAATTATTATAATATATTTAAAAGATAATTACTTAAAGGTCATCTTTTGTTTGATAATGGAAAACAAAGCTGACCCAATCACAGACACTACTTATGGTTTGAACTGTAATTTTCAGTGATGTATTTATGAGGAAAGGCACAAGGCTCTGTATGGCCCAAGCTTGTAAAAGAATTAAAATTACATTTTTATTTCTTACATTCCCCGACCCACCCACCATTGCTTTGGACAGCACTGTGAGTAAATCAATTCCAATGAATTAATTGTCCTTTGTGTGTTAATGTTAAAATATTGAATCATGAAAATGTATCAGTTTGCAGCGGTTAGTATCTAGAGTAATGGATATTGGTTAAATTATTTCTGTCAGGATGACTGCATAAGTTCAATGAATCTAATTGGATAGCAACATATGTTACTTCTTTTTAGTCAATACATCGATTCCTTTTACTGATGTCACAGTGCTGAACTTCAAGGAAAATGCTAAATGTCATAGAACTAATCTGTCACTTGTAATTTCTGTAAGATACTCCTGTGGAAAAATCTAGGCCTGGTGCTTTCTTGGAGTGGAGAATCTCTTAGAAAATATAATTTATTAATTATGGCCATTTTTTTTTTTTTTAGACTTTCTATACCTTCTGGGTCATTTTTGATCACTTACATTTTCATGAAAGTCATCTATTTTATCCAGATTTACAAATTTATTTTACACAGTTGAACAAAGAACTCTCTCACAAAACTTATAATTTCCTATATACCAATGGCAATGTACCACTTAGTATTTCCTTTTTACATAATTATATTATTTACCTTTTAATCTTGATTTACTGTACATAACATTTCATATATTTTACTGTTTTACCATATAAATAAATTCTTTACATGGAAAAAGCTAATTTACTTACCAATAATTAAATTACCCATACATCTATTATTTTGTTAGACTTAAATAATTTTTACACATGTAAAAAAAGGGGGAAATAACTTTACACAATTTCTCTTCTCCTTTCTGTAACAACTCTTTTTACTTATGTCTTTTCCAAGGTCTTAGGGTATATGACATTCATATGCTAATTTGTAAACCCGAACTCCATATTTAACTTACTTATAGTCACGCATTCTTCTTGTCATATATTCATTGTTATTTCAAAATTGTGTGAAATTCAGCCTCAAGTAGTGAGTTCTACAAAACTCATAAGCAGTATGTGAGGTATATCCCCTGAGTTACTGCAAAAGTGTGTCTGTTGCTTTTATGATAGTTGTGTTATGTATGATGTCACTGAGTCGTACTTTCTCTCCGAGGGACTCCACTATGGTACTGTCTTTGACCATTGGCGACTCCAGGTTTTTACCAAGGTCATGTGAATTAGCTTTAGGACAGGATTTTATGGGCAAGTAAGTTCTTTTATTTGTTACTGCTCTCAGGCAACTGAGTATATTGCTTCCAGTTCAATCACTGTCCACTATGCTGCCTCACTGATAAGTTGGTTTATGCAAAATATTGCTCATCTTTATGATTCAAAGCCAAACCAAGCTCAAGGAATCTCCCACTGTCATCCCAGGGACCACCCTCCCATTATTGCCAACAGGGACCTGTTGGCTGGCACTTTTGCTTGTCTCTTTTTTTGGAGAAGTGTTACCTACCGCTCGGTGTACCCTGGAGGGAGCTTGCTGTGTCTTCCTATGCTCCTCTTTGACCATTGCTACATTTGGGATCCCATCCTGTTCACTTGCGACACAAGGTTTCCATAAGGTTTGTCGAAGGTAGAATTTGCATTTTTATTTCTCATTCTCTTGAGAAATTTTGAGTAAATCCCAAGAAGAACAGAAGAAAATACAGACTTGCCTGAATCCTGTTAAAACCACAAATTATAAAGTATAGTTGTATTATTTTTAAAAATAATAAGCCTTGTGTGACACTGATAGATTGTATTATTTTAACCCATTTGACTTAGACTACTTTATTCTTCAAAGATCTTGACATTCATATAGAATGGGTAAAAGTCAGAGAATAAGAAGAAAAATAGAAAATGATTTCATACAGATTGATTATGGCCCCTTTATCAGTTTTTAAAATAAAAGTAATTTTTTGTTTGTGTATTGATTTTTTGTGCACAATTAATTGCAGTAGTCTGTTCTTTATTATTTTTATTAAAGTATAATTAACATACAATGTTATATTAATTTTAGGTATCTGACATTGATTCAACAATTCTGTTCATTACTTAGTGCTCGCCATGATAGGTATAGTCACCATCTGTCACCATACAGCGTTATTACAATATTATTGACTGTATTGCCTTTGCTGTACTTTTCATCCTGGTAACTTATTTATTTTATAACTGGACATTTATACCTCCTAATTCCCTTTATCTATTTCTCTCATCCACCCACCAACCTCCCCTCTGGCAGCCACCAGTTTGTTCCCTGTATTTAACAGTCTGTTTTATGGTTTCTTTGTTTTTTTTGTTTGTTTTGTTTTGTTAGATTCCACATATAGGTGAAATCCCATGCATTTGTCTTTGACTTATTTCACTTCGCATAATACCTTTTAGGTCCATCTATGTTGTTGCAAATGGCAAAACCTCATCTTTTTTTATAGTTCAGTAATATTCCTTTTTATGTAAGTGTGTATATGTATATGTATATGTATCTATACATATATATGTATGTCTGTTTGTATGTTTATATGTTATACAGATATGTATATATATAAATACATACTTACCACATCTTCTTTATCCACTCATCTATGATGGACACTTGGGTTGCTTCCATGTCTGTGTTATTATAAATAATGCTGCTATAAACATAGGAATGCATGTATCTTTTCAAATTAGTATTTTTTTAAATTTTTTAATTTTATTTTTATTTTTTAAAATTTACATCCAAATTAGCATATAGGGAAACAATGATTTCAGGAGTAGATTCCTTAATGTCCCTTACCCATTTAGCCCATCCCCCCCAAAACCCCTCCAGTAACCCTCAGTTTGTTCTCCATATTTATGAGTCTCTTATGTTTTGTCCCCCTCCCCGTTTTTATATTATTTTTGTTTCCCTTCCCTTATGTTCATCTGTTTTGTCTCTTAAAGTCCTCATATGAGTGAAGTCATATAGTTTTTGTCTTTCTCTGACTGACTCATTTCACTTAGCATAATACCCTCCAGTTTCATCCACGTAGTTGCAAATGGCAAGATTTCATTCTTTTTGATTGCCAAGTAATACTCCATTGTGTGTGTATATATATATATATATATATATATATATATATATACACCACATTTTCTTTATCCATTCATCCATCGATGGACGTTTGGGCTCTTTCCATACTTTGGCTATTGTTGATAGTGCTGCTATAAACATGGGGGTGCATGTGTCCCTTCGAAACAGCACACCTGTATCCCTTGGATAAATGCCTAGTAGTGCAATTGCTGGGTCATATGGTAGTTCTATTTTTAATTTTTTGAGGAACCTCCATAGTGTTTTCCGGAGCGGCTGCACCAGCTTGCATTCCCACCAACGATGCAAAAGAGATCCTCTTTCTCTGCATCCTCGCCAACATCTGTTGTTGCCTGAGTTGTTAATGTTAGCCATTCTGACAGGTGTAATGTAGTATCTTATTGTGGTTTTGATTTGTATTTCCTTGATGATGAGTGATGTTGAGCATTTTTTCATGTGTCGGTTGGTCATCTGGTCAAACTAGTATTTTAGTTATCCTTAGGCAAATGCCCAGTAGTGGGATTATTGGTTCATTTAGTATTTCTATTTTTAATTATGTAAGGAATCTTCATACTTTTTTCCACAGTGGCTGTGCTGGTTTACATTCCCACCAACAGTACAGCAGGCTTCTTTTTCTCAACATTCTCATCCACAGTTGTTATTTCTTGTCTGTTATTTTCTAGTCATTCTGACAGTTATAAGGTAATATCTCTTTGAGGTTTTGATTTGCCTTTTCCTGATGATTGGTGATGTGGAGCATCTTTTCACGACTGTTGGCCATCTCTATGTTTCTTTGGGAAAAAAAAATGTCTATTCAGTTTCTCTGCCCATTTTGATTGGATTATTTGTCTTTCTGGTGAACATAAGAACATAAGTTCTTTATATATATTTAGGATATTAACCCCTTATTAGATATATAATTTGCAAATACCTTCTCCCATTCATTAGTTTGCCTTTTTTCTTTGTTAATGATTTCATTCACTGTGCAAAAGCTTTTCATTTTGGTGTAATCTCAACAGTTTATTTTGCTTTTGTTTCCCTTGCCCAGGGAGACATATCTAGAAAAATGTTTTTAAAGCCAATGTCAAAGAGATTAGTGCCTGTGGTCTCTTATAGGAGTTTTATGATTTCAGGTCTCACAACAAAGATCTTCCCTTTGTTTTTCATTTTAAATTTTGTGTTTCAAGTTAGTGGTCAAGACTGTAGGGTACGATGCTGTATTGCATGCACATTGCTCTATAAAATGACTCAATGTAAAAGCAACATTCTTTTTTTATTGTTTTCATATTCTTCTAAAAACTAACCTTTTTATTGGTTTTATGAAAGCAAAAGTTTACATTCCAAATAAAATTTTAGTGCATCAATACCCTTCTAAATTTAACTGCTACAATAGTCCAACAGATTTCTTTTCCAAAATATAAATTAATTATTTCAAAGCCCTGTATATCAGGGTATATAGATGTAGTTAAATACATATATAAATCATTGGTTTTATAGAGTTTGTTGAAATTTCACATTTAATCTCCATGAGATCTTGTTCAAAAACAAGTGTTTGACAATAGTGTTTTATGGCTTCTTGTAAGAAGTACATGTATATTTCAGGTATACGATCAACATCACTTACCCAAGATGGTGAAGCAGCAATGAATCTTGCAGGAAATGCTGGAGGGCAATATACTTACGGCAGGCATCAATAGATATCGGAAGATTTCTGCATTTGGCGATATATTTGTTGAATACCATTAGCCTAAAACAAAACTTTAATAGTGTGAGAAAAATGACATAGCGGTCACAACAGCATTTTAAAATTATTTATGCTCTACCACCATAAAACAGTAAATATATGGAAAAAGGATCGAAGGTCAGAAAGTTTAAGAGATTTTAAATCACATTACTCAACTGTCATTCCTAATTATGAGAATATTGGTAAGCATCCTATGTTTGGAGATATTCTCTCAATAGCTTCTTCTTACATTAAAAACACTGAAATGTGAGATGATATTATTTTCATCAGAGCTTTACCATCATCTTGGACACAGGCTTAGAAAAAATTTTTAAAAATAGACTTCAGAATTCGGTTACAAATATAGTTTAATGTGTATGCATGCTAAATAATATAATTTGTAATGCATGACATTGGAAGTCTTTATGTAAGGAAATATATTTCCCTAACACTGTACTTTATCTTTTTGTTGACATTTGATAAATGTTTATTGAGCATCTCTAATATATGAGGCACCAGTTTAGGTAGTCACCTGTGGGAATTAAAACATAATATCTCACATCTGTGAATATTTTGTTTATAATTCCTACTTTTATTTTTAAAAATGATATATAATTTGCATTTAGTGAAGTACATTAATCTTATACGTGCATCTTAATGTATTTTTTACTTATACTTACATCCATGTCACCATCCTCCAAATTGGGAGATAGAAGATTACAGCACCTCCTTATTTCTATCCACCCTCTAGCATTATAATTGCATTTTCTCTGTTTTCTGGGATTCCAACCTCCGTATGATACTATTTTTGAGTTTCTTTTCCTAGAGAAGAAAATCTTCCTGATGGGTGACCCCAATGCATTGCTCTTGCATTCTGTCAATGTTACTCACATTCAACTACCACCCTGTCCTCTGTCACCACAGAGTAATTTCCCTGACTGTGAATCTGCCTCCACACTTGCCAACACATTTGACTTAGGTGGGGTGAGGTACATGAAAGCCTTTTTATGCTTTCTAATTGCCATGCTTCAACAGGTGCCTTGTGGGTAAA
Source organism: Panthera pardus (assembly GCF_024362965.1). Taxonomy (NCBI): domain Eukaryota; kingdom Metazoa; phylum Chordata; class Mammalia; order Carnivora; family Felidae; genus Panthera; species Panthera pardus. The sequence goes on from NW_026527013.1 coordinate 89,379,291, forward strand.
CCCTTGCCTCATCCTAGCACTTGATGGGAACTGTTGTTTCCTCAGTCCTGAAGGACAAACTAAGGGTTTTTGCTGAGCTGGAGGGTGGACTTTGAGTACCCTCCTCCTCAGCTGGTCCCTGACCAATTTTTTCTGACACGTACTCTGATGTTCCCCCTCCATTTCCTCTTCTCCACATAGTAAGTTTATATTCTAGATAGGATGTTTGTTTACTGTTATTGTATTTATATCCTAGGGGGAAGCTGTAATATCTGCAGTCACTCTACCATGTTCATTGGAAAACTTAAACTGTGTTCTACCTTTAATAGGCAATTTATTGAGATATGATTCATGTACAGTAAAATTCAACTTTCTTGGAGAAAAATACTATGAGCTTTACATACATATCTATCTGTGTAACCATTACCACAATCAAGATATAGGAAATTTCCATCAACCCGAAATTACCTCTCTACCGCTTTGTACTTAAACACAGTTGAACCTCCCCAATCTTTGGCAAACCATTCATTAGTTGTCTTCCCTTACGATTTTGCTTTTTCCAGATGGCCATACAAATGTTATCACATTATCTTCCAGTTTGCATAGTCCCTGGTGAGAAGCGTTCTCCAATCTTAAGTCTGTTTCCCCGTGGATCTTTTATTCCCTGATTGACTTCGGGATTTGCTCTTTGCCATTGGGTTTTCATGAACTTGAGTATGAAATGTCTGATCTGTTTTTTATTTGTTAGTTTGTTTATTGTTATTTGTCCTGCTTGAGAAACCTCTTGGGTATATAGTTGATAATGACATCTTTCATAATTTTTGGAAAATTCTGAGGCACTGACTTTTCAAATATCTCTTCTTCCTCTTTATTTCTCTCTACCCTCTAGCATTATAAATGCATCTTCTCTTTTTTGCTGGGATTCCAATCTCCACATGATACTATTTCTGAGTTTCTTTTCCTAGCGAAGCAAATCTTACTGATGGGTGACCCCCAATCCATACTGAAAATGTTCTCCTTCATTGCATCACCCTACAGAGAATGGAAAGCCAAATACCAACTTTTCCAGCCTCATATTACAGTTCTGAGTACAAAGCTCTGCTCTAGGCTGTGAATTTAAGTGGAAGTCTGGTGCAAAAGCTTCTGGAAAAAGTTCATTACATCGCAGATGAAAATAGAAAAATACAACTAGAACACCATTCCCACCTACTTTATCCATTAAAGACATATTTTTTTTTTGCCACGATAACAGCCATATTGGACCCACAGAGCTGTGAAATGATACGCTAAGAACTGCAAAGCTGCGTTACACATGAAGCTTGAATCTTCAATATTGTTGAGGCACCGAACCAACAATGAAATTTCTACACGTAGGCTTAAAATTTTTTTCATTATTGTGCTGAGAAAATAAAAATATCAGTCAAATATGAATTCTAAATCCACTAAAATCATGCTTCTAAAAAGAGTATAAAAAAAGACCTTTTTCAGATACACAGATGTTGAGAGGTTGTGTCACTAGCAGACGGCACCATGGGAGAAAGGAGAGGATGTTCCGTTTCGGGATGAAGGGAAATGATACTTCCTTCATGGATGGATTGGATAGAGTCAGATCTATTGGTATATCCATATTTGAAGGAAAGAATGGAAACACAAGAAATTGTTAATAATTGGATACATATAAAAACTGCGTTTAATTTTTAGGAAAACTTCATAACAGATAAATTACTTTATAAACCTAGAATCATAACATTGTAAATAAGGGTTTATGAATTAGATAAAAATAAAAGTTATTACAATAGTAAAAACACTGACAGCTAAGTAAATGGAATTACATAATGTAATAATATTTAACAGGGAAAGGTGAAGTAGGAAGTCACAAAGATTTACTTGAAGTAAACTTTGGTAATTTAAGAATACATTTTAGTTCCAAAGCGACTAATCAGTGTATTTAACTTTATAAAAAATAAATATAGTTATGTGGACTGGAAATTAGCAATTGGGAAAATAATGATAACAAACTATAACGATACTAAAGTCAAACGTCTGAAGAATAATTTTTTAAGGGCCTATAAAACGTGTACTTTGAAAACACAAAATATTCTTAGAAGGAATTTAGAAACACTAAATAAATAGTCGGGTATACAAGCCCATGAACTTGAAAAATTGTTAAAGCATCAAATTTCCCCACATTGATCTGTAGATTCAATACACTCCCAATTAAAATCACAAGCAGGCTTTTTTTTTTGTAGACATTGATAAGCTGATCTAAAATTTATGTGATAAAATAAAGAACCTAGAAATTCCAAACAATAGTGAAAAAGAAAAATAAATGCAGTGACTTACACTAACATCTTTTGAGACCCACGATAGAGCTACAGTGAAGCAGAGAGTGAACTATGCCATAAGGATAGATACATAAATGAATGAAACACAATAGAGCCTAGAAATAGATTCATACAGATATGGTCAACTAATTTCCCGCAAAGGTGTCAAGATCATTCAGTGGAGAAAACATAGTCTTTTCAATTAATTCAATTAATTAATGGATAGCTATATGTAAAATGTGACCATTGACCTCTCTATATTATTATTTCTAAAAATTCAAAATTAATATTATTCATCGACATAAAAGTTAATGCTCTAAATCTAGAAAATATTGAGAAAAATCTTCACAGACTTGAAGTAGGCAAAAATTTCTTGGAGAGGACACAAAAAACATTAGCCACAAAAGGATTAACTGATAAATTGGACTTCATAACAAGTAAAAGTTTCTGCTTTGGAAAAAGGCTCGCATTAGAGGATAAGCATGTTCCAAACATATATCTGACAAAAGGTTTCTATCTAAGACATATATAGACTTATCTAAATTAATACTTAAAAAATAAGCATTTTTCTAAATGGGCAAACATCTAACACAGGTACTCAGAACATAAGATATAAAGGTATCTAATAAGATCATTAAGAGATGTTCAACTTAAGAGCTTAAATTAAAACCACAATGAGATACTTCACACTCACCAAAATGACAAAAATTAAAAATACTTACAATATCAAATATCGACTAGTACATCAGCTATTTGAATGCTCATATGTTATGAGTGATTTTGTTTTGTTTTTTTTTTATTAATATATGAAATTTATTGTCAAATTGGTTTCCATACAACACCCAGTGCTCATCCCAAAAGGTGCCCTCCTCAATACCCATCACCCACCCTCCCCTCCCTCCCACCCCCATCAACCCTCAGTTTGTTCTCAGTTTTTAAGAGTCTCTTATGCTTTGGCTCTCTTCCACCCTAACCTCTTTTTTTTTTTTTTTCCCTTCCCCTCCCCCATGGGTTTCTGTTAAGTTTCTCAGGATCCACATAAGAGTGAAACCATATGGTATCTGTCTTTCTCTGTATGGCTTATTTCACTTAGCATCACACTCTCCAGTTCCATCCACGTTGCTACAAAAGGCCATATTTCATTCTTTCTCATTGCCACGTAGTATTCCATTGTGTATATAAACCACAATTTCTTTATCCATTCATCAGTTGATGGACATTTAGGCTCTTTCCATACTTTGGCTATTGTTGAGAGTGCTGCTATAAACATTGGGGTACAAGTGCCCCTATGCATCAGTACTCCTGTATTCCTTGGATAAATTCCTAGCAGTGCTATTGCTGGGTCATAGGGTAGAAAATGAACAAATCAGGAGAGTGATTTTGAAAAAATATTTTGATGTTCCTTGTTAACGTTTCACATAGTTTATATTTTCCCAAGAGAAATGAAAACTGATGTTCATCAATGACATATACCAATGTTGATAGCTGCTTTATTTCCATCCCCTTCTGGCTTGAAAAATCCCAAATATTCATAAACATGTGAGTGGAAAAACAAACTGATATGGGCATACAATAGAGTATTACTCATCAGATAACAAGAACAAATTTCAGATATAGCTGTAACAAGCATGGCTGGTGAAAGAAATCACACATGCATCCTGTGTAATTTTTTTTTAATAAGCTCCTAGGAGAAGTAAAAATAAGTTATTGTGATACAAATTAGCTTCGTTGTTGTCTGGGGTCAGAGTTTGGGGACGGAACTGAATGAATAGGGACATGAAAGAACTTTCTGGAGTGATAGAAATTTTTAGTATCTTGTATTTGGTGATAGTTTAAAGGTTATACATTTGTCATAACATCATAATGCAGAATTAAAATGCGGCCATACCATTTCATGTAAATTATAATTAAAAAAATCTGATTGCAAATAATGTAATCAAAATTATGCTTCAAAAAGATGATTTGTCGATGATGTTTATATGGTGCAAGAGGCAGGAAGTAGCGGTTAGACAGATTGTGGGCTGATAGACCAGGCAAGAGAGTGTTGTCATAATCTAGATAAGAGGTAAGAAAGACCTGTGGCAGAAAGATACATAAAATTTAGGAAGAAAAATACAAGAAAAAAGATAATTAAGGACTTTACTGCTTCACTTTTGCAGAACTTCTGCGGTTGCTAAGCAAAATTCTTGAAATACATAGTCAATATATTTTCTCATTTGAAGTGGTTATAATAATGATATACTACACAAAAGAGTAAATAATAGACAAAGAAATAAGGCAGCATTATTAATAATATTCAAACTATTGAAAGAGCCCAAGTGTCTACAGACTGATGAGTGGGTAAAGAAAATGTAGTTTGTATACACAATGGAATATTACTCAACCATCAAAAGAATGAAATCTTGCCATTTGCAACAGCATGCACATGGCTAGAGTGTATTATGGTAAGAAAAATAAGTCAGTCAGAGAAAGACAAATACCATATCATTTCACTCATGTGGAATTTAAGCAGTCACACAGGTGAACATGTCGGAGGGGGAAAGTAAAAGAGAGAGGGAAACAATTATAAGAGACTCTTAACAATAGACAACAAACTGAGGGTTGTTGGAGGGAAGCAGGTGGGAGATGGGCTAGATGGGTGATGGTTAGTAAGGAGGGTATTTGTTGTGATGAACACTGGGTGTTATATGTAAGTGACAAATCACTGAATTCTAGTCCTGAAACCTATATTACACTGTATGTTAACTAACTAGAATTTAAATAAAAATTAAAATATATATATATAAATTCTTCATACCAAAAAAAGACAAAAAAAAAAAAAAAAGCAACAACAACAAGGAAACAAGGCTACTTTGGAACTAACCTAGAATATGAACAATCACTTGCCAAACTGTGCTATTTGTATAGTCCACTTTCTTGTTATAAATGGGTAATAATCTGGTTAAAAAAATGAAAGCAATATTTACCAAGTATTAATTCAATATACCCTAACACTTTGGGAAAAATTATCATACTTTGGCTGAAAGTCCTGTGGATCTTTGGCTCATCTGTACTACCAATTTTAAGATGCATATTTGAAAAATATAAGAAAGGTGGGACGAATTTATATAAATTTTGGTTGGGTAAAGTTTTTAGCAGTTGTCTTTGTCCCATTTGGGAGATACCAAGTTCAGGCAATACTTAAGGCATTTGGTCTTAAATATATTAAGCAATGTATTGTAATTAGGCTAAGAAAAACTGGATTATTTATCCTTTAGAGGTAGAATTAAAATAAAATATTTTTCACAATGCAAACATTTTATCTACAAGAAAAGAATAAACTCGGACACTTCTCTTATTTAGTCTAATTTGAATGCTTTTTCAGTAAAAACAAAACTCCTTGACAAAAAGAAACAGCTGGAATTGCTCTAAAAAGGTGAAATAGAAGTATTTTGACAAGATCACCATGAATTAAGGTTAACTATGCTGAGAAGGCAGAAGTAGCTAACGTGGAGAGATTAATATTCTGATAAAAAGAGAAAATGTCTTAGAAAAGGGAAAGGTTAAGGGTTAAATGCTGTAGTATTTGACTGTTGGCCAAACAATACTCTGTAGTTTATATCTTAGTTTAAGATCTGAGATGTGAGCCTTTGCTTTTACTCCAAAACATAATAATAAATAGGTTTTGTTAATATACATTTAAAGTGAGGAATTTGGAGAGAGGAGTATTTAAATTTTGTTTAAAGAAGATAGATACTACAATCTAGAATAGTCTTTGTTCTGAAAAGATTTTAGCAAAGATGCCATCTTTAAGAAAATGTATAGGAAAGGGTCTCACTTGGAAAACATTTTTTTTGTGCTTAATACTTCCCAAGTCATTAATATTTGAATTATTAATAGTGAATCTTATGAGATCATATTTATAAAATGTGATCACCCAGACTCTGTCTACTCTAACATGGTAAGATTTAAGTGTATAAGAAACAAAACAAATGAGAAAAGATAAAGAGAGAGAGAAAGAAAGAGGAAGGTAGAGAGAGAGAGAGAGAGAAAGAGAAACCAAGAAAAAGATTCTTAATTACAGAGAACAAACTGATGGTTACCAGGGGGGAGAAGGCAGTGGATGGGTGACATAGATGATGGGTATTAAGTAGTCCACTTGTCATGATGAGCACTGGGTGATGTATGGAATTGTTTTGTACTCCTGTAACTAATATAACACTATATGTTAACTAATTGGAATTAAAACAAAAACTTTAAAAAAGAATAGTGTGTCTGCAGTTATGAAATTTCAGGAACATAAAGCTTGTAGTCAGAAAGTTAATTATATTCCTAATTAAATTTAATCGTATAAATGTGATTTCTCCTCTGATGATGTAAAAATTCTTATTCCTGAGCCATCTTCAATGTTAACTGGTCCATATTGTCACATAATGAGGAAACTTAGACCTAGAGAAAGCAAGGTTACCTGACTTAGCCTTGCAGCTAAAAACCGTGCTCTATCAGACTTCAAGCTGTATGACAAAGCTGTAATCATCAAGACAGTATGGTACTGGCACAAAAACAGACACTCAGATCAATGGAACAGAATAGAGAAGACAGAAATGGACCCACAAACGTATGGCCAACTCATCTTTGACAAAGCAGGAAAGAATATACGATGGAATAAAGACAGTCTCTTCAGCAAGTGGTGCTGGGAAAACTGGACAGCGACATAAAGAAAAATGAACCTGGACCACTTTCTTACACCATACACAAAAATAAACTCAAAATGGATGAAAGACCTAAATGTAAGACAGGAAGCCATCAAAATCCTTGAGGAGAAGGCAGGCAACAACCTCTTTGACCTTGGTCGCAGCAACTTCTTACTCAACACGTCTCTGGAGACAAGGGAAACAAGGTTTCCTGAGAGAGAGAAAGAGAGAGAGAGAGAGAGAGAGAGAGAGAGAGAAGAGCGCAACTATTGGGACCTCATCAAAATAAAAAGCTTCTGCACAGTGAAGGAAACAGCAAAGCTAAAAGGCAACCGACAGAATGGGAGAAGATATTTGCAAATGACATATCAGATAAAGGGTTAGTATCCAAAATCTATAAAGAACTTATCAAACTCAACACCCAAAAAACAAATAATCCTGTGAAGAAATGGGCAAAAGACATAAATAGACACTTCTCCAAAGAAGACATCCAGATGGCCAACCAATACATGCAAAAATGCTCAACATCACCCATCATCAGGGAAATGCAAATCAAAACCACAAGGAGATACCACCTCACGTCTGTGAGAATGGCTAAAATTAACAGCTCAGGCAACAACAGATGGTGGTGAGAATGTGGAGAAAGAGGATCTCTTTTGCATTGTTGATGGGAATGCAAGCTGGTGCAGTCACTCTGGAAAACAGTATGGACGTTCCTCAAAAAATTAAAAATAGAACTACCATATGACCTAGAAATTGCGCTACTATGCATTTATCAATGGGATACAGGTGTGCTGTTTTTAAGGGACACATGCACCCCAATGTTTATAGCAGCACTATCAACAATAGCCAAAGTATGGACAGAGCCCAAATGTCCATCGATGGATGAATGGGTAAAGAAGATGTGGTATATATATACAATGGAATATTACTCGGCAATCAGAATGAAATCTTGCCATTTGCAACTACGTGGATGGAACTGGAGGGTATTATGCTAAGTGAAATTAGTCAGAGAAAGACAAATATCATATGATTCACTCATATGTGGAATTTAAGATACAAAACAGAAGAATATAAGAGAAGGGAAGCAAAAATAATATAAAAACAGGGAGGGGGACAAAACAGAAGAGACCTCAATATGGAGAACAAACTGAGGGTTACTGGACGGGTTGTGGGAGGGGGGATGGGCTAAATGGGTAAGGGGCACTAAGGAACCTACTCCTGAAATCATTGTTGCACTATATGCTAACTAACTTGGATGTAAATTAAAATAAATAATTTAAAAAAAAAAACTGACTCTAGAACCAGAGCTGGAACTCTATTTCTTATTTTCTTTCTTTGTGCAATGTAGTTATTAGTGAACTTTAACCATAGCATCATTGCAGTAAGTAATGAATGTGAAACATTTAGAATAATACTGGATACAAAGTAACCACTCATTAAGAATGAAGTCTGTGCCAGGGAAATCCCAAATCCTACTCAGGTCTTTACTCCAGCAGGTTGTCTTAATCTATTCTAGTATACATTCTCCCTTGCAGTGTTTAATGAAAAGTTACGATACTTTTCTAATGGGCACTTTGTGAGGAGCAGAATTTTATCTTTTATTACATGTTACAGTAATCCTGTTATTAATATATGGTGTTATCCATATATTTTTCTCTCTGATGAAAAATACGGAGACTGAAATGAATTTATATGATTGATCTAAATCACAAATTCATAAATAACAAATTCCTAGTATTTTTGGTTTTTAATCTTAAACTAGCTCTCATTAATTAGCCATTAGTATAAGAAAGTATTTAATCAGATACTGGTTTTCTTAGGGTAACAATTTTGATAATGAGTATATGGGTATGAAATGCTACTTTAATTAATGAGAAATAATCTAGAATAGAGTTTCTATCTGTGTGTGTATACACACACACACACACACACACACACACACACACACACACATATTTGGGTAGTGCATTACTGAAATTAGTTACTTCTTTTCCCTTATTAACATTTTTCTTGGGGGGGGGGGGTTAATCACAGCCAATTAAATACTTAAGAAATACACTGTTAAGAGGCTTCAGGGTGGTTTAGTCAGCTGAGTGCCCAGCTCTTGATTTAGGCTCACATCATGATCCCAGAGGGTTCTGCACTGAATATGGAGCCAGCTTGAGATTCTCTCTCCCTGTTCCTCTTCTCCTCTCTCTCTCCCTCTCCGTCTCTCTGAAAAGGAAAAAAAAAAAAAAAAAAAAAAAAGGAAATACACTATTAATTGCTTAATTTCTCCTTATTAAAGGCAACAATGTGGCTCAGAAACTTTTGTTGTTCATGTGACCATACAATTAGGTCAATAAACTTACTACAAACTCCCAGGAACTTCCTTTAAATCCATCAGTTAGCCATCGGGTCTCAGGTCTGTCTCCTTTTCCTGAAAGTTATGTCTCTGCCAGCATTCTCATTGCCAAACACTGTCAAGAACTGTGAAAAACTGTGAGATTTTCCCTACTTGCAGGATAGCAAGTCAATTTGCCACAGTGTCACTGAAATTGACAAAAGACAGGGAATTCTTGAATCAGAGTTGAGACCAAAGCAGCATTCCACATGTCAGCATGCTTCCCTGGATCTTTAGAGTTCCACCTCCCACAGGACCATATGCATGGAGGGCCAGAGGATACCTGCCCACACACACAGTCATCTGCTTTACAGGAAAGAAACCTGGGGCCCGTGACCCGATATTTCCTTTTGGCACACAGCAAACATTGTAGCAAACCAACAAACCGGCTTCCTCCCCTTTTAGAGCAAACAGATAGATACATGTATTCACTGTGGTCTTCTTAGTTACCTATGTGACCAGTTACAGAAACTTCTTTGTATGAAGACAAGGCTTGCAGCCTGGCACAGTTGAGAACATGCAGGGATGCTCCTGGCCTGTGGTAGACGTCCTCTTCCAATATATACTGCACAAATGCTAAAACTAAGCCAACAAAATTGCAACTAAATAGTCAGTTTAGAGACTAAAGGTAAACAAGCCATCAGTAACTGGAACATAATTTAAAATAAAAACCCAAGGCTGCTTCAGATTCTGTCTCTCCCTCTCTCTGTCTGCCCCTCCCCTGCTTGTGCTTGGTCTATCTCTCAAAAATAAATAAACATTAAAAAATAATAAATTAAAAATCCACAAATAATCCAACAACCCCCTCAACACCTTGTTGCCCCCCTCCTTTTGTCCTTGGCAGTCTCCAATGGTGATATCTGGGGAAAGAGTAAGAAATATCCCCAACTCTCTATGTCCTTCCTGTTTCTGACCCTGATTAGGAAGGAAAACAGTTTTACCCTTACAAAATGATTAAAATATCAATGAATAAATTCAATTGGATATTTTAAATCACTAATTAAAACTGTATTTATAGCATAAAGGAATGGCAATTCTCTTATTACCTAAAGATGAGAGGGAAGTAATAGGCCTTTCTCCATAGACTCAGATCTAGTTCTACCATACATAGCTAAGAATTTTCTGGTTACTTCAAGTTCTGTTAATCATGTTAGATCTGTTCTCACTATTTTGGGGAGAGTATTACTGTGAATGATAGTGATATCTTACTAATCGCCTAGGGCAAACTAAACTTCTTTAATCCATAAATCTATCCCATATAAAGAGGGAATGGTGTGGCCCAAATGACATAAACTTGGGTTATATCAGCTAAGTCACAGTTATTTATTAACTTAAAACCATAACTCGAATTTTAATACATAATGGGGCTTAGAGTTCAGGTAATATAATCATTGTATTAGATGAGTTGAAGCTTAATAAAATGTGATTAGTAGAGGAGCAGACACTAGAGAGTTGGTCTAGAAACAAGCAGCCTGACATTTAATCTAAATATCTTCATATTGTAGCATGACTCACGTCAAGGATTTGAGCCTCACCCATGCAACAACAACAACAACAACAACAAACAGAAATACACAGGCAAAACAACAAAATAAACAGAATAATTGTCACAACAACATACAATTGAGGATGGTGTATAAACCTCATCTTTATCTGGCAAAAATTAATAATTTTCCACTCCTGTTGCTGCTTTCTCTTTGTGACAGATCTATGTCAAGACAGTGATGCTTTGGAAGATCAAAGTTATGTTAAAATTCATTCCAGAATGAGTTACCTCTGTCGGTTTTCATTAATACTGTGGAGCCCCAGACAATCAGGAGGCACAACAGATGATGAAATCCTGTTACCGATTTCATAGGTGGCAGGTAAGGACATAAATTGAAAAGGGGAACCTTTGTGATATATGTTTTTAACTTGGAAACCAATGTATTAGGGGTAAGGCTCAAAAAGAAAGTCCAAGGAGAGGAATACTAAAAGGAAGACAGCCTCTCCAAGAGGATTAATAGTACCTTGCTCTCAGTGGCTAAGTTCCTGGAAAACAAACCTGGAGAGAATAACACTTTCCTAAACAACTTTTGACTGAAGTGGTTTATAATGTTTGTTTGCCTTAGCGTTATCCCATGCCCTCCCCTCCCTCAACCCCTCCCCGCTGGCACCCAGGGAGACCACTCCAGGCTACACGACAGGACGGGCTTGGGGTGGCATGTCTATCTGCTGACAGTCTTTGAGATTATCAATCTGCAGGGTGAACAGGTCCTTTGACTGACATCCTCTTCAGTGTGTGGCAGGCGAGAATGTAGCCAACGTTGAAAAAGATCAGTTTCTAGGAATGCAGTGATTATTGACTGATGATTCCAGAGGACATGGCTGGAAGATGTGTTGTCCTACGTTTATGTCAACAATTTTTTTTTTCTCTTAGTTTATTTATTCTGAGAGAAAACAGAGACAGAGAAAAATAGAAAGAGAGAGTATGCGTGGGAGGGGCAGAGAGAGAGAGAGAAGGAGAGAGAAAGAATCCCAAGCAGGCTCCATGCTGTCAGTGTAGAGCCTAATATGGGGCTCGAGCTCACGAACCATGAAATCATGACCTGAGCAGGAACCAAGAGTTGGACACTTAACTGACTGAGCCAACCAGGCGCCCTTATGCCAACAAGGTTTTAAAGGTAAATTTTACCTGAGCAGAAAATGAATTACTGTGCACATGCTTGTTTGTATTATGGGTAAGACTTGCATTTGCTATCATCATCAACAAAATATAGGAACATTAATAATCTTTGAAAGAGTAATTAGAAACCAATATTCATGGATAGCACTATAGAAAATGCAGAATTACTGGGGCGCCTGGGTGGCTCAGTCACTTAAGCATCCGACTTCCGCTCAGGTCATGATCACACGGTTGCTGGGTTCCAGCCCCGCATCAGGCTGTGTGCTGACAGCTCGGAGCCTGGAGCCTGCTTTGGATTCTGTGCCTCACTCTCTCTGTCTTTCTCTGCCCCTCCCCCACTTGCACTCTGTCTCTCAAAAATAAACAAACAAACAAAAAAAAAGAAAACGCAGAATTATGAGTGATAGTGAAATTAGTGTTAAGTGATATTCAGAAAGAGTTCTATATTGTTTCATGGTACTGAAGCATGGTTCTATATTGTTTCATTGCTACTTTTTAAAAATGATTTTACTGAGATAAATATCGATATACATTATGTATAACATAATAACTCAACATTTGTATATATTGCACGATGATCATCCCAATAAGTCTAGTTACCATCTGTCACCATACACAGTGACATTTTTTCCTCTGTGATAAGGACTGTTAAGATTTACTCTCTTAGAAACTTTCAAATGCACAAAACAGCAATATTAACTCTAATCACCGAGCTGTACATCACATCTCCATGGCTAATTTACTTTATAACTAGAAGTTTTCACTTTTTGACCCCCTTCAACCCATTTCACCCATCTCCCATCCCCCAACCACCAATTTGTTTTCTGTATCTATGAGCCTGGGGTTTTCTGTTTGTTTTTGTTTTTGTTTGTACTTTAGATTCCACATTTAAGTGAGGTCGTACTGTATCCTTTTATCTTGGTAGGAGATACAGTTCCTGGACAATAACATGTGGCTGGACATTGCAGAATATCTCCCTGTGCACTGATTTGACCATAAACTGACTACAGAAAGTTTCCATATGGAAGTATCTCTTTACCTATTATCCTGAAGCTTCACTGCTATTTCACTATACTCAATACGGCTGTATTTATTTTGTAATCAAACCGTTCCTTTGATCAAACCATTGCTAGGAAAAGTTCTATCAGATGTCTTTCCCTGGAACCTGTACAACCAATAACATTAAGTCAAAAAGTACGACTCAAAAGAAGTATTCCTGGAAAGACCAGCTTCAGGGCTCCGGTGCCTTGATGCAATTGCTACTTCTCACTTCTCAGTCCAATAAAAGCCGAGTGGAACCAGCTGCTGCTTACTCCTAGTCTCTTGGCTCAGCCAGGGTTCTGTGCCTATGGCAGGAGGAAGGTTGGCGAGCTGAAAAGATGATGGGTTTAGTAGTGAGACACGGCTTTAAAAAAAAAAATAAACTAGTTATTTGCAGTGTATCTGTACAAAAATGAGATCTATAGCCACACTCCCCAAACAATGCACCAACGCATTCTCTCAAGAGCTTCAGCAAACTCATGGGGAGGTGCATAAGATTTTAAGTTTTCAGAGGAAACACAGCAGTACTCAACAGCTCTCACACACCCAGCGAACTATTAACAGGTTCACCATTACACGGGGTTACATGCCCTTTGGTGCCATCGTAACTTGTTAAGCTGTATTTCCAGAGGTTGCATGATGAAAGGAAATGCTGGAAGAAAAGCAGTGTGACACAGGAAAAGAGGGTGTGAGTACTTCATCTGATTTAAGGGCTTGCAGAACCAAACAGGTGCATACATCCAATGTGTAAATAACTAGTTATTTAAGAATGAATGAAAAATATTTCATTCTTTCAATTTGCGCGTATCTTTTCCCAAAAGCCTACTAAATTAAGATGTAAATCCTTATAAAGTGTGTGGAATTAGCTACTAAATAAATGGAACTGTTAGGTACTTTTTTTTTTTTTTTTTTTGGCCTAAGACATGCAAAGGAAAAATTACTAAGATATTAAGTGTCATGAAAGAAAATGTTTGTGAACCTCCCAAGCTTTGTAACAAAAGGAACTATTTGGAAATTTTGTTTTAGTTTTTTTAATGTTTATTTATTTCGAGGGAGAGAGAGAGACTGGGTGCAAGCAGGGGAGGGGCAGAGAGAGAGGAAGACACAGAATGCGAAGCAGGCCCTAGCCTCCGAGTTGTCAGCACAGGGCCCGATGAGGGGCTCGAACTCACAAACCGCGAGATCATGACTTGAGCCAAGCGAGACGCTTAACCGACTGAGCCACCCAGGTGCCCCTGGAATAATTTTTTAATAGGATGCCTTACATTCTCTGCACCCATTTCTTCTTGGGTGCTCTGGATTGCAAAAGTCGAAATTTTCAGGTGATTCTGTCCCATCTAAATCACAGTGATGTTTTAAAATTACAGTGTGTTTTTAGGCCTCTATGTATTGATTATGGTGAGGCTAAAGTTTTATAACTTGAGCATAAATATGAACTTAAAGCATCTAAAATAAATTGATGTACAAATGAATTTGTCTCGCTTAAAGACACATCCATTCATATGCGCCCCCAATTTGAAACGGATAATATGACACTTGTACCTTGCTAGTCTCTCAGAACTACAAGTCAATATGAAAAAAGTGAAATGCAATGCAATAAAACTGCTTTTTTAAGAAGAACACACCTTAACCAAGTTTGTGACAGCCCTTAAAATATTACAGCCTGATTCTGCCAAATTCCCCATTCCCAAGTGCATTATCTGACCTTGACAAAGTAGACTTGTGGTTTAAGTTTTAGCCCCTTGGGTTTTTTTTTTTTTTTTTTTTCATGTGATATATGTCACTCTGCTTATTGTCTGGGGATGAATAAATCATTGCTTAAAGGAGGCATATTAACAGTGTGACCAAAGTGAACTAATAGCAATAAATAAACGTGATAAGAAGCCCAGTCAGAAAGATTTTCTCCTGGCTTCGTTTTATCCCCTCAAGGTTTTTAGCACATTTTCATGTTAGATAATAAGCAGCAATTTATTTTTCTAAGTATGTTGAAATCATTTTTGTTAATTTAAACACATTTCTGTGCTTCTGATGACAAAACCACATCTTAAGTATTTGTAAGTCAAGTCTTTCATGGCTATCTACAAAGGAGATATACAATGAGTGTAAAATCAATGTACATTTCAATCGAGACCTGGTAACTAAGGTGTGGCTAGATATAAATAGAGGCAATGAGAACATGATTTTCTATCCTTACTGGTTATATCATCTGTTTCAGAAATTTTCTGTTTGGCGTGACTTTCTGTTGAATGGAAATGGTCTTCATTTTTAGGCAAAATGAAGTTTAATGAGAATGTAAGAGGCTATGTGAGTAAAAGCCTTGTGTGAATCTGACTTTTGCCTGTGGGGGGAATAACACTGCATGTTTTTCCTTAGAGACGAAATGATAGTTGGACTGACTTTGGGCTGTTCCATCATCCATGCCTCCAACAGGGGGAGTGCTCTATGTTCGCTATTATTTTTTCTATTGTTTTGGTTGTTATTATTGGTTTCTATTGTTCTATTTTTTCTATTGTTATTATTATACTACTAGTTCTATTATTACTACTCGTAATGCAACTTTCTTTTCCTACATTTCTTGCCCGCAATGCTAAGTATACAGTGATTCTTCTTTTTGTGCTTAGAAAAATGGATTCATGATAAGATGAATTGCTTAATGAATAGAAATAAGGTTTCATCCTGGCACCATTTAAGTGTCTAAAAATTTCAAAGGAATGTTTGTGAGATAAATTGCACCTTTAATGAAAAGCCTGGAGTTCGAATGTGTCTTCTCAGATAAGTTGAATGTGTCACCGCAGTGGGTCTCCCATGTGAAAGCGGAAGATCCCAATGAGGACAAAGGGAGGGACAGGCATTCTATGCATCTGCAAAGGCAGCCAGAATAATCTGGGAATGGCTGTCTACCCACTGGGAGATTTCATACACTCATCACTTTTTTTAGCCTAATATATGGGCAGTTCCTTCAAATACTCTTATTCTTGGCTCTGCTGAATGACTGCTTTGCCAGAAATAAGGCCACAACTCAATGTTGCCAGAGAGGCCATGCTCCGCATGCGCTCAGAAGAGGGCCTGAAGCCTGCTCATGATGCACGTCAAGTCTGAGGTGAATTGAAGATTTCCCTGGAATTTCACAGAAGGAGCGAATCTATTGCGGTATTTAGCAATTGTTTGAAATGGAAAAAAAAAAAAAGTACAGATTGTTTTTTGTAATGTCAGATGACAGGACACAATACAATGTGTGGGGAAAAAAGGACATTGAGTGAAAGAAAAATGAAGAATTTAGTATGATAACCATTTTTTAAATGTTTTATTTATTTTTGAGAGAGAGAGAGAGACAGAATGTGTGTGTGTGTGTGTGTGTGTGTGTGTGTGTGTGTGTGTGAGCAGGGGAGGGGAAGGAGGGAGCGGGAGGGAGGATCTGAAGCAGGCTCCCTACTGACAGCAGGGAGTCTGACGTGGGGCTCGAACTCAAGAACTGTGAAAGCGTGACCTGAGTCAAAGTAGGTGGTTCAACGGACTGGCCCCCCAGGCGCCCCTGGAAACTATTTTCTAACTCAAGAAAAATACATTCAAACCTCTGAGATTTCAAACTGGAACAGGAATTGGCCCTAAACTTTGGTCTCTTCTACTTTGTTTGTTTATTTGGTAATTAAACACCAGTTGACATATTGAATCTTCTATTGATTAACGAATAATAGCTGATACCTTGCCTGATTCTTACGAGCCATAAGAATTTGTTCTGGCTTCTTATGAACAGTAAGATTGGGAAATAAACTATACGCCTTTGATGATATTTTGACAATACTGTGTCACATACATCATTGAAATAGCTCTCTACATTTCGAGTTCAATTTCATTCAGTAGAAGTTATGAAATTTTCTATTAACATTGTCCTTGAAATTTTAAAACTGAAGAGCATTTCTGGAACCAATTTCTCTAAACGAGGGTTTGAAATAAAGCCGTTGTGATGCCTCTGGGCACTCGGGAGATATTCCTGCTTTCAGCCTCTCCAACCTCATAAGCTACAGAGATCAGATGAGCTGTTAAGAATAAATGCATAAACAGAATTTTGTATGTGAAATTCATAGAAGCATGTGAAAATATACTGTTGACACACTTGTTTCAAAATCTTGAACTGTAATTCAGGTCAAAAAAGGTTTGTTTTGAAATTACTTCTCCGTGGTGGATTTCTTACATGGATAAAAAAACCTGCAATGGTATTGTTTAAAGAGTCTAGAAATGTCAACGTGATAGTACATAATGGTTTAAAAATAGAATATTAAATGTGAGTTCTGTGAACATAGATTATCTCTTACTGATACATGTACATACAGCTCATAACAAAATCCATGATCAGTAACAGATACTCGAAGCATATTTATTGAATTTAACTATATTGAGTCACATCATTTCACTATGGGGTAAAAAGAATACTAGATTGGAAATCTAGGGCAGTGGCTCTTAAATTAGGACATACTAAAATTCTCTGAAGAACATGTTAAAATAGTTTCCTCTCTCAGTGTCTCTCTTCAAACTCCACACACACACACACACACACACACACACACACACGCTTTCACTGGGACTAAAGTAATAATGCCAAAGAAAAATTCAAGTAATAAGAAGAACAGAAAGAAAAAAAAATGGTAACAAAAATCACAGATGAGGAAAACACTAACTCAAAGCAGTACATGCACCCCCATGTTTACTGCAGCATTATTTACAATAAGCAAGATAGGGAAGCTACTTGTTTCCATAAGTAGATTAATGGATAAAGAAGGAGTAGGATATATACAATGGAATATAACTCAGTCATACAAGGAATGGAAGGTTGCCGTTTGTGACAAATAAACTAGAAGGTATTATGCTAAGTGAAATAAGTCAGAGAAAGACAAATACCACATGATTTTACTTATATGTGAAATATAAAACAAAACAAAACAAACAAGAAACATAAACAGACCCGTAAATACAAAGAACTAGTGGTTGCCAGAGGGAAAGGGGGTAGAGGAATAGGCAAAGTCAGTGAAGAGAATTAAGAAATACAAACTTACAGTCATAAAATAAATAAACCACAGTATTGAAAAGTACAGCGTAGGGAGTGTGGTCAATAATATTGTAAAGTTGTATGGCAGACAGACGGTAACTAATTGTAGTGAATGTTTCATAATATATATGAATGTTGAATCGCTATGTTGTACGCTTGAATCTATATAATCAAATGTAGTTTAATTTTTTTTTACTTAATTTTTTTTTTAACATTTATTTATTTTTGGGAGAGAGAGAGCAAGCAGAGGGTGGGGCAGAGAGAGAGGGAGACACAGAATCCAAAGCAGAATCCAGGGCTCTGAGCTGTCAGCACAGAGCTTGATGCAGGGCTTGAGCTCACAAACTGTGAGATCATGAACTGAGCTGAAGTCGGACACTCAACTGACTGATCCACCCAGGCGCCCCTAGTTTAATTTTTTTTTAATTTTTTTTTAACATTTACTTATTTTTGAGACAGAGAGAGACAGAGCATGAATGGGGGAGGGGCAGAGAGAGAGGGAGACACAGAATCCGAAGCAGGCTCCAGGCTCTGAGCCATCAGCCCAGAGCCTGATGCGGGGCTCGAACTCACGGACCGCGAGATCGTGACCTGAGCTGAAGTCCAACGCTCAACCGACTGATCCACCCAGGCGCCCCTAGTTTAATTTTTTTTTAAAGAAAATCCTGGGGCACCTGGGTGGCTCAGTAGGTTAAGCGTCTGACTCTTGATCTCGCTCAGGTCATGGTCTCGTAGCTCATGAGATTGAGCCCCACGTTGGGCTCTGCACTGACAGTGTGGAGCCTGCTTGAAATTCTCTCTCCTTCTCTCCCTGCTCCTCTCCTCATGCTCTCTCTCTCTCTCTCTCTCTCTCTCTCAAAATAAATAAATGAATTTAAAAAAGAAAAAGAAAAAAGAAAATCCTAAGCATAGGCATTGAGAAAACCAGGTCACATCTCAAAACAAAGGAAATATTTTTAGATGTATTTTATTTAGATTTGAATATAAGACATTGGTAAAGATAAAGAGAAGGAAACTGCTAGTCAGCCTCCATGTACCAACTCATGGACTTTTAATTTTTCTCAACATTTCACTAAATTCAAAACATTGTTATAAAATAGTTCTGTATTCATGTTACTAAAGAAATGGATCCATTAGAATTCTTTCCTAGAAGACTTCCCTCATGTAGAGGAAACCCCCACATAGAGCCAACTTCAGTGAATAATTTGAGCAAGAGGAAAGGAAAATGGAGGTCTAATACAAAAAAGAAGTAGAAGCTCACAACACTCACTCCCCTAGTAGTCTCCAGGGCACATGTGATACGTGCATTTTTATACCTAAACTACGCACGTTCATGGGCTAAGATTACTTTGGACAAACTACACTTTCCCTGCCTTGTTTGGTTTACAAGTTATATGAATTGACTACTTACAACACACAATAAATTTATTTTGCAGACACCATAAAACGATGTACCCTACAGGAATTTACGCTTTATTCTGATGATTGCCTGATTTTAGAAATCCTCGTAAATCCCAAGCTTACTAAATATAACATACCAGGCTAGTCTGCTGTCAGCTTTTGCAAACAGGGTCCTGAGATGTAGTTAGCAATTAAAGCAATATGTGGGTAAAAGTCAGCTTTGGGGTACATGTTTCATGTGACATAATTATTAGTTCCAAAGTCATCAAGTGAATATCTCATCCATTTGCATGCATATGTTTATGTTATATCTGGTTGTATTTAATTTGAAAACGTTTTATGGTACATTTTTTTTTTTTAGTTTGTAAATTCTTTTTTTATTATTATTATAAATTCTCAGTTGTGAAAAAAAATAGCATTCCCTAAGTACTGAATAAATGTATACGTTCTAGTTCACTCTACCATGGGTGTTCACTTCAGCTGCCTTACTTTTGTCTCAAAGCTTGATGTGACCTTGTTATCAATCTTTCTCAATAAAGCCAGTGCAGTTACACTGAGGACAGATCCCAAACTGTACAGGGAAGTGAAACTAATGGAAAACCTTGTCACTGTACAGAGAGGCACTTTTTGGTGAAATTCTTATTGAGTTCATTTTGGAGGGAAGGAACGTTTTAAAAATTAAATTGATATTTAATTAATCACTGTATGGAAGCTATATTTAAAGTCTAAAGATTGAACAACTGCAAATCACAGCATCTATTAACGTCCAGTTAGTAATAGTATAACTGATGTGCAGAAATGACCATTCCTAGTTAGATCAGAGAGCATGTGAGCAATCTAGAACACAGGAGAATGGGATTGAACATAGCAGAAAGGATTGATCAGGTTATGGATTCCAGCTCTGAGGTGCCTACAGATTTCTCCAATTCTGAATGAGGAAAGGTTGAATGAAACTTAATAGCAGAAACACAACGTATCATATACATCATTACCTTAGTTACTCTAATTATAATAAACTATATATATATATATTTTTTTAAACTTTTTTTGTCTTTAACAAATCCTGGTAACTGTGTAAAATTCAGATTTTTTTTTCTTTGTAGCTAAATCTCTGGACCAGCTGGACCTCAGCTCACAAGTGAGAGTCAAGATCTTATTGTGAAAATTAGAACTATGAGGCAAGCAGCATCGTGTCTGGTGGGCTTAGCCCAGTT
Source organism: Panthera pardus (assembly GCF_024362965.1). Lineage (NCBI taxonomy): Eukaryota > Metazoa > Chordata > Mammalia > Carnivora > Felidae > Panthera > Panthera pardus. The sequence goes on from NW_026527013.1 coordinate 89,400,018, forward strand.
GGTACGTACTCTGTACTTAACTAAGAATTGAAAAGGCAGTAGATTGGGAGTTAGGCAATCTGTTTTCAACTCTCAGTGCTTCATCCAACTAGCTTCAAATCATCTAGACTGGGACATATAGACTAAACAGGTAAGTTTTCTCCTATTTATGAGGTCTTTGGTATTGCCCTTGCTTTAAGAGCAAGTTGACTTGGGCCAATTATGCAACTCTCAGAACCTCAGTTTCCACATGTATAAAATGAATATAATGGTGGTTCCTAATCACAGTAGCATTAAGGAAGAATTGATTGAATTAATACATGTAATGAGCTGAGGGGTGCCTGGGTGGTTCATTTGTTTGACCATTAGATTCTTGATTTTGGCTCAGATCATGATACTAGGGTTATGGGATTGAGCCCCATGTTGGGCTCCTCACTGAGTGCGAAGCCTGCTTGGGATTCTCTCTTCCTCTGCCCCTCTCACTCTCACTCTCTCTCTCTCTCTCTCTCTCTCTCAAAAAAAAAAAAAAAATACAGGGGCACCTGGGTGGCTCAGTCGGTTAAGCGTCTGACTTCAGCTCAGGTCACGATTTCGCAGTCCGTGAGTTCAAGCCCTGCATCGGGCTCTGTGCTGACCGATCAGAGCCTGGAGCCTGTTTCGGATTCTGTGTCTCCCTCTCTCTCTGCCCCTCCCCCGTTCATGATCTGTCTCTCTCTGTCTCAAAAATAAATAAACGTTAAAAAAAATAATTAAAAAAATACATGTAACTAGCTGAGACTATTTCTGGCACATAATGTATGCACAAACACCATAGCAAGGCAGAAAAACAGAGGTAAGAGCACAACTCTACAGGAGGTTGACCATAAGGGTTCAGATTCAAGGCCTCCCCTCCCCACTACCGCAGCCACATGCTGGTGGTATGACCTGAGTTTTCCAGGCCTCAGTGTTCTCGTGTGTAAAAAGGAGACAGAAGTAATATCAACTTCATCGAGATCTGTTGGGGGATTAATTGAGAATGTAGGTGTGAAGCTGGTGAAACAGGTAATCATCACAATGAAATGATGATAAAATTATGCATCTTTACTACCCACATAGAGTAATTTTTTGTGTATCCAAGTCTGCTTATCATGCTTACTTATCAGGACAATAATTAAAAAGGAGAATCTGGATTCTTGAGATAGTGTTAGGAAGAGGGACACTGAAATCTTCAGCAAAGTCTGATGTGTAAGCAACAACAACTACAAGGCACATTATTATTACTGGGTTATAGTATCAGTGTTATATATTCCCTAAAAATAAAACCTCCTTCGAGAAAGAATCTGCAGTGATGTTCTATGATGTTAGAAGAATATTGTGCTTTCTAAAAGAAGAAAAAAAAATTCTACTCACCATGTAAACATACAACTTAGATAGAAATTAAGGTGATTGCTCCTTCTGGGATTTTTTGGTGTCTATCATTTACAGTCATGTTGTTTCATATATCATTTCACAAAAGGAAGGTGGTGGCAATCATGTGATTTCTGTGGTTCTACACACCGTGAAAAAAAGTGACTGATGGCTTGTAATTACTTAGAGTGAAATGTATTCAGCGTGCCTGCAAGATACAGAGCTCAAGAAGGACTCACCGAAGTTCCTCATCCTGGTTTTCCTCTTCCTCTACTCCTTTCTGTGACTTGGGTACTTGTCAAAGCCATCCATTAAGCGTGGGCTCCCAGGCATTCCTCACCATCCCCTCCATTCATTTTCCGCTTTCCTCTGGCTGCTGTCACCAACCTATACTTAGCAACAGCTACTTTCCATTAATGTCTTTAATACAGGACCTGTTATGAGTACATCCTTAGTACCTACTTAGTTCCTGATGGCCTAATAGGTAGCTTTATGCATATTTTACATTTTCTGCTGACCTTTCCAGTGTCCTTTATATCATCAAGAGAAAATGCATTCCACTGTTAAACTCATAATGGTTTCAGATGACAAATGGAGAGTCAGCGTATTCATGGAAACTTTTGGGGACAGCTTTTATTTTCCAAAGTATTACAATGACAATCACTTAAAGGCAGAGGCATAATAAATACTTAGTGTGAATATGAATAATAATGCCTTATTCTCTGTAGTTTTCCTCATTATGCTCTCTCTTGTCCATCTGTTCTCTATTTGGGGATGCTGATCCAGACTGTTCTTTTAGTATATGAGATTGCAAAAATTTATAGATGGAGAAGAATACGAAGTAGTCCAGTTACATTCATCAGATTTTATGTGCACTTCAAAATGAGAAGAGTGTCTTAAAAAGCCAAGAGGAATCTCTTCCCATAAAAAGACCAAATGGCTATTGAAAACTTTCTTTAGGCAGCTTTAGGTACGTTTTTCTGGGGTTGATTTTGGTTCGGAGAATAAAGAGGAAGTTAATAATTTGGCAAGAGGTTTTCCTACTGCAATGTGTCTGTGATAAAGCAGTGGATTTACTGACAGGAGAAAATTGGGATGCAAGGTCTTGAAAACTGACCCTCGCCGTCACATACAGTATTGAGGCTGTTCGTACTGTGTGGTAAATTATACCTTCTGGCTTTTTCCATATTTTTTTGGCTCTTACAAAATGCAAAATAGCCCACACCTGGCTTTTCAAAGCAAGAGTTAATGGAACACTTGAAAATAATGCTAGCACGTAAAATAGTATTTTTTTGATCCTAAATTTTGATTCTTGTGCTTCTAAACTTATAAATGAATGATGATGCTATTGTCGGAAATCACATACCAATCTTTTATTAGGAAATGCACGTAAAGCGCATCATTTGATAAGCGTCCTCCATTTGCTTTGGGAGAATACCTTTCTGCCTGAGAAAGTTGCCACAACACCCGAACATTAACCTTGTTTCCAAAATTGTATTATGTTAGGCAGACCATAACTTATTATTGAGCCACTATTTTTTTTTCTGGGTTCAGTAGCCTGAAGTTAATAGACTTAATCAAAATAATATGAAATGATATAACTAGAATGAGGTTTCCCTTAGGAGAATGGTCTCATGAAGTCTTGTTTGATAATACATTGTTAAAAAATAATTCTCAAATTTAGTAATACTTGGATATCATTGGCACCATTTCTGGTTTATTTGTAGAAAAAAAATCTCTTAATATGAAGAGTCTTTTAATCATTCTTAAAGCATCATAAGTATTTTGTAAATATACCCTAGTGTCTCTTTTTACGAGGACAAAAAGGTCACAACTCTAGGGTTTGAAAAAGTAGACCAAAGCTACACATCGCAAGTGTGAGACTTATCAAAAGATTTTATCATGTATATCCTTGAAAAGATGTCACATGGTTTGCCATGCTAAAAGATAAGTATCATTTAGATTTCCTGTCAATTAGGTAACATATTTTTCCCCAAAACTTCAAGTGAAATCAAAAGAAAGGTATACTTAGTCATCCTGTAAGGAAACCTGTACTATTCCTCGTGTTTATAACCAATACGATCTTTAGCAACAGTTAGTGCTGAATTAGTACAGATTCTCAAAAATGTGTTTAATTGCTATGGTCAAGATTTTACCTGCATCAGATCAGGGTTACGCTTCATAACTCTTCACTCGCATGAGAACCTTCCGAGGTTCTTGGAAAGGCCCGAGCAGTGTATTGACAGGGTCTGATATTTTCACTAAAATTTACTAAGTGAGTAATCTGAAATAACGTCATTTCAGATTCTTGTCTATTCACTCCAGCTTCTGTATCAAGTGGCTGTGGAGTAGCCCTGGGAAGTTTTGGATTTGGCCTCAGAGGCAATTGGGATGTATTTGGGTTTAGTGGGATATCTTTTTAGCAATCCCTTTGTGATTTGGCCTCGACTGCTGCGCATACACTGTCAATTTATTGCTCACCATTCCCTTGTAGGAATGATTTTCAGAAGTGCCATGGCAATGCGTCCAACACTGTGGCAAAAAGGTACAAAGCCAAAGGTCGTACCAAGGTTTGAACCCCCGTCCTTCAGCACCCAGGCCTTGTGTGAGGAGTGAGGACAGTACAGGGTGTTCAACATATTGTTAGCTGCCATATCTGTAAATTTCTTTCCCTCAACTGATACTCAGGCTAAAACAAAGTTTTTTCCTTCAGGCATACACTTGACTGTGCCCTCAAATCTTCGACCTAAGTAATAATAATAATAAAAAATGAGTTTCTATTAGGCGTGCTGAAAAGCAATTTCAACTCTTTCTCCACAGAAATTACTACAAATGCATTATCATATGAAAAGTTAGAGTTTTAAGCCAAAACCTATAGGGCAAAAGGTATCATAAAACTATGTTGGAAGGAAAACTTAATTAAAAACACATTGATATTATTTTCCTGGAATTTTTTTGTGTGGGGGGTAGATGTCAAAAATGTGTTAATTTTGTGATTTATCTCTCCCTTCTAAATAAATCTTCATTTTCATACCGAAATTTCAATTCATAATTTTGTATTTTTAAAGAGAATCCTCCAAATTGTATAAAGCTGCAGACCTCATAAAACCGCATCTGCTTCACGTCATAAATAGTAATTAATTGGTATCCCTCTTGGTTACATTATGATTGAAAACATGTGTGTGAAAACATCCAATTTACATCTGTGATCTCTAATATAATTTATGCCCGATGAAAGCTTTAGCCAATGAATCCTTACAACAATCCCGTGAGATGAAAACAAAATCAAGTGACAGTGACTATTACCAGGTGCTGTTTTACCTCTATTAATGTATTTGTCACTATAAACTCGTAAGGAAGATTCTGTGTTAGTATCATCCCTTTTAAGTAAATGAGAAACGAATACATAGAGACAGTCGGTGACTTGCCCAAGCTCATTTAGCTGGGAGTGTCAACCCAGACGCTCTGCTCTTGCCTCTGTATACCGAACTATGGTACCTGGGGACCCTCTTTCTGATGGAAGCAGGTCTTCAGATATCAGACATGCTGAGGAGAACTTAACCAGCTTAGCAGTTGTTTTGTTTTGTTCCCCCCCACCACCAATTTGGGGAATGGGGTCACACAAAGCAATTCACAGTCATCTAGGAAACTTCTTCAATCTTAATGAGGCTAGGGTCTCCTCCCCACCCTAGTCTGGATGCGGGAATTAGCCCCACATTTATATTTTGAAGATTCACTCGGGCGCTTCTGCTCTATCTTTTACATGACAGGTAGCGTAAAATATGATGGCAGGAAGAGAGTATACAAAGTTGGAGGAAATCACAATTCTTCTCAGAACAAATTGGCATTGTCTTTTCATCTCCTCGGCCTGTGGTCCCCGTACACTGATACGTTCATAGTAGTTTGTAGAAAGGGATGAAATCCTAGAGGCGACCTGGAGAAAATGTCCACAGCACTTTCAAGAGTCTGGATTAGAAAGCAAGGACTCAATACTGATTCAGGCAGTACCTTTTCAGTCCCTGAAACATAGCTTGGGTTTTGAAATTGATAAAATTAAAAGAAACAACGCCATGTTGTATACTATTTAGGTATATGTGTATCTGTAAAAAAAAATAATAAAACTTGAAAAAATAGTGAAATTCAGAATAGTGGTTATTTCTGTCTTGGATGGTGGGGAAAAATGGAAGGAAGACATGGAGGGGATAGGAAGATATGAACTACCAATCATATACATATATGTCAATTTGATTTAGTTTGAAGTTAAATGACGGGTTCTTGGGTGTTCATTATTTCAGTAAAAACAGACAAATGGAATTAAAAGATAAATGCAAGCAGAAATAAAGAATATACTATTCACAGACACACACACACATATATGGTATAGTTTATTTTTTTAAGGGTTAAGCATAGACCTGTGGTGACAGTGTGCTATGAACCAATGGTTATTTTTGTGTGTATACTTGGGAAGCTTCTGATTTAAATAATTCTTGGCCCCAGTGTGGTTGGATATCCAGCATTTCTTCCTGTGTTCTTAGTGCTAATCCAGTGCTTAGATTCTTTACTTGATTAACCCACAACCTAGAAGAAGTCCTTAAAGGAAGAAGACATTTATTTTTGTCTGGCTCCATGATGCCTCAGGCAGTGCAATGAACAAAATAAGCAGGCAGTCAATGTTTAAACAATGTATGAATGCTGGCTATTATGTTCATTAGTAATATCATGCATTATTTAGTAACTCAAGTTTCTCCCATAGTATATAATCATTGTAACATATTTACCATGAAGTAACATGAAGAGCCTATAATAAATGTGGTTGTTCTTCCAATGTGAAATTTAAAAAAAAATTCCACTCTACTATTAAAATTATGTAGAACTTAATAAATTCTTTAGTTATTTTTAGATCAAAGGAACATGTAGTTTAATATGTGGAAATGACTACCGTGGAAATGAATAGCCACATAGTTAACTAAGCCAATATGAAGAAAATCAATTCACTGGATTCCCAAATCCTATTACGCTTCTCTTTCTTGTTTTCCAATTCTTTTAATTTGAAAAATACTTTTCTATTGTTAGTACACTCACAATATAAATCCTGGATGTGTGTCAAAAACACAGGATGGGGTGCAACTCCATAGCTCTATGAAAACATTATTTAGACTATGTTGGTTTTGGATCCTTCTCATTAACGTTTGACAGAGTTATCCGATGAATAAGATGAGTGTGTTGGTATTAACAAGATCTCATGTTGAAGAGGTTTTCTTTTTACTAAAAATTCTTGTCTTCTGATCAAATTGGATATGCTTCAGTTATTTTCTCTTGTACGACTTAGTATCAACTTTCTCTTGTAGGTTTAATTAAAACTTTGGTGTTCTGCTTTAAAATTCAACTTTTCTTCTGTAATCGGAAAGATGGTAATTATTGGAAAGCATGTCAAGGCTGCCCTTAGGCACACATGAAGGCCACAATTTTCTTTAATCATCATTTATTAATACCCTAAATCCAAGTATTATCAAGTAAGCATATGTATGCATATAAATCAACATCTTAGTCAAAACCTTTAAAATTTTGCAAGGCACAGGATTACATAGAGGGTATGCCATAGGCAAAATGTGTTTTCCATTTCTTTCCAGCCCTTGATTTTCTCCTTCATATTCAAAGCCTTTCAAAACTCTTTCCACTTGTTTCTTGACCCGGTGCCTAAGGGTCCCACTGTTTGCTGGCTAATCATACTTTTCCATTTGTGTGAATGTTTTATAGGTGGTAACTCTGAAAATTTTGTACCCTTCCAGCTAAAAAATTTCAACAGAATTTTTTTCCGCCTGGGATCCAAAGGCACAATTAATGTAGTTTTAGGCAATCCAGCAAGCCATCCATGAAAGTAATCTTCTAATTAAAGAGGTCTTTGGTATTTAAGATAATTAAGACAGGTCTGTATGGTTATATGATGAGGAAAGAGAGAATAATGCTACCTTTGTGTCTTTGGAGGGCAATTCTGAGAGTGAATTTCTCTCTGTTCAAGTGTAAGTTCTGGTGTGATGTATGAAAGACTATAGTAATAGCCCCCAGCTCTCATGGTGAAGAACTCTGGACCTTTAGCAGCAAGCAAAGTGCAGGAAGTGCTAAAATACGGACCATTCCATATTCCCCACTGAATTAACCCAGTTTTACAGATACAGGATCAACAACAACAACAACAACAACAACAACAACAACAACAACAAAAGTCAGGGGTTAAATATACTAATGCGGGCACTTTCAAACCATAAAAGTGAAAGCAATTGTGAAAACGCCATCCTCTGAATCATTTAACAGAAGAAGGAAGCATTGTTAGTATTCTTTTGGGAGACACGCTTTATGTTCAGCAGCACTGGGGGAATAAAATGGGCCAGTGGGCATTTTTTCGATTTTAGGCTCCATAATACTATGGTTCATTTCTAGGCCCTTTTGGAAATAAAAATGGTTTATTTCAGGGCCCACAGAGCTTTATTCCTAGAGTTGAGTTTCATGCTACTCAGTATTTTCAGACAGTGCCTGTCTGGGACATAACACACTTAAGTGAAATAGCAGAATGATTGTAGTTTTGTGGCTGCATGGAGTCAGAAGGTCAATCACAATTTCTTTTCCATTAGGTTATTTGGCACCTGTGATAACCAAGTCATAGCATTGTCTGACATTTGAATTTCTAGATATGCTTTTATGGAATTGCAATTATGCCCTTTATTTCAAATAGAAATGTCATTAGACGTGCATGGAATAGACTAGGTTTATAATGGAATGGAGTAGAGACAAAGGTAGTATTATTCTCTCTCTCTTTCCTCATCATATGTCAGACAATATTTAAACAATACGAGACTATTTTTAAAGGTCCACCATTTATTCACTGTCTCTTAAAAATAGACCATATTTATTATTTATATCCTCACATTTAGAAAGCACTTTGAAATACATTTGACTCATATTTCATGAAGCCTTGACATGGTGGTCCTAATTTAATAGATGAGATCACTGAATCGTATGCCAAGACTTCATACTTGTTGAAGATAAAGAGATGCTTAGGCATTTGAAGTTCAAGTGGAAAGTGACCAAAGGAAAAATTAAAAAAAAGTAAAGAGTGGGAATGCACTGTGTATATACAAAGTACACAGAAAGAAAGAATTCTGTGGCTCAAACTCACAACCCCAGTATCCAGAGTCATGTGCTCTACTGACTGAGCCAGCCAGGCACCCACCTAAAGGTTTTTATTTTTTAAGTAATGTCTACACCCAATGTGGGGCTCGAATTTACAACCTCAAGATCAAGAGTTGCATACTCTACCAACTGAGCCAGCCAGGTGCCCCTCTAGTCAGTTCAACTTTTAATCAGCGGTTTTAGTCAAATTCTAAAAGTCTTTAATACTATTCTCAAAAACAAAAAAATTTGTATTTTATTTTCAACCTATTTCCTTATTTTTGTATATATGTTCATTGATTATTATACATAAATGTTATTTACATGTATATATGTATTTATTTTCTTAATTTTTTGAGATATAATTGTCATAACATTATATTATATATATTACATGATTATCTCGTTAAGTCTAGTTAACATCCATCAACACTCATATTACACAATTTTTTGTGCTTGTGATTTCAACTTTTAAGATCTCCTCTCTTAGCAGCTTTCAAATATACAATAGAGTATTATTAACTATAGTCACCATTCTATACATTATAACCCCAGTACTTATCTGCCTTATAATGGGAAGTTTGTACTTTTTCATCACCGTTACACATTTTATTCATCTTCATTTCCCAGCCTCTGCAAACCACCAAGCTCTCTCTAAGGTTTTTGTTTTATTTTGTTTTGTTTTGTTTTGTTGTTACTGGTTTTTTTTCCCATTTTATTTTTAATTTAATTTATTTGTTTTTTAAGATTTTATTTTTTTTAAGTTTTTATCTAAATTCCAGTTAGTTATCATACAGTGTAACATTAGTTTCACATGTACAACTCAAGGATTCCACACTTACCTACAACACCCGGGGCTCATCCCAAGTACGCTCCATAATCCTGATCACCTTTTAACCCATTCCTCTCCCATCTCTCCTCTGGTAACCATCAGTTCATTCTCTATGGTTAAGAGTCTGTTTCTTGGTTTTCCTTTCTCTTTTTTCTCCCTATGATCATTTTTTTGTTTCTTAAATTCCACGTATGAATGAAATCTTATGGTATTTGTCTTTCTCTGGCTGACTTATTTTGCATAGCGTAAAACTCTCCAGCTCCACCCACATCATTGCAAATGTCAAGATTTCATTCTTTTAGATGGCTGAGTAATATTCCATTATATATATGGATAATATATATGTATATATGGATAATATGTATGTATAATGCATATATAATGTGTATATAATGTATATAATACCACATATTCTTTATCCATTCATTAATTGATAGACATTTTGGCTCTTTCCATAATTTGACTATTATGGATAATGCTGTTATAAACATCAGGGTGCACGTATCCATTAGAATAGGTATTTTTGTTTCCTTTGGGCAAATACCTAGTAGTGTAATTGCTGGATTGTAGAATAGTTCTATTTTTAACTCTTTGGGAACATCCATACTGGTTTTTTGCTTTGTTTTGTTTTAAGATTCCACATATATGTGAGATCATATGGTATTTGTCTCTTTTTGTCTGATTTATTTTACTTAGCGTAATGCTTTCAAGGATCATCCAGGTTATCGCAAATGGCAAGATTTCCTTCTTTTTGTGCCTGTATAGTATTCCATTGTGGAGATATAGATAGAGATGATGATATAGATATAGATATAGATATAGATATAGATATAGATATAGATATAGATATAGATATAGATATAGATATATGGATAGATATATAGATATGGATATAGTACCTTTTCTTTATCCACTTGTCCAACAATGGACAGTTAGGTTGTTCCATATCTTGGCCATTGTAAATGACGCTCCAATGAACATGAGAGTGCAGAAATCATTTCAAGTTAGTGTTTTCATTTCCTTTGGATAAATAAATACCAAGAAGTAGAATTGCTGGATTATATACTAATTCTATTTTTTTTTAATTTAATGCTTATTTATTTTTGATAGATAGTAAGAGAAAGAGAGAGAGAGAGAGAGAGAGAGAGAGAGCATGAGTGGGGTAGGGCAGAGAAAGAGACACAGAGTCCAAAGCAGACTCCAGGCTCCAAGCTTTCAGCACGGAGCCCAGCGCGGGGTTTGAACCCACTAACCTCGAGATCATGACCTGAGCTGAAGTTGGGTGGTTAACTGACTGAGCGCCCAGGCTCCACTAGTAAGTCTATTTTTTTTAAAGCAACCTCCATATTGTTTTACCTAATGCAAAATTTCAGTTCCCACCAATAGTGCACAAGTGTTCACTCATTTCCACATCCTTGACAACATTTGCTCTTATCTTTTTGAAAATAGCCATTCTAACAGGTGTGAGTTGATATCTTATTATTGTTCTGATTTGCATTTTCCTGATGATTAGTGATGCTGAACATCTTTTCATATACCTCTTGGCTATCTTATGTTTCTAGTGGGAAATTGTCTAGTCAGATCCTATGCCCAATTTTAAATTCAATTTTTGGCTTATTTGCTATTGAGTGGAATTCTTTATGTATTTTGGATATTAATCCCCTTGTGTGTGTGTATATATATATATATATATATATATATATATATGTATATATATACATATATATATATGTATATGATTTTCATATACATATATATGATTTACAAATATTTTCTCCAATTCAGTAGGCTGCTTTTTCATTGTGTTGATGGTTTCCTTTGCTGTGCGCAGAAGCTTTTTAGTTTGATGTGGTCCTCCTTGTTTATTTTTATTTTGTTGCCCTTGCTTTTGGAGGCAGATCCAAAAATTCATCACCAAGAACCAGTGTCAAGGAGTTTACTGCATATGTTCTCTCCTAGAATTTTTATGGTTTCAGGTCTTCCATTCAAGTCTTTCATCCATTTTGAGTTAATTTTTGTGTATGGTATAAGATAGTGGTCCTGTTTCATTCTTTTGCATATGGCTGTCAGTTTCCCAGCTCCATTTATTAAAGAGACTGTCGTTTACTCATTGTATATTCTTGGATCTTTTATCATAAAATGTTATTTATTTTGTATTTTTTTAAATATGAAATTTATTGTCAAATTGTTTTCCATACATCACCCAGTGCTCATCCCAACAGGTGCCCTCCTCAATGCCCATCACCCACCCTCCCCTCCCTCCCACCCCCCATCAACCCTCAGTTTGTTCTCATTTTTTAAGAGTCTCTTATGCTTTGGCTCTCTCCCTCTCTAACCTCTTCTTTTTTTTTTCTTCCCCTCCCCCATGGACTTCTGTTAAGTTTCTCAGGGTCCACATAAGAGTGAAAACATATGGTATCTGTCTTTCTCCATATCACTTATTTCACTTAGCATAACACTCTCCAGTTCCATCCACGTTGCTACAAAAGGCCATATTTCATTCTTTCTCATTACCACATAGTATTCCATTGTGTATATAAACCATAATTTCTTTATCTATTCTTTATCCATCCAATGTTGATGGACATTTAGGCTCTTTCCATAATTTGGCTATTGTTGAAAGTGCTGCTATAAACATTGGGGTACAAGAGCCCCTATGCATCAGCACTCTTGTATCCCTTGGGTAGATTCCTAGCAGTGCTATTGCTGGGTCATAGGGTAGATCTATTTTTAATTTTTAAATATATATACCTTTCCCCTCATCTTAAGCTTTATCTCATTGATTTCCAGCCTCTTAAAACTACTTAAAAATTTTGGGGGCGTGTGCGCAGCTCAGTCGGTTAAGTGTCCGACTGAGGTCACTTCCGCTCAGGTTGTGATCTCATGGTCCGTGAGTTCAAGCCCCGTGTGGGGCTCTGTGCTGACAGCTCAGAGCCTGGAGCCTGCTACTGATTCTGTCTCCTTCTCTCCCTGCCCCTTTCCCACTCACACTCTATTGTCTCTGTGTCTCTGTCTCTCACACAAATAAACATTAAAAAAAAAAATTGGGGGGCGCCTGGGTGGCTCAGTCGCTAAGCGTCCGACTTTGGCTCAGGTCACGGTCTCTCGGTCCATGAGTTCGAGCCCCGCGTCGGGCTCTGGGCTGATGGCTCAGAGCCTGGAGCCTGCTTCCGATTCTGTGTCTCCCTCTCTCTCTGCCCCTCCCCCGTTCATGCTCTGTCTCTCTCGGTCTCAAAAAATAAAAAAATTAAAAAATAAAAAAACAAACCATTAAAAAAAAATTTTTTTTAACTGCTTGAAATTTTTCACTTTTAGATTTTCAAGTCCTCAAAGTCAGAAGATAGCATAATAAAAAACAAGACTTTTGCACATATTTAATCTGCAAGCAGCCCCTTGAAATGGGCGCTATTACACTCTTTGCTTTCAGATGAGAACATTGATATTGAGAGGTCTAAGTCACACAGTTTGTAACCGGCAGAACTTAAACTGAAACCCAAGACCTTTCTACACCTGCCTTTTTGATGGTCCCCGATATATGTACTATATTTCTTTTTATTAAGGGTTCTAAAAAAATCACCACAAGAATCTCTGGAGACCCATATGTGGACTCTCCCCAACAATAATTGCTAGAGGTGCAACAACCATGCTTCAGGTATTGGCCTAGAACTAAATCGTCGCATCTCGTATCATCCCGCCCTAAAAAAAGGGACTTGCATATTAAGAATCTGGCATACACCGTTAGGCCTTGAGGAAAAACCGAAAACGAATGAGTAAAAGCAGGCCGGAATCTAAGTTAAGGGAGGGTTATCCCTTCAAGCAATGCTGTTTTACTAACCTTGGGGAGAGGTGGGGGATAGCGAATGTCTGAAGTCAGGTGCAGAAACTCAGTAGAAACGTTAGTGCCCTGGCTCTGACATCAAAAATATGCAGGTCTACCTTCAAAAGAATGATCGCTTTTCTCCTCTGCTAAAATTCTTGTCAACATTATGTGAGTATTCTGAAGGTATGGGAAACCCTCTGACATTCTCCGCTTGTTATGGAACCGGAAGCTAACTATTGACAGCAGTTATTCCAAAAAGGCTGTTCATTTTTAAAATAAGGCATCAATAGCGGTCCATGAAATACTTCTCTGTATTTCATTTGGGACCCAATTCGGTACAACCTAGGGCTCAATTAAACCTGAGCTTGTAGAATTTGGTAGGCATAACTATTTGTTGTTAATATTTTTGCATTTCTGTCTGGACACATGGGGATTGAATTCTTTAATATGCCAGGTGTTTGCAAATGAATGGCTTTAGGCTCTAAAATGTACGTGGCTTTTAGATGTGTTATTTTATATAATACAGTGTCCCTAAAAGGTAGGCAATATTATTATCCCTATTTTATAGATGAAAGATAACCAAAAGCTGAAGTTAAAAAATTACCTTAATATCACACAGCCACTGAGTTGAAAAGCCCACTTAAACCTATATCTACCTGAATTTAGAGATCAAGGTGTTAGCGATACCTCCACGGGGGTTAGTTTAGCGTTTCCAGATACATGCTTGAGTCGTGTGGAACCTGAACAAAGAACTACGGTAGCAACTGCTTTGTAACTGTTCACTTATAGTGAAGGCAATCTGCTGTCATTGGGTTTGCTTGATTTTGAATCCAGATTCTCTGTAAACCTTCCCCCCTTGAAGTGGTGTCTGTCCACAGTCTAGCCATGATTCCTTTGGAGGCCGGGCAAAACTGAAGAGGACTTCCCACTAGATTGACTTCTTTTACCCAAAAGCCGTTACGACCTTAATTGATATTAACCTCCATTGCAAGATTAGTTTTTGCTTTTTTGTAAATTAACTGAATTCGTTTTTTCTGTCTTTAGTTTATCTCAACATTATTTCCTTATTTCTTTATTTATTAACCTGGTGAATCATATACATTCTAGCAACTAATCAAAAATGCTATTTTGAGCATGGTACAGTAATAGCGGATGTGTGTGTTCATCAACAGTAAAGTTACCTGTTATTGATGCTTTTATCAGGTTGGTTACCAAGCAGGTAGAAATGCATATTCAAGCCTATGTTTTATCCTTTTAAGTAGAGCATAACCCAAATTTATTACTGTCTATAAAGGATTATAAGTGCTTTCGAGAGTCAAATTTTAAATAATCTTTTTAAATATCACGTTTACTAAATAACTATGAATAATACCCACTTACAAAATAACCTATGTTTAAAAGGATTCTCAGTAACTCCCTTTGCAATAGAAGGAACCAAGCATATGAAGAGCTCTTTAGCTTCTGAATGTACAGACTTCACAGTCTGCAGGAGGTAAATATGGACTCCGTTTCTACTACATCCAAATGTTTGATGTTTAGATTGCACAATTAAAAGAATGCATAGTTCCTGTAACTGTCCAACCCCTCCTGAAATGCTGTTACTATTTGTTTGTTAGTTTTCCTAGTCATTTTATTTTTTGATTACTAAGAATTACTTTGATTACAAATATTTTTTTTCTAAATTTAATTTAGATTAACTCAACTAATTTAACTCAGTTAACTAATTTAACTGAATTAACTCAGTATTTTCTAATAATGAAAAAAAAAGAAACCAAGACTTTCACTGAAAAATGACATCTCTGTTAACCTCTGAGAATACCTTTTACAAAGTCCTAATAAAAGCACATTAAGATACAGAAAAATCTGGGTGTCTGGGTGGCTCAGTGAGTTTGGCATCTGACTCTTGGTTTCAGCTCAGGTCATGATCTCACGGTTCGTGGGTTCAAGCCCTGCGTCCGGCTCTATGATGACAGCGTGGGGCCTGCTTAGGACTCTCTCTCCCTCTCTCTCTGCCCCTCCTCCCCTTCCCAAAATAAATAAATAAACTTGAAAAAAAAAGATATAGAAAAAAATCTTCCAGAATCTGGGAAGAAATACCATTACCAAAGAGGCCAGCTGACCTGGACTTAGAAATTGAACCATCTCAACAAAATCAGTTATCTGCTTTTGCTACTTACCCTAGATCAGGTTTGAAGAACATGGGTATTTTCATGTTATCTTGAATAGTAGCCCAAGCCTCCTTGCTATTGTGTTCATGACAAGATGGGTGCAAATGGGTAATTTCATATGAGATGAAAGTCCAAAGTCCTTTCTAATTATGCATCCAACTGAGCTTATGTGCTCTTAATTATTATTGGTTCTTTGCTCCTCATTATATGAGGCGTGCTGTGATACTATAGGCTGTCTATATGTATTCTGTGCCATGGCATCTCTGGAGTAAAACCCAGTTGCACAAAACAAAAGCCAGTTAGTCACTAGACACTGGGCTAAGAGCTACGCCTGTTCTAGGTTGACCAACTCTCACGATTTACCCAGGACTGAGGTATTTTCCGGGATATGGAACTTTCAGTACTAAAAACTATGCCATTTCCAGGAAAAAAAAAAAAAAAAAACCCAGGAACATTGGTCACCCTAACCACGAGCTTACTTTTCATCTGTAAATGTGAAAGAGGAGTTCAAACACGTAAGTGGACATTGAACAAGAGATAATTAATCTGCTTGTCTGTTCGTTCATTTAGTAAGTACAATCTGGACCTTTCCCACTTCAGAAAAAAATTGGATATTGAAAAGAAGAAAAGGAAAGGAAGCACCCAACTTATAAAATATTATGGAATAGGGGAAAGGTGACATCATACTGACAGGTGTAATGAAGAAATAGGCAAAAGGAAAACGCGCTAGAGAGTTTAGGGGTGGGCATGCACATAAAGTGTAGGAGTCCCACTCATTCGAAAAAGGGTTCAAGGTCAGAAGAGGAAACCACAGTATCAGGATAAGATGGGATTACTTGAAAAGACAGTGAGGTAAGTAGACTGTGAGTTGTGATTAAAAGGAAGTAAAAGTAAGAGATAATTCAGGAAGAGTGAAATAGCTCTAACAAATTTAAAAAATAAACAGCATTGGTAGTAGAAAAGAGCAGCATCTCCAAAATGGGCAATGAATCAGTAAAGGGAAACAAGGTGTTCCCAAATGTAGAACAAATTTAAAAACTATAAAAAATGAAAGAGACTATGACAGGAAAGACAAATGCTTGTCATTATAGAACCGGAAACAAGATATGGGAACTGAAACAATTGTCAAAGCAATGTTTATAGAACTTTCCTGAGTTAAAATACACCTTAGTATACAAAGTGATGCTTTGGTTCAAAAAAATTAACAGCTATAAGCATCTTGGAAAATTATTGAATTGCAATTTTTTATTATGAAAATGTTCAAATATACAGAAAAATTGCAAGAGTAGTAAAATGAAACCTATAGACATTTTTTCTAGATTACACAATTGTTATCCTTTTGTCATAATTGCTTTTTATATGCACAAGTGTGTGTGTTTGTGTCTGTGTATATGTGTTCACATGCACTTATATCCTGCACAAATCCCACGTGGAAAAATATTTTATTACAAAGGAATAAAAAAATAGTTGGCTTTAAAATTCTCTTTTGTGAATCAAATTACCTGAAGACAAGGGAACAATGTCTACAGTGTTTGAGAGGGAAAAAAGAAAAACAACCACAATCCCATCACTTTATGGCCAACAGTGTTCTGTAATAAATGCAGAGAATAAAAGCAGATTCTTGTGTAATTAATGGATCAGAAAATATATCAGTTATACGCCTACAGTAAAAACTAAAATGAAAATACAACTTGTTTAAAAATGCATGTTAGCTGGGCACCTTGGTGGCTCAGTTGGTTGAGTGTCAGACTCTTTATTTGGCTCAGGTCATGATCCCAGGGTCATGGGATTGAGCTGCATATCAGACTCCTTGCTGAGTGTGGAGCCTGCTTGAGGTTATCTGTCTCTCCCTCTGCCTCCTCCCCTCTTGTGCGTGCAGTCTCTCTCTGTCTCTTTAAAATTAAAAAACAAAAACAAAAACTGGATGTTAGATAATTTGAAAGATAAATATTAAAAGTTCTGAAGGATAATTAGGTGGGAAAATGGACTGAGACAAGCAAAGGAATCAATTACTTATATAATTAACTCTGATGTAAAACTGTCAAAACATTCTTTAAAGAGAATGTAGGTTCCAAAAATGATTTCATTTTGAAGGTTATATGATATTAAAGACTATTAGCAAAGTGATTAAATAAAAAATTTGAGAGAGTTCAGCCACACTATGGTATTAAGTAATATAGGAGAATAAGAAGATGCAACTTTATTAATTTTCATGTAATAAAAAATATAACTTGAGGAATTCATAGAAATTCACTAAGACAGGTAACAACAAAAACAATTAAAAAGTGACAGAATACACAGAATAATCAAATATAAATCTGTACAATAATGGATCTCCATTAAAGAGAAAGATTACCAGATAATTAAACCAAAATTGATAACTCTCTTTTACACTCATAATTAACTGTTAGAATATATAATGAAAAAAAAAAGGGGGATTCCATTTATAATAGAAATTAACACACAAAATCACTAAGGAAAGACTCCAAGATATAATAGGAAGGTCTATTAAATATATGCAACCTTCCTGAATTCTAAAAAGTACTAGAAATAGAGTTGTGAAAGAGATTATCATGTAATTAGAAAAAGAGAAATTTCTAGTATGAGTGTTATAAAAGGGAAAATAAAGGGATTACTTGAACATATAGTCTTGAACAATGAGAAGGAAATGGCTGGGTAGTTTGCAAAAGTCTACTCATCAGAGAGGACCAAGTTCGAGCCCTTCATTGGATTCTGCACCACTTGTGCTTCTCCTCCTCTCTCTCTCTCTCTCTCTCTCTGCCCCTCCCCTGCTTACACTCTCTCTCTGTCTCTCAAAATAAATAACTAAAAAAAAAAAAGAAAAGAAAAAGAACAGAAAGGGAAGGGCATTGGAAAACTACCAATATGGCTAGTGAGTGTTCTTAAACTTTGTCATCAGGGCATAACTTAAAAAACATGGCACATGGGGGCATCTGGGTGGCTCAGTTGGTTAAGTGTCTGACTCTCGTTTTCAGCTCAGGTCACGATTTCACAATTTATGAGTTAGAGTCTTGTTCCGCTCTGGGCTGACAAAACACAGAGCCTGCTTGGGATTCTATCTCTGCTCTTTCTCTGCCTCTCTCTCTCAAAAATAAATAAATAAACATTAAAAAATGTGGCAAATGAATGGCCCACTAACTTTAAGTAAATATGTTTCCATTTTCAAAATAAAAAAATGTTAAAAATATTTTAATAGAATATTCTTGTTTTATACTCCTTTATGAATAATACTACTTGATTCTTTAGGATATCCACATTTGATTTTATTGTGAATAACTTGCACAGGGGATTAAATCTCTATATTATTTTTTATCGTTTTGCTCAATTTAAGATGTAAATATTATATGGGAAAGTGCCACTGAATTTGGAAAGGAACTCTGTTTGAATTAATCATGTGCCAATGAAATGTTTGAATACCAATTACATAAAGAATATCTACATACTTTAAGAAAGAAAATCTGGTTACCCACAAAATACAGAATTATTTTGGCATTACTTGGCATTATCTACCACATTAAATGGTTAACAATTGATGATTGATGATTTCAGATTTTTAGGTAGAGTGATTTTTAACGCCAGAAAGCTATATCCTTGCAAAATAATATTAATTATAAGATTTAAAAAAGTTTTTGAAGGTCATGATTTAATAAATTATTTCATAACAAAATGCTTGTAGAAATAAGAACAGATGTTACCAACTTCAGTGATGGATTAAAAACACAAAAATAAAAATTAAAACCATCAAACTACCATGAAACTATTATGTTGAGAGTATAAAAGTCTTTCCTGAACATAGCATAAAACCTAGAGAACCCAGGCACAAATGGATGGCTCAGTTGGTTGAGTGTCTGACTCTTGATTTTGGCTCAAGTCATGATCTCAGGGATGTGGGATAGAGCCCGGTGTCGGGTTCTGTGCAAAGCGTGGAGCCTGCTTAAGATCCTCTCTCTCTCTCTCTGTCTCTCTCTCTCTCTCTCTCCCTCCCTCTGTCTCTGTCTCCCTCTCCTTATCTTCTCTTTCTCTTTCCCCTTCCCTCTCTCCTTCTTTCCCTTCTTCTCCTTCCCCTTCTCCTCCTCTTCCTCCTCTTTTCTTCTCCTTCCTCTTCTTTCTTCTTCTTCTCTCTGCCACTCTTCCCCACTTGTTCTTTCTCTATGTATAAAAATAAAAACAAATAATAAAAATAACCCTGGATAAACCAAAATAGCAACAATAAAATTTTAACATAAAAATATAAACAATTTATATATAAAAAGGTATTGTCAACTATTGAGAAAATATACTATGATATAAAAACATTTGTAGGGAAATCCATTAAAAACCTTATTATATAAACACTGTTTCGAATCCACAAAAGAAAGATTGGGATATTTATCTTAATACAATGCTCTATAGAAATATGTCTTTAGTGTACTCCTCTTCAGTAAATTCAAAAAGCTATCAAACATTTCTATTTTCTCATGTATTTGACATTTGGTCTTTTCTATTATACCTCCTTAAAAGCTTTAGTTGGTATTCTAATTTGCAAATCATAACATCTTTCTTTAGTGTCTACCCTTGCAATGCCTCAGTGAGACAGTCTTACTAACTTCACTTACTAAGGGGTGAAGGAAAAGGGCTGACCAAAGTATCTTTGGAAAGTAGTGTAGCCTATAAGGCTAAAACACATAGAACTATATATATGCTAAACTGTAATTGATAAAATTGTTTTCCATGGAACATTAGTTACCAATTCTGAAAACGCTATACAAATATTCTGGAACTGAACAATTAAGTAAGTGGAATTCGGATGGTAGGAGCTTGTTGGAATGGAAATTTTCAAATAAGAAAGTGGAGGAAGCTAGAATGATCTATGTACTAATGGATCAAAGCTGGTGACATCAATGTGTACTCAGATTTAGCTTAATGATAGATATTTTATTACATACAGAGATATTTATAGATATGCATCTGCACACAGGTTAGTATACAGGTATATATTGCTTTGTTCTGTCAGCCTAGAGGGCCAAGAAGCAATGGCACAGTAGCACTCATGACACTTAGCACCTAGAGTTTTGTTTGTAAGTCCATTCTCCAAAAAAAGAAGCCTGAGCTCTTTGGTGAAATGCCTGATTCTAGAAGTAGGAAACAAATAAGCAAGATGAGCCTAGAACACCTTGCAGTGCCAGAAGGTAGGGAAGCGACCACCTCCCAAAACTTGGCGAAATGTCAAAGGGATGTATTAGCCAGTGGAAAGGGCTCCCAATGACCAATGTTGAAACAATTTGAGAAAGAAATAGTATTGGATTAGAAAACAAAATTTAAAGTAAATATTCATAGGTTCATACTTCTGTAAGTAAATGATTGAGCAAACAAATGGGATAAAGTAGAAAATATCCGTGCAGAAGAATTTCAGATAATTTATGTCAATACTCTAGTATTAAGGGCATGAGCATAACTCCCCACTCTCTAAATGCAGGCTTTGTGGTGTATTTCTTCCAAGAAGAATGGGATGGAAAGGAAAGGGAAAAAATAACTTTTCAGTGGAGAAACCTGGCAAAAACTATCTCAAACTAGGTAATCAAGGGTGACATTAATTATAAATTATGTTGATAGTTCATGTACTTAATATGATGTTATGAGATGATAATGGCACTTTGTGTTTTTCCTCCCCAAAACTTATCACACCAGTCTGATCATGAGGAAAAACAGCACATAAACACGAATTGAGAAATATTCTTCAAAATGCCCAACTAATAATTCTTAAAATTGTCAAGATTATCAAAAATAAGGAAAGTGAGGGGCGCCTGGGTGGCTTGGTGTTAAGCGTCCGACTTCGGCTCAGGTCATGATCTCACGGTCCGTGAGTTCGAGCCCCGCGTCGGGCTCTGTGCTGACAGCTCATAGCCTGGAGCCTGTTTCAGATTCTGTGTCTCCCTCTCTCTCTGCTCCTCCCCTGTTCATGCTCTGTCTCTCTCTGTCTCAAAAATGAATAAACGTTAAAAAAAAAAATTAAAAAAAAAAAATAAGGAAAGTGTGACAAACTGTCACAATAAAGAGTTGCCTAAAGGGACATGGGTATTCATATAATGTGGTATTCTGGGTAGATCCTGAAACAGAATAAACAAATTAGGGATAAACTGAGGAAAGCTGAATAAAGCACGCACTTTTGGTAGTAATAGCATGCAATTATTGGTTCATTAACTGGGATGAATGTGCCATACTAATCTAAGGTATTAATAATAAGGAAAACTGAGTGTGGGGTATACAAGGACTTTCTGTGCTGTGCATTGTTTTTGTAAATCTGAAACTTCTAAAATAAAATGAAGAGTTTACTAAAAATAATCTTTTTAATAAATTTTGTTTGAAGAATTGGTTATCTATGTACTAAAAAATCAGAGAGGATACAAAACATTTTTTAGAGTGAAATGAATCATGGAACTTAAAAGTGAGAACTAAAGATATGAGCTCTTTAGAAGAAAATGGGTGAACATATTTATTATTCTGGGTTAGGCAAAGATTTCCTAAATATGACACAAAAAGCATAAATCAAAAGCTTTTTAAAAATTGGTAAGTAGGGTAATCAAGGATAATCAATAAAATTAAGACTTTTATTGTTTGAAATGAACTCAATATAATAAGACCAAAAAGCAAGCCATTCACATTATTACCTATAAAACATATAAGTAGTAAAAGAAAGGGGGGGGTGGTCAGAGAGAGACAGAGGGAGACACAGAATCCGAAGCAGGCTCCAGGCTCTGAGCTGTCAGCACAGAGCCGACGCGGGGCTCGAACTCACAAACCGCGAGATCATGACCTGAGCCGAAGTCGGACGCCCAACCGTCGGAGCGCCCCCCCAGACGCCGCTTACTTAAATTATTTTAGAGTGTTTATCAAGAAAGATAAGTTTATATAATATGCTATGTGAAGCAAAATCAAAACATTTCAGTGGAAATATAAACTCATATTATTTATAGCCTTATTGTGATGTTATCTAATTTAGTATAAATTATGAAAATATGTTCAAAAGATATAGTCTTAAGACCAGAATTCGGAGACATAATGAAACTTGTTTTACAAACTCTTCATTCTTTTTAGCTCTTTTCTACTGTTTCTTTACTCAATATTCTTTTAGCCTTAGTCAAGAGTTACCTTGAAAGAATTAATGGGCTTTTTCAAATATCCATCTTGAAACTATAAGAAACCATGTTCTTTGGATCAGTTTCTGTTATTTCACATTTTATACATATATTTTAGAAACCACAGATTAGAGGCATATTTCCCTTTCAGAAACATAACAGTTTGTACAAATCCAGTGTTATTAGTAGGCAATGCCACCAGCGGATGAGTCCTTAGAATATGATCATAACTCAAGTTTGCTTTAGAAACCACAGATCTGGCTTGAATTGAAAGTAACGGAATCAGCCTGGTGTGTTCCCTGAAGTTGGTCCAGCTTAGCATTTCCTAGAGAATTCCAAACTCCATTAGTATTATTAGTCATGACTTAGAATTATCTCTAAATTACTTAGTCAATTAATTGAACATATCTTCACAGGTTAACTCTTTCGAATGCTATTTTTCACTTTATCTATAAGGAAATTGTAACTGAGAAAGCCCGAATGATATGCCAGAGGTCATTAGGAGAGAGAGAGCTGTGCCTAGATGGCTCAGACGGTTAAGCATTCGACTTCAGATCATGTCATGATCTCCTGGTTCATGAGTTTGAGCCTCGCGTCTGGCTCTGTGCTGACAGCTCAGAGCCTGGAGCGTGCTTCGCATTCTGTGTGTGTGTGTGTGTGTGTGTGTGTGTGTGTGTGTGTGTCTCTCCCTCCCCTGCTCATGCTCTGTCTCTCTCAAAAACGAATTAACATTGTAAAAATTAAAAAAAAAAAAAAGGAGAGAGAGAAAGAGAAAGTGAGGGGAAAGAGAGAGAGAGAGGGTGAAGAAGGGGAAGGAAGGAAGGAAGGAAGGAAGGAAGGAAGGAAGGAAGGAAGGAAGGAATTGATTCGGAGCAAAGAAAAGACAAGTATTAAGTTCCCAAATCCTTAGCTGTGTTCTTCACTTTTCACAACACTGCTAATGAATACGTGAGAGATTTGTGAGTCATGGATAAAATATGCAATTAAGTACCCAAGTGCGAATGCTGAAAACATGGAGAACTTTTCATGCTGTCTTCTATATGATTAAATTAGTAGGTTTTCCATGCTGGTAAACTTTAACATCTGTGAAATAAAAAAACCTCATATGTGATACAAAAACATAACTTACTAATGGAATATTTTTTTTTCTTGTTCATGACAAAAGTAAAAATATTTCATAATAGAAAGGAAGCTGTTCCATTCCTCATGAGCTGTATTGCCTAAACCATGTGTGCTGGCCATGAAAATCCACAGCTAATATTTCTGACGGTAGAAAGCACAGTGTACAGAAGGTCCTGCCCTCTGGATCTTCCACCATGGTCGTGTCAAGGCCATGCTCACCTCAGGTAGCTCTCAGCCAGCCATGGAACCCGGCATGGCATCAAAGTAGGCCTGCTGGGGTGGGACTTGGAACTTCGCCTTCACGAGACTTAGCCTCCTGATCCCCGACCGTCCTAGCAGCAGGATCAGTCTCCTGAAATACACTTTTGATCTCTCCCCCCATTAAATCTATTTTATTTCCAATTCCATCTTGGCTCCTCTTCTTAAAGGCATGAACTAACACCCAGTTGCTCTTTGTAGCCCTGATCTTGAATTTGTGTATTTATAAAATAAAGGAAAACCTCTTTATTTTGCTGATCGAGTAGATTTCACTTTAATTTCACAAAGAAGGCGCTTTGAAAACGTGATCCCAAAGCTTGTACATATTTTCATCTGATCTAAGATGCGCTATTTCCGGTACAAGGAAAACCAAACAACATTGTCAGTAAACTATGAAATGCCAGCACTTATCAACTGTATTTCAATTCTAGAGATATAAAAGTGTGCGTTTTAGAATCAGTGAAAGTGATCATTGGTCTCATCATAAATGTTTCTCAATATAGATACCATGAAGCATACTGTTCATTTCTCATAGCTACTTTTGTGATGAATAGTCTTTTTTGTCTTGAAGAATATACATTAAAAAAAAAAATTCTCTGCTTGCTTAGTTCCAAACATTTGCTTACACATCTGGCTGCTCATAAGAAGAAACATGACAGTTTAATTATGCATATGCTGCATCTAGTTTAGAGCAGATGCCCTTGAGAAAAAAAATAAAGCTCTGAAAGTAAACTGATAATTGGATTTTAGGAAGTGTTTTTATAATTTTCAGAATAACTTTTTTTTAATTCATTAACTGACTTCTACCAGATTTCTAGGGGTAAATGAGTTTTTTTATTATCTTTTCACAGATGAGGAAATTGAAAAGTTAAGTAACTTCCGAAGGTCACACAGGAAAACAACCAAGGCCAGGTATATGCGGTCCAAGCTTTTGACCATTTGACAGGGCTGCCTTCAGAGTCTGCTTCTTATAAAGAATTATATTAGTTTTGCAAAAAAAAAAAAAAAAAGTCATTTTTAAAAGGTAATTAGTTACAGAAAACTCTGCTGAGACAACTTCAAGAATTGTACCAGTTTTAAGGGCTCTTGTCTTCCCTTCTACTTTGAAAGCTTTGAGAAAATTAAGAATGTTAGTTCAGGATAAATTTTCTGAACTTTGAGTCTCTTGGCTTTTACTCATTTGTAAAATGTCATACTGATTATTTAAACTTTGTGGCTGTACTTTTGACAGATTTGCTATGGCAACACTCTTGGGGAAAACCTTGAGTAATGTTAACAAGTTCTAGACAACCAGTATGACATTAAACCTTGTAAATAGTGAAGGTGTCACCAGGAAGCACCCACCTACCTGGCAAATAGCATAATAAAATACATCATGTGTGGGCTGGGGAAATGTCACTGCAGCAGGTTGGGTAGAAGCTAATTCCTCTCTTTGTCAGCAAACTTGTATTTTCTTTCATTTTTTTTTTTCCCTTCCATCAATCATCTCAAATATTGCAGTGGAGAAATTTTCATAAGATTTCATAGAAAAGCTTGTTTTTTTTTGTTTTTTTTTTTTTTAATTCCTCTATCCTCTCTGCTTCATCATTTTCCCTTCTTTTACTTGTTTTTCAGAAAATAACGATCTGTCCTTTCCTAGTTCCTTCTTAGATATGTGTGGAAACAGTTCTTCCGCAAATGGATTCCACTGTGGAGATTGGATGACAGTCAACCAGCACATGGTTGTCATTCCTTCAGAAATTCTTTGGAAATCTCAAGCCTTCTTAGGACATTTGCATGTTTCTTCTCAACGTAATGCTATCAAATTTTTGGCTACTTAGTTTATTAGCAATAATATTTTTCTAATCATTGGTCTAGTTCTCAGATTTCCTGTCCTTAATACGTTATATATATATATATATATATATATATATATATATATATATTTTTTTTTTTTTTTTTTTTTTTTTTTTTTTTAAAGAAAGAAAAACTAAGTACTATTTACTAGGTTCACAATGTTGTGCGAGAAGTCTGTATTTCTAGCTACTTTCTCTGAGTTTTCTTACTCATATTTCTGTTTTCTGGAAGTTTGCAAACTCAGTATGTCATACACTCATTATTTTGCTTTTCCCAGTCTCTTTTCTCTCATGTAAGTTCTTAGTTGGTGGTGCCATTAACCATATGCCAGAAATTAGGAACTAAACTCTGACTCTTCCTTCACCCTAACTCTCCTATCTATAATCAATTACCTAAGCACTTCAATTTCTTCTTTGTTAATCATCATTAGATTAAAACTTGCTACTTTTGTGTCTCTGCTTTTGCTCAGGGTCTTATTTTCTGCCCAGACTAATGTAAGAAGTTTTTAACTTATCTGTTGGACTACTTTTATAATACTCTCCATTCTGCTACCAGATGAACCTTTAAAAAAACACACACACACACACAAACTTGGCAATAGTCTTTCCTCCCTATAAAAATCCTTCAGTGCCTCATTTTTGACCAGATGATATGAAAAAAAAATTTTTTTTCTTTAGTGTATGAAATAAATGTATCTCCCTTATCCTGCCAATTGATATGTGACTATCAAATCTTATATTTTAGCAATACCTAATATTGAAGATTGTTTCAGAATTGTAGGTTTTCATCTATGCATATGCTATTTTCTATGACCCTAGTACTTGATGACTCTTGTCTATGTCTCTTGTCAAAACTGAATACGATTGCATATTCCCGGTGCCACGCTGTAATATTTAACTAAGTTGACCAGGCAAATTATTTCTCTCTGATATGGCCAATATAGCAAATTTTAGATGCTATAATAAACACCTTAAAACTGCAGTAGCTTGACAAGTCAACATTTATTTCTTGGGTTCCTGGGTGTCTCAGTCGGTTAAGCATCTGACTTCAGCTCAGGTCGTGATCTCACAATTCCTGAGTTCGAGCCCTGCATCCTGCTCTCTGCTGTCAGCACGGAGCCTTATTCCAGTCCTCTGACTTACTCTCACTCTGTCCCTCACCCGCTTGCACTCTCTCCCTCTCCCTCTGTCTCAAAAATAAATAAACATTAAAAAAAAGAAGAAGAAGAAAGTTTATTTTGCAATCCCCAGAAGACCTTTCCTTCCAATAAACTCAGAGTTCTGGCTACTTCTAGTCTGTGACTCTGCAATGTCTATAAGGCCTTCTTGGTCATTACCCAAGCGGAAGAGAGAGAGGAGGAAAACTTTCTTTTAAGTGACATACAGTCCATGAGCAGTCATAGTCATATGACCTCAAACTGAGTGCAAAAAACTGTTGTAAATGTATGGGGTCATATGGAATATGTTCTGCCATACTTGCCGATCTGTCACAGTAAGACTGAATCTCAGCCTTCACCTTGCCTGTGTTGTGTGGTTGCATGCGTTGTATCATATGGCGATTGTGTGCTTCCATTTCTCTCTGTCCCACCTGAATATGAGCCTATGAATATGACAGCAGAGGAAGTTCCCATTTATCGTTGTCTGTATCGAATCCCGTAATGGCAAATAATAGAGGATTTGATTTTCAGAATAAACTAATACATGCTGATTTGATGTTGGGGTATGAGCAGGACCAAATGCACTGAGACAGGTAAATGTATTGAATGTACGGAAAACAGCTTGTAGGCTTTGAGGATAACGGCTAGGAAAGCAAATACACAAAGGCTTTTTAATTCTTTTGCATGAAACTTAATGTGAAATTTTTGGTCTATGTCAGTCTTTTTTGCATGCTGATTATTTAAAATTCGAATCAGGGCGCCTGGGTGGCTCAGTCAGTTAAACATCCGACATTGGCTCAGGTCATGGTCTCGCAGTTTGTGAGTTCGAGCCCCATAGCAGGCTCTCTGCTGACAGCTTGGAGCCTGGAGCCTGCTTCGGATTCTGTGTCTCCCTCTGTCTCTCTCTGCCCCTCCCCTCTTCCCTCTCTCTCTCTCTCTCAAGAATAAGTAAACATGAAAAAAAAATTACTTCATTAAAAAAAATTACGTAACTTCTCAGAAAAACTTGTGCCACCATTTTCCCAGAGTGCCATTGTATCCTTCCAGCGAGGCCCCCCAATGTAAACAGATGTACTGAGTCCCTACTGGGGCGAGGATAGCATCTCTCCTTCACGAGCCGAGTTCCTTGTATTTTGTGTTATATTTATGCTGTATTGTGCCCATCTTTAATGCAACTTTAAGCTTAGTTGTTTGCCCTATGTGACACTGTCTTATATATCAGAGAGGCCTCTGTTTTTTTACTGAAAGCTTGAGTGTCTGGAAATCACCAAAGATGTCCCCTTGAACTACTGCCCTTTCTCAGGGCACCCGGAACTAGAGAATGGTTGGCTTCATGACCTGCCCTCTGTGACACTCTCAGGCGGCAGCTTTTTCCCTCTTGACTATTCCCCACATGACATGAAGTGTTTCTCTTTGTGGGGTGAAGGGCTTTATGCTTCAGCATCTCCTACTGTAATTATGGAGACAAATCACTGGTTACTTCTGCCAGCACACTGGAAATAAAATGAGGTTCTTGCATCATTAATTCTTTTTGGGAAATTGCTTTTGACATATGCATTTTTTAGTTGCAAATACTTTTCCATAAACACTTCCAGTCCACACTGTAAAGTGCCAGTGTTCGTGTTTGAGGATGACGGAAACTCATTGGAATCCTTTGGCAGTGGGATGATTAATCTGCTAGAGGTATGCAATCCTGGGAAGCCGCTGTGGGTAGGAGACCGACGTGGGACTCCTGCAGTGATTTGAAAGAAGTCACAGAGACTAGAATTAGGCTGCTGGAAATGTAAGTATTTAAGCAAAGCACTAAACCTTTGATAGTTCTGGGGGTGCCTGGATGGCTCCATCGGTTAAGCGTTCAGCTCTCGTTTCGGCTCAGGTCATGGTCTCACGGTTTATGAGTTCGATCTCCACGTCTGGCTCTGCGCTGACAGGGCAGAGGCTGCTTGGAATTCTCTCTCCCCCCTGCCCCTCCCCTGCTCTCTCTTTCTCTCAAAATAAATACATAAACTTAAAAATATATTTGATAGACACAATGTCTAAGGAGAGAATGTGGGAGAAAATAATGATCCTACTTCTCCAGGAAAAAACATAACGGAGCCAACAGGGAATCACTTCACAGCTTAGGGTTTAAATGTTGTCACGTGAAAACTGGCTCCAGTCACAACCAGGTAGATTAGCAGGAAGCTAATATCTCTCTCCATCTTCACTGAATTGGCCACTCTAAGGGAGTCTTTGCATATCAACACCTTGAAGTGGACTCTGAGTGTCTCTTGACCCCTGTGTCCTTAGCCATTGTCCCCAAAGCATGCATGCCTTGTTAGAGTGTCTGTGTTGGATTCAAGGTACAGATATTTAGCCTCAACGTCTTTGCTTGGGGGTGGGACTTCCTACTAACAATCTAAATCCTGAATACAGACTTTTACTTCTATCCCAGTGAATTCCCCTCTGGGGAAGGTGGTCCTTGACGTTCTTTCCTTTTCAGTCAAAGTTCTGTAAATCCATTAGGTGGGTAAGCCTTTTACTCTTTAAAAACAATTTTTTTTTTTTAACGTTTATTCATTTTTGAGGGATAGAGACAGAACATGAGTGGGAGAGGGGCAGAAAGGGACACATCGAGTCTGAAGCAGGATCCAGGTTCTGAGCTATCAGCGCAGAGCCTGATGCAGGCCTTGAACCCACGGGCTGCTGCAAGATCATGACCTGAGCTGAAGTTAGCCGCATAACCGACTGAGCCACCCAGGCGCCCCTGCCTTTTACTCTTTGAAGTCTCTTGATTATGCACACCTCTTACTTCCAACTCAAAGTATTTGTCTCTACTTTATAATGAATATTGGAGCTGTGTAGGTCATCTAGCATGACAATTTTTTTCATGGGACAATGAACATCAATTTCATTTACCTTTCTATAAGTGAGAGCGATAATTCTAGCAATTCCCCCAAAATAAACATTGCTAAGAGTGACTTGTTTTTAAATATAGAACAGGGATCCCTAAAAGGCATAGTGCCAGCACCGGGAATAGAAATCTTTGTAGTTATTACAAGCAAAAGAGAGAGAGAGAGAGATTGTAGCAAATTAGATCCTCCCTTACACCATCATGGAATGACGGAGAAGCTGGTGTCAGAGCACTGTTTTGCCCTGTAATTGTAAACCCCGGGCTCAGCAAGTTCCCGTTGCTAACATCTAGGCCACTATGACTGCCTCTTGGCAGCAGGCTACCGGACCTGGAATGCTGGGGCCATCAGTATAACTGCTACTAAAGAGTCACATCTCCAAGGACACTGTTGGAAGCAGAAATACCTCACCTCTGTCTTCCCAAACTAACCAGAGTTTATCAGTTGCTAGAAGCAAGGTCACATCCAGAATTTAGTTCTTAGGAACTAAGGGAAAGTGCACTTTAAGTTTCCCAGCCTCTATAGTTGCAACAAAGTATGGGAAAGTAATTTTTTTTAATGTTTTTTAGCCAATAAGGTAAAGGAGGGCCCTGTGCTAAGTGCCAACTGACTGTATTCATTCTGTACAGAAGATCTATACAGAAATGAAAAAAGTCAAGTATAAGAGCTATGTAGGGGTGTCTGGGTGGCTCAATCAATAAATATTCCAGCCCTTGATTTCAGCTCAGGTCATGATCTCATGGCTTATAGGTTCCGGCCCTGTATCAGGCTCCCGCTGACAGCATGAAGACTGCTTGGGATTCTCTCTCTCTGCCCCTCCCCCACGTACATGCTTCCTCCCTCTCAAAATAAATATATAAACTTTAAAAAAAATCGGTGAGAAGTACAAAGGATTATTTTAAATTGAAGAAAGCACGTCCTGTCTCAAGAGGGATTCAGAGGCTTTAAAAAATTTAGACATTTATATAAAAGCTCCAATTTTTAGGTATATACTGAATAATGATATTTAAAAAAAATAAATCACTAGACCTGGGTCAGGGGTTTCAGTTTTGCTGCTTATGACTTAGTTGTATTTAAAATGGGTCATCAACAACAGATAGAAAAATACTTTTAACTTATTTTTATTTTCATAGTTAAGAAACTTTAGTGGAGATATGTTTATTTCCGATGTGGATCTAAATGGAAATATATATTTTTCCCCATTGCTCTATTTAGGTATGCATATTATTTTCTATAAAATTATTGCGATATTTTCGGGGCTTGCCTTGTCATGAAGTTTAAACAAAATGAAATAAATCTTTCTCTCTACCTGATTTTTTTTTATCAGTTACAAATCTCTCTCTCTCTCTCTCCCCCTGCCCCGGCAGGCTCAACCTCCTGAACTGTTGTTATGCCCAGAATTCGTGATCCCCAAAGACCACCAGGGAGCCAAGTCCGATGCAAAAGCAAAGAGCCTTTATTCGAGCTAGCTGGAGCTCAATCCCCTACCTGCACCGACACAGCGGTGAGATGCCAGAGAGAGCAAGTTTCAAAAGCACAGAGGGTTTATAGGGGTCTAGAGGTAGTCGGTGAGGTAATGGTCGTGGCCTTAGCCAATTGGCTGGGGAAGGGTCAGAGTCCCCTTTCGCGGGTTGCCGGGCGTGGTTTGATCCGGCAGTTACTCAAGGGGAGGAGGTGTGGTCTGAGGTTTGAGCGGGAATTTCTTTCTGTGGCCATGTCAGGGACATAGTCACTCAAGATGGAGGATACAGAACAAGATGGAGGACACAGAACAAAATGGAGTCGGCCGGCCTAGGTCTGCTCTTTCACTGTGAGATCATAACCCCCGCCCAGGGAGAAAGTGTGTGTGAGAGAGAGAGAGAGAGAGAGATCACATTATGTAATTAATTGTATACATATAAAGAGAAATATCTGAAAACTGATAAAAACTCAGTGAAAGGACACCAGAGTCATAGCCTCACACTCTGTACTCTGACTCTTTTGAAACATTTGACCCAACTAACTCAAGTGTGCAATAGTGTGAACTTCCCATCGCTATTCTGTTATCTAAACTGACTTTGGAGATCAGCTGCTGGCTTGGTGACCGTTTCACAGATTTTCAGCAAAACCACGATGCATGTTGTCAATGTAATTAGACCAGTGCCCAAACAGCACATTTTGGAAGTATATTACATTATAGATTTTCTGAATCATTCCACTCCTCCAAAGATTTTATTCATTAGTTCTATATGTTTCTATCTGCACTTTTTAAAAATACATTTTTTTGTTTTAATGACAAATGTGATATGCATCAATTTCTTTGGAACAGATAAAGCTTTTCAGTCTTGCTGGAGCACCCAAAAGTTTTAGTTTTATACCAGGGCTTGGATCTTGAGCCAAAGGCAGTCTTTTTGGCAATCCTCTCTATATAACACATCTCACCTACAGAGATCTGAGACAGATATCAGATATTGGATTTTTTTACCAGAAAATGTATGCTGATTCTGCCGTTTCTGATGTGTGACCTTGAATCCCGCCTTTGTTTCACTCAAGGCGATAAAGATAAGTCAAGACTAAAAAGAAACAAAAAAGTACTGTAACTTATTATCAGTGGTTGTAGGATTATTAAATATTTAAAAAGAAAAACTCAAAAAAATATGCACATTAATGAATCTGTCTTATCATGCATATGTTCCTTACTATATCCTGTTGCAGGCAAAGTCTGGGTCCCTTTGTATGATAGCCCTTTTAAATGGCTAAATGACTATATAATTTAATATCTAAATTGGGACATTTTTGAGAATGACATGGGACTCTATTACTAATTATTCCAGGATAACAGAGTGAACTGAATCAGTTCCTGGCAAACTTGGATGTAAGCATTCTTACATATCACCCATGCTAAGTTAATGGAAAGGTCTATCTTTCCTTCCAAGCAGACCTCATAATAGGCCTATTTGTAGCCATTCTTATAGAGGTCCCATTTTGTGTCTTTTTTTTTTTTTTTTTAATTTTTTAATGATTATTTACTTTGGAGAGTGAGACAGACAGAGCACAAGTGGGGAAGGGGAAAGAGGGAGACACAGAATCCGAAGCAGGCTCCGGGCTCCGAGCTGTCAGCACAGAGCCCCACGTGGGGCTCAAACTCACAAACTGCGAGATCATGACCTGCGCCAAAGTCGGACGCTTCACTGACTGAGCCACCCAGGTGCTCCATTGAGTGGTTTTCTTAAATACGTTTTTCCACTGCCAGAAAAGAAAATATCACTGGGGAAAGCTGACATGCTGTTTGTTATGCTGAAATGTAAATGAGGTCATCAGTTCCTATCCTGAGAACATTTCTTGAGAGAATATCTAAAAGGTGAGTAAGCAAGGGAGACAAAATATACGGAAAGTAGAGGCTGGTACACCAAAACCAAACTTTATTATTTCACTGTGACTGGACTTCCCGTATCTGAGAACTCCAACACAGGAAATGGAAATGGAAGACACAGGTCATATGAAAGACTAGGAGACACAATGTAGATGGATTGAGCCAAATTTATTACCACTGCCAGGAAAAGAAATGAAAGCCCACATATTTCTGATGCTGTATCAAAACAAAAATGAACTTTACATACCTTAGATGGCATCACGATGCTCTTGATTGTATGTTTGTAAATAATACCGTTACCTACTGGCTAAGTGGCCGGTTTCATCCTGAGTCATAACAATTCTCAAATGACAACAAAATGGAATATTCTGTTTTGAGCAGGTCAAAATAAGTTAAAAGCTTAGAGATATTACAGCACTTAACACTAATATAAAACTGTATACTTTTGTGAGAAACAAGGTCATGTTTTCATACTGCTCAGAGAAGCCAAATGGTAATGTGGTCCATCTGGATTTCTTGAAACTCTACAAGTGTAAACTCCAAGGCATTTTACTGATAGAAAATGGACTGCAGAATGTTGGTTTAAATGTAGTTAAACCTTCCCAAAGCCTTTCCAATCTATATTTATAGTACCCAAACATACAATGACATGCACAGTATTTCATCTGTTCACAGAACTTTCTGTTAATGGGTTTCTAAATGATTAGTTACAAAAGTAGATCCTATAATTGGTTTATAATTATTCTCTCAAGTATACTATATTTACGAACATTAACATAAACCTCTTATCAAACCAATTACTACATTTGCTTTCATAACTCTGTTAAATGTAGCAAATGTAATTGAATAGTTGGGAAGCGTATTAAGATAAAAATTTCCAGGATGTCTGGCTGGCTCAGTCGATAGAGCATGTGACTCTTGATCCTGGGTCCTGAGTTCGAGCCCCATGGTGGGTGTAGAGATTACTAGAGATTATTTTTTGAAAAAGATAAAAATTTCCTATTTGAAATATGATAGATGGTATTATACACAGGCATGAGAAAACTCAAGCTTCTTGTTTCTTGAAAAAAGTGAGTATTTCTACAATCTAACTAAAAGGGTGTATAGAATCTTGTTCTGATAGAGAATTGTGATCCATACTGTTCACTACCTATTGAAATGGTTAATATATTAAAACTATTCTCTTAGATCTCTTGCTAATTAGATGCTATTAGTGTCTAAAATAAAACAAATTGAATGCCATTACTTTAAGGAAATTATTTTAGTAATATACTTAGGGAAAATTTTCTATCTACATCTATGTATTATATCTATGTCTGTTTATTATCTATATAACTACCTTTCTATCTAAAACTTTACATGTTATTCATGAGGAGAAGTATTTTGTTCACATATGTGTTTCAAGGTTATCCTTAGCATAGGAAGCAATATTGGCTTTCAAATAGCATCCATTTGTATCGGCTCCCCCAAAATTAGGTAATGTGATAAATTTGTGAAGGGTTTTCTGGATCTCTATGTATTTTTCTTTATCTTAGACAAGTGGAATTGATGTCTA
The DNA here is from genome assembly GCF_024362965.1 of Panthera pardus. NCBI lineage: Eukaryota > Metazoa > Chordata > Mammalia > Carnivora > Felidae > Panthera > Panthera pardus. Next base: position 89,434,676 of record NW_026527013.1, read on the forward strand.
CTTTCCTTTTTACATATCTGTTCTTTGTGGACACCATTATAAAGGGATGTCCTATTGTCTTACAGTTAGAACTACTAACCTAATTACTGTAATTCATTGAGTGCAGGAGCTGTCTTATTGTTTTCTCCTGACTATTCCTTGCCACCAGAGAGCACATTATAGATACTCAATAAGGCATTTTTTAAACTTTATTTTTATTTTGAAGAGCTGGAAATATATATGAAGACTGCAAAGATGGTTGAGGGACTTTCGGTACACCTTCTGCTCAGCTGTCCTTAATGTTAAATAACATATACCTTGGTGCTTTGGCCAGTACTGACCCACAAGCCTTAGTAATACTGTTAAAGGCCTTCATTTGGAATTTTGCCAGCTTTCCCACTAATGTCTTCTTTTCTGTTTCAGGATGCAATCTAAGATACCACATTGCCTTTAGTTATCATGTCTCCTCAGTCTCCCCAGGTTTCTGGTAGTTTCTCAGTCTTTTCTTGTTCGTTTGTATGTTTGTTTGTTTTTTTAATGACCTTGACAAAGAATTTGCCTCAGTGAATGAATGGATGAATGAATGAACGACTTTAATGAAAGCCACGCAATTTACCTCATCATGTATTTGTATGTGGAGAGTTGTGTGATCAAAAATATATATTCTATCATTACATTAAAATTCTCTTAATATTTCTGATGTATATTATTATCTAATGCAGCTTAAATGTTGGTATAAAGGCAAATATACTAACTAAAGTTAAAGATTCATTCTGACTGTAAATTTCAAAGGGGAAACTTATTTACAATGATAAATGATCAAGAACTTCTTAAGGAATAAAAATTAATAGCCAATAAACATAATGCTGGTGAGACAAAAGCAGAATGTATTAGAGTTAAAAGGATTTACTTCAGACCCAGAGACCTGGATTTTGGTAATGACATGGCTATTTTCATGCTATTGGACTTAGATGAGTTACTTATTTATTAAAACTTAATTTTTCTTTAGTTAATAAAGATAATAACGATACTTATAGGTTTATTGTGAATATCAAATGACATAATTAATGGACCTTATCAAATTAAAATTAGTCCTTAATACATATAAATAATAAACCAAAAGAAAGAACAGGAAAAAAGATTAAAGTGAATGAGCATCCAAGAATATAAAATAAGATGTTTTAAAACTGAACAAGCTAGAAGAGATCTAATTAATAGATAACTAATGGAAAGTTATATATACTTTCTTAAGATGAGACTCAAGGTAATTACTTCACTTGTTACCTGTTGATTTTTTTATTTTTTTCATTTTTATTTTATTTTATTTTTCTTCAATATATGAAATTTATTGTCAAATTGGTTTCCATACAACACCCAGTGCTCATCCCAAAAGGTGCCCTCCTCAATACCCATCACCCACCCTCCCCTCCTCCCACCCCCCATCAACCCTCAGTTTGTTCTCAGTTTTTAAGAGTCTCTTATGCTTTGGCTCTCTTCCACTCTAACCTCTTTTTTTTTTTTCCTTCCCCTCCCCCATGGGTTTCTGTTAAGTTTCTCAGGATCCACATAAGAGTGAAAACATATGGTATCTGTCTTTCTCTGTATGGCTTATTTCACTTAGCATCACACTTTCCACTTCCATCCACATTGCTACAAAGGGCCATATTTCATTCTTTCTCATTGCCACATAGTACTCCATTGTGTATATAAACCACAATTTCTTTATCCATTCATCACTTGATGGACATTTAGGCTCTTTCCATACTTTGGCTATTGTTGAGAGTGCTGCTATAAATATTGGGTACAAGTGCCCCTATGCATCAGTACTCCTGCATCCCTTGGGTAAATTCCTAGCAGTGCTATTGCTGGGTCATAGGGTAGGTCTATTTTTAATTTTCTGAGGAACCTCCACACTGTTTTCCAGAGTGGCTGCAGCAATTTGCATTCCCACCAACAGTGCAAGAGGGTTCCCGTTTCTCCACATCCTCTCCAGCATCTATAGTCTCCTGATTTGTTCATTTTGGCCACTCTGACTGGCGTGAGGTGATATCTGAGTGTGGTTTTGATTTGTATTTCCCTGATAAGGAGCGACGTTGAGCATCTTTTTGTGTACCTGTTGGCCATCCGGATGTCTTCTTTAGAGAAGTGTCTATTCATGTTTTCTGCCCATTTCTTCACTGGGTTATTTGTTTTTCGGGTGTGGAGTTTGGTGAGCTCTTTATAGATTTTGGATACTAGCCCTTTGTCCGATATGTCATTTGCAAATATCTTTTCCCATTCCGTTGGTTGCCTTTTAGTTTTGTTGGTTGTTTCCTTTGCTGTGCAGAAGCTTTTTATCTTCATAAGGTCCCAGTAATTCATTTTTGCTTTTAATTCCCTTGCCTTTGGGGATGTGTCGAGTAGGAGATTGCTACGGCTGAGGTCAGAGAGGTCTTTTCCTGCTTTCTCCTCTAGGGTTTTGATGGTTTCCTGTCTCACATTCAGGTCCTTTATCCATTTTGAGTTTATTTTTGTGAATGGTGTGAGAAAGTGGTCTAGTTTCAACCTTCTGCATGCTGCTGTCCAGTTCTCCCAGCACCATTTGTTAAAGAGACTGTCTTTTTTCCATTGGATGTTCTTTCCTGCTTTGTCAAAGATGAGTTGGCCATACGTTTGTGGGTCTAGTTCTGGGGTTTCGATTCTATTCCATTGGTCTATGTGTCTGTTTTTGTGCCAATACCATGCTGTCTTGATGATGACAGGTTTGTAGTAGAGGCTAAAGTCTGGGATTGTGATGCCTCCTGCTTTGGTCTTCTTCAACATTACTTTGGCTATTCAGGGCCTTTTGTGGTTCCATATGAATTTTAGGATTGCTTGTTCTAGTTTCGAGAAGAATGCTGGTGCAATTTTGATTGGGATTGCATTGAATGTGTAGATAGCTTTGGGTAGTATTGACATTTTGACAATATTTGTTCTTCCAATCCATGAGCAGAGAATGTCTTTCCATTTCTTTATATCTTCTTCAATTTCCTTCATAAGCTTTCCATAGTTTTCAGCATACAGATCTTTTACATCTTTGGTTAGATTTATTCCTAGGTATTTTATGCTTCTTGGTGCAATTGTGAATGGGATCAGTTTGTTTATTTGTCTTTCTGTTGCTTCATTGTTAGCGTATAAGAATGCAACTGATTTCTGTACATTGATTTTGTATCCTGCAACTTTGCTAAATTCATGTATCAGTTCTAGCAGACTTTGGGTGGAGTCTATCGGATTTTCAATGTATAGTATCATGTCATCTTCAAAAAGCAAAAGCTTGCCTTCATCTTTGCTAATTTTGATGCCTTTGATTTCCTTTTGTTGTCTGATTGCTGATGCTAGAACTTCCAGCACTATGTTAAACAACAGCGGTGAGAGTGGGCATCCCTGTCGTGTTCCTGATCTCAGGGAAAAAGCTCTCAGTTTTTCCCCGTTGAGGATGATGTTAGCTGTGGGCTTTTCATAAATGGCTTTTATGATCTTTAAGTATGTTCCTTCTATCCCGACTTTCTTGAGGGTTTTTATTAAGAAACGGTGCTGAATTTTGTCAAAGGGCTTTTCTGCATCTATTGACAGGATCATATGGTTCTTATCTTTTCTTTTATTAATGTGATGTATCACGTTGATTGATTTGCGAATGTTGAACCAGCCCTGCATCCCAGGAATGAATCCCACTTGATCATGGTGAATAATTCTTTTTATATGCTGTTGAATTCGATTTGCTAGTATCTTATTGAGAATTTTTGCATCCATATTCATCAGGGATATTGGCCTGTAGTTCTCTTTTTTTTACTGGGTCTCTGTCTGGTTTGGGAATCAAAGTAATCCTGGCTTCATAGAATGAGTCTGGAAGTTTTCCTTCCCTTTCTATTTCTTGGAATAGCTTGAGAAGGATAGGTATTATCTCTGCTTTAAACGTCTGGTAGAACTCCCCTGGGAAGCCATCTGGTCCTGGACTCTTATTTGTTGGGAGATTTTTGATAACCGATTCAATTTCTTCGCTGGTTATAGGTCTGTTCAAGCTTTCTATTTCCTCCTGATTGAGTTTTGGAAGCGTGTGGGTGTTTAGGAATTTGTCCATTTCCTCCAGGTTGTCCAGTTTGTTGGCATATAATTTTTCATAGTATTCCCTGATAATTGCTTGTATTTCTGAGGGATTGGTTGTAATAATTCCATTTTCATTCATGATTTTATCTCTTTGGGTCATCTCCCTTTTCTTTTTGAGAAGCCTGGCTAGAGGTTTGTCAATTTTGTTAATTTTTTCAAAAAACTAACTCTGATTTCGTTGATCTGCTCTACAGTGTTTTTACATTCTATATTGTTTATTTCTGCTCTGATCTTTATTATTTCTCTTCTTCTGCTGGGTTTAGGCTGTCTTTGATGTTCTGCTTCTATTTCCTTTAGGTGTGCTGTTAGATTTTGTATTTGGGATTTTTCTTGTTTCTGGAGATAGGCCTGGATTGCAATGTATTTTCCTCTCAGGACTGCCTTCGCTGCCTCCCAAAGTGTTTAGATTGTTGTATTTTCATTTTCGTTTGTTTCCATATATTTTTTGATTTCTTCTCTAATTGCCTGGTTGACCCACTCATTCGTTAGTAGGGTGTTCTTTAACCTCCATGCTTTTGGAGGTTTTCCAGACTTTTTCCTGTGGTTGATTTCAAGCTTCATAGCATTGTGGTCTGAAAGTATGCATGGTATAATTTCAATTCTTGTAAACTTATGAAGGGCTGTTTTGTGACCCAGTATATGATCTATCTTGGAGAATATTCCATGGGCACTCGAGAAGAAAGTATATTCTGTTGCTTTGGGAAGCAGAGTTCTAAATATATCTGTCAAGTCCATCTGATCCAATGTATCATTCAGGGCTCTTGTTTCTTTATTGACCGTGTGTCTAGATGATCTATCCATTTCTGTAAGTGGAGTGTTAAAATCCCCTGTAATTACCACATTCTTATCAATAAGGTTGCTTATGTTTATGAGTGATTGTTTTATATATTTGGGGCTTCCGTATTCGGTGCATAAACATTTATAACTGTTAGCTCTTCCTGGTGGATAGACCCTGTGATTATTATATAATGCCCTTCTTCATCTCTTGTTACAGCCTTTAATTTAAAGTCTAGTTTGTTTGATATAAGTATGGCTACTCCAGCTTTCTTTTGGCTTCCAGGAGCATGATAAATAGTTCTCCATCCCCTCACTCTCAATCTAAAGGTGTCCTCAGATCTAAAATGAGTCTCTTGTAGACAGCAAATAGATGGGTCTTGTTTTTTTATCCATTCTGATACCCTATGTCTTTTGGTTGGCACACTTAGTCCATTTACATTCAGTGTTATTATAGAAAGATACGGGTTTAGAGTCATTGTGATGTCTGTATGTGTTATGCTTGTAGCGATGTCTCTGGTACTTTGTCTCACAGGATCCCCCTTAGGATCTCTTGTAGGGCTGGTTTAGTGGTGACAAATTCCTTCAGTTTTGTTTCTTTGGGAAGACCTTTATCTCTCCTTGAGGGCAGACTTGCTGGATAGAGGATTCTCGGCTGCATATTTTTTTCTGTTCATCACATTGAAGATCTCCTGCCATGCCTTTCTGGCCTGCCAAGTTTCAAAAGAGAGATCAGTCACGAGTCTTATAGGTCTCCCTTTATATATGAGGGCACGTTTATCCCTTGCTGCTTTCAGAATTTTCTCTTTATCCTTGTATTTTGCCAGTTTCACTATGATATGTCGTGCAGAAGATCGATTCAAGTTACGTCTGAAGGGAGTTCTCTGTGCCTCTTGGATTTCAACGCCTTTTTCCTTCCCCAGTTCAGGGAAGTTCTCAGCTATTATTTCTTCAAGGACCCCTTCAGCACCTTTCCCTCTCTCTTCCTTCTCTGGGATACCAATTATGTGTTCATTATTTCTTTTGAGTGTATCACTTAGTTCTCTAATTTTCCCCTCATACTCCTGTATTTTTTTATCTCTCTTTCTCTCAGCTTCCTCTTTTTCCATAACTTTATCTTCTAGTTCACCTATTCTCTCCTCTGCCTCTTCAATCTGAGCTGTGGATGTTTCCATTTTATTCTGCATCTCCTTTAAAGCGGTTTTCAGCTCTTCCTGACTGTTCCTTAGTCCCTTGATCTCTGTAGCAAGAGATTCTCTGCTGTCCCCTATACTGTTTTCAAGCCCAGCGATAAATTTTATGACTATTATTCTAAATTCACTCTCTGTTATATCATTTAAATCCTTTTTGATCAGTTCATTAGCTGTTGTTATTTCCTGGAGATTATTCTGAGGGGAATTCTTCCGTTTGGTCATTTTGGATAGTCCCTGGAGTGGTGTGGACCTGCAGGGCACTTCCAGTGTGCTGTGGTGTATAACTGGAGTTGGTGGGCGGGGCCGCAGTCTGACCTGATGTCTGCCCCCAGCCCACCGCTGGGGCCACAGTCAGACTGGTGTGTGCCTTCTCTTCCCCTCTCCTAGGGGCGGGATTCACTGTGGGGTGGCGTGGCCCATCTGGGCTACTTGCACACTGCCAGGCTTGTGGTGCTGGGAATCTGGCGTATTAGCTGGGGTGGGTAGGCAAGGTGCACGGGGGCAGGAGGGGCAGGCTTAGCTCGCTTCTCCTTAGGTGATCCACTTCAGGAGGGGCCCTGTGGCAGCGGGAGGGAGTCAGATCCGCTGTCGGAGGTTTGGCTCCGCAGAAGCACAGAGTTGGGTGTTTGCGTGGAGCGAGCAAGTTCCCTGGCAGGAACTGGTTCTCTTTGGGATTTTGGCTGGGGGATGGGCGAGGGAGATGGCGCTGGCGAGCGCCTTTGTTCCCCAACAAACTGAGCTCTCTCGTCCTGGGGCTCAGCGACTCTCCCTCCCTTTGTCCTCCAGCCTTCCTGCTTTCTGAGCAGAGCTGTTCACTTATGACCTCCCAGATGCTAAGTCCCGCTTGATGTCGGAACACACTCTTTCCGGCCCCTCTGCTTTTGCAAGCCAGACTCGGGGCTCTGCTCGGCCAGCTGGCCGCCCCTCCGCCCCGGCTCCCTCCCGCCAGTCTGTGCAGCACGCACCGCTTCTCCGCTCTTCTTACCCTCTTCCATGGGCCTCTCGTCTGTGCTTGGCTCCGGAGACTCCGTTCTGCTAGTCTTCTGGCGGTTTTCTGGGTTATTTAGGCAGGTGTAGGTGGAATCTAAGTGATCAGCAGGACACAGTGAGCCCAGCATCCTCCTATGCCTCCATCTTCCTAGTAACTCCACCTGTTGATTTTTTATTTAATATTTATCAGAACTGTATAATTGTAGTCTTCCATAAAATTTTAGAGCTTCTTTATAAATTAATTTATTGTAGTAAGAAACTATATTATTAGTGGAACACATACCAACGGGCACTTGGACGTACTTTAGCAATCTACTATGACACTGAGGAATTTAATAAGAAATAGGCTTTGCTACAATCTTCAAGCATATTTTTTGCTTGTTTGTTTCAAATTTTTCTTCAAATTCTGGTTAGTTCACATATAACATAATATTGGTTTCAGGAGTAGAATTTAGTGGTTCATAACTTACATATAACAGCAAATGCTTAAACAACAAGTGTCCTCCTTAATACCCATCACCCACTAGGCCATCCCTTGCCCACCTCCCTTCTATCAACCTTGTTTGTTCTCTGTCACTATGAGTCTCTTATGGTTTGCTTCCCTCTCCTTTTTTCCCTTTCCCTATGTTCATCTGTTTTGTTTCTTAAATTCCTCATATGAGTGAGATCATATGATATTTGTCTTTCTCTGACTGACTTATTTTGCTTAGCATAAAACACTCTAGCTCCATCCATGTCATTGCAAATGACAAGGTTTCATTCTTTTTAATGGCTGAGTAATATGCCAAAAGTAATATGCCTTTGTACATATACATTGTATACATACACACACACACACACACAAATCACTTCTTCATCCATTCATCAGTTGATGGATTTTGGGATCTTTTCATCATTTAGCTATTGTAGATAATCCTGCTATAAATAATGGGATGCATGTACCCTTTCAAATTAGTATTTTTGTATCCTTTGGGTAAGTATCTACCAGTGCATTGCTGGATTTTCAGGTAGCTCTATTTTTAATTTTTTGAGGAACCTCCATAATGTTCCAAAGTGGCTACACCAGTTTGCATTCCTACCAATAGTGCAAGAGGGTTCCCCTTTCTCTGCATCCTTGCCAACATCTGTTGTTTCCTGTGCTGTTAATTTTAGCCATTCTGGCAACTGTGAGTTGGTATCTCATTGTGGTTTTGATTTGTATTTCCTTGATGATGAGTGATGTTGAGCATCTTTTCATGTGTCTGTTGGCCATCTGGATATCTTCTTTGGAAAAATGTCTATTCATGTCTTCTATTTCTTAGCTGGACTATTTGTTTTTTTGGGTGTTGAGTTTGATAAGTCCTTTATAGAATTTGCATATTAACCCTTTATCAGATATGTCATTTGCAAATATCTTCTCCCATTCTGTAGGCTGCCTTTTAGCTTTGTTGATTGTTTCCACTGCTGTGCAGAAGCTTTTTATCTTGATCAGGTCCCAATAGTTTATTTTTGCTTTTGTTTCCCTTGCCTCTGGAGGCGTGTCTAATAAGAAATTGAGGTTGCTGCCCGTGTTCTCCTGTAGGATTCTGATAGTTTCCTGTCAGTTATATTGTTTAGCAAATTTATCCATCATAGAAAAGCCATACATTTCATGTTCCATAAATAAAAGTTACACTATATTAGAGATATTTTATGGAGAAAACTTTTTCTTTAGAAAATAGACCGATAATTTTTTTAATATCTAGGAGATTTTCACACTGACATTTTAGATGGCTCCCATATCCATTGTTTCTGGCTGTTTCTATTGTCAGCAGAAAGTACAATCCTAGATTCATGTATCATTTTTTTCTTGGATTCGTTCCTACGAAATTTGAGCAAAATCCCAACCAGTATGATTGACAAAGGAGACACAGTTAAACTGAGGGTAGGAAAAAAACAAGCTGGGGGCTCAGTCCGTTAAGCGTCCGACTTCAGCTCAGGTCATGGTCTCGCAGTTTGTGAGTTCAAGCCCTGTGTCGGGCTCTGTGTTGACAGCTCAGAGCCTGGAGCCTGCTTCAGATTCTGTGTCTCCCTCTCCCTCTGCCCCTCCCCTGCTCACGCTCTGACTCTCTCTGACTTTCAATAATAAACATTAAAAAAAATTTAAAGAAAAAAAAAACAAGCTGGAAGTAGTAATATTCTAACATTTTTATATTGCTTATATATTTCATTGTGTTTAGTTGTCTTAATTTGCTTGTTTTATCTTCATCTAATCTGTGAAGTAATTCAGGGGAATAACACTGAATTAAGTATGTAATAGGAAAACGGAGCATAGACGTAATAATTTATTAGCTTTGTCATCCGGGGATCTCCTGATAAAGATGGTACTAAAATCTGGTTCTTTTGGGTCACGTTCCAGTTTTCATTCCTCAGGCCATTTGGAGAAATCCTTTAGCTAAAATAAATTCCCTGGGATAGTATAATTTCCCAGTACTTGAACACACACAGAGGTCTCACCAAAAGCCTTTTCTCCTCCATAAACAAAACTGATTCTCAGAAACAACAAGGTACAGAAATCAGTGAATGCGAGGCCCTTCCAAACCACAAATACCGATAGAATGGGAAAATCAGTATATCTTACCTAAGAATCTTGTGCAAAAATATAAAATATGGAGTGTTAATTGTGGAGGTTTTTCAATTGCACAAATATAGGCTTCCTCCTGTAATCAATTTAACAATCAGTCAGTGTTTCTTAAAGCAACAACTAATGAACACCCTGAAGACTCCTAAATGTCATAGAATATACAAAAGAAACATAACCGTTATCTCCTCTACGAAGGCACAGTAATCTACCTGGAGATGGGACACTAACATACTTGCAATCTTGTTGTTGAACATAAAAAACCTAACATAGTATAAATGTGGCCATTACAATGTCCGCAGAAAATGACCTAAGAGATAAGAGGGAAGAAAAATCATTGAGAACATGAGCAATCGGGAAAGGCTTGTTGGAAATTTGAAGTCGTTTGCATCTTGAAAAAGTGTCATGATTTGAAAAGGCAAGGAGAGAAAAGAGGGTGTTCAAAGCCAAAGAAAGAACATGAAGTGTAATAATATGAGTGAAGTTTGGGGAATACCAACGTTTGGAGATAAGTTAAAGGATCTTAGAATTTTAGAGCTTGAAGAGACTTCAAACATCATACAACTTCATCCCTGTTCCTTCAGTGGGGTACCCTAAGAGTAAGAAAACAGAGGTGACGTGCCAAAGACACACAGCTTGTTAATGATTCAATTGGTTCCTGAGTCTGGGTCTCTTGATTTTCACAGTCCAGTGCTCTTTTAAATAAATAGTAAGTTAAATTTTACTAGTTCACATTTAATTCAATGTGAATGGAGCAATTAAAATTATAGACTGGAAACAGGAGAGCACCAAAGAGAGGGCTTGAAAAATACATTGCTGTAATTAGTGTTAACCTGTGAGAGCTGCATCATGTTCACTTATCTTCCTGGCACGAGGTAGTACCTCTGAAATCTAACGTGGCCTCTTGCAGTTATTTGGCATGAAATGACCTAAATAGTGCCAGAAATATCATGAGTGAGACTGCACAGCAAAGTTTCCACGCCATTTTCAGTGTTAAGATTCAAACACAGTTTGGTTAAAGCTTCTGATGAGAGTTCCAGACTTGGGAGACATAACACACGTGTGTTAGATGGGGATCGTGTTGGAAGGGAAGCTACAGCTTATAATTTGATGTTGCAAATCTGATTCCTCTTTTTATTTTGATGACTGAAACGTGTATTGAGGTGCAAACTCAACATCAGAAAATATTTTATACACTAATACAATTCATAATAACTAATAAAAAGGCAAATAATAATTTTTGTGCTTAGACACTTCAGGATCCAATTCAAATCAAATAAATAGCTCAAAGAAATGAATTAAACACACCAATACAAATTCAATGGAATTTTATTAGCTCAATGAATATTTCTTAATTGAGTATTTTCTCTGTGCCAGGTACTTTCTGGGTGATCATATCCACGAAAACAACAAAAAGCAACCTAAGTCCCGTTCTCGTTAAATTTATTGGTTAGTGGAAATTTACATTCTATTTCATCTTCTGTGTGCCAGGCAAAGTGTTGAGCAGAGCGTATGAAAAACAATGAAACAAAAGTGATCCTCCATTTGTGAGTTCATTATCTTAAAAAAGAATGCAGACATAAAAAATAATTATGGAACAATAGGGCATGGCCTCCAATTGGAACATGTACTCTGTCAGATACAGCCCCGAGGAGAAAGTAAATAACTCCACAGGCAGCAGACAAAAATGGTTTTGCTAATGGACTTGCTTTTAGAAAGTAGAGGTGAAGCTCGCTAAAATGAAATCAAATACTTTGGCTCTGTATAAAATCTGAAAATTTTGAGGTTGAGATGAAGGGTCATTTGAATAACAAGCAAAAATGTTTATAAAATTATACATACTTCTTGCTTCCTATAAAACGAAGTGTGGATATTTCTTTCCCCTCCTGTGTAATCCTAACAGTCACTTGAATGGGATCTTTTATAAGTATTGAATAATCAGGTGTAATGAGTGTAGACTAAGAATGTTTTTGCATTTGCATAGTAAAATATGCTTCATTAAATACTATGTTAATGAGATACAACTATTACATATTAAAATTGTGAGTCTTTGTTATTGGTTACTGCTCATGTGTTCTACCTTATATTTAAGGCTTTGCATGAAGGCATTGATATTAAGGCATCCCATAGTGTAGTGGCACAAAGTTCAGATGAAATCAGTTCTCGCATTAGTTTATTAATATTTTGCTAATCACATAATGTGCTAATTGTAATTTTTACCTAGTCAGATAAAAAATAGCCAAAGAAATACAGTATTAAAAATTTGCTAGGGGTGCCTGGATGGCTCAGTCAGTTAAGTGTCCGACTTTGACTCAGGTCATGATCTCACCTTTCATGGGTTTGAGCCCCGTGTCAGGCTCTCTGCTGGCAGCTCAGAGTCTGGAGCCTGCTTTGGATTCTGTGTCTCTATCTCTCTCTTATTCTCTGTCTTTCTCTCTTTCTCTCAAAAATAAATAAACATTAAAAAAATTTGCTAAATGTAGGCAGGAATCATATCCTTGTTTACTCTAAAAAGTTGACTCAAATAATTGGAAGTTTCCTTGCACTAAAAATGCAAGCTGATAAATTATATCAATTTTGGCAGCTAAATAGGACTTAAAAGTAATTTTGGAACTTTATAAGCCCACCCAGTATTTTGATTTATTTTCAGTGGAAAGCTTTCCTTTTTCCTACTGAAAGATCCAAGATACCTAAATAAAAATAAAGGTATCCAGTGACTTTAGAAACCCACTGCAAGGATGGGGGAAAATACCCAATGAAAGAGAAAAGAAAGAGAATGGACTTCTAATATTCACTCTTTGTGAAGTCCATTTACAATTGTGCTGATCTATAAGAGTTATTTCCACAGTTCTAGAGGAAAGACAGTGGAATTCAAAGAGTAAGTGTCACTGTGTGATAAAATGCTTGAAAGGCAAAGCTCATCATATTCAGAACAGAAATTCTGAAGTGACTTTGAGATGATTTATCAGACCTGTGCATGCTTGAAAGTTAAGAGTTACGAAAAGTGTACAAACCTGTAACACTATTGTGTACACATGGACACAGAGGGTTCCCTGGACGAGTATCTAAGCAAGTTGTCTCCGTGGATTTCTAGTGCCACCATATTTACTCAGAGTGATGAACTAGACTGAGGGGAATAGGCTGAAGAGGAACTGACACCATCATATTTGGGAGCATGTTTTTCAGGTATTGTTTTTCTTCCAAAGCATTGTGGGTTTGCTTTCACCATAAAGAAACTGGGGGAGGGTGAAAGGGAGATTTCTGCGGAGAATAATTTTGTCTTGTTTTCCTCTTCAGTTAAGTTATACAGTATATCTTAGCTTACAATTTCCTTTCATACAATAATTAGAATAGTTACATGTGTTTTTTTTTTTTAGAAAAACATTTTTTGATGCTTACTTATTTTGAGAGAAAGAGTGCGCACTAGCCGGGCAGAGGCAGAGAGAGAGGGAGAAAATTCCAAGCAGGCTCCATGCTGTCAGTGCAGAGCCCGATGCAGGGCTTGATCTCATGAATGGTGAGATCACGACCTGAGCTGAAATCTAGGGTCTGACGCTTAAGTGACCGAGCCACCCAGACACCCCAGAATCATTACGTGTATTTTTACTTGAAAAGATTTTTCCAAGAATTATTAGCTTTCCTTTAAAAATCAGTGAATTATTGTGCAATTCCTTTCGGCTTTCTGTCGTTCCTCACCGAGGGTCTTAACAGACATACTTGAGTTTGAAGCTCAGTGCTGTGTCAACAGTTGTGTACCTCGGGGCGGATTATCATCCTTCACCATCAGCCTCTTCCCTTGAAAACTAGATTTTTGTGAGGCTAAATGAGAATCTTCTTGAAGCACTGTTAAATTTTACTAAAATAAATAGCACACTTTAGATGCCCATCTGATATCCTGGTTTGTTGTGTTTTGTTTTTCTTTTCAAGACAGATGCCACCAAAAGTCTTAAAAACAACATAAAAATCAATAAAGTTTGAGCCCCTACTGTATGCGATCCTAGGTTCTGTATGCATTTCAGCAATGAAGCATGTAAACTCTGCCCTAAAAAATAATATAATCTATTAAGATATAATATAACTTTACAGATGAAAAGCTAAGTTACAGTTTCTGCTATATGATGGGGATTTTTAGTTAGTAGCATACATTTTTATACATCAGAAACTAATCCTGGTGATATTATCTGATTTCTGTATGGGATATGGTTAGATAAATATGTATGCCCATGAATCTCTTTATCAATAAATAAAACTTCTTGGATGGAATCCTACAGAAGCCAAACTGGTACTCGGTATGCCCCACAGCAATGTAGCTACAATGGTACCCTATACCCAGCACCTCAGCACATATAGGAAGCAGTCTTTGGGGAGAGAGTTTCCTAGGAAGTTAAACCAGCTCTTTTGGGGATCATTTTGAACATTCAAGGGAGACTTTGCTAAACAGCACCCTAGTGATTGCTAAAATTCCTTTCAGTTCTAAAAATCCCATGATTCTACGATTTTGTAATTTAGCTTATAAAAATACTCTCAAAAAAAAAAAAAAAAAGGAAAGAAATCACATGAGCCATTCAGGAAATAATACCACAAGAACTGTCGTGTTTGTGCTTCTGCCTTTTGGATGGCCCGCTACTTGTTTTTATAGTTTTCCTCTTTATGGAACAAAATAGGAGGGGTGGATATCAAAATATTGTCCTTATTATTATCAGTTCTCATTTTTTGCAAACTTGGAATTCATCTGGTGGAAAATCATTAGATTTATCCCAACTCTAGCTAGTTTGTGTTGGACCAAGGTTGATAAGTAAAATAAAATACTGGAAACAAAGCTTCTAAAAGTTTTCCAAACATTATAAACTTTTATTTTTTCTTTTCTTTTTTAAAGCATTTTTACAAACTCTGACTTGACTTGGAGTACTTTTGTTTAACTGTAGACTTGAAAATGCATTAAAGAGAAATTCATTTAAGGGTGTCTAATATATATGTATGTATGTATGTACCTATGTATGTATTTATTTGTTTATATTGTTTCAAGTTTTTTATTTAAATTCCAGTTAGTTAACATACAGTGTAATATTAGTTTCAGGAGTAGAAATTAGTGATTCATCACTTACATATAACACCCAGTGCTCATCATCACCCTCCTCAATATGATTTCACGTTTTTAAAGCAATGAAACTCTGGAAGGTCAAAAATATTGAAGGATGTGACATCAGCTCCAAACCATAATTTATTACACCTGCAAGACCTAAAAGTGTAGTTGATTATCAAACATCTTTGAATTTTTGGATCAGTGGTAAAAATTGTTAAAAAATTCTACTTTACCTGAGCCTTTGACGTATTCCTGATAATTCATAACTATTCATGGAAGAAAAAGTCATTCAAAGAAATGAAAATATTACATATATATATATATATATGCCATATGTGAGTAGTGTATATATAGAGAGATGCATATAATGTGTATACAATAAACTGTATAAAATATGGATATATTATATAATATGATATAACACACATGCACATATATGTGTGTGATATATTTCTATATAAATACTAAATAAAGCTACAGGAATACTGTAGCAAAAACTAATATTCCTTAACATGTTCTGATGATAATTTTGTTCATATAAACATTTTACTTTAAAAAACGTAAAGAAATGGAATAGCTGTCAAAAGTCATGACCCTTCTTAACCCTGACAAGGATTCATTATTTAATTTTTTTAAAGACTGTTTTTATCTTCAAATGTTATTTCTTTTGAGAGAGGAGGGGGAGGGGCAGGAAGAGGGAGAATCCCGAGGAAGCTCAATGCTATCAGAGCAGAGCCCAACCTGGGGTTCGATCCCACACTGTGAGATCATGACCTGAGCCTAAATCAGCCTTAACCGAGTGAGCCTCTATGCACCCTGATCCATTATTTTCGAATTGAAAAGTTTCTCAAGCAAATTGAGGTGTGATCCGCATGAATCACTCTTAGATTTCATCTTACTTTGGACACAAAATTGTGAAGATTTTATCAATCATCCACAGAGATGCCACAAAGATGTTCATATATTCCGAGTAGTCAAGATTTGAATTTATTATTAATACATATATAAATTAGAGAACACATTACTGTAAAATGATAAAAGACAGGACACCTGGTGGCTCAGTCGGTAAAGGTCTGACTGTTGGTTTCGGCTCACACCATGATCTCACAGTTTCATGAGTTCGAGCCTCACACTGGGTTCCGTGCTGAAAGTGTAGAGCCTGCTTGAGATTCTCTCTCTCTCCCTTGCTCTCTGCCCCTCCCCCACTTGTGCTGTCCCTCTCTCTCAAAATAAATAAATCAACTTTAAAAAAATGATAAAAGACAATATGACATATTGCTGTGGTAAGGCATTTTGAGATTTTATGAATTCCACTCTGAAATTTTCACAAGCGTTGCCTTGGAAATAAGTCATTTTGTACATTTTACTAAACATGGGTGTTTACCTGAATTCTTTTGTGAAGGAAAGGTGCAGTAATTTTAAGAGAAATTCTTAACTGTATGTCAGGAAAAGTAGTTGAAAAGCATTAATATTGATCAGACTTATTTATTTATTTATTTATTTATTTATTTATTTATTTATGATTTGTCTGTCTTATGTCCATTTAAACATCAGTTTAAACCACATTAGATTAAGACTCCAAAACTTATTTATTTATTATTTGTCTGTCTTATGTCCAGTTAAACATCAGTTTAAACCACATTAGATTAAGACTCCAGGGGCGCCTGGGTGGCGCAGTCGGTTAAGCGTCCGACTTCAGCCAGGTCACGATCTCGCGGCCCGTGAGTTCGAGCCCCACGTCAGGCTCTGGGCTGATGGCTCGGAGCCTGGAGCCTGTTTCCGATTCTGTGTCTCCCTCTCTCTCTGCCCCTCCCCCGTTCATGCTCTGTCTCTCTCTGTCCCAAAAATAAATAAAAAAACGTTGAAAAAAAAAAATTTAAAAAAAAAAAAGACTCCAAAACTGTTGTAAGGAACACTATTTTATTGCCTTTCACAGCACAGGAGGGCCTAATCTGAGCATCCGGAAGGAATATTTTTTCCTTTGGAGGGGGTAGGAATGCAAAGAAAAGCCCATAGTGATTACACCCATCCGTCCCTTTGTTATGCACAAACTTGTATCATTTTTAGTGTGTTTCTCCCCAGTGATGTCATTACTCATGCAGACTATGCCCTTTGGACAAAGAAGCTTCATTCACTGTGCTAGAAATTCCAGGAAGAAAGATAGAATGTCATTCTTGATCTTCTCAGTTGTCAGTAGTAAATTGGAAAACTTATACTGGACCTTCTATTGAATTGTGTATCAAAGAGGCTTTCCTATCCAGTCCAGCAGGAATCTGCTGAGGAGAGGCCACAACAGAATCCTGGAAATCAATACAGAGCGTTTTGTGTCAGAATGAGTTTTGATCATCTGCAGATACATTTTGGAAAAGACTGGTCAAGGCCCAGCATAGATAAGGACACAGTGGAGACATCCTCAGAAGCCTGTTTGCATACACGTTTTGCCTTTAGCCCTGATGTTAATCGTCTACACCTCTCCTTATTAATGTTCCCTTTGTGCCTCGCTGGCTAAATTGAAAATATCTGGAATTTAATGAGTAACTTTCCCCTCCCCATTAGGGATGACCAGGGTCATTGTTAGAATTTTAACACATATGTTTCTAATTTATTTACAGTTAATTCAGGAAAAATGTTGCTGTCTCCAAGCAGTTTGGTGTCCAAGAATGCTATTAAAAAAAAAAAAAAATCAAAGGTCATCGATATCCTCTCCTTTTTGTTTAGAATTCCTTTATTGTATCCACCCTCTTTCATTTCCCCTGATGTAGTTTTAGTAGTGGCAAGATTTCTTTACCTCCCCAGGGAAGGAATTCTATAATCTAATCATTTTTGTGGTTTCCCTGAAATTTAACTTTAACTTCTCTGTGGTTTCTTCTATATTCGACCAAATATACACATTTTTATTATTATTTTCTTTATACCACTGTAAGTCACTCTTCCTCTGGCCCAGGATATCTAATATTATACTCTTAGGATGAAGATTAGTAGCAGTTTTTGACATTTTCCCTGTTACATTTCAAATAATTCTTTCAATCATTCATGGGTGCCGTTAGGCTAACAGGGATATTAGGTCTTCAAGAATCGGGAATGATTTGAACCTGAAGCCATATGAAAGGCTGGGGTGGGGGGCAGGGTAACTAAGCCCAGTGGAAAGGCTGCAGCTGTGGATGTGGCCTACCTAACACCGGCATTTCCACGTGCCCTTTCTTTTGCTCATCCTTTAGCAAACCTTTCCTTGTATCCCCTCCGATCCTCTGCAGCCGGTCTCCTGAGTCAGTCGACGCTAACATTATATTCGAATTCTTCATTGATGTGTTAATGAAAACAAACCTGCCCTGTACTTTTCTGACAGCATTTGCTGTATTCTGTCCTAACATCAGCAGCACTTCGTGTGCGTTCTTAGAGCCCTTGTGTATCTGTGATATCGCCGTTTTCCACCTAAGACCTCTGTGACATCAAGCTTCACCCAGGCTTATGGATTTTTATTATTTTTTAGAGTTTATAAAGAAGCATCCCTTTTCAGTAGGGATGTAATAGATATTCGTCTTTACCACTTAATACATGTGGGAACTGACATGAATCATGTAAGACTTGTAGCATACTAAAGTAGCAGGACTAAAATGAACACCTAAGCCTTCTGATTCCTTATCCACCAATCACCATCACCACCACCACCACCATTTATTAAAGTCCATTATATGGCAGGTACTAGGCTATGTGAAGCTTGGAATTCACAAAATAATTTTACTACTCTCCTCGCTCTGGTATTTGGTATCATGTCATTGACAAGACAGAACTCCAGTAAATATTTTGACGTTTGAATTTCTCCTATTAGATTTCCACCGTTTCTTAGGTACCTCTGTAGCTTCCCTAAGAAGAAGGTAAGTTAGGTATAAGCTTCCCGGACAGAGTGAATGCACAATCGTTGTAATTATAGTCATCTAGCTGGATAAATGGTATGTTGAAGTGTAAAATACAGGTGGGTAACGTATCAAGTATCAGCTGTGTATTCTCATGCGAGGTTCTAGCCACAGAGGACAATTTGACTATCTCCCAAGTTCCTTTCCAGGCTTTTTTGACTTGAGTTTCAGCTCTGTTGAAATGTCATTGTGTGTTGTGGCTTTGGGGAGAAACAGTCTTTCCATATATCCCCACATGATTTCGGGACTAAACCACACTCTAATTATCTACTTGCATTTTTTGCAAACTCATCTTGGCACAAGATCCCAAACACAGAACATCTTTTCGAGTATAACTGCCCCCACCTCCTTCCGCTGTAGCTTCCCAATCCATGGACGGCAAAGCCGCTTTCCGTGAGAGTCCTATTTCTTTAGCCTTTGTCTAGAATGCTCCTGCTCCTTTAAGTACTGAGCAGTTTTCATTTTCTGGTTGTTAGTTGAATCTCCTGGACCCCACCGGTTCATTTTTAAAGAATCTTAGGTTTGATAGATAGGAAAAACATTATATATGTCACAAATAAGGAAAATAAGGACCAAAGAGATTACAGAAGTGTCCAGGTTTATATATCTTGGAATGTCTTTTCCTTCCTGGTTTTATATTTCTGCCTTATTCCCATCTGGTTTTCCTTGAATTTGAATTTTTTTTTTCTAGCCACAGATATCTTCAGCATTTCAACAGCTTCTGGACCACTATAAAATCAATACCCACAAAGTTATGTTTGGATCACATGTATATGATTATACATAATATGAAGGGAAGGGGGTGCGTATATTTAGAGAATAATTTTAACCAATGGTTTTTTAAAAGATTGGCAATATTTGATATCAAAAAGTACTTTTCTGCTTTATCTATTTTATTGTTTATGCTTTTAAATAATTGGGATTAAAGTTTTTAGTTTTAGAATATGAGACATAATATAAAATCATAGCTCCTAGCTTAATATGATCTAAAATGTTGTAAATATGCGATTCCTATATTTTTCCATATCATTTATACATTTTTGTATTAAGACCATTGCTTTCCCCAGCCCATTAGTCATATTTTAATGCTGTTGTTTTTAATTTTTTAAAAAAGAGCTTTTTGTGTTTCTGCTTATATTTCAATTAATTTTCATTTTTATGACAATGAATACAATACATAATAAGGTCAAATGAGAATTATTTCTATATGATAACTCTCACAGGGTATTTACTTTACTGTGACCAAAATGTTTTTAAGGCTATATCCTTCATCGTCTGTAAATTATAAGAAACAATAAAGTTCCCTACTCATAATTGCACAGTTGTTATCAGTGTCAGATACGCACATTTTTTATTTTTATTTTTTTAATATTTATTCATTTTTGAGAGACAGAGAGAACGTGAGCAGGTGCGGTGCAGAGAGAGAGGGAGAAAGAGTCCGAGGCAGGCTCCAGGCTCTGAGCTGTCAGCACAGAGCCGTGTGTGAGGCTAGAACCCATAAACTGCAAAATCATGTCCTGAGCTGAAGTCAGACACTTAAGCCACCCAGGTGCCCTAGGTCCGCACATTTTTTAAAGTAATGAAATGTTAATTGTCTTGGCTTTTTGTTTGTGTGTGTGTGTGCATGTCTGTGTGTGTGAAGTGCTATCACAAGTCACTGGTACCCATGTTTCTCAGCATTTCTTCACTGATACCCTTCCTTTCAGTAGATCATACACTACCTGCTGGAAATGACATGATGGACTGTTTAGAGAGACTCTATAATTTTGAAGATGAGGAATTTGAGATCTGGAAATCCAAGTTCATCGACTTGGTTAAGGTCATGCAATTTTCAAGCAGCAGAAGTGGAGCTATCCTTCCATGCTGCTTCTGAAATTTCAAAGCAGTTTTAGAGGGATTTTTGTGTTTGTCCTCCTGTTCGTGCAAATCATTCTTTGATTTGCATACTTAGAATTTGTAGATGAGTAATTTGAGGTTTTGTCCACACTCTTCCTTTTGTACCTGCAACAAATTTGATTTTCCACTGTTATTTTTAAGGTGGTAGTGTGGGAGGCAGAATAATGGCCCATAAATTGTCTACATCCTGATTCCTGGGACTTGTGACTATATTGTGTTATACAGCGAAGGGAAATTAAGGTCTCAGGTGGAAGTAACATTGCAAATCATTTGACCTTCAACTAGTAGAGTATGCTGGGTGATCCAGGTGAGCCAGATATTTTGGGTTATCCAGGTGAGCCCAATGTAATCACAGAGTACTTAAATGTGGAAAAGGGAAGTAGAGAAGTCAGTGTCAAAGTGATGAAGCATATGCGAACAGACTGACCAGGGCTTACTGTGGACAATGGAAGAAGGAAGCCGTCTCCAAAAAATAGTGGCAGCCTCCGGAATGAAACTTCGCCCTGGTACCACTTTGCTTTTAGCCCCGTGAGACCTGTTGTGGCCTTCTCATTTCCAAAACAGTAAGATAAAACTTTTTTTTTAAAGCACTTGGTTGGTTGTGGTTGGTTACAGCGACTATAGGAATCCGATACCGGTGGAAATTCTTCTTAGCTGTTAGAATCTGATTGAGGGAAAATGGTCTATGAATGAAGCCTTGCCAAGGTTTCTTTTCCACTCGGGCTTTTAGTCGTTTTTTTACAACCCACACTTCAGTTGGTGGATGCAGAGTGAGGAGGCTTCAGTTGTATTTTCATTGTAGAGGAAAGAGGGGTCCAGGATGTACTGGCACCGTTTTCTGCCTGAATAGGGTTAATTTCAGCCAGCTGGGATTGTAGTTTTCTTCGTCTTCAGATATTTGGAGTATGAAGATTGCAGAGTCACTGAATTCTCAAGTAACAACCAACTAGGCTTAGATAAGTTCTCCATGATGTGCCATCGGATCATCCCTGTAACTTTCATTCTTTGGTTTATGCAGTGAAGATAATAACATGTCCATTGTTTTGCAACTAAACTGCACACTCCATGTGCAATGCCTTGTACAAAAAGGTAGTAAACATTTTAAAACCAAAAGTATTGTTATACAATTTGTTCTCAGAGAAGCTGGTGTATTCTAGATGCATATGCTCTCTAAAAAAGAAAACAAAAAGTCATTTGTATTGCAGTCAATTTTTCTCTCTTGAGTTCCTGATTACTAAAATGATGGGGAAAGCTATGCTTTAACTTTTTTTTTTTTAATCATCCTAAAGATGATCGGTTTTTTTCCCTTCATGTATTAACAATAACAATATAGATTGTAGCATCTTTATTTGTACTCTGTAAAGTACTATCTCTAGGCGCGCCTGGGTGGAACGGTCGGTTAAGCATCTGACTTCGGCTGAGGGCATGATCTGTTGGTGTGTGAGTTCAAGCCCCATGTCAGGCTCTGTGCTGACAGATAAGAGCCTGGAGTGTGCTCTCTCTCTGTTCCTCGCCTGCTCGCACTCTCTCTTTCTTTCTCAAAAATAAAATGAAAAGAAAATTTAAAAAACTCTCTCGATATATTACAGTGTTTTTTACTCTTAGTAAAGACAAATCAAATCAATCCTGATTGAAAGGATTATAGGGGCACCTGGGTGGCTCAGTCGGTTAAGTGTTCGACCTCAGCTCGGGTCATGATCTCACGGTCTTTGAGTTCAGGCCCCGCATGGGGCTCTGTGCTGACAGCTCAGAGCCTGGATCCTGTTTCGGATTCTGTGTCTCCCTCTCTCTCTGACCCACCCCCATTCATGCTCTGTCTCTCTCTGTCTCAAAAATAAATAAATGTTAAAAAAAAAATAAAAAAAAAAAGGATTATAAAGGGGTACAATTAAATACTCCAACATGGCTTTGCTTTAAGTTCTCATTTTTGGAAACCAGTCTTCAGATGTCAATAGTGACGATGATATAACCGGTTTTCTTATTGTTGTTTACTTGAATAAAGTTCTTGCTGGAGTGATTCCCAGCCAGTGTCAATGCATTATCCAACCTTCACAATAAGCAGTGTGTAATAAATAACTTAAATTTGGCTCACCAGAGCACACATATTTCTTAGCATAATTTCCAATAAGGAAAATACAAAAGAGTTGGTTTTGGCAGATTTCTGATGACTCGGTAGTTTTGTCTCTTCTATTCCTGAGATTTTTTTTTTTTTTTTTTTTTTTTTTTTAATATCCAGGAGGTTGAAGAGATTGCTTTTCTCATCTAGTGCTCCATTGAATGTGGGATCTCTAAAACTATAATTACTAGTAGGAGCATTGTTGTATCTTGGACATGTTTGATTAAGTGTAGAGATTGTATAAATGAAGCGAGCCTCGCAAAAGGATGGAAAATGAAAGTCATGGTCATGGGCAAGAAATCCTACTACTTCTAATCATAGTGATTACATTGTCTTAATTAAACATACTATTTTCTTCATATTTGTTGTAATTTTTACTAGGATTCTGATAAAACCACAAACATTTGCTAAGCAGCTGTGTTTTTCTTTTTTTTTCCAACTAGTCTAAATACATTGCTGGGTGTATGAAAGAATACAAATCTGAAGGTGGGACATAATGTGTAAGGAGATGAACCAGTTCCTGGCCCTTGCTGCTTGCTGTTCCTGTCACATGTGCCCATGTTTGGGGCTGGTGGTGGGGTGGGAGGGAGGCACAATGTATTTGTAAGTGTTGGAAGTAGGTGTTCTGAGGCCCTTAGGTAGATCTTAATCTAGATTAAGCCTACTCATGCTTTCTAAGTTGTAAAGTCTTACTCAGTTCTATAAACATGTGTTAACCTGGCAGAGGACAGAGGGATAGGCAAAGGTGAATTGCTGATAGTTCAGGACGTTTCCATCCAGGGAAGGGAAATTTGGTTTCTGCACAATTAGGTTATAACAAGTCAGACGGCATGTCTAATTCCAGGCAGGAATAAGGGTAGTTCAAGCTGAGTCTACCTCGACGAGACAGTCAAAGGCTTTTTTGGAAACACTGGCTAGATTTCCAGTTGGGCTTCTGTGATGTGGTATTTATCATATGCTGACCTCAAATAGCAAAGAATGATGATGTTCAGTTGAGCTCACTAATGTCCAGGACAAAAATCCGTAGTTAGTTAATAAGGATGAAGGAATGAATACCATTAGGACAAATCATTTCTGCCATATGTCCCAAGAAATGACTGGGTTATTGCTGATACACCGTAATGAATTTAAATGAGTTTTTTCATAAAGACTCAGAAAAATAGGTAAAATTCAAGTATGGTTCATATTTTTTTTTATCGCTACTGGAAACAGTTGGAAAGACTTAAAATATTGCAACAAATGAAGAATTCCCTGATAGGAATATCAGTAACTTTGAAAGGCCACTTTTTATCATAAATACTAAAAAACAACTTTACAGGAAATGTACAGTGCAAAGAGGGTAAGATGATGTGTAATATTGAAACGCTACCTATGTCAAGCCACCAATACTAGCCTGTCTTACAGTTTGGAAAACTCAGACCATTACTGCAAAGTCAATAGTAACTGGTTCAGCTGAGGCCGAAGTGGATTAAAAAATACTAGAAGGTATCTTGTGAGGGAGACAGACTGAGGAATACTAAATCTACCAGAATCCCCAAATAAAGTTAACATATCAAAGTCGAGTGCTGGGAACATAAATCAATCTAGTGCTCTTGGTCTCACAGATGACTAATGAAAGTAATACTGTCCAAAAATCTGTGGAATGCTGAAGGCATGTACTCCATAGATGATCGGAGGCCGGTAGAAAGTTGATGATATTAGTAGAGTTCATTAGTAGTATCAGTTCATATCAGTTCATATCAGGGGTAGGTAGTTCATTAGTAACTGCCTCTTGTTATTGAAAATGTTGCGATGTGAATAGTGAAATGATGTAAAACCCAATTCTGTTTGACGCTTTCATGGTATTTCTTACCAGGGCGGGAAGATGACTCTTGTTCTCATTTTTCCTTAAAAACAACAGTGGTAACAAAACACACAGTCGTATATTTGTGCCTAGTGGCACAGAAGTCTTGGGGAGATTGGGTATTAGATTTGTAATGAGAGTGAAAAGAGAAACATTCTGGAATATCCACAAGAGGTAACTATTTAAGATGCAGAGTGATGTTTCATGATCAGGTTACTTAAAATAATAAAAAAGGTGTATATGTCCTGTTGTATTCCTTGTTACTGTAATTGGTATCCACCAATATTACTTAAACATAGGGAAGAGTAAGAACAACTTGAAAAGAATTTGGCTTTCTTGGCCAAACCTTAAAAAACTAAACAGTCAGATCCAGTAAAGGTAACATTAACCATTAAAGTACATAGGAAATTAAAGAAAAAAGCAAATATGGACATTTCACAAAATGAAATCAATTACATATGGATATATAATTCCATTACTAAATTTTGTACTG
This sequence comes from Panthera pardus, assembly GCF_024362965.1. Lineage (NCBI taxonomy): Eukaryota > Metazoa > Chordata > Mammalia > Carnivora > Felidae > Panthera > Panthera pardus. The sequence continues at coordinate 89,459,678 of NW_026527013.1, forward strand.
CAGGTTTTACTGTGAAATTGAACTAGAGTAAGAATACTTGGGAAGAAACACTAAAAACTTTTAAAAATATCCCGACTACTGGACTTCTTAAAAGTTAAAAAAATAAAATTACAGAGAAAGAGGAGAAGAATAAAATATTCAAACCCATGGTTTAAAGATGTTGACCATGTCTTTTCAAGGATTGATCTTCTAAACATTTATTCCATGAGGCCAGTTCCCACAAACCAATATGACGCAAGTCAAACTCCAGGTTTTCCTAATAACAGCGAGGCAGGAAAGAGGTAACCATTTGAGCAAATTGTGTTAGCAACCAAGGGCTCTAGTGTGATGAAAAAGCTCTGTATGTTAACTACATTATACAGTGTAATGATACCATGTAACCTCATTAATCATCTAAGGGAGAAAGATACACAAGTATGAAGTCAAAATCCTATCAATTACATGAAACCTATTTTTTTTACATGACTTGCTGTGTGTAACCATCCAAATGAATGAAGTTTCAAAGGGAACTGTGCTAAGTTAGAAAACTTAATTAGTGGCTTCCTTGTGCATATAGTGTCTGTCCTAAACTCAGATTTAATTTTGAAATTCTGGGGTTGAATTAGAAAACTTGAATCCTAGTTCTCTTGAAATCTTACTGGGTTAATGGTAAAAACTGGAATAAATCCTTAGGGTATGTGAAAGACACCTAAGCCCCAGACAAAAAATACTTCCAAGGAACTCTGAAAGCAAATGAAGTAGATTATGTGGATATAATTAGAATTTCACAAGAGCAATGATTCATTGCTAGGGTCAGTCTGATTACACTGGACGATTATAATATTTACGTTCTGGAATTGCTACTAAAATCAAGTTTTCTATAAATAATATACTTTGAGAGGTTATATCCTCAAATCTGGAAAACAATATAAAATGGCACAGCTAGCCATATAAGAGGCCCCTTTGACATTGGGGGGTGGGGAGGGAAAGTCGAGATTATTCCTTGGGAAATGTTTGCATTTACAGCAACTGTAAAATTTGATAATACAATAACTCCCTTTTCCATTTATTTCACATACAAGTGTGGGTCTGTGTCACTTGATACATTGGCCTCAGATGAGAAGAGGGACACACAGGCTGATCAGACTCCTCAAGAAGATACTGGGGTTGTGGGGCGCCTGGGTGGCTCAGTTGGTTAAGCGTCCGACTTTGGCTCAGGTCATGATCTCGTGGTCGGTGAGTTCGAGCCCCACGTCGGGCTCTGTGCTGACAGCTCGGAGCCTGGAGCCTGTTTCGGATTCTGTGTCTCCCCCTCTCTCTGACCCTCCCCCGTTCATGCTCTGTCTCTCTCTGTCTCCAAAATAAATAAACGTTAAAAAAAAATTAAAAAAAAAAAAGATACTGGGGTTGCAAAAGGAATTGAAAGCGATTTCAAGAAAATACTTAGTCAGAAGTTGAGGTAAAGGGTTTGAAAAATTGGTATGACAGAAAGAATCTAAAGCAGGACTACCACTCATAGAGGATTTTTTTCCAATTAAGTTTCCTTGAAGTGAGAAGGAGGACACAGAGGCTTAGTTTTTCTGTTTATCAGTGTTACTTTAAATCACTAACAACTTGAGTTTAGCACAAAATACATTAGTGAAATTGATAACTTCACCACTTCAGCTATTATCAATAGTTGATATTTTGAACATAGTCAAATCCATGCCTGAACTCTGGGAAATAGGTATTTATGTTTCCGTATTACTTTGACCAAAACTTGAGAAGGTTCTAAAGTAGTCATAAAGGAATACAAAAGAATACTGGAGAAAGCCATTCTAGAAACAAGCATGACAATTTAATAGTATCTAACTTTTTTTCCCTCCAGTGATCTATCCATATTTCTCATTTGGTAGGAACACAATGGCTTTGGAGTCACAATGTAACTAACTAGTTCTTTGCACTAATTAACTCTATGATCTTGAGCCAATTTTTTTTTTTTGGGGGGGGGGCGCTGTCTGAAATGTATCTAATGGGAAAAGAAAATTCCAGACACGCCTTGGAGAACTTAGTCTTTGTTATATAATGTACAGCGTTAAGATGGTGAAAACAAAAGGTGGAGGGAGGGCCACGTGAATGGGTACACAGAAAGGAGAGTTTGAGAGGGTGGGCACAGGACCTGAAACTGAGGATAGAATCAGAGTGAAGGACTGAAGGAAAGTGTAATGGCCAAGAGTTTGGGATGATAGGCAACAAAGACTTAGTCAAAAGTGAAAATGACAAGTCAGAACAAAGTGGAACAGAAGTCTGAAAGCAGATATGTGAAATGCATATCCCAAGGCAAAGCTATTTTCAGTGACCCAGGTGCACACTGCTGATCCAACACATTAAGGTCTGTTTCTGGAACTTTCTAAACGAAGATGATTACATTAGATTTTTTCCATGGTAAAAGAGAGTGGAGTTAGTGTTGGGTTGCTTGATAATCTAGCAAGCCCAAGAAACCTTTTGATTCTCTAAACCTGATTAAACAGAGCATAGAAACATCTGTATATCCACAGAGATTTATCTTAGTTTAAATTAGGATAACCTACATTTATCAAAGAGTTTTGTTTATTGCAAGAAATGAAATTAAGTTATATGAGCTTTTATTACTGTGTAGACAAAATATTAGTGCACATAAAGCTCATAATAAAAAAATAGTTTTTTTAAAGCATGTTAAAAACAGTTTTATTACGGAGGGATAACAGGTCACCATTTTCATGATTTGGGTCAGGCTTGAACAGTTCATAGCTTTTCTTTTACTACCTGCCACTTAGGGACTTGGGGTTGACCTTTTCCCATGTGCTGTAATAATGAAAAGTATCTTAAGTTTCCTTTCCCAAGGTGGATTGTGTTCTTGCTTTGATGACAAAATTCCAGTGGGCTTCTATTGTACCTGTGATCTCTTAAATGTATGTATCTTTACCTTTTATGCATTTAACTTGTCAAGGGTTTTTGTTCTGAAGGAGCTTTGGCCAAGAAGGCCTAGTCTTGCCTTATTTCTAATGTCCAAGCTTCTCCCATCGAAGCTCCCTCAGAGAGAGGGCCCTGTTATACGCTTTCCTCAAGAAAACACAAATAGATCCACTTTAATAGATTGCTTCAACACTTGCATTTATTTACGTTTATTGTAATATATATAAACATGCAAAAGAAAATACAATTGAGGGCTAATACAATTTTAACATACTTTACTAAAACTTGGAGGAAAACGGGAAAAAATGATTTTAAGCGAACGATCCTCTTTTTCTTTGGTATTCCATACAAAGGAAAAAACTCCAGTCAAGACTATTTCTTGATTAACACTTTGCAATCATTAAAGTTAACTGAAATGCACCTTGTACAGGACAGAAAATTGATATTCTGGAGAGAATGAGAATTTCATGCAATTTCTAAAACTTGGGGTCATTTTCTTATTTCTGAACATGAAAATACCGTTTCATAGAATTTGCCTTCATGAAAAGAAAGGTGAAGATTACCTTACCACTCTGCTTTGCTGGGTCTTATTATTGCTAATAATAATAATTATTATAATAATAATATATATTACATTACATGTAATGTAATATAAGTATTACATTAATACTTATTTGAATTATTCAATCAAAGCTTTCCTTCAGATGCACGAAACTTTGTTGAAAATATATCAGAAGATGGTCTGGTTTCTGTAAAAAAAGATAATGGGGACAGAGATTTTTCAGATGCCAGAGTGAAGGAAACACAATGTTACAAAAGCACTTTAGAGAAGTGAAGAAGTTAATATTTTGTTTAGGAAACCTCAAGAAAGGGGAGTTACTAGATCCGCATCTTACCTGCAATCCTCATAATTTCAGAAGAGAAAATACTATTGTCTCTCCTCCAATTCTATAAGCCTGGTATTCCTATTGTTTGAGAAAGTAAATCATCCCAAGACATGAAGAGGGTCCATTATCTTACCATTTACACTTCCTTTTCCATATCCTGTCTTCACTCACAACATGGATTGTGTTGTTTCATTGCAATTTTAAGAGAAACTCAAGCGCTAGGGACTGTGGACTCTGTCTAACCAAATGAAGATTTTACTAACAATGAATATCAATACCAATAAAATGTCCTTAGGTTTACCCTTCTTACTAGATTCTGCTAACATTTCTCACCAAGGGTAATTAATACTCATTGAGATTTTGTTTTGAATCACGGACTGTTTTCAAAAAATAAGTTTACTGGGGCCCCTGGGTGGCTCAGTCAATTAAACATTGAACTCTTGATTTTGGCTAAGGTCATGATCTCCTGGTTGATGAGTTAAGCTCGTGTCTCCCTCTCTCCCCCTCCCCTGTTCATCATGTTCTTTATCTCTCAAAAAATAAACATTTAAAAAATAATTTTACCACAATTAAGTCATGATTTTCTTTTGGAACTTAATTTAAATGCATTTAGCTCTTTATTTCTGTATACCTTGTTTTTTTGTTCCAACGTTCTATTTTTGAGATGGTTTCATGATGTTGAAGCTGTTGTGTGTCCTTAGGCAGAATCTTTGTGCCCCTGCTACTAAGCAACCAGCTTTCTTGAAGTGACCCCCTTGCTCTACAAACAGAGGGCTTGGTAATAAAGGTAGCCTTTGATTTCTCAGCTTGCCTCTCCTAAATGTGAGCTGGTGCTAGAGTGATGGGGGTGGAGTGTTCCCTACCTGCCATAGCTGAGGTAGGGCTTCCACTGTAAAAGTTAGGGGCCAGGTAAAGGAAGGGAGCTTCAGGCATCCACCTGTACTTGCCTGGAGGAGAGTGTCCTCAACATGGAACTTGACAAGGTGGGAGGGGAATGACCAATGCAGTGGCAAGGTAGAAATAGTAGCTCCTAATTGGGAGTTGGGAGAGGGAGTCCAGTCTTCTTGTTTGTATCTGCCTAGAATAGAACTTGCTGAGCGGGGTTAGGAGAGAAAGGAGGTTTTGACTCAAAGGTCAGAGACCCACTGTTCACACCAAGATTGAGTAGATTGTCTTGAATGTCTGTCTATCCATTTGCTGATTCCCTTTCAAACTCCTTGTAGAGATTTTGAGTGGTTGTTTTCACCTGTAACGGTTATTAAGCTAAGAAGAGGTCCCTGTATTACTATATTTTATGTGATTTGTGGTAGACAAAAGAGTTGTATCTTTTTACAATTCTGGCCATCACTACGAATTTATCAGAGTGTTTAGACATTTAAATCCGATACAAATATTGGTATCTTGAAATGTATGTATAGCATTTCTTGTATGTTAGTTTTCTCTCCTTACCCTTACTGTTTCTTCAGTCTCCTGAGTTCATTGAACATTTATTATTTTATTTAATTCTCCTTTGTGTTCTTGGTATAGTGTTCCTTTGCATAGTTCTTACAGTGATTGTCCAAAGGGATTATAATTATACACTTAGCCTTTCACTTTCTGCTTAGAAACAGTACTGGATTACTTCCAGTGGAAGTGGAAAGCTTAACACAATATATACTCCTTAGCTCTTTCCTTATACTGTACTTGTCATAGATTATCCCTACTTAACGTTGACGTTTTCTCAGATAATGCTCAAGTTTTTCATTCAACCGTCAAATATATCTTAATGAACTCCAATACACATGAACTGTATCATATTTACCCAGTACTTAACATTTCTGTTGATCCTTTTCCTTGATTCCTAATGATCCAAATTTATGTCTGTCCTTCGGGATGAAAACCTTCTAGTAGTGATTTTTTTTTTTGGGGGGGGGGTGGGGCAGCTCTTGTGGCAACAACTTCTCTTGGTTTCATTTCCTCTACAAGTATCTGATTTACCCTTCCCTCCTGAAGGCTATTTTCATTAGATCTAGAATTCTAGGCTAAAGGTTTTATCCACTCAGCACTTGAAAATTTGTCCTTGTTATTTCTGAAAGTAAGATTTTTCAACCTTGAAATCCTTACTCTCCAGCAATGATGGCAATTGTTTTTTCTGACTGCCTTGAAAATGTTTTTTTTCCTTCTCTAATTTCTGGCACTTTTATTACGCCTGATACACATTTCAAAGGGCTTATACTGTTTGGGGTTCACAAATTTCTGGATTGGGTAAGTTTGTGCTTTTTATAAAAATGGGGAAGTAGTGAGTATTGAAAAAAATTTTTCCTGCCCTACATAGACTTTGCCCCCATTCCTTGTAGAGCCATTTGGTATTGTCTGATACATTCCTTAAACTCTGTGCATCTTGTTTCTAATGAGTTATGTCTGCTGTTTATATTTCTACTACTCTATTTTCAGTTTTACTGAGTTATTTGTTCTATCTACTCTATTAAGCACATCCATTGGGGTTTTATTTGGGGAGTTGTTACTTTTAAGTTATAAAATTTTCTTTTGACCCTTATCTATGTATTCTATCTATTTTCCGAGCTTTGGCTCTTCATTCATTGCAAGAGTGATGGCTTTGACTTCCTGGAGTGTTTTTTAACAAGTGCTTGAAAGTCTTGGTCAAATAATTCCAACATCTGCGTCATGTCCTTGGCATACACTGATTATTGTATCACATGCCTGCTGATACTTTGCTTGTCTTTGGTGTATGGAAAACTTTTTAAATGCATCTTGGACATCTTGAATGTTGTGTTACAAGACTCTAACAGCTTCTAAAACCTGCAAGTAATGTTTCTATTGTTTAGCAGCCTTGGCTTTAAGCCACATGCCTACCTAGCCATCTCTGGATTATGTTTTCAATATTGTTTTTGTTCCCAAAGTGTGCTACACACCAGAATGGTCTATGAAGTGGGAAGTTGTCTGTCTCTTAGTTGGGTTCACAAGATCATTTGTCTACTTTTTAGGACAGATCCATGCATTCATGCATACCTTGATGTGCATAGGAGGGTGGATGATCCCAGGAGCTGATAACAACCATAAAGATTTCTTGTCAAGTTCTTTTTATTTGATCTCCATGATACGTTGCAATTCCCTAGATGTGTCCCTTCTGTTCCTCCAGCTAGGATGCTGGTGCTTTATTTACCTTGTACTGCTGCACAGTCCGTATCACTGTGCTAGCATCCAGTGCCAATGATCAGATGAACAGAGAAAAGATCAACAGAAATTTGCTATATGCATTGGGACTACAGTCAGAGAGGAAGGTTCACTTTGCTCGGAGTTGTAAATGACCATGGGTTCCCCTTGCCTTGATGTTGCTGCCAGGAAACCTCTTTTTCTATCTGAAGCCCTGAACTAGAAGGTGATCCTACAGTGCTCTGTGCATGTGCCAATGCCACCTTCCACTTGGCCAAGGGATCATGGAGGGAAAAACATACGGGTGACGTCTTCACTGATTCAGTGTAACCTCTATTTTTGCTCTTTTCTCCACAACTTCCTGTGACTATTGACTTTTTGGAGTTCACGGACTATTTGATACATTCTGTCTGGGATTTTTAGCTTCATTGAATGGACTGACAGAGTGGAGTATGTTCACTCCATCTTGCCCAGAACCAGAATATTACTGATAATGGTTGGGGCATAAAAACTAATCATAATTTCTTTACAATTGACTAACCTAATATGATTTAGACATAAAGTTTTAGGTTATCAGACGGGATATACTAAAATGCAGTCTTGAAAATCCTGGTGAATAGGTCATTCTCAAGGCTAGAGTAGATAATGGAACCCTAGTAACTTATATCCTTATCCTACGGTAAAGGAAAAGTGACTTGGCTTTGATATTTTTTATGGCGATCTAAAGGGCAACTATCATACATTGTACATATATCATACATCATACATTCATACATCATTGACCTCTAAAACAATAAGTGTCTTCAGATGTGATTTATACGTATGAACAATATCAAGGAGAGTAAAGTTGGAGAAATACTCCCTTAGAATAGATCTTGCAAATGCCCATTGTTCTATATTTTTATAAAGTTCGCTAGCAAACACCTCTTGATACAGTTTCTAGATAACTGCCTGGAATATTTAAATGAAAATAGGTCTCTTTGTTTAGATACCAGTTGTCAAGTATGGGAGTTAATTACAAACAGACTGATCTTTGCCCTTGATTTAATAATATATTTTAAGACATGTTGTGACCTGTGATTGGGATGCTGTATGGAAGTACTTGGTAGCCGGGTCAACCTCTCTTTCAAAACAGTGCTGTAAAAATGGTTTTGCACTGCATGCAGACTTACTAGAAGGCCGTTGTGTCATAACACAGAACATAGTAGCGTATAACTTAATTAGTTTTAGAAAAGTGTTATCCTTTAATACATAAATAACGCATTAAAAAGTCCTATAATTATCTAACATAGAGCAGTAGTGGGTGATTTTAGAAACACACCATTAGATAAAAAACAATACACACCACCATATTGCCTAATGAAATGCAAGTCAAGATTTCAATGGATGTAAGTTAAAAATTGGGCATGATAAATTAGACTACATTTACAAAGTCCCAAAGTCCTTACTCTGGCTATATTTTAAAATTATTTTGTGCTATGTCACCTGTGTCAACGACCCTAAGTTATCCATGAATCCCAAGATGCAAAAGGATCAAGCACAAACATTTCACACTACTTACGATGCCAAAATACAATGCAGGAATGTTTTCCAAGCTCAAGAAAGCAAAATCCACTTTGATAGTGAATATACAATCTCTTGGCTAGACCTTGTAAAAGGAACAGTTTGTACATCAAATAATAAAAGTGGCTTGTTTTAATTAGGGGCATTATTTTAAAGTGTTTTGGCAAGCTGCTGGCAGTGTGTGTGTGTGCATGCACTAAAGAGATCACCAAAAGAAAGAAGTGTTTTCGTGATACAGATCCAATGCTCCCCCCTATAAGATCACTTCTTGTGGGATCTAGGCTCCATCCCAAGCCAAGGGTCAACTACCTAATGTGGAAACTGGCTTCTATCATCACTGCAACTCAGTCCATCGAGTGTACAGTAATAACCTAGAACAGACTTTTGGTGACCAAAGCAAAGAGAAAAGCCAAGGCTGAATTATGATAGTTCTGCAAACGAGACATCTCACATTACCACAGACCTTTTATAGATGATTGCTGGAGTGTTTTTAATTATGACTCACATCAGTTCATCTTCCTGTGTTATCTTTGCTGAACATCAAATACATATTCATGGTATGTATATTTATGATTGCTTTGACCATCCGGTTATTCATTGGTAGGATAATCTAAGGTTTGGGTTTTACTGAGGGGTTTTTAGCATGGTTTCTGAATTTTAAGCAATTGAAACAGCATTCTGGATTTTGGTTTCTCAAGAAAAAGCAAGTCCATTTCTTTGAATATGTTAGACTGTGTGTACTTGACACAGAAAAATCTCATTCAGAATCGAATTACAAATATATTTTAGAGTCTGATGTGGTCACATTCAAATTAAACCTGATACCTAAAGGAAAAACTATGGAGAGTATTTGGTCAATGACTTGATATATTGTAAAGTAGGAGTGTGTGCGCGTGAGTGTGTGTGCGTGTGTATGTGAGTGAGCATAATAAATTATGTACCCAGACAAGAGTGTGATACTTAGGGTTGGTTGAGATGATTCCATGCGCATGAGTTATCCTCACATTCCCCCAATGAGCTCTGAGGTTTTACTAAAAATACCATATGTTTTATTAATGGAATATCTGCTTGAAGGTCCAAATTATAAATTTATATAGCATATATTACATTATACATACACACATAATGCTTTCATGTTAAGATAAGCATTAAATTCTGGTGGCAATCAAGTAAATACGGCTAGTAAAGAACAATGTAGTTGTTCATACTTCAAGACTGATCCTTGAATCTGTTTCTAAATAGCCTCTGTTTCATTGTTAGGGAACACTTCATGTTCTATATCCAGTCTGTGTTTCCCCCCGCCCCCCACCACAGTCTTGCGTCTGTTCAGTGCACTTGATCCGTTTATCTTTTGCCTAAAGCTTTACAATTACTTACACTTTATCTTTCCGCTGGCTTGCTTTCATACACTATTGAACTGATTGGACACCTAAGCAACTGTAAAAGTGCCTCTTCCACCTCTGTTTGAAGCCTCAGTGTATCAAGCTCAGGACTGACACAATTTTAGTAAAATGGCTGTCCAAACATCAAAATTACAGGTCGTCAGAAATGAGTTGTACAGGATTCTATCCAGATGGGTCTGTGTCAAAATACTGAGATGGAATGTGGTGATAACATGACTCACATTTTCCTCAAGTTGGAATTTCTTTTCAAAATGAGTGACTGGCGAAACTCTCTATCCTATCAGACTTAAATACATGATACACCCACATGTATATCAACACTTACTACTTACATTCATATTATGATAGTCTAATCACACACATAGAAGGCAGTGCTATTCTAAAATTGTAGCTATGAAATAAAGCCGTGTGGTGTATCCTGAGGCTGCAGATAGAAGTACAAAGTACTGCCGTTGATGGTTAGCAGTGTTAAAAAACAAAACAGAGGTGGTAACTTAAATTATAACTTCGATTGAAAATTTCTGGAAATAAGAGTGTAATATTGGGTATCATCTTGGACACGTGGTTACAGCGAATCCTGCTTTCTTTAGGTATTCCTTTGATGTTGCCTCAAACGCACAGTAAAACTGGAGGAATTTTTCCTAAAGCTCAAGATGTCACTGTAACAGAAAAAAAAAAAAAAAAAAAGAAAGTCATGAGGTTGTTATTGCAAAATACTGAGGCATTATTTACAAAGACAAATAGCTAGCACACATCAGGTGCCCCTTCCTCCTTTACCTATCGCCTTCAAGTGTAGCTGACAGTGTGAGAAGGCTTAGTATTGCTTCAGAGTTTCTGATGGTATTGGTGAGACTGGCTGACGAAGTACAGGTCTTTTTCCACCAACTGAATTTGACAATCATGTGAAGCTATTGTCAGCATCTTCAAGCATAGCTTCATAACAACAAGGAATCCCGTGGAGAGAAATACTGAATACACCAACCCTCACAAATACTGTTCCTGATCATTGTCTCTACTGATAAAAACCGAACTACCTGGATAATCAGAAGCACATGGTTAAACTTGACAATCTAATAAACACTTTTATTTAACTACTCTAGGTGCATTTAACCAATCTGATTTTATAATTGAGAAGAGCTCAGTTTTGCCAAAGATACTTTCCTTAGCGTTGTGTGCAAGTCAAAGATTATTTTCACTTGGACTAAATGACCATACATTACATTTTAGGTTCCTCAAAGTACCAAACAAAACTTAAAAATATATAAAAAAAAAAAAAAAGGAAAAGTAGAGTAATATGTTCTTAGGCCAACTGCCCATTCCTCTTCACTATTAAGTATGACAAATTTTTCCTCCATGCCAGATGTCCTGGAAATTAGGAATCCGTGTCCTTGTTAGGTTTTCCTGATTTCCTCAAGCCCTGATAAAGAAATTGAAAAGAGTGTCTGTGCATACATAAACTTAAACAGAAATATTTAAATGTTGCTTATACTTTAATTGGTTTGGGTAGGACTTCTCAAATCCTGGATGCCTGTTGGACTTGCTAATCAGAGAAGTATGTGCTAATTCAGCACATCTCTCATGTGAATGTTTTGCAGTTAATCTTTATTCTTAAACATTCTGCAGCTCCAGAGAGCAGAAACTTCTGTCCTCTTGAATGACGATAGCTACGTATGGATGTAGTCAAACTGAATTTCTAGTTCTATTCCGTAACCATAAACAGGTATCCTCATTAAACCATAGAGTTACCCCAAATTTGGTATTTTCCGACCTTTAATGAATAAACTATACATAGAATAGTTGGAGCTTGTGCCGAAATTTCCAGAAAATCTCATAGGTGCATTTCATAGGCGTGTTTGTGTTGGCCTGAACTGTAAAAGCCTAGATGCTGTACCATGTGACCCCATAGCATAAGGGGTGCAAAAATGAAGTTACCATCCTAATGTATGACATTGACTATAAATCCTTAGTTTTTTCCTGGAGAGGAGGTTGAGGGAAATAAAGGTTTAAGTAGAGGCAATGAAACATGTTCCCCATCACTAACATCATTGATATGGCTGAAGATTGAAAGCTACAAAACTATGGAGTTGGGAGGCTCTGGGATTGCTGATAAGAAGGAAATGTAAAAGGGCTCCTGCTGTTACTTCAGTCTCCTACGTGAAGTTGGAATCATGTTCTTTGCACTGTGTTGCCTTTGATTGGCAAGGCAGCATAGCCGTGTTGGTTAATTTGCAAACACTCGGGCCAATGTACTTAGTAACTTCATGACTGTGGGCCTAGCCTACAACTTGTCTGTGTTGCTTATCTTTAAAAACGGGATGAAAACAACAGTACCTAATCATAAGGTTATTTTGGACATCAGATAAAATGTATAAAACATTTAGTGCCAGGAAGCTAGGAATTAGTACGTGACTGGTTCTTAATGTTCACATCTTTGGGAACTTGTCTCCTCTGTTTTCTAATAGACCTGTTGCATCTGCTGATGACCTACTGAGAAAGGGAGGGAACAAGGGAAGGAGGGGGAGAGGGGGAGAGAGGCAAGGAGGAAGAGAGAGAGGAGAGGGAGAGAAAGAATGAACACAAAGTCTTTGTGAAAACACTTGATGAACTTGTTGGAATCCATAGTATGATCCTGATAAGGGTCAGGATATAACACGTTGGTCTTCTTTATAATACGAAATCATAAACTGGAAGATGCCTATAGTTATTTCTTAATTTGTTTTACAAATTTTAGTTTGGATCCATCACCAAAATGTTACTTCAGTAGTATGACTGATAATGACAAAATCATTACGGATCAGTGTGTTTTTTTTAAATCCGTTTTATGACAAACTTCAGTTTGGAGTAAAAGACATGGTTTCTCTAGAAAAAAAAAAAACAAACCTGGATCTATACCATAAGTCTAAGGTGTGTGTGTGTGTGTGTGTGTGCACTTGATTGTTTAGAAGTTTTGTGAACTTACTGTATTGTATCTTTGTACCTCAAGCTAAGAACCTCTGCATAGAGATCACCTCATGACAATTTCATTACAAAAAATATCCAAACTACATAAAATACGTTACTTTTAAGATGTTAAATTTTAAGGGGCACCTGGGTGGCTCAGTCAGTTAGCATCCAACTCTTGATTTGGGCTCAGGGAATGATCCCCGGGTCACGGGATCCAGCCCCACGTCAGGTTCTGCCTCAGCCCATAGCCTCTTTGGGATTTTCTCTTTCCTCTTCCCTCTCGTCCTCCCCAGGGCTAGGGGTACATATCAGCTGTTTGAAGGTTACACATCTCTGTCTGAAAAGAAAAAGAAACTACTTAGAATTGACTCTAACTCTCTAAAGCCACATGCAAAAAATAGTCCTGACACATTGATACATCAGGCAGAGGAGCCAGGGCACATGTATCCCTAGATGGAACTATTGATGACCTCCCCTGATATACTCCTGGTTCTAGAGTGCTTCCTTGGAGACCACCGTGTTTCTCCAGTGACTCAGCATATCTGCATCAGCATGAAAGAATGGACTAGAAAGCTGGGTCAAAAAGGTGTTATTATCTTCTGTTTTCAGAGTGTAGCCAATAAGTTCAGATTGCTTTCACAGAACTGAGGACTAATTGGATCCACAAGGAGGAAAAAAAAAAAAAACACTACTGGGCTCCTTCTTAGGAAAAATAGAAAATCAGCAGTAACTGAGTAAATTAAGAATAAACTGCCAACTTTTTGCTAAAATTGTCAATGCTAGTGCTTTCTGATCTCCAGTTACTACTCCAAAATCTCCTTTCCTCAAATTAGAGAAAATCACTGTGGGTCTGTGCCAATCATTCTGTTTTTCATCCAGTAGTGACCCCTCTTACCCTAACGCAAACTGATTTAGGCCAGGAACAAAAGCACACATACACAGCACTGCACACCAGTCCCTGAAGACTTAACAGAAATACTGAAATGCTGTGTCCTATTTGCAGTGAGCCAGAAGAGCTCTCTCATGGGTGATGTCTTCACACAGACACCAGAGCACTTGCCCCATGACTTTTCCGATGGAAGTCGTCTGGATCCTGAGCTAAAATAAAAATAAGCCCGAAATTTGGTGCCCATTAAGGGATAACAGCAGAGTGAGGTTACCAGATAGCCTCTTACTCGATGGACTTCTCTTTGCCAAAAAAATGATATTCAATTTGCCACTTTCCCCTATGATGTGGTAATCTCATTAGGAGACACGAAAAGAACCATGTTATGAGGAAGTTGAAGAAAATAATTGATCAAATGCATAGCCATATTACTATACAAACTGCCAGTTAAATTATTTCTGTCCTCAACCGTGAGGTAGACTTGCATAGAATTGAACTTATTTTTTTCATTTCACATGAATTCAAATGAATCACCATGGTATCCGTGATGAAGCATGTTTCAGTATGTAAAGGGGAGAGGAGAGGAACACATCTATTTGAGCGATTAGAGTCAAGGGGCTGAAACTGCTAACAAAGAAAATTACCTTCTTGCCTTATTGTAACCGCAACTGGCAGAAGCAGAGGGATTTTTTTCCCCTTTCACTTGTTTAAAAATTAGAGCCTGTTCTCTTCTGACAGAATAGCTAATAGGCTGCCATTGGGTTTATCTCACATACATGCTGTCCCCTGGTGTTGTACCTACGATACATTCCTGAAGTCTCAGCACCGTGATTGGAACAGCACACTGGAACTCACATTGAGACAGTTTATACATCAAGCAAACAGATCCTATGCATCACACATAAAAACCCCCGACTGTGTGTAGGCAGGAAGGAAAGCAAACAAATTCTGTTTTCACTCATTTGCACATTACATTACCATAAGTTTTACCCTTTCCAAATAATCTGCAGATGGAAAATTAGGCAATGTGCTGCTGTAAATCACTGTTAGTGCTGGGGTGGTGGCAGGAGAAAACAGTTAAGGGATTCATTTTTCTTCCAAGAAAATCATACTTTTCAAATCCATCAGAATCCCAGCCAAAGGATTACTTCTTATCTGGCTGTAACAAAGGCTCTCTGCACCAGTCTTGAATGTAAAAAGAAACCACCTCATTGCACTAAATAGTACCCTGCACTCCAAGGTCAGCTCCGTCGCCCGGCTTTGCAAGAGGCAGTGTGCTTGTGTTTGCACAAGGGCGAAATCAACCTCACACCCGGATGTACTTCCGGCTTTTATGCTTCCTGCCTGAACAGTTTCTAAGCGAGTCTGAGAGCTCTAAAGTTTAGGTGTTTATTGGTTCTCCTGGTGGTGCCCATTTTCTGGATTGGTGGATTGGATGTGACAGAGGCAGTTTTAGAATTTATGACCCTCTATCTCCCCAGAGGAAGTCCTTCTAGGAGCCTAGGGAGTCATGCATGTTACAAAGAAGAGTGAGGACCGGAGAAACAGGGCAAGCTCGGACTCCCTGAGCCTAGAGTTCACATTGCTGCCCCACAGGTCCACGTGGTAGGATTATTTCGGATGGGCTCAGAGTCCTGAAACTCTCAAGTGCAACTTACCACCAGCCTGCCACCCCTACGGTGCCATAAGGATCCTGCTGAATTACTGACAATAGCAAAAGTATGGAAAGAGGCCAAATGTCCATCAACTGATGGATAAAGATGATGTGGTATATATACAGTGGAATATTACTCAGCGATCAAAAAGAATGAAGTCCTGTGATTTGCAACGACATGGCTGGACCTATGGTGTATTATGCTAAGCAAAATTAGAGAAAGACAAACATAAGACTTGACTCATGTGGAATTTAAGATACAAAACAGATGAACATAGTTGAAGGGAAGCAAAAATAATATAAAAAGAGGGAGGGGCACAAAACATAAGAGACTCTTAAATACAGAGAACAAACTGAGGGTTGCTGGTGGGGTATTGGGATGGGGGATGGGCTAAATGGGAAAAGGGCATTAAGGAGGACACTTGTTGGGATGAGCATTTGGGTGTTCTATGTAAGTGATGAATCACTAAATTGTATCCCGGGAATCATTATTACACTATATGTGAACTACCTTGGATTTAAATTTAAAAAAAAAAATAAAAATTTTAAAAGAGTAATCCTGCTGAAACTCTATATGTGTATGTGCACAGACCAGAATTCATTTTTCTTTGAATCCGTTCCATCCATTAAATGTATACGTTTTCCAGTATTAGGAAGACAGAAAACCTCAGAATTTCCAAGGAGTGTCTTCTAAGGCATGAATCAGGGAAAATACTGAGTGGAAAAAGAAAAAAAAAAAAAAAAAAGACAAACGAGACTTCATGTTCCTAGTTGGGGAATTCAGAACAGGTATAAAAATGGTACCAGTATTCCAAGGTAACAGCTTATAAAGAGATAGCTTAGTTGCTGAGTGCATTGCAAAATGAAATGAGCTATGGCACTATCAACTGATGATTTCTTCTAGGAGGACACAGCTATTTGGACTGACTTACACTGAAGTTGTAAGGAGGTTGGAAACTTCAGTGCCTTTTTTCCCCCTCTCGCAGTCTAAAAATGGTTGGGGTCACACATTTGATTTGGCAGATAAGATTAATGATGTTGATCTTAGGTTTACTTTTTGGGAAACTAAGAATCCCGGCAGCCAGCAGCCACCATTTCTTCCAGAATATGTAAAGCCACGAGAAGAATGTTCAGGTGGGAAGATACTGAAGTTTTAGAAACTCCTATTCAGCATAGATGCAGCAATAACTCCTTGTTATTAACTACTTTTTGAAGCAAGCTGAATTTCACTTTCATGTATTTTCAAGCTTCACTAAAAGATACCCTGGGGTTTGGCCAAGGATACATACAGGAGGTGCCAATCAGATATTCTTTTTAATGGAGATTCTTAGGCTTGCTTGCTGGTAACTTATTTGTAACATATGCACATAAATGTTCAATCCAAGGGGCGCCTGGGTGGCGCAGTCGGTTAAGCGTCCGACTTCAGCCAGGTCACGATCTCGCGGTCCGTGAGTTCGAGCCCCGCGTCAGGCTCTGGGCTGACAGCTCGGAGCCTGGAGCCTCTTTCCGATTCTGTGTCTCCTTCTCTCTCTGCCCCTCCCCCGTTCATGCTCTGTCTCTCTCTGTCCCAAAAAAAAATAAATAAAAAAAAAAACAAAAAAAAAAAAAAACGTTGAAATGTTCAATCCAAGCAACAGACTATCACCAAGACCCAGAATTATTTTTTGTGCCTCCTTCCAACCCATAATATCATCCCTTCCCTCAATACTATCTGGATTTGCAGCACAAGAAATCCGTTTGCTCTGTTTTGACTTTTGTGTAAATAGAATTATTACTAGTAACTTTTGTATTTGACTCCTGTTATGCCACATTTTGTGGGTAAGGTTTATCCATGATGTATCTAACAGTAGTTTTATTGGATATGGTTCTCTTCTGTGACTATTCCACAGTTCTTTTATCCAATTCTACTGTTGATAAATAGTGGGTTAATTTCAGTCAAATTTGACACAAATGATGCCACTATGGATTTTCCTGTGATGAAATGTATTTCTCTTGAGCCTATATTATACGTGGAAATTTAGGTCATGGTGATTATGTCTATTCAACCTTAGTAGATATTACCAAAGAGTCTTTAAACATGGAAGTAAAATTTTCACTCCTTCCACCAGCGTGGGAAAGTTCCAATTTCTCTGTATCCTTGCTAACACTTGGTATCTTTTTTGTTTTAGCCATTCTGGAACGGTGCAGTGATAATGGTGCTTCTCTACTTTAGTTACTAATGTTTTTAATTTGTATTTTCTGGGAAGGAGACCAGTTTTGGAGTTGGTCTGCCAGATGTCCAGAGTGGCCAGGGCAGGAGGGATGGGGAACAGTCCCCGATGAGAAATCACCCTCACCAGGCAGTAGCCATGTTGCCAAGGAAAGAATGTATGACACGGGTACAGAGCTGGGCACTTGTGAGGCACGAGAGCACAGCACAGGAAGGAGGTGAGATCTCTGCAGTCAAGTAGGTAGCTGGAGGAGGCATGGGGAGGTCAGAGGAAGTGCAGCAGGCACAACAAGAAGCAGGTGGGGTTATGGAAGTTGCAGAAGACACTCCCACCTGAAGGTTAAACACAACCTTAGTGCCTCACCACCCCTCCTACTGCTCAGTCAGCCAGCCATCGTGCACCTGCCAGGACCGTGACTTTCAAGGTAAGCCTGTACTTGAGCAGCCCAGTGAGCATTGCTGCTGAGCTGGGGAGTGCCGCCTCTGCTGTGCATTGATGATGCCACTCTCCCACTCCAGGCCAGAGATGATGATGCCCTGACACCAGCCTTCAGGATCAAATCTGCCAGGCCACCATACAGGTGATCTCTGAAGGAGAGCATGCAGGAGCTTAGTGTAAGTCAGATTCAGGGAGTCCAATACATTTCCCTACCGATAGATCTTGCCCTTTTTTCACTGGAGGGTAGACTTTCTCACTGAGATTTCTGAAAGTCTTGTGCCCATCCGTGAAAAAGCTGAGCTTGTCCTCTTGGGCAATGACCTCCTTGAATAGTTGACGATGACAGTTGAGACCTACCACATGTAGCATCCCCTTGTCCATGCAGTTGGAAGGACTGTTACTGGGGAGAACCACCTGTCTCCCACGGGCCACAAGGCTGCTCAGGATGGCAAAGATTTCTTCCTTTCTCAAGATGAATTTCTCCATGTTGCGCTGGACCCACTGGTATAGGAGACCCTTTTTGGAACATGTCAACCAACCTCAATCACTTCCTTATAGAGACCCACTTGGACACACTCCATGTCCTGGGCCAGGAAGTGGTCCATCATGCAGGAGACCAGTGCCATCTTTGGCGGCAGGAAGATGTCCGTGAACTGCTGGATAGAGGGACTTTGGCTATAGTGCAGTGGGGTATGCTGGGTACCCCCATATCGCTTTTTGGTCCTGCACAGTTGGAGGCCCTGGAGGTTGTCCTTAGTTGCACATAAGGGAAGGCCTCTGTCTTCATCAGGAGGCTCTCAGGAATGCTTTAGGGTACGTGGATAGCAGAGTTGGGGTTGTAGTCATGCGTCTGAATCCCTGCTGGGTACTTGTAGTACTCAATCAGGATGTCCTTTCTTGCGCTGAATGTCCCCCAGTGTTGTTGCTCGGTGTACTGTGCCAGCGTGTAGTTGGGGTGGAAACTGTAGACTTCTGCATCACTCAGGCTGAGCTTGGTGTTGCTGTAGATGGCTGCGGGCTACAGAAGACTGACGACCTGGGGGCTTAAGAGTGGGAGGCACTGCAGGAGAAGTCTCGTGTGTCCTCGTGAAGAGCTTACAAATGTGTGTCAGGCTTGGTGCTTCTGGCAGGAGTGGAGCATGCACTGCCCAGGCAGAGGGTTCTAGACTGAGGAGGCTGCAACCATTACTGGAGGCAAAGAGAAGGCAGCTGCCAAAACCCCACATGTGGCATTCCCACCGAGAGCCACCAGGGTGGCTGGGTGGTGAAGCCCGTCCACCCCTCTAACTTCCGGCATCTCTGTGGTTTGCACTTACATTTACGTAACCAGTGAGAGTGAACATCTTTATATTTATTACCCGTTTGGATATGTTTTTGTTGAAGCGATTTTTTCAAGGTAAATTTTCTTTTGGCCTTTTGGTTTTTAAGATTTGTGGAAGTTTACATCTGTGTGTGTGTGTATACATAGATGTACATCTATATATGTATATACATATTTACATACACGCACACATATTCTTTATCTGAGACTTCTTTTTAGTAATATGCCCTATGAACATTTTTGTTTACCGGATGTCTTGCTTTTTCGTTTTCTTACTGATGATTTTTGATGAATTGATGAATGGAAATACTTAATTTTTATAAAAATTTTTAGGTATTTGTTCGATTTTGAGAGAGACAGAGCATGAGTGGGGACAGGCAGAGACAGCGAAGGAGACACAAAATCTAAAGCAGTCTCCAGGCTCTGAGCCATCAGCCCAAGAGCCTGACATGGGGGTCAAACTCACAAACTAGGAGATTATGGCCTGAGCTGAAGTCAGATGCTTAACCGACCGAGCCACCCATGTACCCCTGAAATATTTAATTTTTAATACACGTCTTATTTATTTTGCTTTTTGGGTAGACTTGATATCCTATTTAAGAAATCATTACTTATTCCTGAAGTTATAAAATCATTCTTCTATGTTCTCATCAGTTGCACTTTTTTAGGTTTATGTATTTTGACACCTAGAGAGAGAGAGAAAGGAGACAGAGTGAGACCATGTGTGAGAGAGCGCAAGCAGAGGAGGGACAAGGAGAGAGAGATAGAGAGAATCCCAAGCAGGCTCTGTGCTGTCAGTATGGACCCCAATGTGAGGCTCAATCCCATGAACTGTGAGATCATGATCGGAGCTAAAACAAAGAGTTGGACACTAAACTGCTTGAGCCACCAGGCGCCTCCAGGTGTATGTTTTTTAAACAAATTCTTCTGCAAGAGAAGAACCAACATGATAATAATAAAAGGATTACTAGTAAGAACACATAAAATTAAGAAGCAATTAACCTCCTTCATAGATTTAAAACTTGAATGTAGCAATGTAGAAATGAGGAAATGTTGACAGAAAGTTACACGATTAAAAAAATATACGGTGATTTTATGTATAAAAAGGCATATTTTTTAATCAGTGGGGATACAAAAATCCTTTAATGAAGTATGTTTCCACATTGAGAGTGCACTAGGAGAAAATAAGGTGTATACCCTCCCTTATTTTTTTGCTCAAAAGTAATATTCCGTGGGCTCCTGGGAGCTCAGTTGAGTGACTGCCTGTTGGTTTCAGCTCAGGTCACAGTCTCACAGTCCTGAAACTGAGTTCCTTGTCGGACTCCTTGTCAGGCCATGGAACCTGCTTATGATTCTCTACCTCTCTGTTTCTCCCCTGCACTTCTCTCTCTCTCTCTCTCTCTCCCTCCCTCTCTCTCTCTCTCTCTTTCAAAAAAAAAAAAAAAAGATTCCAGATTAATCAAAAATTTAAAGATAAATCATAAAATAGTTGAAGGATTTTATTTTTCTTACGGTGACACTTGAGGGAATAAACATGTCTCTAGACTTAACTACTGAACAGATATTTTTTAAAGTAGACTTCACAATTTTTAAATATGTGAATACATCTTCAAAAAGTATAATATTTTTCATTTTCGTAATGTTCAAAAAATCAGCGTGTGTATTTGCAATCAAGGAGGAACATAAAAGATTCCTCCATTACAAAAACTCCCTAATCACCAGGAAAAACAAAGATACCCATTTCAAGTAAATAGAATGTGGCATTTGTGTTCAAGGGCTACAGGTCTGTACTTCACAGAAGGAAAAATGCCACCAGCCAAAACCATATAGACATATGGACAACCTGACATACAGTGAAAGACATTTACATTGAATCAATGAAATATGCGTGTGTTTGTGTGTATGGATGCCATGGTTTCAGGAAGAAATCGTTTCCTATGAACAGAAATTTAAACATAGAGTACGTTTTGTCAATAACTATTGAAATTGAAAACTCACATACATGTTAACCCACCAAGTCCAACCTAAGTCATTTTTTTCTATTATACTTCCATGGAAAGTTTATAAAAAACAATTTCATTTACTTCATGTAGCATTTGGAAGGCAGCATTTTTTCCAGTAGAAAAATAGGTACATAAAGGCATAATAAGACACCCACATACTTATTTTCATATTGGAAACTGTATCTAAGACAGCTTAAGTCAGTACATGGAAGAAAATAGGAAACCATATGTTTATTTGATTGATGTTTTGTCAAAAATACAATTATGGGGGTGCCTGGGTGGCTCAGTCGGTTCAGCTGCCGACTTCAGCTCGGGTCATGATCTCGCGGTCTGTGAGTTCGAGCCTCACGTCCGTCTCTGGGCTGACAGCTCAGAGCCTGGAGCCTGCTTCTGATTCTCTGCTCCCCCTCTCTCTCCGCCCCACCCCTGCTGTACTCTGTCTCTCTCTGTCTTTCAAAAATGAATAAACATTAAAAAAATACAGTTATGCATGAAGCATTTTTGGAGAAATTCACAAGAAACCAGAAACAAGTATACTTTGAGAGGTTGGTGGTATTTGGAATCTCTTGCTGTTCATTTTACAATCTTGTATACTTTTTGAAATTTTTATATAAGCATATATTTTTATAATGAAAAAGAAAAAGTTTCATTTCTCTGAATTTCAGAAACTGAATCCTTCGCTAGACGTACTTCGTTACTATGCTGTTTTCATAACCGAGTTGGAAAAGATTACATTGTTTTGTTTAAAAAAGGTGAAATTGGTGAAGCTACGCTTACAATTTCTGATTGCGTAGAGCTGGCAAAAATGAAAAAAAAATACTGAATTGAAAATTAGAAAACAATACTGTTTCTGGATCTATTTGGTTTCAAATCCATTTACCATTTATAAGTGCCATGTCAATTAGGTCAATTATGCTCTCTGGTCATTTTCTCTTCTTTTTTTTAAAAATTTTATTGAGATAATTTTCCTGTATATTGTATTTACCTACAGGATTAAATGGAAGCATGAGAAAGCACTTTATTTTTATAGATACTTATCCTCAAGTATCTCTAGACAATTGTGCCAAGAAACAAAAAGAGGGTTAAATTTATGTCATGAACTGTATTGTATATTCATGATTTTTCTAGTTCTCTTCTCTATCTGCTAGAGTAAGACCTGGAATAGTCTTCAAAAATATTCTCACTTAGACATGTTTACTGGACAAATTTTTTCAAATTCTCTGACCTTAGAGGCGTCTCCTGGTCAGCAAGGTCTCCCCTGATCCCAAAGGCCAGAAAAGTACCTCTCTGTCAAGATACCCCCGGGTTGCTGTCGCGCTCTCGCGGGATTACCGCCTACTTCTCCGTAAATCCTGGGTCCTTCTAGACCCTCCCGATTACATTCCTGTCGCATATTCTGCTGCCACCAGGTCCACTGCTCTTGCTACCTAACTTGGTAGTTGGTGTTTCTGGAAAGAGAATCGTTTCCTCACAAATTCTTAAAAGCCTTTTTGGAGACAAACACAGTTATTTTATTAGCAATTTGTTGCTTCGATTATTTTTTTAACAGACATCTACCATGTACATGAGAAACTAATACAATGTTGTAACTTATTTCATATATGTGTATATGGCACAATGATCAACACCGTAAGTCTAGTCAATATCCATCACCATTTACAAATTTTTGTTTCCTTGTAATGAGACATTTTATGATCTCTCATAAGCAACATTCAAATACACAAATTATAGTATTATTAACTATAGTCACCATGCTGTACATTAAATTCCCAAGACTTAATTATTTCCTAGCCGGAGGTTTGTGGTTTTTCTGTTGACTTTTTGTTTTTTCGATTTGACATACAAGTGCGATCATAAGGTTATTTGTTTGACTTGTTTCACTTAGCATAATGCCCTCAAGTTATATCCGTATTGTTGGAAGTGGTAGGATTTTCTACATTTTTATGGCTAAATAATACTCTCTGTGTGTATAAACAGTTTCTTTCAACATTCATCCACTGATGGACACTTAGGTTGTTTCTCTGTCATGACTTATTGTAAGTAATGCTGCATGAAGCTGCACAGAACAGGGAGATAAAGAAATCATTTCAATTCAAATCATTTCCTTTGAGTAAATACGCAGAAGTACTATTGTTGGATCGTAGGGTACTTCATTTTTGAAATTTTTGAGGAACCTCTTTTCTGTTTTCCCTAGCGGGCCTCACCAATTTACATTGCCACCAACAGTGCATGAGGATTCCTTTTTTCCCCCCACATTCTTGCCAGCAATTGCCATTTCTTGTCTTTTTTATAATAGCTATGCCAACAGGTGAGAAGGGATACCTCGTTGTGATTTTGATTTTTATCCCTGATGATTAGTGATGTTGAGCATCTTCTCATGTATCCTTTGACCATTTGTATGTCTTCTTTAGGAAAATATCTATTCAAATGCTCTCATTTTTTTTTATTGAATTGTTTTTTCTCTGAGTTCTTTATATACTTTGGATATTAATTCTTTATCAGGTATATAACCTGCAAACATTTACTTCGATTTGGTAAGTTGACTTTTTATTTTGTTGGTGGTTTCATCTGCTGTGCAGAAGCTTTTTAGTTTGATGCCTACTTTTAACATTTTTGATGTCTTTGCTTTCTGCTGTGGAATCCAAGAAATTGTCAAGATTTTCAAGATTGCTTTGGTTACGTGGGCAGTGGGGGGAGTCTTCTCTGGCTCCATAGAAATTTTAGTATTCTTAATTTTTATGAAAAATGCCATTTGATTTATGATATGGATTGCATTGAACCTATAGTTTTGAGTGGTATGGTCATTTTAACAATAGTAATTCTTCTAATCTGTGATCTCAGAATATCTTTGTGTCATCTTCAGTTTTTTTTTAATCAACGTCTCAGAGTTTTCACTGAATGAGCCTTGTACCTCCTTAACTAAATTTAATCGTCTGTATTTTATCTTTTTGTTGAAATTGTCAAAGAGCTTTTTCTCTTCAATTTTTCTTTCTTATAGTTCATTACTACTCTGTAGAAATGCACCTGACCTTTATGTATTGATTTTTGTATCCTGTAACTTTACCATGTTCACTTACTCTGACAGTTTGTCAGTGGAATCTGTAGGGTTTTCTCAATATGAGAGGATATCATCTGCAAGTAGAGAAAGTTTCACTCCTTCTTTTCTGAGTGGGATGCCTTTGATTTCTTTTTGTTGCCTAATGGCTCTGGTGGAGATTTGCACTTGTATGTTAAATGTGAGTGGTGAGAGTGGACATATTTGTCTTCTCTGAAATTTTAGAAGAAAATCTTTCAGTTATTCACCATAGAGGATGAAATTAGCCGTAGCTTAACATATATGATCTTTATTATGTTAAAGTAGTTCGATCTATACCTGCTTTGTTGAGAGTTCTTACCATAAAGGGATGTTGAATTTTTAAAATGTTTTTACTGCATCTACTGAGACCATCATAGGATTTTTTAAATTTTGTTGTTTTTGTTCACTTTGTTTTATTGTGTTGGTTTTGATCCTTTGTTTTGTTAGTGTGGTGTATGACACTGATTGGTTTACAAAAGTTGAACCATTCTTGTATCTCTGGAATAACTCTCACTTTTGATCAGTGTGTGATCTTTTTTAAAGTGTTGCCGAAATAGGTTCACTCCTACTTTGTTCAGCATTTTGCACCTATTGTCTCTGGGAATATTGGCCTGTAATTTTCTCATGGCATCCTTGTCTGGTTTTGATATCAGGGTAATGCCGATCTTGTAAAATAAGTGTAAAAGTTGTTCCTCTTCTGTTTTTAAAAAAAGTTTGAGAAGGAGTGGTATTAATTCTTCTTGAAATGCCTGGTGAAACTACCAGTGAAGCCATCTGGTCGTGGGCTTTTGTTTTTGGGGAGAAAAACGGACTACTTAAAAAGGTTGTTTTAGTTAATTTTCTCCAAAGCAAAGAGACACAAGACATTGACAATCACCTGGACAAATGTGTTTTGTCTTCATGCTTTTAGCAAAGTGAGTCTTTAGAAATAAAAACTTTGATTACAATTTTTCTTTTTTCGGGAATTACGATCTATCCTGGCAGGCTTTGTACACTGTCCATAAAAAAAAAAAACTCCTGGAAGAGGCCTATATACACATCTAGACATAGGGGATCTCAGTGGGAAATGGATCACAAAAGAGAGAGTCCCGTGTCCTCCCTATCCTCAACTTGCATACATACATACAAGTGTAATATACTTAAATTCGTACATAAAGTGTTGTTCTGGCTTTCCAAAGATTAAAAGAGAAAAATAAATAATTTGGGGCTTTATGAAAACGCATCCCCCAAATTCCTAACAGGTTTTGTAACACCAAAGATTGTCATGTTTCTCAGAATAACTGCCCTATCTCTCACAAAGTTCTTTCAAAGTTTAAATGAAGTAGCAAATGTAAATGTTCCTGCTTACCATAGGGGTTAACATAAAATATGGAAAAGTCCTAGCACTGAAATTATGCCTCCACAATTCATACTGACAGCACAAACCAAGATATGCAAATCATTTTTCACTCACATTGGCTTTACACCTTGATTTAAAGCCTACGACACCATGGCAAAAGGCTGGAACCCGAGCATTAAGTTTTCAATCAAGAGCAAAATGTGTGCTATGTCAGTTTTTCCATTGAACGGGTGATGTTGATCCAATCATGTATTTGGTAAGATACCTTTTGAGCATATGTTAAGACATTATTTAACACACTTGGTAATTAACCTCTTTAAACCACTGATTGTTTTTCAGTAAGACAAAAGGAGTTGGTCTGGTCCCAAAGTGTGCTTTCTACTAGGTTCTAAACTGTTTGTTCAGAAATACACAATTGGAAGAACATACATTTGAACAGAGCTAAAAGGGAACACTTAAATTTAGAAGGCATTGAAAAAATAAAGACATATTTTTGACATTCCAAAGATTGTTTGTTTGTTTGTTTGTTTGCTTATTTATTTATTTATTTATTTATTTATTTATTTATTTATGTTTACTGAGAACTATATTTTAGAAGTTTCCATGGCTTCTTAAGAAATACAGAAATTCATGCATCCCATGTCTCCAATTCCTGACTTTTTAAATAATGTAATAGGAGATAAAATAGAACATCTGACACTCTAAATTTCCTTGGAGAGTA
Source organism: Panthera pardus (assembly GCF_024362965.1). Lineage (NCBI taxonomy): Eukaryota > Metazoa > Chordata > Mammalia > Carnivora > Felidae > Panthera > Panthera pardus. Next base: position 89,486,188 of record NW_026527013.1, read on the forward strand.
TAAAAAGAATCTTTGTTTTTCATAGATACTCAGTCTATAAACCACTTATCATAACACTAGGATGAAGCACACAGACTATTCCATTTGGCAAGTATTTTATTGTATCTTCTTTGATTTTTTTTTTTTAAAGAAGTTTGCGGAGATTGGGTGTAAATTATGACGAGCTCTGTATGGATCTATTCTTGCAGGGTTGTGACATCATTTTGGAGAAATTCTATTAGCTATACCTCCCCCTCGGTAGTGGTTATCTCGGAAGACTTAAAATTGTGCTTTGGCTTCACAAGATACATGTCTTGGAAACTATCATGTAAATGACTAAAGAAATCCTATTGTGAGATACAGCAGGGGTATTATGCACAACGTGGACTATTTCAAGGGATGGCTGATAACATTCTTGAGACAGATTGTGCACAGAGGAAATAGGCAGGTTTTATATTAGTGCTTTCTGTTGCTGTTTCACCCTGGCCCTTAACCAGATGCATGTGTGTAGTGAGATCTATAAGACGAAACAGGCCTCCACTATTTCATGGCTGTAGGGAATGGAACCTTGTCTAACATTAATTTATTAAGACGGGAGCACCCACTGGCCACCAGTTTAAAAGAATCAGGGTGAAAAGAATGACTGAACGAGATATTCAGAGTATTTGCCAAAGCTAAACAGCATTGATCTGTGATTAAGAATACCTTGAATTTGGGAATCTATTATTTTCGAAATAGTTTGTAAATGCCAGCTCATCTAATTCCCCCCTACAAGTTTGTAGGTAATTAGAGCACGTCCAACAATAACAATGATAAACACAAGAACAACTAATGTACTTTGTATGGGCCAGTTTCTGTTCTATATGCTTTACAAATTATTTATTCCTTGCTTCTGTTCTTTGAGTTTGGTACTATTTATATCCCTGTTTCACAGCTCAAGAAAATGAAGCAGAGAGAGATTAAATAACTTGCCCAAGGAAACAAAGTTAAGAAATGGTGAAGCCAGGCACTCTGCTGATGTCACATCTATAACAATGCAAGGCTAGAGTCATTTCGCTCTTTTGACAAATTTGTTTCTTTGAATAAGTCTTAAGATTAAAAAAAAAGAGAGAGACACTTAAGAGACATTGAGCTGTTGACTAGAATGGGAATAAACGAGTATTTTGGCTAAATGGTGGTTTTTTGTTTGTTTTATCCCTAGTGATGATCACTTTAATCACATTTCTTTAAATGTCCATGAGTAAGTGTTTTGATAGTCAGCCAAAACACCTGACAGAGATTAAAGACTGTTCTATAGTGTAGAATATTGGAAGTAGCTGAGGACATGGGGACCACATTTTCCCTTATATCCATTTTTTGGCATATTGCCGGTTCTCACACACAAAATGTGACGTGAGGTGAATCAGAAGAAGTTGGGCTTTCCCCACCATTTCTGGTCTCCTCCGCCTACTTGAAAGTGATTACCAGGACTGTCTTGCAAACCTTTTGAGATTGCGCAGGGAGGTGTCAGACAACCTGGAGTATCCATTTTAGATTTTGATGTGCAGCTCATCATGTTTTAGAATTCTTACTTTGAGTATTGCGTAGTTAACCTTTTCTTTCACCCGAGTTATGCAAGGCCTATTCATTGAGCTATATTTCAATGGTCAAAAAATAAACTCACAAACCTCAATTGCAAAAATTATATATAATTGCAATTCTATATTACTACAAAAATAGTATGTATTTTGTATGTGTAGCAGTGTGGGGAGTGGATTTGTAGTTTCTTACCTTTCTGGGATTTGGGGGTGTTTCCTCATTTTTCCACCATCTCAACAATGCAATTAAACCTTAGAAAACCTTATAGGAAAAGAAAACCGTAGATCTTTAAAATGACTTAAAAAAAGAAAATGAGAATTGTAATTTCAAATCAGTGCACAAAAGTGGAAAAAAAAAAACCCTCAGATAACAAAACAAGTATAACACAGAGAGAAAGCCAAAGAATTAGATAATAGACAAAATATTTAAAAATAATTTAAAAAATATTTAGGTAATGTCAAAAAACTTAAGTCTCTAGAAAGGAGTTTGTATTTAGCGGTATAGCCTACTGAATATCCCCAGAAACATTCCCAGTGAAGCATATATTAAAGTGTTTGAGAAAAGGTTAACTATGGAGGATTCTTGATAAGTGGTGACAGTGACAACGATGCAGTCTTTTTGGGGAAAAATACAAAAAAACCCAGGAAAATTATCTAGCAAAAACAAAACCGCATGGAAAATATTTATAATACAACTAGGTGGCAAGTTATCCTCATGAATCCCTAAATACGAGTGGGTTGAATAAAAAAAGAACAAAAACAGGGGCGCCTGGGTCGCTCAGTCGATTGAGTGTCCAGCTTCGGCTCAGGTCGTGATCTCACAGTCAGTGAGTTCGAGCTCCGAGCCGGGCTCTGTGCTGACAGCTCGGAGCCTGGAACCTGCTTCGGATTGTGTGTCTGCCCCTCACCTGCTTGCTCGCTTGCTCTTTGTCTCTGTCTCTCTCTCTCTCTCAAATAAATATTAAAAAAAATTAAAAAAACAAAAACAAAACAAAAAATAAACCAGCCAAAACATCAACACACCCAAACTGCATGGCATCCACACGTGAGACCAAAAGCAAAGGGATGCTTCAAGGCACCTGATACGCGTAAGAGCACTGGAAGTTGTTGCGAGCCAACTTGAAAATAGCAGCTGCACAGGGTGAAGGTTTCCCTACCAAGTGCTGGGTGAGTTCACGGGCTCCACCATAAGCGCTAAAGTCTTTGAGAATTCTGCAAGCTGGGGTACCTAGGTGGCTCAGTGGATTAAGCATCTGACTTTGGCGTAGGTCACGGTCTCTAGGTTGGTGAGTTGGAGCCTCACATAGGGCTCCATGCTGACAGCTCAAAGTCAGGAGGCTGCTGCAGGTTCGGTGTCTCCCTCTCTCTTTGCCCCTCCGCCACTAGTGGTCTGTCTCGCTGTCTTTCTCTAAAAAATAAACATTACAAAAACAATTTGAAAAGAATTCTGCAAGCTGACTACCTTGAGGAAAAACTTAGGAATAAAAATTAATAAATGAACGGAGAGGAAAGAAGAAAATGTCCAGGTAAAAGTAGGGTACAGGTTAAGAGACCCAGAAAATCTCAGCAGGCTGGTATTTGTTTCACACTCAAAAAAAAAAAAAAAAAAAAAAGTGGAGCACTGTAGCAGAAAAGTCTCTGAACCATGTCTACTTTTAAAAATTCAGAAAAACTATTTTGCATAAGAATAAACAGATAATTATCAACGTCAAATTCCATACATACTTACCATGAAAATAAAGAGATCATATGGTAGAGAATAACATCCCCACAGAAAATAGAAATTTTAAGATGAGTTATAAGCCAATTGAAAATGATATCAGATACAAATACACAACCTAAATGAGAATTAAAATAATCATAAGTGATATAACTCAAGAAAGAGTTAAAAGAAAAAAATCAATTATAACAATTAGAAAAATAAAGTAAAAAATGGTTTTTTTTAATTTAGAAGATTAAAATGACTATTTTAAAAAGCCAAAAGATAAAGATTCAATGAAAAATGGTTATGAAGACAAGCAAAGAAGGTAAAAAATATACATAAGACTTGCTGAGGAATAAACCAAAAGCATGGAGAAATAACAAATACAAAAAAAAATGTAACTCAATAAAATCTCCCTGACTATAAAATAGTGGAAATTCATACTGAAAAAGCACATTGAATATCCAAGAATTCTGATCCAGAATGACAAATACCAAGACCCATTTTATTAGAATCATTGCACTTAAGATTTTTAAAAGCAAAACCTTAACTGAGCATCAAGACAAAGATGTATAGGACATAGAAAATTATTAGGCTTTCAACGATAATGCTTTTTGTAAAAAAAATAAAATATTGAATACGTTCAAAAAGATAAACTTGAGTCAACATAAAATGCACCAAAACTTATGTTACAGAATAAAGGCATAAACAAATTTTTATCAACATGGAAGAACTCAAGGAATTTTTTTTCTGGAATCATCCAGAGAAATCTAGAAAACAATTGTCAGACACCAAATGGCTCTAAAGGCATTGACAGGAGGATGGTGGTGAAAATTAAACATGCAATTACTTACAAAATTAAAATATAACAAGGTTTAAACATGAAGGAGAACAGTGTATGATGATGACATGCCCAGGCAGTGCAGATATAACGCAATTACTAAAACTGTGGGAAATTGGGACAGCATATGCAAAAAGTTAAAGTGTTCCCAGTAACTATATATGTAATGGAAGAATAGTGTCATTTTTCTGAGAACGTAGTGGGTGTAATGTGGGATAAATTTAACATAATGCTTATGGAATATACAAACTCTATTATCTCATGTGTCCTAGAGAACTTGGATTCTGGTTATAAAAGAAAGGATATGAATGTAATGTAGAAGAGCTATAAAAAGTCTGGTGGTCCTAAATTTGAATGAAACTGGTATCTGTAAGACTTCATCATCAACTTCTCTTTGCTTAGTTCACTATAAAGGCCTAAAAGATTGGCCAGCTGAGGATTAAGAAGTGAGTATTAAGAGTTTTTATGTCGCAACTAGGGGGTCTTAATTCCTTTTCTCACCAAGTAAAATGAGTGTCTCTTGTAGAAATGGCTGATTCCAATTCTGGAGGAGAAAATGTCCAAGGAAATCATGGAACATGGTATCCACAGGATAGTAACAAAGATATCAAGGACTTCTAGGGTCACATCAAAATGAACAGGAACTAACTTGAAACGAGTGTTCTTTTTAAAATTTTTTTTTTAACGTTTTTATTTTATTTTTGAGACAGAGACAGAGCATGAACGGGGGAGGGACAGAGAGAGAGAGGGAGACACAGAATCTGAAGCAGGCTCCAGGCTCTGAGCCATCAGCCCAGAGCCCGACGCGGGGCTTGAACTCACGGACCGCGAGATTGTGACCTGAGCTGAAGTCGGCGGCTTAACCGACTGAGCCACCCAGGCGCCCCGAAACGAGTGTTCTTGCTAAAGGAGGAAAAATTGAGTTTTGAAAGTGATTATAACCGATAGGTATCAATTGTTGGTATACTTTTTTTTTTCTTGTCCAGTTACTTAACAGACAGTGTTGTCTTGGCTTTAGGAGTAGAATCCAGTGATTCATTACTTACTTTTAATACCCAGTGCTCATCCCAAGTGCCCTCCCTAATGTTCATCACCCATTTAGCCCATCCCCCTAACTACCCCCCCCCAGCAACAGTTAGTTTGTTCTCTGTATATAAGAGCTTCTCATGGTTTGCCTCCCTCTCTGTTTTTATATTATTTTTCCTACCTCTCCCCTATGATCACCTGTTAAGTTTCTCAGATTCCACATATGAGGGAAATCATGTGATATCGGTCATTCTCTGACTTATTTTGCTTAGCATAATATCCTCCAGTTCCATCTATGTTGTTCCAAATGGCAAGATTTAATTCTGTTTCATAGCCAAGTGGTGTTCCATTGTACATATATACCACATCTTAATCCATTCACCAGTTGAGGGACATAAAGGCTCTTTCCATAATTTGGCTAGTGTTGATAGTTCTGCTATAAATATGGGGGTGCATGTGCCCCCTCAAATTAGCACTCCTGTATACTTTGAGCAAACTCCTACTAGCACAATTGCTGGGCTGTTTCCCAGAGCAACTGCACCAGTTTGCATTCCCACCAAAAGTGCAAGAGGGTTCCCCTTTCTCTGCATCTTCGCCAACATCTTTTGTTTCCTGAGTTGTTAATGTTAGCCATTCTGACAGGAGTAAGGTGGTATCTCCTCGTGATTTTGATTTGTATTTCCCTGATAATGAGTGATGTTGAGCATCTTTTCATGTGTCTGTTAGTCATCTGAATATCTTCTTTAGAAATGTGTCTATTCATGTCTTGTGCCCATTTTTTCACTGAATTCTTTGTTTTTTGGGTGTTGAGTTTCGTAAGTTCTTCATAGATTTTGTATACTAACCCTTTATCTGGTATGTCATTTGCAAATACCTTCTCCCATTTTGTCTGTTGCCTATTAGTTGTGTTGATTGTTTTCTTCGCGGTGCATAAGCTTTTTATCTTGACGTCCCAATAGTTCATGTTCACTTTTGTTTCCCTTTCCTCTGGAGACATGTCTAGTAAGAAGTTGATGTGGCTAAGGTCAAAGAGGTTGCTGCCTATTTTCTCCTGTAGGATTTTGATGGTTTCCTGCCTCACATTTAGGTCTTTGATGCATTTTGTATTTATTTTTGTGTATGGTGTAAGAAGGTGATCAAATTTCAGTCTTTTGCATATCGGCGTCCAGTTCTTCCAGCACCATTTGCTAAAGAGACGGTCTCTTTTCCATTGGATACTTTTTGCTACTTTGTTGAAGGTTAGCTGGTCATATATTTGTGGGTTCATTTCTGGGTTCTCTTTTCTATTCCATCTATGCGTCTGTTTTTGTGCCAATACCATGCTGTCTTGATGATTACAGCTTTGTAATACAGGTTAAAGACTGGGATTGTGATTTATTCTTAGGTAAATGACACTCAGTTTTTCAAAATTCTTGAAAGTTTGTTCATTATTCTAGAGTAATATTATGGAGGTTGAATCTTTTTGGTAAATTTTATACTAAAAGAAAAGTGTGTGTGTGTGTGTGTGTGTGTGTGTGTGTGTGTGTGTGTGTGTGTGTGTGTGTAAGCTTGGAAATACAATTGAGAAATAATGTGAGAAGAGATACTATAATAACTTCAGGTTTGCTATAAGACTCTCCCAAATGACTACATTTTGGTGGGTGGATAGCTTTTGATCAATTAAATACCATCTTTTTATAGATTTTCCTGATACTCTGCAAGAAGAGTTGATCTTTTCTAATATCTTAGAATACTGTTTCTCATATGATTTCATATCATAGTCATTTATGTACATAATTTACATGTAGTCCTTGGAAATAAGTTGAGAAAATATCCATGACTTCTTAGCTCCATATCCTTGGTTCAGAATCCTGCATATTATTAAAAAAAATAAAAATAATTTTAAAAAGACAATCAAGACATAAATTGTATCAATAATCTGAATCCTTTGAAATGTGATCAGCTTAATTACATACGTTTGTAAGGAATACATGTGGAAAGCAAGAGGCGAATAGTAGTGCTATGCCCATTATTTTAAACTAAGAACTAGAAATGATTTATATAATGGTGTAAATTAAGTAAAAGATTATCACAAGAACAAAGTGATAGAAACAAACATACGTCAGAAAATTAACCCTGAATAACTAAACATAAAAGGGTAGTATTAGTCAGTTTTAGAATGAAATATGGAAGGTTAAACACAAAAGAAAGGGGCACAAAAAGTGCATGCTGTGACTAAGCAAGGGGTTTTAAAAATGTTAAAAGACACCTTGTTAAGTGATAAAAGGGACAAGCTAAAGAGATACTTCTGGCATGAGGAAGAGGCTTGGAACGTGTTCCCTTCTGCCCTGTGTTCTATGGGAAGAAACACTTGCCTATTCTCCTGGGATCTCCCTTGCAGTAGTTAAGCCAGAGCATAAATAGTGTGGGGACGTAGAAAACAACAAGGTTGGAGGGCTCACTCTAGGTAACGCCAATATTCAGAAGTTAGGGAGCAGAAGAGGAATTATCCAGAGACTGGGTGGGAGTGACAGATGAATTGGGAGGAGTCCAGGAGATGGTCAAGCTACTGGAAGCAGAAAGGTACTTCCAGGGGTGCCTGGGTGGCTCAGTCAGTTGAGCATCCAACTTCCGCTCAGTTCAGGATCTTGCAGTTCATGGGTTCAAGTCCTGGCCTGTGCTGACAGCTCGGAGCCTGGAGCCTGCTTCAGATTCTGTGTCTCCCTGTCTCTCTGCCCCTCCCCTGCTCATTCTCTCTCTCTCTCTCTCTCTCTCTCTCAAAAATGGATAAAAGAGGAAGTCAAGAACTGACCATTGGATTTAATAAGACTTGGTTGATAATTTTGGAGAAGGTGAAATTTGGGGAAATGGTAAGATAGAGGACAAATTAAAGATACTTTATGAAAAAATTGAGAAAAAAATTGGAAGACCTATACCTCCAGTGCTTGCTGGAGAAGAATGTGAGGTCAAAGGAGATATTTGTATGTGTGTTGTTAAGAGAGGATGAGGGAAAGAGAAAATTTCAGTAAGAAACACAATTTTTATTTTTTAAACTGTGATTTTGTATATATCTTAAAATGGGAATAGTCAAATACTCTGAAGACGATATGAGGAAATCTTAATGAGATTATGAAGGCTTTTACTCAGAGTATGTAATTATAGGTCAATTAATATATGAATTAATTGTCTTAGTAACTGACAAGCCGTGCCTCTTTTTTTTAAATAAAAACTTCCTATAAAAATTTTAACATTTCAGAAGATGAGTGGTTATTAATGGAAAAGCCACATTTGCATAATGTTTGATGTTTTTGTATCCTAAAGCGCTTACTTTCTCGGGCTTATTTTGCATAAAAAAATGAGAACTGCAATGCTTTCATTTTTCAACACAAAACAAAAACAAGATAAAAAAGGGCTTGTGAAATTGCTTAAGGCTTTTTTTTTCCCCTCTAAGTCACTGACCTGTACCTCTTTTGCATAAAAAAATGAGAACTGCAATGCTTTCATTTTTCAACACAAAACAAAAACAAGATAAAAAGGGGCTTGTGAAATTGCTTAAGGCTTTTTTTTCCCCTCTAAGTCACTGACCTGTACCTCTTACTCCCTCAAGTTTGACTGGATAAAACTTACATAATACAGTGTATTGGTTGACGTATTAGTTAATCCAAAGATAGGTATGTACTATTTCCTGTTCCTTATGAATATCATATGCTAAATAACTATTCTACTCACCCTACATATGTACATATCTGTTCCACTGAGAAGCTAAGTTCTGTTCCACTGACAACCTAAGAAAAGTAATAATCAATTTTAACTTTATTCTTTGCCAGATTTCTATTACTATCACCTCTGATTATAAATGAACTATATATAGGGACGCCTGGGTGGCTCAGCCAATTGAGGGACCGACTTTGGCTCAGGTCATGATCTCACGGTTTGTGAGTTCAAGCCCCGTGTCGGGCCCTGTGCTGACAGCTCAGAGCCTGGAGCCTGCTTGGGATTCTGTGTCTCCCTCTCTCTCTGCCCCTCCCCCACTCATGCTCTGTCTCTCTCTGTCTCAGAAAAAAACAAACATTAATTTTTTAAAAAGATACACACACACACACATATGTATATATATATTCCCCAATTTCAGTCCTCATTATTTAAGTACACTATGATATTCAAGTCCTGATATTTTCTGGATTACCTACATTTCATTAAAACATTTAACTCTTGCCAAAGCCTTCAACTCTTAGGAATTCCCATGGGGGATTAAAAATAGTATGAAACCAATAAACTTCCACTGTTTTTATAAACTTAAAACTGTATTTTCTGCCAGGTTCTGGACTACTTAATCACCATGCCTGAAAGGCTAGGGATCTACCCAAAATTTCTTTACCTGTAACTTAAATGCAGGGCTGAATTAACCTGCTGCTCCTTCCCTCCTCCTCCCCCTCCTCCTCCCCCTCCTCTCTGTCCTCCTTCTCTGTCAAAATAAACAAACTTCAAAAAAATTACAAAAACTATTGTATCAAATATTTCAAAGTTGCTAAAAGAGTCAGTCTTACAAGTCCTCATTACCAGAAAATTTATAACTATGTATGGAATGTGTGTCAACTAGACATCGTATTGATCATTTTGGCATATATATAAATATCAAAAAAGCATGTTATATACCTGAAACTAATATTATGTCTTATGTCAATTATACCTCGGTTACACAATTACTATCATCAATGATACAAATTGCTATTGTGTACTTACTGATGTAATGCAATGGGAAGGGCGCAGAATCGCTATTATTGCATTACTGGAGATACACAACATGAATCCAGTCATGAAGACATACAAACCCAAACTGAGGGACATTTTACAAATGTAATGCCTTGTGCTCTTTCAGAATTATGAAAGATACAAAAAAGCAAAACCAGAAACAAAAACAAAAACTAAGGAACTATTCTAGATTAAAGGAGAATAGAGATGCTTCTATGAAATGCAATGCATGAGGATTCAATCCATTATCCAGAATGATCCAAACCATACTGAGGGGGAAAAAACGTCAGGTGGACATTTAGACAATACTTGAGATTTGAATCTTCACTGTAAATTATGCCAGAGTATGTATCAATATTAATTTATATGATTTTGGTATTTTTAGTCTGTTCATAAAAGAATATCCTGGTTCCGCAGAAATAGGTACTAAACTGTCACAGGGTAAGAAATAAGATTGCTAGGGGCACTTGGGTGGCTCAGTCAAGTGAGTGTCCAACTTTTGCTTGCAGCTGAAGTCATGATCCCAGGATCATGGGATGGAACCCCACCTTGATCAGGGTGGAGCCTGCTTGAGATATTCTCTGTCTCTGTCTTTGTCTCTCTCTGTCTCTCCCCCACCCCATCCCTCTCAGTCATGCTACCATGTGCTCTAAAATTATATGTATATGTGTGTGTGTGTGTGTGTGTGTGTGTATAAATTTAAAAAGATTTACATTGCTCTCAAATGAAAAGAATTATAGATACTTACAGATGAGGCAAACATTGCAAAATGTCAGTATCAGAGAATATAGTAAAGAGTATACTGGAGTTCTTTGTCCTTAGTTGAAACCTTCCCTACAAATTTAAAATTATATGAAACAAAAAAAAAAACCCAAACACAATATTCTTTATTGGCCATCTGAGTCTATGGGAGAGAGTCTCCCTTTGGACTACAATTTTTTAGCGTGTTGCATCAGCTCTATCAGTCTAACCCAGTCACTAAATTATTTTTAAATGTTGGTTACTTCTAACATTCCCTGTATCACCCTGCAAATGCATGTAGCCAGGAAAAAGAAACTCTATGGTTCCTAAAATCTCAATTCAAAATAAAAAATCCATGTAACTTACTTTTCCCAATCTGAATGTACCTCTAAGCAGGTCACAGGCCAGGCAAAGCATCTCTGGTTAGGATTGTCTTGATATTTGTCTTCTTACATCTGTGTCCCTACCTTATTAATGGAGGATTGACAGAAGACAGTGTGAACCCAACAAGGTTATTCTGTGTTACACTGTATATTCTTGGCTCCTTTGTCCTAAATTAATTGATCGTATACTTGTGGATCTATTTCTGGGCTCTCTTTTCTCTTCCATTGACTCCATTATGCCAATACTATACTTCCATTGACTTCCATTATGTCAATACTATACTGTTTTAATTGCTATAGCTTTGGAACAGAGTTTGAATTCAGGGGGCATGACGCCTCTGGCTTTGTCCTTCTTAAGATTGTTTTTGGTGGTGATACTTTTAACTACGTAGTTAAAATAGAATCTACCGTGTTATTAGACAGTGAAATTATTATTTTTCTCGTTGCAATTAGTATGTTTGTGGAGTAGGTATTTAGATGCTATGTAATAAACTGTTTTTCCATCAAACATGACCACAGCTGATTTATCATCTTCTGATTACTCTGGTCAGAATCCGTTCTTATTACCATGTTTGTGAAATAGTGGTTTTTCTAACTCCACTGCTTGTACGTTTTGGTTAGCATTCCTTTGAAAAGAACAACTTTCTCTTCTCCAACGTGAACTTAAACATATTTTTATGTTCTTGAAAATAAAAGATGAATTGCTAGACATTTCACTAAATCTGCCTTTACTTATTATGGTTCTGAAAGATTTTTACCAGCATACTAATACATGATGCAGACATAAATGACCTAACAGAAAAATGAAATATCATTCCTGTTTGTAGTCCATTGTGTGTTGCTTAAAAAACAGAGTTTAAACAACGTGAAAATTCTTACTAATATAATGGTACAAAAATGTGGCTAGCTGTAATTGAAATGTACATAAATCAATGGCTGATTTAAACCCTCAATAATAAGTTGTCTTTAATAAAAATAAAACAGTATATACCACAATAAGTCATTTTTCATGGGTAAGAAAATATAAATATTTAATAGTTTAACCAAATATGTATTACTTTAAAATAAAATTACTAAATTATACTACTAAATGTGGAACTATTTAAAAAATGGAGAAATGTATGCTCCTGAATACAAAGATTACATGTTATTAATAAGGTGAATCTTTCCACATTAGTTTTTGAGTGATAATTAGAATCCAAATCCTAAAATATATTTTTTCTTCAGAGAGAGATATAGAGGATACATTAGTATTTCTTTTGGAAATTTTATTTGGATGAATAGCTAATATAATTTCTTTGAACAGTTAATATAGCTCTATGTACTAAACATTACAACGTAGTTAAAATAGTGTGGCACTTGACCTTAAATGCATGTCTACCGGTGAGAGTAATATCCACATATTCCTGGAAGAAACAATGCTCACAATGAAATGAGATGAAATCCCACTGTTTGTTACAAGTTACCTTTGGACTTTTAGTTGGGTCACTTCTTCACGGTGTTGGCTCTCTTACACATAGTAAATTCGTACATTTCCCAGACCCTTGGGCACTAAACAAACACATACAAAATCCTCTCTGTAACCACACAAATACCCCCTAAACTGACAGTCGAAGGCAAACATTTTTTTTCAGAATATACAATCAGACAATTTCTTGGATAAAGAGCAATAGATGTAGTTTTGAGGGGACTACTCATAATTTTAATGATTTTTTTGTATAGATCTTATCCAACTGTATAGACTTGTAACAATCTCAGTGAAAGAAAGTATAGTTTTTTACTTTCCTTTCCCTTGTATTGATCGATTTCCTTCAATCCGATTATCCACAGATTTAGCATTGAGATTAAATGATTGAATGCAGTTGAAAAAGAGTTTTGAGGGCCATAAATAGCCCTCCAAAGGGAAAATTTTTGTATTACTGATGACTTCAGGTGTGTGGTTCCGATATTTTTTTTTGTGGGGAGCATAGCAACCAGTGAAATAAAAACGGAACAATCTTGTTAGTGCCTCGGAGCTTATATAATTATTTTAATATCTTAGTAAGATAGCTTTCTAATGAAATGGGACAAATGCCAATCAGATTTTAAATAATCTATAGACATAAAATCACTCTTCCAACACATGTACAGGCATGCCATTTTATTAAGCTACTCATAAAAAATAAAAGTCTTCGAAATTAAAAAAAATCGCTAGCAGTGATATGAAGCAGTCTCCATATGTCATCTGATCGATGCAAAATTGCTGAAAACAAAAAGTCCAAGAGCTTTGGCAAAGAAGGAATCCACGTCATGGATCTATCAACTTCTTCCTTGAGGAGTTTTAGTAAAACCAGACTCAGACATCAATGGTGTATCTAAATGAAATATTAGGAAAAAATCCAAAAAAAGAAAATTATTAAGAAGGATAGTATTTTATTTAAACAATTATAAGTATAACTCTTGCAAGTTATAGAAATTTGTGTATCGGTCATACCATGGTACCTAATTTTTTAAAGCAATGAAAATATTTGAATGCTTTCTCCTGCAGGAGTTACTATTGAGAATGGAAAATAATTTAACTGAATTCGTCATTTTTTTAATGACATAATTTTCCCCCATGATTTTAAATCTCCAATAATCCAATTATTTCTTAGCCCTACAGTGGACATTAACAGAGCTCAGATTTTCACCTTTCATGTCATTCAGAGTATACTATGCACAGTGAACCCTAATATTTCGTTCTCATGAGCGCTGCAGTCATTTAAGAATGATTCTTGCTGTTACTGTGAAACTGCTTTTCATAGGGCTCATTGAATGAGCAGAGTTATGAATGGCTGACAATGTATAAGGAACACTTTTCATGTCCATAATAGCTTTTAGTTTATTCAGTCTTGACTCCTATGCTTGTCTTATTTAGTATGTTATCCTTTGAGGGTGGCACTAAAGTAAATATGGTCTCTTTTTTATAAATGAGAAATGGGGCACTTAGAAAGCTTAAGAGACTTGTCATAGTTCATGGGGCTGGTTTCTGCAGAGATAAGCTCAATATCAAATCCTAGGACTCTTACCTTTTACCAGTTAAATATTCTTAAATTTGTGCCCCAAGGGTATATAGCTCAAGGAAAACTCTCCATTCCCTGTAATTTTATGAAGGAAGGTAGTTCTAGACCATGGGAATGTTCTGAAATAGAACAGATAGGATTATTTCACAGAGAAGCAGTATCTATTAAAAATAATAGTTACTTGGGGGTGCCTGGGTGCTCAATCGGTTAAATGTCTGACTCCTGATTATGGCTCAGTTGATGATCTCAGAGTTTTGTGAGTTCGAGCCCTGCATCAAGCTCTGTGCTGATGGCCTGAAGTCGGCTTGAATTTCTCCCTCTCTCTCTGCCCCTACCATGCTCTTCTTCTCTCTCAAAATAAATAAATAAATAAAATAATAGTTACTTGATATATCTATTTAAAATCAACCTATTTATAATTCTTAAAAGAGAAACTATTAAAATAAGAATCAAGGTAAAAAACATTAATAAGCAGGAATGAATCCTAATTCATGATCTAAGTCAATGTGAAATATATTAATACCATGCAAGGCATTTAAAATAAAGCTTTGAAAACAATCTACATTTTCTAAATCCTAGAGTAGAATGGGTTGTGCAATTGTTAATTACAAAAAAAATGTTAGTACTTATGGTAGAAACTACGGTAAAGTAAATAATAAAACATTATTTTTTAAAATTTATGTTTTTTGAGTGATAGCTAGTGGGGGAAAGGCAGGGAAAGAGGGAGACAGAATCCCAACCAGGCCCCTGGCTGTCAGAGCAAGGCTGGATGCAGGGCTCCAACTCACAAATAGTGAGATCATAACTTGAGCCAAAATCAAGAATTGGATGCATAAGTGACTGAGCCACCCAGGTGCCCCTAAAACATTATTTGTTAAACAACTGAACTAAAAAAAAAAAAAAAAAAAAAAAAAAAAAAAAAAACTTATAAAGCAAATAATACAGAAAGACAAAACATTAACATTGAAGACTGGCTGAATTTTTGAGGAAAAAAAACTATTTTCTCAAATTTGTATCAATAATATGTATTCATTATATTACATCTAGTACCATACTACATAAGGCGAATCCACTTTAGTTGATAGATCATTTATTAAGATATTTTTATCTTGTTGTTAATCCTACAATCAATGTGTCAAAAATTCAACTTGGGGCATTCAGGCAAATCCTGTTTGTAGTTAATAATGTGGTATATTTGAGAAGTATTGTTTTAGTCATTATACTTCAATAAGTGGAGTTTAATTATTAGGGTTTCTATGGCAGTAAAAGACCTAATTATCTCCAGGGAGAATAAAACTAGGATGCATTATGTAAACTGCCTTGCAAGAGGCCAGGTCAATTACTTCTTAGCAATGGGAGTCAGACCTAGGTTAGTGGTTTGTTACAAAAACTTGTCTGTGTTGGGCATGTTTATTTCATTTCTCCTTGTATTTCTAATTCTCCAGTGATCTTACTCTCTCCTATACCTCAGCCACCACTGCCAAGTTCAAAACTTAGACTTTGGCATTCCAAAAAATAGTAAGTTCTCTAAAAGAAAAAATTCACTCTCCCCATTTCTTGAATTTCGATAGCAATCCCAATTCACTATAGAATTTATTGATCTAACTAAATTTTATTATTCCTCACTTTTCTTATATTTTCACCTTACTCTTGCACCAAATTCATGTTTCATTGACCCCTATTTATAGTCTTAAGTCTCTGAACCAATCTAGCCTATGGCACTTCCTTGGGATAACTTCAATCTTGGTTGAATGAATTTCTCTAATTTATGGTTTCTCTGTATAGTTAAATGTGTTTAGAATCAAATCTCCATTCTTAATTATTTTAAATACAGGATTATTATTTTTGCTAACACATTTTTAGGCCAACACTGATACCAAATTAGTTTAAAATGTGGGTTAAACATAAGCAAAACAAAACATTTTCTTAAAAGTATGAATATCTATCTTAAACACTGGAAAGTAATCTGAAGAAGTTGCTTTTGCTCTGAATATATTTGCCAATCATGAAATAAAGCTAAGGAAATAAACTGTAGTGGTGAAGGTTCAAAAGGCCAAGGGGACCTAAATCCATTCTAATAAACTCTGACCCCCCAAACTTGGGAGGGATCGAAAGCTACCCATACATAATCTAGGCACAGGACATTTGGACTGTACCCTTTAGGATAATAAGATTATAGGTGTCCTTTCAGGAAAACTTACAGTTCTGATTAGAGCATGGTGAGGGTTGGGGGAAGCTGAATCTTTGCCCCAAGAGATTTTCAACCCCTGGCCAGATAGTACATGAATTTACTTGATTGAGTAGTCAAACAGTTGTGAAGCATGGATTTATTTAAACTTTTTCTGTTTAAATTGTGAAGCATGGATTTATTTAAACTTTTTCTGTCAGTACCTCAGGTACTTGGTTAAAGCAAACGAAAATGCAAATACTCTCTGGAAAAGAGGCCTTATTTTAAACCTAGGGTACGTCTAGAAGTCATTGTTAAGGTTATCACAGAGCACCAGGCAAAGAAAACCAAGCACAAGACAAAAAGTTACCATGACTGAATTCAAGCAGTCATGATAAAGATAAGGAGTTAATGCAAAACAAAGTGAGAGTCAGATATTGAAATTATTAGACCAGATAGTAAAATATACATGCATGTAATATTTTTAAATACATTTAAAGGAAAACAAAACTTCTCCAGAGAATTGGAACCTATAAAATCACAACACAGATCTAAACCAATGACTAGGGGCACCTGGGTGGCTCCATTGGTTAAGCTTCTGACTTCTTTAATTGCTGCTCTCAGGTCATGATATGGTTGGTGAGATCCCGTCTTATGTCCCGCTTCAGGCTTGTGCACAGAGCTTGCTTGGGATTCTCTTTCCATATCTCGGGCCCTCCCCCACTCACTCATATTCATTCATATTCATTCATATTCTCTCTCTCTCTCTCTCTCTCTCTCTCTCTCTCTCAAAAAAATAAACTTAAAATACAAAAGCAATCTAAATTCTAAGTGTATGTAATTATTCATAGATAGGACATGGTGAAATGCCATTAACCAAAATAATTAGAAAATCTTATATGGAAGTTACGGAGATAAGTACCTTACAGAAAGTAGAGTAAAGGTTACAACTTCTTATAAGGAAAGACGGGATCAGAGAATAGTAATTCGCTATCTTTAATGTACTGAAATAAAATTACTTCTACAAATGAAAATGAATTAGAGAAAGTTGAGAGCATATAAATGAGAGAGTCTGGGATCAGCAGACATTTACTAGAGAAAGTTCAATGAACACATTTGAGGTAGGAGGTGGTAAAGCTCAAAGAAGTGATGATGATGTACATAAATGTATAAATATCAAATACATATAACAATAACAACTAGTGGAGGTTTTAGAAAGGCAACTGAATTGAAAATATAAAACAATAATGACAAGTTATTTGAAAGGGTTTAAATGAAGCTGATGTGTTCTAAGGTCTTTGGTTTGAGAAACAGAAGTATTAATTTTACATTGGTAATGATGGATGTTGTATTTTCTATTGAGTGAAGAAAAAAGAAAAATTACTGGAATATGAGTAAGACTTCAAATAGTTGAAGAAAAAAACCAAAAAGGCTCAGCATGAAAGAGAAAAAAGCAAGAATAGAATGAGCAAGAACAATAGTAAGCATAAAATAAAATAAAAGATTTAAACCTTGGTGTATCAAAAACTATACTACATGAAGGTGGATTAAATGCTTCAGTTAAAACAAAAGAGAAAATACACAGTCGATATTAAAAACTACAAATATGCAACATTCAAAAAAAGACATATGTTCCACATTAGGAAATAGAAAGGTTGATAGTAAAACGTGGAGGGATATACCAGGCAAACAGCAACGAAAAGAAATATAGTGTAGTTGTATTCATTTAAAATAGACTCTAAGGCAAAAAGCATTTTTTTTCTTAAAGGATCACATCACTGAAAATTAAAGTTTAGTCCACCAGTAAGGCATAACAATTTTGCATTAGTCTAAATTCCAATGGATTTATGTCATGAGCAAGTTCTTCAATAACAGTACAAATAAGCCTGAAAGTAATAATATCAAAAATTTAGTAAAAGCTTTCTATTGTAAATTAAGGAATATGTAAACTATCATTGGTTGTAAGAAAATCATAATAATTTTTTTAAAAAATTGAATAAACAAGAATGAAACTCTATTCTGACACTTGTGCGATTTAGTTATAACAGTACTTACAGGGAAACATGCCTTCAGTCCTACATGGACGATTGATATATGACAAAGAAGTTATGGTAGATCAGCCAGAAAAGAAGGGCCTCTTGAAAAAATGTGCTGAAAAAATTGGATATACTTATGGAAAAATATGATATAGAACGATTTCCAAACAACATATAAAAAATTGGTTACAGATGGATTCCAGAACAAACTATGGAAACAAAACTATAAAGTTTTAACAAAATACTATATGAGACTATCTTCACAATTTTAATATAGAGAAGAATTTCTTAGGCAAAAAAAAAAAGAGATAATCTTCATTATACTAAGTTAAAAACTTGTGTTCATCCAGAGAAGACCATATTAGCATAAGAGTCGTGGAATGAATGGTGCTTGTAATATGTGTCACTCATAAAAGAGGAGATTTTAGAATTCCAACAAATCTCTCAACATACACAGAAAATCAAATAGGAAAATGGAAAAAAAATTGAACAAGGAATTGAACAAGGAAAACACGCACTAAGTTGATGATAGATATAAGTGAGATATAAGGTGTGTATAGCTGTGGCTATATATCATGAGTTGTAAGAAAATACGAAATTTCAGAAGGAGTAAATCTGTAGAGATAAAAAGTAGAAGTAAGGCTGGAAGTGGCAATGGAGAGGGACTGCAATGGCCATGAGGGATATTCTTCAAGTGAAAGGAATGTTTTAAAACTGTATAATGATGGGGCCCCGCGGTGGCTCACACGATTAAGTATCTGACTCTTGATTTCAGCTCAGGTCATGATCTCACAGTGGGTGGGTTTGAGCCCCACATTGGGCTTTGCACTGACAGTACAGAGCCTGCTTGGGATTCTCTGTCTTCCTCTCCCTCTCCCTCTGCCCCTCCCCCCTCTCAAAATAAATAGTAAACATTAAAAAAATTTTAATAAGAAATTGTACAATGATGAGGCACCTGGGTGGCTCAGTCTGTTGAGCATCCAACTTCAGCTCAGGTCATGATCTCATGGGTTCAGGAGTTTGAGTTTGAGCATTGGGCTCTGTGCAGTCAGTGCAGTCTCCTTCGAGTCCTCTGTCCCCCCTCTCTCTGCCCCTCCCCTGCTCGCACTCTCTCTCTCTAAAAAATAAACACTAAAAAGTAATAATAATAATAAAATTGTGTAATGGTGATAAAACGTATCACCATATTGATGATATGTGCTGCAAAACTCAATAAATTTACTAAAAATCTTTAATTAGTTCACACTTGAAACAAGTTAATTTTATGCCATGTAAATTAAACCTCAGTAAGCTGCTAAAATATTTTTTTAATATTGTGGACCAACAAACTTATCATGCTGATAAGAATGTAAATCAGAATAATTGCGAAAAATAGACGTACTCTACTAACCATGGTAATACACCTATGACCCAGCACTGCCAGTGATAGGATATATACTGGAAATTATTTTGCCCATCTGCAAGAGTTTATCTGAATAAAAAGTGTCACAGGACTAAGGTTTGTAACTACTTTACTACAAAAAGTTACTTAACAAACATCAACGTAAATAATAAACCAGTTCAATTCAAGAGCATGCTACTGACCTAAAGCTTTGCTCCATGCTTATTTGGTTCAAAGACCTTCAAAATAAGATTATATGTTTGGCAACACATAAATCTTGTCTGGGAGTACATACGTGGTAAAACTACAAATCTACACAGTGATATCAATCGTGATCATAGAAGGGAGAGAGAAGGAGGGTTAAAACTACTGTGAACAATGTGGATGATTCTGGTAGTAATGCGTTATTTATTGGGCTATACACATTTTTTGAGTTATATACATTTTACATTTTAATTACTTATTAAATTGTGCATACAACTTTATGCTTAGTGAGTTATGCATATATATATATATATATATATATATATATATATATATATATATATATAGCTAATGCATTTTACTATATTTGGTGTTTTTCACAAAAAAATAGGTTGACAAATACTTAGAAAATAGGGATGATATTAAGACATGGCAGAAATGAACTTGAAAAGCTTTTGATAATATTGAATGTATACTTAATACTATTATTATGTTTACATATACATGATTGCTAACAATATTATTAGGTTCTAGACTACCAATACCATTGTTTTTAATTTATGTACTAGAAATGCTAGGTAATTCAATAAGTTAAACAAACAAAAAAAAAAAAATCAAGATTGAGAAAGACCAAAAATGTTATTTTTCACAAGTAGGATTTTCTACATAGAAATTTTGGAGGGGCACCTGGGCGGCTCAGTCAGTGAAACATCTGATGCTTGATTTCAGCTCGGGTCCTGATCTCACAATTTGTGAGGTCGAGCCCCAAGTGGAGCTGTGTGCTGACAATGTGGAGTCTGCTTGAGATTCTCTGTCTCCTTCTCTCTCTTCCCCTCGCCTGCTAATGCTCTCTCCCTCTCTTTCTCTTCTGTCTTTCTCAAAAATAAACAGTTGTTAAAGAATTTGCAGAACCGTCACGAAATTATTTTAATTAAAATTCAGTACTCTTGAGCCACTCAATTCATTTAAAAAAGATCGTGTCTATAAACCACAAACCTAAAGAAAATGTAATTTTATTTTATTTTTTCATTATTTTTATGAGAGGCTGTGAGTGGCGAAAGAGCAGAAAGAGAGGGAGAGAGACTCTCAAACAGGCTTCACGCTCCGTGCAAAGCCTGGAGCGGCACTCAGTCTCACGACTCTGAGATGATGACCTGAGCCAAAATCAAGAGTCTGATGCCTCACCAACAAGGCCACACAGGCACCCCAGGAAAATGTCATTTTAGAAAAAAATAATTATGAATACAGATCTTGTAAGAAATAGAAGAAAATATGCATACTTTAGAGTACCACTATGCATCAATCATCAGGAGAAACATTAGAAGGGTGAAGTAAAAGGAACATCACTATACCCATTCCCCGTGGAGTATTTTGTGTTACAAACAGAACTGGTTAGCAAATTAAAAATGTATGGTTGAGAAAGCAGAGCTTGCAGGAAGTGGAGCAGTCACAGCCTGTATCTGTTTCACTGGCAGAATTACAATAGCACCTCTTGCAACCTTCAATGATGTCCAAGTTTGGAGGAGAAATTCCATAGCCATCATAATGCTGGGAGCATCAGGCATTTATAGGAACTGCCCTAACCCTAACCGGAAGGCGTCAGGAAGATATCACGGATGCAGTGGCATTAACGCCTCGTCTGACCTGGGTAATAATTTAGTTTCCTCCAAGAGAAACTAGAGTTGTGCGACACACAGCCACAAAAAATATGTCCATGTGAGAAAAAAAATAGCATTCCTTTGGATCACTGGGGGAAAAAAAATCAGAAGGGCTGAAGCCCAGAGTCGAGGGAGCGTGCAAGAGAAGTAGAAGAGACTTGTCATGGATGAGGTTGGATTAATAATTGAGAGCCAGACCCGCACCATCGCAGGGATTTGGAAGTTGTTGAAGGAGGGACTGCATATGTTCACAGTGAGAGGAGGTGCAGAAATAGGGTTACATATTGGACTGACTTGAAAATCTCTGCTCTTCCTTGTATCGAAGCTGGGATTCTGGGGAAAGTTAACATGTACAGAGATTGCAAAGAAATAGAAATCAGGGCTTTGAGAAGAATCACAAAGAAGGAGTGGGATGAGTAAGGCATAGTGCTGTACAAAAGCTGAGGGGGGTTATGACTTAGAAGGGGAAATGTCCAACAGCATCATGTACTCCAGACAAGTTACATAAGGTAAATAGATATGAGATTCTCATTTAGGCTCTTTAGGAGTAAAAACAAACTGAAATTAAGGGTGACTCATGCACTCCAAGGTCTGTCTATTCAATCTTCTCTCACACCTGACATCCAAGCAAGAAAAGCCAAGGTCGTCATTGGCGTCTTACTGCTCTCCGTATTTCTACAACAAATTGATCCCAGGGACTCTTGATGTTTCTTCCAAACTGTGCTTGAAACATACTCATTTTTCTCTTTTCTCAACTCCTTCCTGTCTTTATAAATCGGTCTCTTGTGATCTCTCTCTAAAGTGTTACTTCTACCTGCTGGGAAGTAATGAAAAGTGTATAAAGTTCTGCTGTCATTTTACATCGAGTTGAAAAAGAACAGCCTTCTATGGAGGCGGTTCTAGGAACATATTCACAGATCTGACATTCAAAGACCAGACTAAACATATACTAAAAAAGGAGTGTAAAAATCTATAATTACCAAATTATTTTTAATACATTAATAACGCCAAGAAAAGGAAAAACGGCCTCTTTCAAGTTGTTCAAAGTGAGATACTTGTGTTCATTTTCTTTTGGTCTATCTTCAAACCACTCCTATTTAAAAACTTGAAGGTCTATGAAAAGAAAACGAGGTTTTCTTAAGAAAATGGTGACTTAATCCTACACACACTGCAAGTGGTTAAAACAGGGGTGGTGTTACAGAGTGGTTACAGAGATCAGCATTCAGCTCTGCCATTACTGGATCTGTAACTTGGACAGTTAACCAGGTCTGGTTTCAGTTCTCTATGTAAACTGTGGTTGTAATTGTGTCTGCCATATGCAATTGCTTTGAAGCTTAAGCAAATGCCCAGCACATACTAATTGCTCCATAAATGTTAGCTATTTGTTACTGATCCGTATGTTTTATTTTTATTAGAATTAAATAATTTATTATGAATCAGTTTTTGTTTTCCATTCTGCCTTGAACATCCATACATGTATATGAAACAAAAAGTCTTGTGGTGAATATGATTAACAGTTTGTATCTCATATACAGATTAGTATTAAGAATCTCAAAGTTCTTCCAATCGTAGAAGGTGGCATTACCAGTGTTTTACGAAGAAAATTTCCTTTACTTTTATCCTCTAATTTATATTTCCTTCTTCTTTGATATAATTCTGTTTTTCTTTGTCGAGACCATGAAACTCAGTAGAGAGCTATTATACCCATATCTTTTCTTCCCATGTTGGCCTCCTTAATTCACTTATTAAGCCAAAAATTCATCTTGTGCTTTTTTGTAATAATTTTTAAAAAATATTTTTAATGTTTATTTGTTTTTGAGAGACAAGGAGACAGAGCACAAGTGGGGGAGAGCCAGAGAGAAAGGGAGATACAGAATTTGAAGCAGGTCAGGCTCTGAGCTGTCACCCCAGAGCCCAGTTCCGGGCTCAAACTCATGAACCACGAGATCATGACCTGACATGAAGTCAAATGTTCAACCAGCTGAGCCACCCAGGCTCCCCTCATCTTAAATTTTCTTAATTCCTTGTCCTATACCCCACAATCCACAATTTGTTAAATCATTGCTTAATTATTTTCTAAACTTCCTATACTAGTTTACATGTTCTTTTTCAGCCTTTATCAAATACATTTTTTAATGTTTATTTTGAGAGAGAGGAGGGAGAGGGAGGGAGGGAGGAGAGGGGCATAGAGAGAGGGGTGGGGGAAGAGAATCCTAAGCAGGCACCATTGCTGTCAGCACAGACCCCGATTTGGGGCTCAGTATCACAAACTGTGAGATGATGACATGAGCTGAAATCAAGACTCAGGCGCTTAGCTGACTGAGCCACCCAGGCACCCCCAGCCTTTAATTAAATATTAAGCACATTCTGTAATTGACAATAGAGATACTTAATGTAAAACATGTGCATTTTCCCTTAAAGTCTCTCTAAGCTTTTATTATTTCTCCCGTTCCTTAATTTTTACCCTCTGTTCCTTCCAAGCAGAAACACTTTAGTTTCCTTTTTGCCAAGGATCCATCTGATGCTTTCCACTCACTTCAACAGACTCCTTCACATCCTGTGATAGTTTTACGAACCTAATTTCCACACAATTTTATATAAAAGAAAATCTGGTGCTGAAGCATTTCTTCCATATTACCAACAGTATTGAATTTGCTGTAGACCAATTTGTTGTGAGGCACAGTGCCACATTTCGGTGTTGTGCAAATAAATACATCCTGGCACTGTCGATGAATAAGACAAAATGCACCATTCCCTTTGGCCAATACAGTCAGCAAATTTCTGATTCATTCATTTCTGGCATCAAAACCCCATGCAAGCAGTGAGGGTGAGCATCCATAGAAACCAAATATTTGCAGAAAGGTGTTTAAAGGGAATTTAAAACTCAGAGTGCAGATTGAAATTGCGTTTTGTTGACAAAAAGTCCCACTTTTTTAAAAAGTACACACCAAGAACGTGTGCCTAAGAAATGTAGCGAAGCAATATTTCATTTTATCTAATGTGAAATTTTATTCTACGTGGAGATAGAGGGCATGCCACTATGCACTGAATCCCCCAGAATCACCATCCCAAACCAATAAATATTCATTCTGCTCTTTTTCTTTGAAGAGCAATAAACACTGTGTAGCTATACAGTGCTACAAACACATGAATTCCTTTCCATTTGGGGTTGGCTGCTGGAAATCCACTGTAGAAGAGAGGAAAGAATCTACTTGGCTTTACCCTTACCATAGTGGACGAGGAAAATAAAAGATTGCGAAAACTGGAAGATATACTTAAAATACATGTGTACTTTGCGATTCAAAACAACTCACAGATGTTTTATGTATCATTATACATACAACCCCCCCTTTCTTATTATAGTGTGGAAAAAATCAGCGATGCCCAGTAATGAAAGTTTAAACGAAACAAACACCTCTCAAAACTTAAGTGATCTGGAATGGCTTGGTTTTCTTCTGCTCTGGGATTATAAGGACAAGCCCCTAAAACTTTTTGCTTGCATCATATCACTTTCTAGAGTATTTTGTCTCACAAAAAGAGAGACAGGGATCTAGAGTTTTTTCTTGTTCATACAAGTTGACATTCCTAAGTTTTAACCTTTATTAAATCTGTATTTTATTTTTTACACGCTGAAACTTATTAAACTCCTGACACTCTAATACCCAAGCCTGTGACAAGTGTGACTTTGTCACCTTAGTCACAGCGACAGATATAAGGGTCACATGTACCTGAGAGGCTCTGACCAGACCCAGACACTCAAGAGAATTCTTCCCGCTTGCAGTCTAGGCACTTCGCACTCTTTTTTTTTTTTTCCTAATAGTTTTACTTTGATGGGGCAACAGAGAGATTGGCAGAATAGAGCTCAACAGTCCAGAGAGGTAATTTATTTTTATTGGGAGGGAGAAAACACAAGTATGTTACATGGCAACCAGAAACCTAAGGTAAAGTTGCACCTCTTGGCTCTAATAGACATTCATGTTCAAATATACAGTCTCTGTACTCTATATTTTCCTCTGACACAGTAAGAGAACCACACTTCAGGGAATATTTCAAGGTAAATTATTTCCAGAAATGTAATGGTAAAGGGAAGAACACTGTATTCCTTTGCCACCATATCATTTAATGGTACATTTCCTAGCTACTTCACCTAACTCCCTATGTAGGTCAAAGAGAGCGTGTCCTCTCTGTGGATATTTACTTTGGCATAATCTTGGCTCTCTCATTTTCTCCACCCTCCCTAACCTTGCTGAGGTGGGAGGCCCCTTCATTTCAGGCACCAGACAAAATCAAGCTTGTATTAAAGTTACTCAAGGGGAAGACAACATTGCGGGTGTGGACAAGGAAACGGATCTCTCTCTGTACTATTGCTTTGCAGTTCTGGGCTCCGCTCCTCTCCCTTCTGTGGTTCCTTCAACAGAGGGACAATTTGACGGAGTTTTCGGTCTCTCCCTTTCTCTTGTTGTCCCCCTTAAACTTTCAGACACTTGACTTTTCGGTTAATGAATTAAGAGATTGAGCATACAACTAAAGAGACTGCAAAAATTAATGTGCTATCATTATTACGGAATAACTATTTGATAAGTTTGTATAAATACACCATCGATCAAAATATTTGGGTCAACTCTGTGCTGTGTCACTGTTTGAAAAGAACTTTTCTTCCCCCCTGACAGTGTTGTGTTGAATATTAACAGAGCAAAGTTTTAATACTTGGTGAAAAAACACATATCTTTTGTGGCAGTTCGATGTCCCGCAAAGTTGTTTGTCTCTTGTTTATAAGCAGCACGAATTGTGTTAGAGCATCACGGGGCCTGCTCATTTCAGTGTTTTGTCTTATAATCACCAGTGTAAAAGTTTGCACATAAACACCTGTTTATGTATTGTTTTTGAGTGCAATGGGCTAGCTCATCTGAAAAGAAGGGTTCCTGGCCCGTCAGTATGTAGCCCAGCGGTTGAAAAATGCAGTGCTTACATTTTTGGCCTATTGTTTCTGATCCGGTCTAGATTTTCTGCAGTAGCCAAGAAAATATGGCATATTTACTTCTGCCATATTTATTGTGGCCGATGGGCAAGAAAAGACAGGAGGTACTTAACGATGCTGAGAAATTAACTTACAGGTACAGGGCTTCCTTGCATATTATCTCATTTAATTCTCACATAAACCATGTGCCAAAATACATATAAGATTGATATGAAAAAACTTATATTTGGAGACATGAAGCAAATTCCCCCAAATCTCACAGCCACTCAGCAGGGGGTCTGGATCTGGATGTGGGCTGTTTGCTCAGTGCCTGCCATACCCCACTGATGAGTGGAGCATATGTTCAGCCACTCATCTTTTAAGAATGTTTCTGACTGTAATTCTTGGTTCCTGACATCATTTACGGAGTCCTGTTCTCGGAGACAGATGAGTTGGCCCAAATTTCATCTTTTCCCAAAACAGAAAATTGTGAAGAGCAGCACATTTATAGAACAGAGGAACAGTCCTGCTTTTATATTGTGTTTGAATCTCTTTGCTGAATTTAATAAGCCACTGGCTCATAAAAAAAAAATACAGCTGTTACTTTCCATTTTTGTTAAGACACAAAATAAGAGGTGGGTTTACCTGTAGGAAGGAAGGAGATGGTTTAGCTCTCTGGCCTAACACTCGATCTCCTACCAGAATTGATGGAAACCTAGGTCCAGAATCAGAGCCAGGAACTGAATTTTTTTCCTATGTGCCCAGCAAGGACTTGGTAGAGAAAGCCTGGTTCCATGCTCCATTTTCAGGAGAGGAGCTGCATGACCTGGATATGTCATTTGCATGTATTTTGGGACTAGCCTTATGCATAATCTTCTCTTTTGTATTAGAATTGGGGGGTTTGTGAGAATTTTATTAAATTACTAAATTTTGTCAGGTCTCCAGCTGTGAGCAGGAGAAGCTTACTAAGCACCATCAGCACTTTGTACCTAATACTTCAGTTGGTAGCTCGAGTCATGCTAGACAGTCTCCTGCATTCCTTCCAATCTCCATTGATCCTAGCTGTTCTTCATTTTAGACCAGTTCCCTACATCTCAGAACTTCATCTTCATGGGAACCACCTGAGGATCTTGTAATAACACAGATTTAAATACCATAGGACTGGAGTTGTGCCTGATAGTCTCCATTTCTAGTAAGTTCCCAAGGGGTGCCAGTCCTGCTGGTACAAAGGCCATGCTTTGAGTAGAAAGGCTTTCGTCCAGTTGTTCTGAAGGTGTGGTCATGTACCAGCAGCATCAATGTCACCTTGGGAACATTTTAGAAATGCACACTCTCAGGCCCCATCCCAACATCAGAAACATTGAATTTGATGCCCAGTAAAGCTTGAGGAATCACAGCTTCAGAACATTTTCTGTCTCTCCATGCCCTGTGTCACTGCCTCAAGTCAAGTGCCCATCAAATCTATCTTCCACTAGCTAGAAGGCTTTCTAGCTGATCTTTCTCTCTCGAGCCATCCTTCACATTGTCACTGCAATGGTTTTTAAATGGAAAATTAAAAGTCGTTCTCAAGTCTCTCTGTTCCCTTTCCTTGAAAAATGAAATAGAAAGTTAGTAACCCAGCATTTATAGGCTTACTAGATAAATCTTAATGATTTGCAAAAAGAAAGTGAGCACTCAAAATAAAATATCTAGTTAGAATATCATACAGAGACGCAAAAAGTTGTTCAATGCAACAGGTCATAGAAGAAAAAAGATGGCGGCTCAGGGAAATTGTTTTATTGATCTTTTTCTCCCCAGCTATGAAAGAAGTATGGGGAAAAAACAGGATGGTAAATCTGAGCAATGCTAGAGTAAGTGTTGTCTGTATTCAAGAAAAATGTTGAGTAATGGTTATTCTGGTTGCTCTCTGAGACTTGGTTGAATAATCTCTCTCAGCCTCTAGGTAGATTTTTGAATGAAATTCTAGAATATGGAAAGAAAAAATGGGGTCAAACTGTCGAGTTTGGAAAGTTACAAGAATCTAATTGCTTTATATCTGTGCCAGATTTTTTTTTCTCTTAATATGAAAGACATTAATTATAGCTGGGGTATTTTTCCGATCACAGTGCCATGATTTGGTCTTCTAGTGCAAGGGATAAAGTTTAAAAATGTTTTTCACACCCTCTAATTTTGTGTCCCGAGATCTGTTTTTAGATTAGGTAGATGAACCCATTTGCGAAGTTCATTCCAGAAGTGTTCGTGTGATATTTTCCTTTTGAAAATTGAGCTCATAGGTGTGGTTATAGTCAGTGTTGTTTAAAGAGGGATTTTGAGGACTTGCCTGATGAATAGGTCATAATTATTTGAGTTTAAAACTATCTTGGTATGTTACCAATGCTTTCCTTTCATTTGAAAGTGTTTACTTATGCTTTGATTTTTTTAAGGATATTGTTAAGTAATGTAAGATTCAAAGTGAAATTAATGAAAAATAAGTTAGAACATAGATAAAAAGTTAGAAGAAAGGTCTTTCCAAAGAAAACAGCCTATGTAGTCTTATAGACATTTGCATCAAGGTTTTCATAAAGATTTGCTAAAAGTTATTGGCCGTGGTAGTGATGGCCATTAGCTTAGGGTAACTTCCTGGTTAACTGTATATAAATGGTTGAATGAAACTATTATAGGAAAAGATTAAAAGAAATGTATTATTTGTCCACACTGTTTCTTTGGTGTAACCCTAAGGAAAAAGACTGCCTTAGGAAAGTAAGTCTAGGCGCTTGCAAATCATAATTATCAGCAAAACAGGGTTTAAAAAAAACACTTCAAGTTCTGGTTTCTGATTTTGTATAAATCACTTATTTTTCTGGCATTTAGTATACTGAATTACAGTATGGAGCAGGTTATCACTGCACATTCTTTGAGCTGAAAATATTCTGATCTAGTAAGTAATTAAGCAATTAATGTTACATATATATAAATATAAATTTATATACACATGTATATGTGTGTATGTGTGTGTGTATATATACAAAGGAAGGTCGTTCCATGCTTTATTCTTTACCTGCCGGTAGTTCTTCATTTCCTAACAGAGAATTTCTATTAGTATTGACAGCTTATATCCAGACAGCCTTTCAAGTAGCTTTTTTGAATTAACAAATTAAAAATTTGTATTGCATTCAATTGGCAACATATGTTGATTTCCGTCAGCTTTTTCAAAAAGACCATTTACTTGTAGTTTTCCAATGGCTGGTTTTGAACACTTGGGGTCATAAGAATGTATGTTAAAAGTTTCAAAGATTCCACATACATAGCCATGAAATGTAACAACAACAACAACAACAAACTACGAAGAAAGGCAAGTATATAAAAGCTATGTTAGTCGTCTTTCACTAGATTGGTCTACTTTTTCAGATTTGTCTTTTATTGTTAAGCACAAAGTTGTTTGTAAAAATGTTTCCCAAAAACGAATGAGCCAAAATTTCACAGAGAGTACCAGAAACCATAGCACCCACACAGAAGCCATATGGGGAGCGGAGGTGGGGGCTCGAAGGGGCTGGGAACGGGAACTGTCATGCATGAACTTTGGGGCAAGTTTACCACATAAAACCCCTCAAACAACACTGCTTGGCATTTTGACTCGAATTTCAGAAGAGTCAGAAGATGGATGAAAAGAGATAACAAGTTTGGCAGAACGCTCGTGAAGGCAGTGCCATGAGGGCAATGGTGAGAGAATCAAAAGGCTTCGGTCTAGAATTAAATCATCTGCTACTTGTGTAATTAGCATGAAGAGTGCAGTTAATCTTCTCCGCAGTTTCTTTCTCCATATATACATGGGTGAGAAAGTTTTCATTTTCATAGAAGTATATGGTTAAAATAATGTATTTGATGGGGCACCTGGGTGGCTCAGTCGGTTGAGCGTCCAACTTCAGCTCGGATCATGATCTCACAGCTCATGAGTTCAAGCCCCACATCGGGCTCCATGCTGACAGCTCAGAGCCTGGAGCCTGCTTCGGATTCTGTGTCTCCCTCGCTCTCTGCCCCTAACCCACTCACGTTCTGTCTCTCTCAAAAATAAACAAACATTAAAATTTTTTTAAAAAATAAGTAAATAAAATAATGAAAGTGCTTTTTAAAATTATCAAGTAGTTTAAAGTCCTGCAGTCTACTTAAAGACCACCAGCATGCAAAATGAATAAGCAAAACCACAGTGCTCAACTCCTTAAATATATTACCTAATCTAAAATTAACAATAGGGGGGCCTGGGTGTCTCTGCCAGTTAAGCATCCAACTCTTGGTTTCCACTCAGTTCAGGATTTCACAAGTTTGTGAGTTTGAGCTCTGCATTGGGTTCCATGCTGTTAGCCTGCCTGGGATTCCCTCTCTCTCTCTCTCTCACTCTCACTCTCTCTCTCACTCTCCCCCCACCCTCTCTTTGCCCCTCTGCTGCTCACACAGTCTCTCTGTCTCTCTCAAAATAAATAAAATAAAATGAAAATAAAATAACTTTTTTAAAAAGTGGTTACCCTTTTTAGCTTCATTTTACTAGTGAGAAAACAAATTTGTCTGTGTTCCTACAGTCTATTTAGCAGAGCTAGAATTCAAAACTAGGACTGATGATACTCCAACTTGTTTTTTGAGTCCCTAGTAAGTTCCACATTAAGTTACTTATTTTGTATCTCATAAATATTTAAGTATTGTGCTCACAATCTCTTAGGTAGAATTAGAATTGAAACTAAGTCTCTGAGTTTCTATGTTTCTGTTTCAAGTTGTTAAAACCTCCATTACAGTATGCCTTCTGTGATTTGGAAGTTCTTGGAGAGCTCAAAACTTGTCTTATGAGATTAGTTCACCCAAGTAATAAGGCATCTTAAGTACAGATTCTCAAAATACACTTTCATGCTTCATGTTAAGCATTTTTTTTTTCCTGTTTGTTTTTGAGAGAGAGAATTTTAAGCAGGCTCCATGCTTAGTGCAGATCCCTATGCAGGGATCAATCTCATGGCAATGTGATCATGACCTGGGCCAAAAACAAAAGTTGGACGCTTAACCGACTCAACTACCTAGTTGGCCCAAGCTTTTCCATTTTCTCACAGAAAGCAGCCTAGCATATCTAGGAAAAAAAAAAATTATAGGATGCCTATAAATTGCTGCTCTGGGCTAACCTTTAAAAAGTTTTCAGTAATTCTAGCAGCTGCCTAACTTACTCTTGAGAGGAATTATTAATAAAAGGGAGGATGCCCCCAGATATTATGGGCATATTATGTCAAATCAACGGTTGCTTGAATATGTTAAATTGTTTTATTAAAGAAATGTACAAAAAAGCACCTTGGTGGCTCAGTTGGTTAAGCATCTGACTAGTGATTTCAGCTAAGGTAATGATCTCATGGTTCGTGAGATAGAGCCCCACATCAGGCTGTGTATGGATAATAAGGAGACTGTTTGGGATTCTCTCCCTCTCTCTCTGCCCTTCCCCTGGTCATACGCTCTCTTGTGTTCTCTCTATCTCTCTCTCTCTCAAAATAAATAAATAAACTTTTAAAATGTATAAGGTATTTTCCCATTCATTGTGGAAATATTATCAACTGTTTTCTCTGGTTTTACAAATAATTTTTACACCTGAGATTTCCACTGAATATAGCCCTGGTTGATAGATAAAAGCAAACCTTTCCTTCAAATTACTTACCTATATTAGCATCATCAGCTTTTGATTGAGATATTCCTACCCTAACTACAGTTTGGCATATACGGGACATTCCTACCCTCTTCCAACTAGAAAATCAGTGTATGATATAAAAAAATCCGGGTGCTTGGGTGGCTCAGTCAGTTAAGCGGCTGACTCTTGATTTTGGCTCAGGTCATGATCCCTCAGTTCATGAGATTGAGTCCTGTGTCCAGTTTTGTGGTAACAGCATGGATCCTGCTTGGAATTCTGTCTCTGCTTCTCTCTCTCAATCTCATTCTCTCTCTCTCTCTGTCTCTCTCTCTCTCTCTCAAAATAAATAAATAAACTTTAAAAAGACAAATTTTAAAAAAAAGAAAAGAAAAATGCCAGTAATAAAACATGGATCTCATAAGAAAGACTTTGATTTGGTCTGGGATACAAAGTATAGGTTATCAAGACTATGTTCCAGAAGAGAAAATACAAGCAACTAAAATTATCAGGGCTTTGTACATGACATGCAGGCAATAAAAACAAAACTGAAAAATATTATCAACAAACGTCTTGAGTTGACTGGGATAGCAGGAATTGTTCACACTCTTGTGTCTGATATCCCAGGGAGAAAGTCTGCTCTTTTCATTCATGTGAGGGCACCACATGTTTAGATAAAAAAATGTAGGGGCACCTGGGTGGCTCAGTCGGTTAAGTGTCCGACTTCAGCTCAGGTCATGATCTCCCGGTTCATGGGTTCGAGCCCCACATGGGGCTTTGTGCTGACAGCTCAGAGCCTGCAGCCTGCTTCAGATTCTGTGTCTTCCTCTCTCTCTGCCCCTCTCCCATTCACACATGCTCTCACTCTCCCAGAAGTAAATAAACATAAAAAAAAAAAGCAAAATGTATTTTTAAAAAATGCAGGTGACTTCTTTTTACCAGAGACCCGATTACAGTGGTCTACAGGTAAAACAGTTGATTTTTCTTCTATAACAAGAAACGCAGAAGCAGGCAGTCACTAGCATTATTTCTGTAGTTTGGGTGATGAGGGCCACGTTTCTGTGTGTCTTTGAGCCTTTTCATCCCGGTCCTAGAATGTCTGCTGCAGCCCCGTCCCTCCGTGTGTGAGGCAGCAGGCGTTCGGATGGGACGCGAGTAACAAAGGATGCTTCCCAACTGAGTCACGCATCTTTTAAGTGCCTCCCCTAAAACCTCACCCGAGACCTCCTGCTTCTATTTCCTTCGCATCCTGATTGCCAGGAAGCCGAGCCATGGAGTTGTACACTGGAGAATTTGCCAGTAACCCACAAGTAGGGATTCTATTGCTGATGACAAAGAGGAGGATGTAGGTGGGAGAACCACACAGTAATCTTTTTACCTACAGCCTCATGAAACTGCAACAGGTACAGTGAGAAAAATTATATAATGGTTGATTATGAAATTGTAGACCAGCATTGATAGCATGAGTTCAATTATTAGATGGAACGATGAGATTTTAAAGTTGGTATTTTCCATCAATCCATTAAAACACATTATAAAAAAGAAATTGACTTAGCCAGTTAAACCAAGTAATTACAAGCATCCGTTTCAAGTTTTCATCAAGGAATTTTAATATTCCTTACGCTTACTCTAATGCTATTACTTGGCTTTTAAAGAAACACAAACCAAGCCACACACACACACACACAAAAATATTTCCGGAAAAAAAAGTAACACTTCAAGTCAGGAAGAGAACAGTCAGACTTGCATGACTCTCATATTTTCGAATATTAAAACCAGTTTTCAGTTTGCTTCACCATGATATTTTCAAAAGTAAAATGTCCGAGTTAGGACGCTTGAATGAATAAAACATAGTGGGAAAGGTAGGATTTCTTTAACATCAGAAGCTTCATAATGTGTTTCTCAGCTTCCTTTATATGTTGCTTTATCACTTGGACTGGTGGTATAAAAGCTTATGGACATGGAAAATAAAATGGGTTCTGTTCATCATGTACATGTATTTGAAGGCTGACTGAGTGACTGCTATATTGGAAATATTTTCCCGTTCAATATGTAATCTGTTTCTTAAAATATTTACTAAGGATATAAACCCTTAATATACTTGCAGGATTACTGTAATCTGGTCCTTTCTGTAGTTGATAGAAGGGACTAAGAAAGTAACAAATTATAATTCCTTTTGGGGATCCCAGATGAGTTAATAAGGAGCAACTTAATTTAATCTTCCAAAAATGTGGTGTTTAGATTATGCATCTAAGTGCCAGAATACTTTTTATTCAGTAAATACGACTGCATGCATTTTCTTATATTACATTTTACAGCTGACAGATGGCCCTAGCATGAGTCCTACCCTGGCGTGCGATTGAAATGCCTCACTCCCATGACTGTGCATGTATGTGTGTGTGTGCACAGATGTGTATGT
This sequence comes from Panthera pardus, assembly GCF_024362965.1. Lineage (NCBI taxonomy): Eukaryota > Metazoa > Chordata > Mammalia > Carnivora > Felidae > Panthera > Panthera pardus. The sequence goes on from NW_026527013.1 coordinate 89,520,657, forward strand.
GCATTGAAGAGAAATATATCCAACCATGCCACATGTTTTTGTCCCTGGGGAAGAGGAAAAAAAATGACATATTATTAACGACAAATAATTAAAGAGGTCAGAACTATGGTTATTTCCTTTCTGTAAAAGGGACATGGGAGTAAAAGGGCTTCTCAAACCACCTGAGTACAGTATTGGAAATAGCCTACAGTTTTGCAAAATGTTAGTGTTGGATGACCCCTAAGAGTTGATTTGGTATGCCCTTTTTAAGAGGGAAAAAAAACTGGAAGTCACGGCCTGAAAGGTTTAAGGAAGTGAACCAAGATCACAAAACAAGACCACCCGTTTCAGGTGAGCAATGGCATTACCTCACTCTTTATAAGCAGGAAAATGATAGACCTGAAAATTACTTTATTTTTTTAGGCCACCAGAGAAATGAAGTCACAGAGCAAACAAGCGACCAAAAGTTTGGGGAGAGAGAGGCCCGGGCATGGAGAACTAGGACCTTGTTTACCTAAACCCACTTCCACCAGACTTCATATTTCCTGTAAAAAGATGCAGCTAACACGGTTCCGTTAATAGCTAAAGATTGAGCGCAGGATCAGGGAGTGTGAAACCACTGGGCAAGTACTCTCTGTCATGCTTGGCCTCCACAAATGCCATCCCACACTCACGAGGAATATCCAGAAGAATCCAGAGAAAGCTTTCGTGAGGTGCAGCCTCTGGGTGGGGGTCAGGAGTGGTTTGCAGACATCACTGCCAATACTCCATCCACATTCATTCCCATCCCCCTCCTAGGAATAAGCCTGAATGCCTTAATCAGCAGAGGAAGGACAGCAAAGAGTGTCACCTTAGGGTACTGGTAGAAAACCGTTCCAGTTGGGGGAGAGAACAGGAAAAACACCAGGATTACCTCCGAGGATTACCGGCAATCCATGCTAGCCCTAACTCCAGAGTTGTAGGAAAGGCAAGTGTGATGAAAGCCATACTACTGTGACCCAGGCGCACAACACCATCTTAAGACTGGGTCAATCAGAACACAAGAGAGCATTATCCATTCCCATTGCAACAATAACAAGTATGGCATAAATGATAATGGAATACAGCTGGGAGTTCTGCAAGATACATCTACCTTCCTCAGGCATACGGCAAAGGAAAGATCCAAAACCAATGTGCGGAAATAGTCATTGACAAGAATGCTTTGACAGCCTAGTTGGTAAAAAAAATAGGTATCACAAAAGGCTTGAAAGTTGGTGACACCTGTATGTGTGACTGAGTGTGACCACACCAATAAACTTCAAATCCAGTCCAATGACTGATTAGAATCATAGAAACCACACTCAGAGGGCCTAGGAGAAGTGTCTCTAAGAATACAATATATTTATCTGAGTAACTACCTTCCCTGAGAAGGTGTCAGTTTTCAACAAATTAGACAAATGAAAAGGCAAGAGAAAACAAAATCAAAAGAGACAAAGCAGTCATCAGACCAGACTGAAATATAAGACAGGATTTTTTCATAAGTACTGTGATTAAGTTGTTCAACAGTCAAAGGGAAAAGATAGTCAACCTGTAAGATCAGATGGAAAATCTCATCAGAGTAATGAACACTATAAGAAAAGTTTAAAATGAAAAAATGGAAATAGCAGAACTTAGAGAAACAAAAAATAATGCCTTCGTCAGGTTCATTGGTAGACTTGACACAGCTAAGGAGAGAATCAGTAAAATCAGCCAAAATGGAACAAAGAAAAACCATAAAGTAAGAGAAACAAAAGAAAACACAGTGCCTGGGGATGTGAGAAGATCTCAGTTTTGTGAAGAATGAGAACTTGAGGCCAAGGAGACATTTTAAGAAAGAATACCCAAGAGTGTTCTAAAATTAATGACAGATATGGAACCACAGACCCAAGAAGCTCAAAATGAAGTAGGATAAATTAAAACAAATGCATACACACAAAATCTCAGGCATACCTTATATTCAAACTGCTGAAAATCAAGTCGAATAAAATACCTTAAAAGAAGCCAGAAGAAAAAAAAAAAACATATTACCTATATGGGGACAAGGATAAGGGTTGACTTTCATAAAAACCCAGGCAAACAAAAACATAAGGGACATTTTCATGAACTGAAAAATGGAAGAAAGGGAGCCTATAATTATAATCCAGCAAAATATCATTCAAAAGAGGATGAATACTTTGTGAAACACACAAACAAAACATAAGGACTTCCATTGTCACTGGATCTAATCTAAAAACCAGTTCTAAATAAAATTTTTCAGGCAGAAGAAACAGTATCTTAAGAAGGTTATATCTACCCCAAAATGCAAAGGATTAGATATGGACTAGGTCAAGATAAAATGAAAATTATTTCCTTTTAAAAAAAATGTTCTGAAAGATAATTATGTAAATATAGTAGAAATATTACATGTTAATAATATCCATAAAAAGCACTGACAACAATATCCCATAGAATCAGAAAGCTATATGGTCACCAAGCCTTTATGTTAAATATGGAGTGGTATAGTATTATTTGGAAGTTGAATCCGACCAATTAAATATATTGCAAAACCACCAGTTTCTTTTAATATTATAAATAATAACTCAGTGCTTTATAGTTTCCCTCAGTTTTGCTGTGAAACTTAAACTGTTCTAAAAAAATAGTCAATTTATAAAATTGACATTTGACTTTATCACCTTTTTATATTGCTTTAAGAAATATCTTTTTAAGTGACTGAAGAGACCAGCAAAAAATGAAAAAAAAAACTATTTGAAAATACCATATCCGGTAATGACATTTCCCCAGAGTATATAAAAACTATTAACACTCAATCAGAATGAAAAACAATCCAATAAAAAATGGGCAAGATATCTAAGTAGACACTTCACCACAGATATATAGTTGGCAAATAAGCTCATGAAAAAATATCAATTTAAACAGTCATTAGCAAATTGCAGATGAAATTCACAAGGAAATACCCCTAGAAACCTGTCAGGATGGCGAAAATTCAGAAAATGAAAAAGGGACAACGCCAAATTCTGGATATGAAGATGTGGAAATGAGGATATGGAACAACTGAAAATATCATCCGCTCCTGGTAGAAATGCAATATTGGGGAAAAGAATTTGACAACTTCTTTATAAAATAAAATGATGACACAATAATCATCCTCCTAAGCATTTTAAACTAAGTGATCCAAAACCCTGCCTATTGTATAATACCATTTACATGACCGTTTAAGAAGAGCAAAAATCTAAAAAACAGAAAAGACCTGAGAGGAAGCTAGGAATTGGGGGTCAGATGCGCACAGGGAAGCCTGAAGAAATGTTGGGTGTTGAGGGAGCTGTGAATAAGATAATGTAGCGGTGGATGCATGATTATATGCATTTTTTAAAGCCTATACAACTATCCACCACAGAGCGAATGTTACTGTAGGCAAATTAAGAATCAACCAGGATGGGGTCACCTGGGTGACCTCATCTGTTGAGCCGTGGGCTCTTGATTTTGGCTTAGGTCATGATATCATTATTTGTGAGTTTGAGCCCTGTGTGGGGCTTCTGTGCTGACATCTGAGAGCTTACTTGGGTCTCTCTCTCTCTCCCTCTCTCTTTCTCTCCCCCCCCTTTCTCTCTCAAAATAAACAATAAATAATTCTTAGATAAATGCAAGTGATTCCCAAATGATTTTTCTACATTAGAATTTCTAACTAAGTACACGTGAGAGTAAGAAGGGGTCTGCCCTAGAATGAAAGGAAACAAACAAAAGAGTCTAGCACTGAAAGTATGTTTTATGAGGTTGGGTTAATCCTCTTACCAGATTCCACCTATAGCACTTAGCGTGGTAGACAGACTGACTAATGGTCCCTCAAAGACGTCTGTCCGTGCCCTAATCACTGGAACCTGCAGCCATGTTACATGACAAAAGGGGCTTTGTGGATGGTTACAAGGCTGCTTGCTGCTCAGCTGACCTTAAAGTAGAAAGATTATCTGGATGGGCCCAGTGTCATCACGGGAACCCCTAAAGGTGGAAGAGAAAGGCAGAAGAATCAGGGAGAGATGAGATTTTAGAAGGATTTGACTTAGCCTTGCTTGTCATCGTCTGTGGAGGGGGAACGTGAGACTGGAGAAAGGCTTTGAGGACCTCATGGGCAAGCTTTCAGCAAGGAAATGGGGCTCTCAGTCCTACAACCACATGAAAGTGAATCTGCAAACAACCTGCATGTTCCTAGAAACGGAGTCTCCCTGCGAACTTCTAGAAAGGAACGGGCTCTGCCTGTCCACATTTTGATTTCAGCCTTGTGATACGCAGAACATAGAAACCAGCCAGCTGGTCTTCTGACCAGCAGAACTGTGAGATAATGAAATTGTGTTGTCTCAAATTGCGAAGTGTGTATGTATTTGTGAGGGCAGAAAGGGAAATCGAATATACCCAGTAACAATAGTTCCGCACCATTGGCCATAATTGTGCTCAACAGGGATCTAGAAAACAAACTAAAAATCTCAGAGAAAAATTACAGAGAGAGGGATCTATCAGTCATACTGCCAGTCTGAAATGTGTGCTAATTTTTTAATATAAATCTTTGTCACTCCATTTTTATTATTAGCAAGGTATTTCATAACGACCAGTCTTAGTATGAATACCTGTTAAAGAATCAGGGAATGCCGGATACAAACTCTGGGACAGATGGGGTTTATTCAAATTAATGTTTTAGTCATTGGGTGCCTCACAAGTTGTTCTTGGTGGAAATGCCCTAGACACTACTTTTCTTCTGCTTTTTCCACGAATGTTAAAATGTCTCAAACAGCAAGAAGCAGATGCGTGTAGTTCACCATTTGGGGAAGTCTTTACCACAGGGAACACAGGAAGGGCCACTGTCCAAGGTTAACCTAAATCTCCATCCAGGCACCCTCTAAATAGCATTAGTATTAGAATTTTCTAAACGTTCCATTCAATTTACCACTTGACAAGTTATATGAGAACTCCCAATCTGTGAAATACTGGCTTCTTATTTTAACAGCAGCTGAGCTCTCTGGGTGGCCAATGCCTGATCTGAGGCAACCGTTTGAATATAGGTACACAGAGCGGGAACGCTGGTGCCAGTCTATGCATTTTGGCAAACGTTTTGATGCATTATTTTTTAAGAGCTAAGGGTAAGTGATGTTCTGTCGGACCACAGAAGAAGAAGGTCTTCATGAAAGAGGCCCAGCTCAGTCTTCTTGTATCTATAAGTAAGCAAATGAAAAGTTTTTAAAGACTTCATATAAAAAGACTTGCATCTTTTTTTTTTTAAGTTTATTTTTGAGACAGAGACAGAGCATGAACGGGGGAGGGGCAGAGAGAGAGGGAGACACAGAATCAGAAGCAGCCTCCAGGCTCTGAGCCATCAGCCCAGAGCCCAACGCGGGGCTCGAACTCACGGGCTGTGAGATCATGACCTGAGCTGAAGTCGGACGCTTAACTGACTGAGCCACCCAGGAGCCCCAAAAAGACTTGCATCTTAAAACTTCCTTCCCAACAACAATATCAGAAAAGTATCTTAGGGTTAGACCTCGGCACTGAGCTTACAGTCTGCTGGCTTTGGTTTGAACTTTCCATTATCAAGGTCAGCCCGGCCGTCCTGAATTTTACTTCCTTCCCTTCATGGACAAGAGATACGGGTTTAATCTCTCAAATCCGTTTTGCATTTTCGAGCTGACCAGAGCTGTGAGCTGAGATTTAGACTCTCAGATTCTGAGGTGAGAAAGTTTGAGCTACACATGACTTTTCCCTGACCTCACCACTCATAGAAGGGCAGTCCTGGAGCTGTCTGGGAATTGTTCTATGGGGTTTAAAGAGAACGGCCAGCTCTCTGAGCAGATGCTATCACTCACAGAGGTTGTTACTTCAACATGAAAATCTTCTTCAACCATGCCCAACGTTTTCCAGTGCAAGCAAGGCTTTGCAATCCTACTAGAACTATAGTTTGAAAAATGAGTTATATTTTGATAATATGAAGGTGTATTTTGTAGTATATTTCCTGGTGTTTTCATTCCACTTTTTAATAGTGTTACACTTACAAGTCAAACTTGTAGTTACTTCGTGAATGGGATTTGCCCTCAGAATCTGTCCATAAAGGACCATTTTCCTAGGTTCAGAGTTAGTCCGTCTAACTTATCAAAGGTTTTGTTCCAGTGTTTAGTCTCCTGCTAATGCCCTGACAGTGTTGATGGGCCATGGTGATGTTGACAGGCCACAGAACAGTTCAAATGCAAATGTTTATGTCCTTCCAAAGCACCCATATGGATAGGTACATTGAAAGAGTGTTTTTCCCAGGGGATAGATAATCTCAATATAATCAAAATATTTCATGAGAAAGCATCACAAAGTCAGGCCAAGAGCTTTGATCTTAAGCGGGAATATTGGATATATAAAACAGGATGCAGTGCGTTTACTAAAGAGGAACAAAAGGCATAGCTTTGAGCACATGAGCTGAATAATATTATTGCATGTTTTCTGCCAAGAATGAGCATGGGTAAATGAACTTTAATATGTTCGTTTATGTAAAACACACAAGGCTGCTCATCTCCCCCCCCCCCACCCCCCACCCCCCACCGGCTCTATGGCACTCTGTTGTGACGGAAGGAATAAAGTCTTTGCACCTGAAAAAGGACTAGAACTTCTTGGTGAAGTTTGCCATCTTGTGGCAAATCTATTAACACAACTTTGGAGGACTCTTCCAACAGCTCAGGATTTAAGATTTATTAGAAAACTTGATGCATTAAAATATGTATCATAAGGTTCTGTTTATCCAGAACATTAGAGAAACTGGATGTCCATGTTAGCACTTTAAATAACTTCAAATTACCACAGATATAAATATGTATATCTGTAGGGTACTTTTAGAAGCCCTGTGAGTTAACAGTGCAAGCTCTGCAGACAAAGCGTCTGTATTCAAAGGACAACTCAACCATTTTCTAGCTGTATGGCCTTCTGTACATTAGCTTGCCTCAAGATGCCTCCATTTTGTGATATGCAGAATGGGATTACTTATAGCAACTACCTAGCGTCGAGATGATAATTCAATGTAGCCTGTAACAAATGGAGGTACAGTGCCAGGCAAATGTAATCTCTGTCTCTATATGGTGGTTATTCTTATCCGTGGCTTAAATTTCTGGGATGGTTTTAACTACAGATATTCTATCTTAGCCATCAAGATGGAGTGCTTTTCATTCAGAGACCTGAAGGAAAACATGGGAAGATAATATTACTATTTAACAGCTGCACAAGGCTGAACGTAGCCCAGGTGCTCTTCTAAGTCCTTCCCACATAGGAACCTATTTCATCCTCACAAAGATCCTACAAGCTAGGTGTCACTCTCACCCCATTTTAGACAGGAAATGCAAACGTGGGGAATTTCAGTAGCTTTCTTAAAGTCACAAAGCTAGAAGCCGTAGCGTCAAGATCTAAGCACAGATAACCTTGCACTGTAGTTGTGCTCTTACCCACTGTGCCTCTGGGTATAATTTATACACATAGCGCCTCTGGGTATAATTTATATCTTTGGGAATTAGTAAATATTAGATATCTACTTTAGCAGCAAAAGAGGGAATAGTCAGTATGCTACGCATCTCTACGTGTTGGTAAATTCCACCAGAAATACCAGATTCTTCAAGCTTCTTAATTCTTCCACTCCTCTCTGGGACATCGACTCCACATTATCATTTGTTCTTCCCCTGTTTGCTTTTGTTATATTTCATGTTCCAAACGAATGTGTCGAAAGTGCCCTACGACTTAAATTTCCCACTCAAACAGCCTGGTAGTGTATCATGTGTCTGTTTCCTTCTCTTCCTCCTCTCAGAAACTTAGATAAATGAACCTAAAATACTAGCTCAATATTTTCACATCTGTTTTGGAAATACTATATCAGTGGAAACATTCATTCAAACTTTTCACATGAGGCGGTCCGTTGGTGCTCATTGAATAGATGATGAATGAATGTATGCTGTGTTCATACATCTAATTAAGATACTGGGGTTAGGGCAATCAACAATATGAAAAACACTGTATGTTTTAATAACACATGAAGGTTCCAAAAGCATATACATCATCTCACCACATTCTTATCGTGGTCTTCAATGGTAAGCACAGCAATTGCCATTATCTATATATCACAACTAAGGAAGGAGACTGAAGGCTGTTTGCCTTATTTTTTTTTAATATAATTTATTTTCAAATCGGCAAACATACAGTGTATAAAGTGTGTTCTTGGTTTCTGGGGTAGATTTCCATGACTCATCACTTACATACAATACCCAATGCTCATCCCTAACAAGTGCCCTCCTCATTGCCCATCACCCATTTCCCCCTCTACCGCCCCATCCGCTCTCAGTTTGTTCTCTGTATTTAAGAGTCCTTATGGTTTGCCTGCCTCCCTCTCTGTTAGTAACTATTTTTTCCCCTTCCCTTCCCCCATGGTCTTCTGTTGAGTTTCTCAAGATCCACATATGAGTGAAACCATAGGATATCTGTCCTTCTCTGACCACTTGCCTTATAGCCAGGGTGGTCACTATGGCTAACTAGAGAAAAGAGCAGAATGGAAATCAAGAGCTCTTCAATATATGCTCAATAATGTAGTGCATGAAAATATAGTTAGGATTGTTCTTATTTCTATTAAGAATAATTTTCTGTCAGTGTTTGTGAGTAGTGTGTTGTTTAAGAGCTATCTTCCAACTTTATGTTTTGTTGCTATTGGGTAAATGCTTTTTCTCTGTTTCATTTCTTTCTCTTATATTCTATATATTGAATATATTTTACATATTTTCTTTTCCTCTGAGAACAGTCTGCAAAAGTCATGCTCCTCTTTCAACAAGGAAAACAAGTTCTTCTGAGAGGAATAAAGAAAGAATAAGTGGGCTCAAAATGGCTCTTCAGAGTCTGCCTTGGGAGGAAATTGGAAAGTGGGTGGTTAATGGCGAGTAAACTTTACATTTCCAAACACCAGTCACGTTTATCCTTTTACTTACTATATGTTTTGATCTACAGTGATACTTGAAGTATATATTGTAGAAAATGGCTTGTGTGACTGATGTATCAATTACCACAAGGGAATGAACTTTAGTGTTACCAGAAGTTCCAAACAGTAGAATGACTGTGTGGAAACAAAGGGCAGTTTATACATTCAGTCTAAAGAGAGAAAATAACCGGAGAACATTGCTAGGATATCCAATCCACTAACTGACGCCAGGATGTCATAAAATGTAGACCTACAGTTGGGTATTTCTTAAGATTAGTAATATTTCTTTCATGCCATTCCTGAATGAAAGATGAAATCAGATCAAGCCATGGTTTTAATAGGTGTACATCTGAACACTTTCTCCTTGACAGGGACTCTTTTGTAGTTCTAGCTATATCCACCCCCGCCCCCCCCGGCCCCCACCTTTTGACCTCAGTTTCTTTCCTTCATACTTTAGCATCTTTCCTGCTTGGCTGACTGAAACCCCATAATGGAACAGTTCACTAAGTGATTGGGACATGATGTTTTGGAGGGCTTTACGTTACTGAATACAACTCCTAAAACTTTTTAGCATTTGAAGATTCTGTTAAAAGGATTCCTTAATATTTAACCCCCGTCCAAAAAAAAAAAACCAAAACAAAAACAAAACAAAAGTAAATTGTACTTACCTCTTTATGGAGGGGACAGAAATTACAATTTAACAAATGTTCTTCAATTTTTTTTTCAGACCTAGAAAGAAATGAAACAAAAGAATGAATTATAAATGCTTATTACTGTGATTCATGAAACCCTTTAGGAAAAGCTATAACATCCCGTACCTCATGCTTCCTCAGTGAAAAAAGAGAGAATGTTGTCAAGAGATTATGTGTGCTAGTATACACTTAGCCTTCATAAATAGGTTATTTTCATCTCTATTTCCACATAATTTTACTCTCATTTAACTGCAGTCAGTTGGCATGTTCTCCGGTAAAAAGGTGATACCACTTGGTGATCTTTTGTTTTAATGCTTTATCTATTTTGAGAGAGAGAGAGAGGTGGAGAAAGAGGTAGACAGAGAATCCCAGGCAGGTCTGCACTGCCAGCCCAGAACCCAACATAGGGCTTAATCCTACAAATGATGAGGTCATGGCCTGAGCAGAAATCAAGAATCAAATGCTTAACTGACTGAACCACCCAAGCACCCCCAACCTGCGGAACTCTTGAATTGCCAGTTTTTATAACTATTTGATAACTTGCCAGATTAACTAGTCACTAAAGAGTTCCGTTAATATTTAGCACATGCCGACTGTCAAAGAAAAATAAAACTATTTAAGTAAAGAAACAAAATCAGACCCTTTCTTATATATTGATTTCTACAAACAGACGAAGTGATGTGCTTGCCCTGCCAATGGGTAAAAATAAGCTAAGAGCTCATGTGTTGATACAGTTCGTCACTCAAAAATGATACTGGTTGTTTCCCAGCCTTTGTTTTTCATGTTTGCATACTGGAACCCTGTTTGAGCTGTGTATTAGTCACAGGTCATAAAGGGGAAAGGACACATACTTGGATCATGTGCTTCCAGTATAAAATGCCTATGCTTTGGAGGAATCCACATAGAATTTTATAATATTCGTCAGTCCACAAAAATGCAATGGACCAAAGCAGTGGGATGTATCATGCCAAGAGGAACTCAGGAAAAAAAAAATGTGAAAGTGTTTAGTGTATAACTAAACATTTAAAAAATGTTTATGAATACAAATGTATCATTATTTGGAAAGCTGCCCTGTCACTGATGACACAAAGGACACTGTTTCAAGAGTCTGCAAGAGTTTAAAATATTACTGATCCAATTAATCAGAGTTAGCTGTTTCAGGTAGCTCATTTGAGGAACATTACCTTTTTCTCTTTCTTTCTTTTGAATGTGACTTGAAAATGCCTCAGAAATACAGACACTCTTCTCTGTTCGCTAATTCAAGGTCATAGTGTGGACACGTTTTGTACAGCAAACGAATGCAGCCCAACTGAGCCAAACTGGCTTTCAGGTTATCTCTTAATTGATCTCACACAAGCGTTTTCTTACCTGCTCTCCTCCATTGGAAGTAGACAAGAATAAAATTAAAAATCTTCAAGTGACAATAGAATAAATGATGAAAAGTAATAAGACTGGGCTACTCACCAACCATACAATCCCTGAATGTTGGAAACTCTGCATGTGAAGTAAGCCGTCTAATCCTTTTCACATACATCATTATTTCCTTAATATTTACAAAGGATAACGTAAAACACCAGGGACTACATACTAGATTCTGTTGGAACCTCTATCAGTGGTTCTCACAACACGGTCACTGGAACAGAAGCATCAGCACCACCTAAAAGCGCTTTAAAAACACACATTTTCAAGACCCATCCAGACCTATTGAATGAGGAATTCAGGAGACGTGTGTCAGCAGTCTGTGTTTTATCAGGTGCTCCTCTAGGGGATTCTGATGCACAATGAAGTCTGAGAACTACTAGCTTAAATACACTGTATCAATGGTCGTTTTATTAATTATCCCTTTATACCTGTAATTCTGGTATATATATATATAAAAAAGCGGTTCCCTTAAACACTTTTTTTTCCTTTATAGGTATGAAAGGGACACGATAAGTTTTCCTATGTACAAACTAATTTCTTTCTTATTATACAAACGTGCTGGCTTTAGCAATTGCTTTCTTTAAAAAAAAAATTAACATTCACTTATTTTTGAAGGACAGAGACAGTGAATAGGGAAGGGGGGAGAGAGAAAGAAAAAGAGAGGAAGAAAGGAAGGGAAGAAAAGAAAAGAAAAGAAATCAACCAATCAATCAATCTGAAGCAGGCCCCAGGCTCTGAGTTGTCAGCACAGAGCCCAATGTAGGGCTTGAACCTATGAACTGTGAGATCATGACCTGAACCAAAGTCGGACGCTTAACCAACTGAGCCACCCAGGTGCCCCAGCAGTTACTTTCTAATTCACGGTATAGAACTCATTGTACTATCATGGCATAGTAGAAATAGCCAAAAAGTTCGTGTCAAATGCTCTCCTTTTAAAAATATGCTCCAATATTTTGAAAAGATCTAACCAGCATTAGAAAGGGAGAGGAAGACAGAAAAGGAGACAAGGTGGGTGGGGAGAGAAGAGAGAGTTCATATTTATCCTAAGAAGTCTTTGATTTCAGAAAATCAAAAGGGCTTTGTGCTGATGAAAAAATGAGTGTCATGGAATATATCATGATAGTACAGCAAACCTTGGAAAGCTAGGGTAAGCCAGATAGCTTACCAGGAAATCTGATTTGGTGTTAGAAGGGTAATCACTATGTTAATGAAAACTTTAAAAAGTGTGTTATAGATTTTACACAGATTACACTAAGGTATCAACAAACACAAAATCATATTACAAATTAAATACTGTCATTTTCCAAAAAGGATTTGAAATAATCAATTAGGAAAAGTAGATAACTACTAAAGTCTCCAATGTATCTATTTCTTCCGGAAACCAGTACAAGCTTTATGAATTATATTTCCCTATGAGATGCCAAGTACTATGTGTGCAGAAAATAAACTCTCATAAGAATACTTTTATTTTTATCATGACCTATCTCAGATATGAATTCAGCAGAGCATGAAGGTGAAGCTTTTAGGCATCTTTTAAGGGGAGGTCTTTTAAGGTGAGGATTGGTCCCCACAAGAATACATTTCACAAACTGGGCCCCATTCTTTCTGCAACTATAAGAATCCTGAGAATGTCATTTTCCCCTAGTGGATCCTATCAGGCTCACCTTTCTCTATACCTTTTACCTTCATACAGCCTAATTATCTCAGGTCATGTTTCAGACCACTAGATTTGAAATACAGTGTTCTCTAAATTCACCTTAAAATATAACTAAAAATTGTTTTCCCCATTAAACATTTTTTTTCCTCCGGAAATTTACTATTGGGAACATAAAAGTTATTTGAAGATATTTCATTCCATTTGTCTATATATGCAAGATACCAATTTTTCTCAAGGTCTGCATGTTATATATATGGTAGGTAAAATAACTAAATATAAAACAGATAAGGAAAAAACACTGGTATGACTATTTTTTTTAAAAAGTCATAGGACATACCATGGAATACCAATGAGTGTTACTAACTGCCATAGACTCCCAGAACTTTCAAGCTTTGGATTCATCTTGTCCTTAACTAAGACAGTAACACAACTCTGTCGTCTTCACCAATGTGCTGCTTCTCTGGGGGATGAGCCTAAGAAATGTCCCACGAATACCTTTGTGTCCACCATGGTGTGGGGGGCTAGATATGTTAGCTCTGTTCTAAGAAAAGAATCTAAATTAGCTGAAAGAGAAAGAGGCAGACAACTCTGCAAGGGGTTTCAAAGTTGGCATAGAGCAAAATGGCAGCATGGAGTATAGATTGGTACATCCTGTCTGGATGAAACAACAATATGCTTACATTTTTTCCCACTTTAAGAAATAATCAATGCACATCACTGTATAACTTTAAGGTACACATATGATGGTTTGAATTACGTATATTGTGAAATGATTATCACAATCAGTTAACATCCATCATCTCACATAAACACAATGAAAAGAAAAATCATTTCTCCTGGTTATGAGAACTCTTAGGGTCCACTCTCCTAACAGCTTTGCATATCATGCATATGTATTGCATATCATACAGCACTGTTAGCTGTAGTTATTGTGTTGTCCCCAGTACTTACATCTCCTAAAACTGAAAGTTCATGCCTTTTGACCACCTTTCTCCAATTCCCCATCTCCCCACCCCCTGCTTCTGGTAACCAGAACTCTGATCTCTTTTTCTCTGTGTTTGGTGTTCTTTGCTTTTATTAGATTTCACATATAAGTGAGATCATAGAGTTTTACTCTTTCTCTGGTTTATTTCAATTATCATGATGCCTAAAAGGTCCACCCATATTGTCACAAATGATAAGATACCCTTTTTTTTTGATGAATAATATTCCATTACACGTAGATATATCAAGATACTGATATAGTCTGTCTATCACAACGTCTTTATCTAATTATGCGTAAACAGTTAGCTTGTTTCTATCTCTTGGCTACTGTGAGAAATGAAGCAATGAACATGGGAGAGCAGAAATGTTTTTGAGTCAATGTTTTTGTTTCTTTTGGATATATTCCCAGAAGTGGGCTTGCTGGATCATATGGTAGTTCTATTGTAAATTTTCTAAAAAAATGTTTATTTATTTTGAGAGAGAGAGCAGAGGAGGTCCAGAGAAGGAGAGAGAAAGAGAGAGAATGAATGAATGAATGAATGAATGAATGAATGAATATCCCAAGCATACTCCATGCTATTAGAGCAGAGTCTGACACAGGGCTCAAACTCATGAACCATGAGATCATGACCTGAGCTGAAATCAACAGTCAGCTGCTTAACTGACTGAGCTGCCCAGAGGCCCCTATTTTTAATTTTTTGAGGAACATCCATACCTTTTTCCAGAATGGCTGCATGAATCTACATTCCCATCAACAGTGCACAAGGGTTCCCTTTTCATCACATCCTTGCCAGAAATTATCTCTTACACTCTTTTTGACAATAGTCATTCTAACAGCTGTGAGGTGGTATCTCATTGGGGTTTCAATTTGCATTTCCCTAATGACTGGTGATATTGAACATCTTTTCATGTACCTGTTGTCCATTCATATATCTTCATTGGAAAAAAAAAAAAAAACATCTATTCATGTTCTCAGCTCACCTTTTGTGTTTTGTTTTGTTTTGAAGGGTGTGGGGTTGCTATTAAGCTGTTTGAATTTTTATATATTTTGAATATTAACCCCTTATCAAATATATGGCTTGCAAATATTTTTTTTTCCCATTTTGTAGATGGCCTTTTCACTTGGTTGATGGTTCTTTTTCTGTGCAGAAGCTTTTTATTTTGATGTAGTGCCACTTATTTTTTACTAGTTTGCTTCTGTTTTACATGTCACATCCAAACAACAACAAAAAAATCATCACCAAGACCCATGTCAAGGAGATTTATTCCTGTTTTGTTCTATGAGGTTCATGGTTTCAAGTCTTAGATTTGTCTTCCGTGCATTCCTAGTAAATTGTTATGAGTGGTACAAGATAGGGGTCCGGTTTCATTCTTTTCCATGGGACTATCCACTTTTCGCAGCACCATTTACTGAAAAACTGCATTTTATCCATTGATTATTCTTGGCTTCTTTGTCAAATAATAGTAGACTATATGCTTGGGTTTATTTCTGGGCTCTTAATTCTGTTCCACCGGTCTTTTTGGCTGTTTTTATGCCAATACCATACTGTTTTAATTATTATAGTTTGGTATCAGGAAGTGTGTTGTCTCCTACTTTGTTTTCAGGATTTATTTTATTTTATTATTATTGTTTTGCTATTTGGGATTTTTGTGGTTTCATATAAATTTGAGGAATTTTTTTTTTCTATTGCTGTAAAAAATGCCATTCGAATATCAATAGGGAATGCATTGAATCTATGGATGGCTTTGATAGTATTGACATTTTCACAAAATTAATTCTTCTAACCCATTAACGTGAGATACTCTTCCATTTGTATCTCTTCTTTGATTTCTATCTCAGTATTTTATAGTCTTCATAGTAGATATCTTTTACTTCTTGATGAAAACTCATTCCTAAGTATTTTTATTGGTTTTGAACTATTGTAAATGGGACTGACTTCTTTATTTTTTGTTTTACAGAAAATTCTTTGCTAATGTACAGAAATACTACCTATTTTGTATGCGACAACTTTACTAAACTTATGGATTAGTTCTAAGAGTTATTTGATTGAATCCTTAGAATTTTGTATATAAAATCATGTTTATGGTTATCATTTATATCTATATAATCTATATATTTTCTATATAAAATGATGTCATCTGCAAGTAGAGACAATTTTACTTTTTCCTTTTTAAATTCTGATACCTTTTATTTATTGTTGTTGTCTCATTGCTCTGGCTAGGACGTCTAATACCATGTTGAACAACAGTGGTAACAGTAGGCAGCTTGTCTTGTTCCTGATCCTAGAGGAAAAACTTGAAATTTTTCACCGTTGTGATGAAAGGGTTAAACTTGTCATATATGGTCTTTATTATGTTGAGATGTGCTCCTTCTCTGCTCAGTTTTTAAGAGTATTTATCACAAATGACTGTTAAATTTGTCGAATGCTTGTTCTGCATCTATTGAGATGATCATATGATTGCTTTCATTCTATTGAAGTGATGTATCACACACATGAATGTGTCATATATTTCCTTCTCTAGTAGTTTCCTTATTTGACTTTGGCATTGGCATAATGTTCATCTTGTAAAGTGAGTTTGGGAGTGTTCCCTCCTCTTTGATTTTTTGGAGAGTTTGAGAAGGATTGGAGTTAACTCTATTTTAAATATTTGGTGAAACTCACAAATGAAGCTATTTGGTCACAGGCTTTTCTTCATTGGGGGTTTATTTTTTTCCTGATTCAATATCCTTAATAGTGATTGCTTATTCAGATATTCTGTGTTGTCCTGATTTGATCTCGGTAAGTTGTATGTTTCTGAGAATGTTACCGTTTCTTGTAGACTGTCCAGTTTGTTGGTGTATAGTTATTCATAGTAACCTCTTAAAATTCTTTCTATTTCTGTGGTATCAGTTGTAATTTTTCACATTTATAATTCTGTTGACTTGGGTCCTCTCTCTCTTTGTCTTGGTTAGTCTAGCAAAGAGTTTGTCAATTGTATTTATTTTTTTAAAGAATCAAACATGAGTTTGGTTAATGTTTTTCCACTTTTTTCTGTTCTCTATTGCATCTATCCCTGCTCTTTTATTCTTCCTTTCCTTCAGCTGTCTCTGAACTCAGTTTGTTTCTCTTCCTCTGGTTCCTTAAAATGTAGAGTGAAGATTTTTACTTAGGATCTTTCCTCTTAAGGTATGTGGTTATGGCTCTGAACTATGCTTGTTTTTTAGATTAGAAATGGAAGGTGGGTAAACCAGAAAAATAGCTGAGTTAGTTACACTCCATGATAGGCCAGCATAAAACCAAAGCAGATGAGCACTGAAATGTGGACGGTATCTTGGTGGCAGCAACAGGGGACTGGAAATTTTTCTGAGTTTTTTATTTAATTGGCTCAATAATTATGTATTCAGTAACTATGTTGTGCCATTTTAACACAAAATGAAGATCCTGAGACTCTTGAAGCTTACACGCCAGCAAGCTTGCATGATTTATTTGTCTTCAAAATCACTGAATTTGACTATATTTATACTGAAGAAAAGATGACGGTTTCTGAATCAGAAAGATAAGGGCTAAATGTCAGAAATTATATTGAGTTCCAGAGAACAAATTTAAATTTAGATTGTTGTACATGATATGTTTATGGTATTTGGCACAGCCCTCTACGTAGTAACTACTCCAAGAATGTTAATTCTACTTTTTTTTTAAGTTTATTTCTTTATTTTCAGAGAGACAGACAACATGAGTTGGGGGAGGGGCAGAGACAGGGAGACGGAGAATCCCAAGCAGGCTCTGCTCTGTTAGCACAGGGACCAAAGCAGGGCTCGAACTCATGAGCCATGAGATCATGACCTGAGCTGAAACCAAGAGTCAGACACTTAACTGACTGAGCCACCCAGGCACCCCAATTCTCTCTCCCATCCCTTTAAATAAAACCAAATCTGGGTGTTATTTTTTTTTTACCAATTTTATTTTTTTATGTTTTATAATTCTTTGTTTTTTGCTTTTTGTTTCATTATTGTCATTCTCCTTCCCTATTTGAAATTTTTATATTATTTTACTAGTACTTATTTTTTGATTAATAGTAAACCATTAAGGCTAAATGATGAATCATTTAAAGTTCCTTCTGATAAGAGCTTTATCTGCATATCATATTTTTTGATCATTAGAATTGTAAAATACTCAGGAAATATCATTTTTATTATTTTTTTCCGAAAAGTTAGGGGTCTTTAAAAAGGTTGTCATTGGGTCCCTGGGTGTCTCAGTTGGTTAAGTGTCCGACTTTGGCTTAGGTAATGATCTCATGGTTCGTTAGTTTGAGCCTCACATTGGTCTCTGTGCTGACAGCTTGGAGTCTGGAGTTAGCTTCAGATTCTGTGTCTCCCTCTCTATTGCTCCCCTGCTACTGATCGCTCACTCTCTCTCTCTCTCTCTCTGTCTCTCTCTCTCTCTCAAAAATAAATAATAGAACATTTTTTTAAAACGTTGTTATTTATTGGAAAGTGATAGGTTTTTCTCTTATTTAAAAAATTGTTAATGTTATTGCCTTATGTTTCCTTAAAATTTATTGACACTTCCCTTCTATGCTTATGCTTCCCTTCTATATTTAAAATATAATTATTCTATAGACACTCAAAAACAAGTATTGTTCCTACATTTTAGTGTATTTATATACTTCAATCGTATGTATTTATCATTCTAATAATCCTTTTCTCCTTCCCTGTGCATTTGTGTACATTAATCCATTTGATGAGAAATTCAACTTTGTTTTACACTATCCTCTGGTTAGTTTATGGAAACAAAGAACAAAAACAAATATAATAAAAGTGGGGAATTGGAATGAAGCTCTAAGCACAGATAGAGAGATTTGTGTACATGCTTATGTGTGTGTTTGCAACTTTGTTGATTCATGACATGCATATGATAGAATTCATTTATTTTAAGAACACAGCTAAATGACTTATGGTAAGTATAAACAGTCATTTGAAATGCAAGTTTTAAATTTTATTGACGGTGTATAACATTATGGAAACAACAGTCCATTTTATCTTGTATTTAAATGCATATTCTGTAATATTACATATTCTGTTAACGATTCCACATGATGAAAATTCTGTTCAGTATGACATATAAAGAAGTTTTGACAGGGTAATGTTATATGCAAATATTTAGGGGATTTAATAAAAATAAATACCTGTCTTCAACAAATACAGTGAGTAAACTGACTTAGTCTACTTAATTCCAAATAAGCTATCTAGGAAAATTAATATCTCAAACATGTTTCAGCTCAATATAGAAATATGTTTTTAATCTCTTTTTAATGTTTCTTTGTTATTGAGAGACACACAGTGCGGGTGGGGGAGGGGCAGAGAGAGAGGGAGACAGAACCTGAAGCAGTCTCCAGGCTCTGAGCTGTCAGCACAGAGCCTGATGTGGGGCTCGAACCTATAAACCACAAGATCATGACCTAAGCCAAAGTCGGACACTTAACCAACTGAGCCACCCCGGTGCCCCAGAGATATTTTTATTAAAATAACAGAATTCAATATGGAAATTTAGCTGCCCTGGAAAATAGTATGCTTTATTTCTCAGAAACAGTTCAGACTTCGGTTGATGGCGTTACTGAAAAAGGAGGTAACCACACTAAGGAGTGGGTTGAGTTAGAAGCCTTTTAATACTCCAACTTTTGGATTTTATTATTCTATGAAAAAGAAATGAACAATGGAAAGAATACTTCTCTCTGGAATCATATTAGTTACTTCAGTTAAAAAAAATGTGGTATATACTGTGTCATAATTCATTATTAACTTTATAACAGTAACAATCAAATCATAAATAAATTACACGTTTAAATTAAGAGGATACATTTTCTGGGGTGCCAGGGTGGCTCAGTCAGTTAAGCAAGGGACTCTTGATTTCAGTTCAGGTCATGGTCTCATGGTCATGAGCTTGAGCTCTGAGTTGGGCTTTGTGCTGACAGTGCAGAGCCTGCTTGGAATTCTCTTTCTCCCTCTCCTTTTGCCCTTCCCCCACTCGTACCTGAGCCTGCTCCCTTTCTCTCTCTCAAAATACATACATGAAAACAAACAAATAAGAAAAGAGGACATATTTTCTATTTCAGGTAATTCCAAATTCAAATCACACTTTTTGTTGTGGGTCTTGTGACTTGTGGGGATATTGAGTAGTTTCCCCATGATGCCTCTGGTAAATGAGAAGGAATTAGTGGCTAATAAGATACTTTGGTCATTTGGAAAATCTGTTTGCATTCAAAGAGTCCGGGGAAAAAAGTGAATATTCTTCAGTTTTGTCACTCATTTATTGGTTTTCTCTTTTTCTTTAAGAATTCTATGTTTTTGTTCATAAATGCTAAATGTAATCAAATGCATGGAATGGGAAAAAAATAAAATTATGAAAGAAATGAACTTTTCTTTATTCTCTGATTAAACTCTCTCTTATACTTCAAATATTTTAGATGGAACCTTGGACATACAGTTTTGTCTAAACTGGGTGGAGTTAAACGGCACTTAAAACAATACTTGCCTGATGGATTTTCATTTTTCAATTTTCATAGCTTCAATTTCATTTTTAATGACATCCAAATGGCTTTTCAAATATATAATCATTTTAAAAGCTATGATATGCTTAAATGAACATTAGAACTTTTATCTTTTGTAATCTTAGCTACAGTACTCTTGTAAATGAAGGGGATAAATGTAAAGTCCTGAATCATTCTCGATTTAAGTATTTCAGATTGTTGGCAATAAATAATTAGAAATGAGAAACCACTCCAGGAAAACATCTCACTGAGCCCATTTATTAAACACTGACATTTTCTGGTTCAAAAATATTTGAAGTTATTCCATCAAAATGTCAAAATAAACCAATCTACTTCGATAAATTAGGTTTGTCTGTTAATATTGCTGATGAGAAAAAGCAGTAACATGAAAATCACTTTGCTAAGACATTTCCAGATGCTGTAGTTCATATATACATACATTTAACATTGTATTGATGATTATGCTTGCTTATAAAGCCATACAAAGAGAAAAAGCAAGAAAGAAAGCAAAGACATGGTAACGAGAAATGTTTATAAAATAAGAAGCAGTCATGGGTCAATGCTGAAATATTGTGAGTAAAATAAAAGTATATTTAACTATGGGACATAGGAATCTTAGTTTAAAATAGAAAAATATTACCATTTTGTATTTTTCCATATATTGTATCGTCTTAAGTGCCTGCTTGGTACTATAATAAAACCTGGGCTAATTCAGAAACCTGGAGTCTGGTCTTCCCAATGTTTCGGGTAACTGAAGGGCTTCAAATGTATGAATGCAAGAAGAAGAAATGGTAAGAGAAGAAAAAGACACAGAGAATCTGCCTTTAAAGAGGAAGAAGCAAAGATAACAGAGAAGAAATGAAAGGCTCATTTCTGTTCAGTGTCCTATTTGCCACCTGGTTGAAAAGACCTAGCTCATTCCTTGCCCAACTTTTCCTTGGAAAGGCAATAATGAAAGCGAATAGGCCAAATGACACAAAATAAGGAAACAAGAAGGAGGAAGAGGAGAAGGAAAAAGACAAAGAGGTAGAAGAGAGCAGCAAATAAGGGCCTTGATGGTGAAGAGAAAGGAAAACTAAAAATAGAGGAGATAAGACAATTCTCAAGAAGAGCCATTACCTTCAGTAAAACCAAACAGGCATGATTAGAAAGTAGGACGAGTTAGAATCTGCAAATGACCCAGTGCTGAACAACAAAAATTTTCATGTCAGATGAATTTACAAATGAATCTGCAGATTTAAAACTGACTTTAAAGTATACGTGTGTTGAAGTTTATATAGTAGCAAAGCGCAGATTTAGCAATCTGAGGAAAAACAGCTTGCATCCCTCTCCTAGAAAAGAAAAATGAAATAAAACAAAACAAAAAACATACAAGTACAATAATAATGAAATAATAGATCAATTTAACACTAGCTGGTTTACTATAATAAGTCATAGAAAGTAAACATCTGGTTCTTGATATAATTCAATCATAGAAACAATATAACTAATATGCACTTAGAAGTTAAATTGACGTTAACTTTAGGATTATCATCAAAGAAAGATTTTGCAGGATTCAAGTGAGCTACCTTGGATCATCAAACCGCTCATATGATGACAAGATGGATTTCCAACCCCAGTCTGGGCAGAGAAGAAGGTAATCCTGTGGTCCAACCTTGGGCACACCAAAGGCCAGCCAGGAAGGAATTCATGAAAGGAATACTGGATGGAAATTGGCGTTGGAGTGAAAAGAAGAATGAAAAAGGAGGAATGTCAGGTTTTGTATGAAGGTATACATCACAGAATGTGTCCTTGAGAATATATGAGACAGACACTGCAGACTCGTTTCATTCTCTGGCTCTGGTTGAGGGATGAAGAGTTAGTAAGTCATGTAGATGTAACTCATTCTTCTTCACTTCTACTTACCTGGTTGATGTTGCTGCACAGTGGGTAGGAAGAAATGCGAAAAGTGAAAGTGTCTCAGCCCTCGTGCCTTGAATGAGTTCGCCTGAGCTTGGAGTGATCTCAGTACCTATTCTTTCTACTCTTACTTCAACGCTGGAGGGCTGGGCTAGCTCAAAACGGGGAGTAAAATAAGAAATCAACCATGGTATCTTCCCAGCTTTCAGTAACAGACAATTTTGATATTTAAACTTTTCCAGAGCATTAAAAAGGATGGAATGAGTCCTCATTAATTTTGTCAAAATATCATAACCCTGGTACCAGTGTCTGAAATAGTATAATAAAGAAAACCATAGTTCAGCTTAAAACAAAAATAATGGACGCAAATTTGTAAATAAACTGCTAAAAAATCCAACGCAACTAGTGCATAAAAAGAATTATTTGTCACCAAATAGGTTTTATCCTAAAAATTCAAACACAGTTATTATTAACCATGTTTTAAAAATATATTAATAGCCTTGGGGCACCTGGGTGGCTCAGACAGTTGACTGTCTGACTTCGGCTCAGGTCATGATCTCATGGCTTGTGGGTTGGCGCCCAATGTCAGGTTTTGCAATGACAGCTCAGAGCCTGGAACTGCTTCAGATTCTGTGTCTCTGTCTCTGCTCCTCTCATGCGTCTCTCTCAAAAAACATTTTTTATAAATTAAAACAAAAAATAAAAATAATAGTCCCAATGTTTTAAGAAAAAAAAAATATATATATATATATATATATATATATCAGTGTTTTTGAAAAGAATACCAGCAGAACATTTATTTCAAAACCAAAGAATCAGCCAAACAACAAACAAAAGTTTTAGTAAGCTTGAAACATTCTACAAAAGGTAAACATGGTAAAAAATATAAGTCGCTAAAGAGCAAACACCACCAAACTGTAAAGTGAAATATTGAAAATATCTCGTTGCTTAGTGTTGAACACTGTTTAAGAAGTTCTGGACAATGCAGTGAGATAAGGCATAGTGAAGTTAGGTATAAATTTTTGGGGGGAAAACCTATTTAAAGAAATATAATTACATATAAAAATTAATATGTCCAAATTCCAAGAATAAAAAAAAAAATTGTAAGTGGCCAGAGATGAGATAATTGTACAGAACAACATGACTTTCCTATATTCCAAAAATAACCTTTATAAAGGGTTGAACTTTAACAAACAACCTTAACCTTCCATTGTACAGGGAAAAAGTAGTTTTGGTATTAGAAAACTGATCTCACCTTTCTCACCGGTGCCTGCACAGCTAGGTAGTGTTGGGGACAGGAGGTAGAGAGGGTGGACTTTAACTTGCTCATGAAGAGAACATCCCTAATGTTTCATCTCTAGACTTACAGTCCAGGAACACGTGAAGTTATTTTAGCTTTTGGATTTCTTAATCATATTAGCAATAATGCAACATGCCATAAAAAATTCTTACTGGGTTGAATCCTCATGTCTGCAAAACTGAAGAAATTATCCTGGAGACAGGAAGGTGACCTGACAGCTTCCTTGTGGCTGTTGTGCAATTTTAATTCCAGAGCTGCCTGAACACTCCTCCACTGAGGTTATAAATGATGGCTCCTCACGTCTCATCCCAATACCTTGTAGGAAGATGCCTTTTCATGGGGCTCTAATAGGGCGAACTAATGAGAGGTGCAATCAGAAAGGAATTTAAATTCACAAAATTCTACCCCAAAAGGTTTTCCTTACTTAAGACCACCACGTCCAATGCAGAAATTTAATACACTTGTAAAGTTGTAAGATAATCCCCAAAGTATAATAACTAATTTTGAGGAAGACAAAATGTTTTTTTTTGTTGTTGTTTTTTTTTTTTCTTTGCTTTAACAAACTGTGTGATTAATGTGGCACATTTTGCTGTCGTTTCCCCCATCACGCTCTGAGTTTGGCATTTAACCAATGAAATGAAATCCGTTTATAATTAAGTCATCAAAAGGGTAGTTTTTTTTCCTTAAACCTATTTGATGACAAAGGTCCCCTTATTCAATAAGTCTTTTATAATCCTCGAATTGGAAGATTTCAATTCATCAAACTCATTCAGACATAAATTTCTGAAGATGATGGTATCATATTTAGGGCAGGCTAAATGGTATATTGAATGTGGTAAGCTCCACGTTCCCTTGAGGCCTGATGGTTAAACTTAAAAGAAGCTGTTTATAATATTATGATGCATTCAGAATGCTAACGGGAGAGAATGCAGATAAGTAGAGTATATTTGCCAACGGTTTAAAAATATTTTTTTAGACTTGATAGCCACAAAACATATCGGTACCTGCTCACCATTCGTGAATAGCAGTTTGAAATTTATGCCTGAAGCCTCTGGTATACAAAGGTAACCACACTTGGTGCCATATAAAAATAGATGTAAACAGTGATTCAGTTTAAATAATTATTTTTAAACATTTACTTATTTTTGAGAGAAAGGGAGACGGAGTATAAGTAGGGGAGGGGCAGAGAGAGAGGAAAATACAGAATTCGAAGCAGGCTCCAGTCTCTGAGCGGTCAGCACAGAGCCCAATGCGGGGCTTGAACTCACAAACCGCGAGATCATGGCCTGAGCCAAAGCCAGACGCTTAACTGACTTAACCATTCAGGTGCCCGAACAGTGATTCAGTTTTTAAAAGTTGCCATAACTTAGTGACTTTCTTCGAACAAATAAGAGTATGCAAAAAAGGAAGTAATACATTTACAATATAAGAAACCTTGTAAATACCAGTTTAATATCATCAGTATGTGTAGAACCAGTAATGATGTCGAATCTCTCATTGCTGATATTGGTTGTTAGCGTCTTCTCTCTTTTGTACATGGTCGCTGTGGTTAATCAATTTCACTGATCTTTCAAAGAAGCAGGTATGCTTTCAGTGATTTTTTCTAGTTTTATGATCTATTTTGTTGATTTTGGCTCTGACCTTTCCTTTTTACTTTTTTTCTCCCCTTTATTCCATATTCAATGAAAATTTCTTGTAGGTAGCATGTAATTCAGTTTTACTTTGCTGTCTAATCTGATAATTACTGCTTTTTAACTGGATTCTTAAAACTATTTACATTTAACGTGGTTATTGAAATCTACTGTCTTTCTCTGTGCTCTTTATCCCATCAGTACTGGTCTTTTAAAAATCTTTTTATGCTGTGAATTCATTATTTTTTTTAATATTCCCTTTTCTCTTTTGTATTGAGTCTAAAAGATTTACTGGTTTGTTTTACAATTAGGTTTACAATGCTTGCTTTAGGGCTTATAGGATATATCTATAACTTCTGCAGTTGGTTGATGAGGGATATTATACCACTCCATACATGGTGAAAGAATGTTACCACCATGTAATTGGATTTCTCCTCTCCTAACATTTGTGCTGTTGTTACATATTTACCTCTGCATAGGAAAGCTAAAACATCATAATTCATTTTAATATTTTTGCTTTAAATAGTCTCTAACATTTACAGTTAATAAATAAAACATGGGGCGCCTGGGTGGGTCGGTTGGTTAAGTGTGCAACTTCTGCTCAGGTCATGATCTCATGGTTCGTGGGTTCGAGGCCCATGTCGGGCGCTGTGCTGACCGCACAGAGCCTGGAGCCTGGAGCCTGCTTCTGATTCTGTCTCTCCCTCTCTCTCTGCCCTTCCCCTACTTGCAGTCTGTCTCTTCCAAGAATAAATAAACATTAAAAAAAAATAAAAATTTAAAGTTAATAAATAAAACTATCGGTTATATTTGTTGACATAGTTACAATTCCTGATGCTCTCTATTCCCTCAAGTAAATCCAGATCTCCATTTGGTGTAATCTTTCTTTTGTCTTAAAGAACTTCCTTTAACATTTCTTTTCTTTATTTTTTTGTTATACAAATATTCTGGCGAAATTAAAAAATCAAAGTATACTGTGGTAACATTCTCTCTCTCTGCACTGACAGCAGCGAGCCCATGTGGAGCTCAAACTCACAAACCATGAGATCAAGACCTGAGCCAAAGACGGATACTCAACCAACTGAGCCACCCAGGCGCCCCTTGTGGGTGTGTGTGTGTGTGTGTGTGTGTGTATGTGTGTGTATGTGTGTGTGTGTGTGTTGTTGTTGTTGTTTTTTATAATTCTAGGATAGCATTATTATTTGAATACTTTAAAGATGTTATTCACATATCTGGTAGATTACATCATTTTAACAAAAAGGCAAATCTCAGTCATTATCTTTGTTTTTCTCTGTAAAAATGTCTTTGTTCTCTGCCACTGTGAATATTTTCTTTATACTGCATGCTACAACATTTTGATTATGACCCTCAGTATGTTTTCTTCATGTGTGTGTGTGTGTGTGTGTGTATACACGTGCGTGTACATAAGCTTGGGGTTAATCAATGTTCTTTGATCTCTGGGTTTACAGTTTTTATCAAATTTGGAAATTTTCCATTATCTTTCATTATGTTCTCAAATTCATCCCTTCCTTCACGTTACCTAGTTGTATTTATATTATGTTGCTTCACGTTATGATTATAAACTGCTGGTGCTTTATACACATATTTTCAGGTTTTTCCTCTCGGTGATTTCTTTTTTTTTTTTTTAAGATAATTTCTATTGCTATGTATCCTAATTTACTAATCTTTACTTCTGCAGTGTCCTATATGCTTTTAATCTCATTTGCTTTCTTTTTCATCTCAGACGTTTTAATGTTCGTCTCTAGCACTTTGATTGTTTTCATATCTCCCATGTCCCAATTGTCTCTCTAGCTTCTTGAACATATTGAATCATTTATTGTCATTGTCTACTAATTCTGTCACCTGCCTGATGTCTGTAAATCATTGTTTTACATTTTTTCTCCCGTTTATTATTACTTGTTTCTGTAGGAAGATGAATACTTTTCCATGTGCTCTAACTTGTTGAAATTCTAATTAAGATAGTTGACTTACTTTTGTGCTTCTTTGGCGACAAAAAAGAATCCTAGTAATATTACCATACTTCTATTCTTGTTATCATAATAAATATGTTACATGTTCGTATTATTGAGAACTGTTTTATAAAAACAATTTCATTTTTTTTTACTTTTATGTCACCCCATGTATATGTCTCTTTTCCTCTGTCCATTTGTCTTTTCATCTGTGTCTATCCCTGTCTCTCCTTATGTATTTATATATACACATGTGTAAAAATAAAATTTATAAATACAAAAACTCGCATTAGGAAGATAAAACATTACTGTCTTTAAATTTAAACAAATTTTATTTATATAAGCAAAAATTTGTTAAGATTCCCTTATTTAATTTTTCTTTTACACTTTTCTCTGTAATTTTATAACTGTTAAAATGTTAACTTGGGGCACCTGGGTGGCTCAGTTGGTTAAGCTTCCGACTCTTTGTTTCAGCTCAGGTCTTGATCTCATGATTTCGTGGGTTTGAACCCCGTGTCCGGCTCTGTGCTGAAGTCTGCTTGGGATTCTCTCTCTCCCTCTCTCTCTGCCCCTCCCCCATTCACACTGTCTCTGCCTCTCTCAAAATCAATAAACTTTAAAAAAAAATTAAAAAAATGTTTACAGAGTTCTGAAGCCCAATGTACAAAATAAGGTCTTTTTACAGAATTCTACATTCCTTCTCTATGTCTTGTATTCATTTCCACTCTAAAAATCCAATGTTGTTAGTTTTTTTTTTTTCTGCATTCCTATCGAAAAAGAAATTTAAGCCCAACAAATGTCATTTTTATTCCACAATCTGTATCTTTTCTTAGGTAAGGATCGAAGACCATTTGTAGTGTCTCACATTCTTCTTTTCGATGACGTCATGCCCTGATCATCCTTACCTGAGCGTATAGAAGGCTATTTTCTATTATTCATAGTTCTTTGTTGTGTGGATCTCTAGTCAGACGGTGTGCTTGATTAAAAGTCATTTGGGTTTTGTTTCTTTGTTGTTGTGTTTGATTTTTATCTTTTGATATGTAAGATAGTGCAGTAAGGCATAATCTGGTGCCCTGCATTTTTATATCTGTGCCACTTCATTTTTGAGGACAGATTCCCGGGAGCGGTTTTCCGAGGTCAAGGGGCAAATTTGTGTATCAGTTTACACATAGTACCACGTCGCTTACCAGGGTGGTTGTAGCATTTTTCATCTCCCAACTTGATCATGAGAGCCGGGTAAACGTTTAAGTTTTTGCCGGTGTTACCAGTGCCGAATCATATCTCGGTATTTTAAATTTCCACCCCTTTAATGTACGTTTGAAAATCTTTTCGTGTGAAATGAATACATACCAACCCTAACGGACCTTAGTAAATCACTTAAGGGACATGGTGTATTAGTTTCTTAGGACTGCTGTGACAAAGTACCCCAGTCTGGAATGGCTTAAACACAGAAATTTATTCTCTTGCAGTTCTGGAGGTTAGAAATTTGAGATCACGGTGTCAAGCAGGGTTTTTGCCCCTTCTCAGGGCTCTGTGAGAGATGCTGTTCCATTCCTCTCCTAGCTTCCGATGACAGCCAACTAACCTCGTGTACCCTGATTTGTAGATGTGTCACACCGGTGCCCGCCTCTGTCTTCACATCGCAACCTTCCTGTGTATCTCTGTCTTCCCATGGAGTTCTCTCTATGTGTATCTGTATCCAAATTTCCTTCTTGTCATAAGGACACCAGTCATTAGATTAAGGGCCCGTCTTTCTGCAATATGACCTCAACGTGCCTCAGCTAATGACATGTGCAAACAACCCTATTCCCAAGGAAGATCACACTCTAGGTACCAGTGGTTAGAACTTGAGCATATCTTTGTTGGAAGTACGCAATTCAACCCATAACCCAGGGGGTTACCGCAACATGCTGGTAATGTTAGACAGAGCCTGATGGCACTTGGCAACATTTGATTCTCCTCCCCTTCCACAGTCCATGGTTAGATGATATTTTATAGGAACTTGACATCTGAGTAGGACCACATGATGATTTCTTACCAATGGACTATGATGGACGTGATAGAAGTGATGTGTGATATATGTAGGTTGAACAGTTAAGAGCCCAGATGCCCCCTTCATTCTCCTTCTCTCCCCACCTTCCTCCATCCAGACACTCAAAACCCAGTGAGGAATTTTCCTCACAGAAATATAACAGAAATAGAGCCTAAATTTCTGAATAACTCTGTGGAAAGTAGCTTCTCCCATTCCTACTTCTATTGCGGTATTATTTGTCTAACAATTACATTTTATGATCGGCCTATAAGAATGGAAAATTATTTAACAATTACAGAAGAGATACTTTAAGTGTGCTGCTGGTGGATATAGGGTGCTGAAGAAACTTCCATCAATGACTGGAATGTGGTGATCCAAGATATTAAGCCAAAAACTTTGGATAAAAGTGTCATCTACAATACCTTGGAAAGCAGAACATAGACTTACGTATCCTGTATCACTACTCACTGTCTCCTGGAGGCTTCCCTTGATAACATGTTACGAGAAAGAGGAGATCAGAAAATATTTGGCCAGTGTGTGAACAGAAGTAGAAAGAGACAGAGAAAGTCCATAAATGTTAAACTTTTCAGTTTTCAATGTCTGCTTTTCTCTACACAAAAATTATAGATGGGAATTAAAAGCAAGAAAAATCTGTGAGTTTCCTCAGTTGAGCTGTGTGAGTTGGTCTTAAGGTAAACATGGGATGAGTGTAACCCATTTACTTCGATTTGGCTGAGGGAAATCCATGGGGCAAAACACAAAACAAAAATAAAAACAAACAAAAACCACCAAATAAGTCAGATTTGAAAGACATGTCTAAAAAAGAGCTTCGGGGTGTGGTTACTGGCACTTGAAGCTAACTGGAAGCAAATAGGTAAGAAGCACAAATGGTTTTTAAGAGAATTTAGAATATCAAAGAAACACTGAGTGTAGAATTAAAAAAAAAAAAAAAAGTCCCGTGATTATTCAGAGTCTTAAAATAACATTCCCAGTAAATCCTGCAGAGATGGTGAAGGAATTTCGTCTCCAGTGATTTGGGAACATTGGAAGTGTGGTGTTAGTACTTATTATGGTGTTTTCTGTAAGCTTAGAAACAGTTTTCCTATTTGCTCTGAGATGGTTGTAGAATGCCTTCCCCATTAAGGTGATCTAGACCCAGCAAATGAGGGGCTGTGTTATAAATTCCTTTCATCACTCCACTGCCCTGCCCCCTACAAATAAATTTTTAAAAAGTATTTACTTTTTTACAAAAAAATAAAAAAATATATTTCTATTCCAAAAATAAAATGCTTAATTAAAGTAGAAATGATCTGTGTTAGGATTCGATAATTAAATTTTTTTAACTCTTCACTTTTAACAGTTTTTTTGAATACATGAATTTTATTGCAGTTTGCCTACACGGGTTTCTGGAAGTAATATGATGTAAATATTCATGATAAATCTGCTATGAAAATTGATTTCAGATTATAAGTCATCCTAAGCCTCCTGATTTTTTGACTAAAGTATATGAAGTGACTGCAGGGGTATTTTATGTATATGTGTTGAGGGAGAGTTAGTGGCAGAACCAAGATTAATGTATTAGAAAATCTATTACTAAAGAAACGGTTGTTGGGGCGCCTGGGTGGCCCAGTCGGTTGAGCGTCTGACTTCAGCTCAGGTCATGATCTCACGGTCTGTGAGTTCAAGCCCCACGTCCGGCTCTGTGCTGACAGCTCAGAGCCTGGAGCCTGCTTCCAATTCTGTGTCTCCCTCTCTCTCTGCCCCTCCCCCGTTCATGCTCTGTCTCTCTCTCTCTCTCTCTCTCTCTCTGTCAGAAATAAATAAACATTAAAAAAATTTTTAAAAGAAACGGTTGTTTTATGCTGTGCTTTGTTAGAGGGATGCATTTTTGAGGGCTATTTCCTGATGTTTGTGAATTCCAATTACTTGTGCTCCTGTTAGTATCTCTCTGCTGTGTTTGGATCACACAACCTAAAAATCGTAATAAATAGGGACTGGAGTCATGACTCAGAATTTGCTTTTGTGTATGCACTTAAAATTTGTATCTTAAGAGAGTGAAGAAACATGAAGAAAATGAGTTACCGAGAACATCCTGAGAGTGACTAAGATAAAACTGTGACATATTCAGAAGTTAAATATTTAAGGAGTTAAATATTCACACAAGAGTGCTGGGAATGTAGAGGTGCTCTGATTTCGTTGGAGGAGAACATAACAGGTGAGGGTTAAAACGGAAATGAGAGCATTATTTCCTAAAATGTGTTGCATAAAAATAAGTTCTAGGGTTAAGATAAATGGTATCGTGGCCTGAAAAAAAAAATTATGGACGTTTCTTAAAGGTATCCTCTAACATGCTAATATATATTGTGAGTCAAAAAAAAAAAATTGTGTGCTAGAGACATGTTGGTGTAGGATGTGCACTTCCGTATCTTATACAAAGTTTTTATTAATAGAACCTTTTTTAGCTCCAGTGTTCCAGTTACATCACTTAGGAAAATGATTCTACAAACAGAAACAGCAATTACAGGAAAGTCTACGTGATGCTTTTGATGTCAACTGGCCCTGGCAGTAATGATCAAACATATTAAGCCCCATTTGAAATGTATTCCTGATTGGGTAGTGAATGTATCCGATGCACCAAATACACATTCTTAATTATGATCTGCATATATTCTTCAATTTTAGTATTTCTGAACACAGTATTGTCTCACTCATTTTAACTATATCTACATGTATTTAAAATAGAGAGACACCCGTGAGCAATTGTCAGGTACCCTATCTATCTGTGCACTTTTTGTAAAAGTGAGTGATATGTCTCAGCCTTATGTAGATGTGGGGCACAGAACAATGGCAGTACCTTGGAGGCAGTTACATTTGTGTTGGACGCATGCTTATAATATTCTAATATGAACTGCAATACACATATCCAGATGTTGGCCATGCTGTTTATTTCCCTAGACAAATAAAATGGCTAGATATTAAAAAGATAACTCATAACACAAGGGCAAGTGAATTACACACGTCAGAGATGGTGTATTTGGTAGAACACTTCAACAGGTCTCCAATTCCAGCAATACTTGGCTAATCATTTACTATTTATGGGTTTACATAATAAGGAACTTGTAAGGAATTTTGCCTGAGATACCTACCGTTCAAAAAGTTGATCAAAATCTTTGGTTGACTCGCTTTTGATAAATAAAATGGCTACTACTTCCCAGATACGTTGGCGTGTGGCCAAATACTTAAAACTATTTCAATAATAAGTTTTACTTTGGGGCGCCTGGGTGGCTCAGTCGGTTGAGCCTCCGACTTCAGGTCATGATCTCACGGTTCCTGAGTTCGAGCCCTGCATCGGGCTCTGTGCTGACAGCTTGGAGCCTAGAGCCTGCTTCAGATTCTGTGTCTTGCTCTCTCTCTGCCCCTCCCCTGCTCATGCTCTGTCTCTCTCTTTCTCAAAAACAAAACATTAAAAATAATAATAATAATCAGTCTTATTTTATTATGATTCACCTTGTCAAAATCACTATGCTCTTATCACAGCTTGAAGATCTACCTTTCCACACTCTTAATGTATAATTTACCCTAATCAATGTGTCTTTTGTGGATATATTATGCAAAGCATTGTAAATTAATAATTATCAGAGGTGTCATCATCTTGTATTGGAAAAAAAAATTCTGATAAAACATTCTGGTAAGTAACTGGTAGAAGGAGGAAAAAATGGATTTAAGGCTCATGAACTATGATCAGTAATGAAATTTATTATAAATGCAATGAGTTATCCTTGCCAGATGGTAACAACCAATTTAGCAAGAATTGGCTCCAAAAGTCTAATGCTGAATTCAAAATTAATAAACATTTAACCCTGAGCATTTTGTTTATATTTTATTTTTATTGATCTTTTGATCCTTGTTTAGGCTGCGTTCTACCTTTTCTAAAGTGTTCTACCACCATCTAGTGTCCACAAATAGAAATTTCACCATTTCCTTTATAGATTCTTCAATTTATAAAATACTATTAGTTCCTGTGGTTTTGACAATATGAGATATATAAAACATCTTCAGCGTCAACACTAGAAAGAGGAAATACTGGTTTTGTGAGAGAAATAAATGCAGTTTACAAAATTGAGCTAATATTACTAAAAGTAATGCATTATTTTTAATACTCAGAAATATTTATTCAGAGACATTTTATTTCTAACCTATAAAAGAGGCAGATAATTGACAATCTATTTTGTTTAGCTCTTATTTAAATTCCAGTTAACACAGCATAATATTAGTTTCAGGTGTACAAATTGGGGATTCAACACTTAAAACCCCTGGGGCTTGTCACAAGTATGCTCCTTAATCTCCAACCCATCTCCCCACCCACCTTCCCTCTGGTAACTATCAGTTTGCTATAGTTAAGTGTCTCTTTCTTAGTTTGACTCTTTTTTTCTCCTATGATTGTTTCTTTCTTTCTTAAATTCCACATATGAGTGAAATCAGATGGTATTTGTCTTTCTCTGACTTACTTTGCTTAGCATAATACTCTCTAGCTCCATCCACATCATTGTAAATGGAAGATTTCACTCTTTTTTTATGGCTAATATTACGTTATATAAATATACCACTTCTTTATCCATTCATTAATCAATGGACAATCAATTTGGGCTCTTCCCATAATTTGGCCATTGTTGATAATGCTACTATAAATCTTGGGATGCATGTAGACCTTCAAATTAGTATTTTTGTATCTTTGGGTAAACTGAGTAGTGCGATTGTTGGATCAAGGGGTAGTTGTGTTTTTAACTTTTGAGGAAACTCTGTACTGTTTGCCAGAGTAGCTGTTACCAGTTTGCATTCCCACCAACACTGTAAGAGGACTCCCCTTTCTCTACATCCTTGTCAACACCTGTTGTTTCCTGTGTTGTTAATTTTTAGCCATTTTGACTGCTGTGAGCTGATATCTCATGTAGTTTTGGATAATCTAATTGTCAAAAGCAGTGAAATATATGGCATATGAAGTGTCTGGATGGAAAATTGTCTATCGTAAAGCTCAGTTTGCTCTTCATTGCTCACTTGTACACATTACTTACATATTAGCATCCTTGTTGATGAAGTCAAAACCTTAAACGTTCAAAATTATAAATAGGCTGTCAGTGGTACCTCTTGTTAGCTTCCACCTGTTATTCGATGGTGTAGTCAGGTTTTCTAGCTATAATTTTGATGACTTTCCATTCTGTATCATTATTACATTTTAATTCACCTGGAATTTCTCATAATCTGACACCTGTATGCTCTTTGTTATTATTTTGTGTGTCATTAGCAATTAATCAGTAATTGTTCAGTATTTGCTTTTGCTTTATTTTTATTTTTTTTAATGTTTATTTATTTTTGAGACAGAGACAGAGCATGAACAGGGGAGGAGCAGAGAGAGAGGGAGACACAGAATCTGAAACAGGCTCCAGGCTCTGAGCTGTCAGCACAGAGCCTGACGCGGGGCTCAAACTCACAGACTGCAAGATCATAACCTGAGCCGAAGTCGGACGCTTAACCGACCAAGCCACCCAGGCGCCCCTGCTTTTGCTTTTTTAATGTTTGAGAGCGTGCGCGAGCGAGCGTATGAGCAAGCTGGGGAAGAGGGCAGAGAGGGGCAGAGGAAGAATCTCAAGCAGGTCTGTACTGTTAGCACATGCCCAATGTTGGGCTTGATCCATGAAATCATGACCTGGGCCGAAATCAAGAGTTGTATGCTTAACCAACTGGGCCACCCAGGTGTCCCAATAAAGAATGTTGTGTACCCACCACTCCATCTCTTGTAACCTTGAAGAGTAACATTCTGCCTCAAAATAGTTTGGTTTTATATCCTTAGTCAACCTTGTAGACAATATACTCAGTATTAAAAATTCCATATTGACCAAGCAGAAAATATAGCAATCAATAAGGTATTTATGGGTATATGTTAATAGCTTTATAAAAATTGCTGCTGAAGTGAATATATTGTGTTAAGGAATAAGGTCATGTCCTTGTTTCATTAAAACCTTTAAAAATTTTTTTTTCACGTTTATTTATTTTTGAGAGACAGAGAGAGAGAGGGAGGACAGACAGAGCGTGAGTGGGGTCGGGACAGAGAGGGAGACACAGAATCCGAAGCAGGCTCCAGCCTCCGAGCTGTCAGCATAGAGCCCGATGCGGGACTTGAACTCATGAACCATGAGATCATGACCTGAGCTGAAGTTGGACGCTTAACCAACTGAGATACCCAGGTGCCCCTCATTAAAACCTTTTTGATACTTAAGACCAATTAATAGCTACAAAAAATTGTCAAAATGTCCTGTTATTTCTAGTTACTAGC
Source organism: Panthera pardus (assembly GCF_024362965.1). Classification (NCBI taxonomy): domain Eukaryota; kingdom Metazoa; phylum Chordata; class Mammalia; order Carnivora; family Felidae; genus Panthera; species Panthera pardus. The sequence continues at coordinate 89,556,068 of NW_026527013.1, forward strand.
TCATCTGGTTCAAATTTTAACACAATGACTAAAGGAGTCCCACAAAAACTCATAGTTCTATGCTAATCACATTCCATAACAATGGCCAATTTTGGATGTAATCCTGTAAGTAGTGAGATCAGACATTCTTAGAGCTGACTGTAATGTTCTGAGTTGCTAAAATTTGATCTTTTTAAAAAAACATTTTTACTGTTTATTTTTGACAGAGAGACAGAGCATGAATGGGGGAGGGGCAGAGAGAGAGGGAGACATAGAATCCGAAGCAGGCTCCAGGCTCTGAGCTGTCAGCACAGAGCCTGATGCGGGGCTCGAACCCACAAACCACGAGATCATGACCTGAGCCGAAGTCGGACGCTTAACCTACTGAGCCACCCAGGTGCCCCCACTAAAATTTGATTTTTGATGAAACTTTTGTTCATTTGTACCTAAGAGGACAATGCTGCGGTGCTTAAATACTATCTATCGTCTCATTGTATCTAAACTTACAGCTCTTGTATTTACGGTCTTTCCTGAAATCCCCACTCAGGGATCAAATTGACTAACCTGCGTTTCGTCTTGAATATCTAATGGGTATGTGATGATACACATATTCAAAACTAAACTCAGTTTCCCTCTCACTTTTGCCCTCCTTGCATTTTCCATTTTTGTGGCTGGCAATTCACACCGTTATGCTGCACGATCCCCAGATCTTCCCTCTTCTCTTGCGTCACAACCCACCCTCCCTGGGAACCTTCAGATAAAACTTAAATCGGATAACATCACATCATGTCCACAGCTACCTCCTTGGACTTTACCACCTACAACAGATTCCTAACTGGTATCTCTGTTTTAATTCTTTCCCATCCATTCCCTCCTGCACAGTCTTAGGTCAATAATGTGCTGGAATAATCCTTTCAAAACATTTGTTTAGTGGTATTACCCTGCTTCTTAAAACTTCCGGTGACTCCCCGTATCACTTTGCAGCCTAGATCTGGTCTCCACATTGCCTCGCAAACCTTATCTACTAATGTTCTTCCTCATCCAGACTTTTTCAAGCCCCCTGGCCTCCTTTTACCTTTTTGAACACACTGTGGATGCTTCTCCCCCTTACACTTCTTCTTTTACCTGAACTGCCCTTGGCCCAGCCCCCTGTGGTTCTTTCCTCCTCACCTTTCTGTGATGGTATTTAGATACTGTCTTAAACAGGAATTTTCTCTAGGAGTCTACAACACTCTCATTCCACCCTTCATATCCCTTAGGCTCTGCTTTATCTCCCTTCACAGTGCTTATCACCATTTAACATACCATTTGTACTGCTCTTCTGTTGTTTTGGAGACTCTCCATTGTCTAGAATACAAACTTAGGGAAAATGCACAGTATTCAACTCTTCATTCACTGCTATATTTCCTACTACAAAGAACTGTGTCAGGCACCTACCAGATACAACGGCTGCATGAGTGGATGGATGCAATCAGTTTTCACTTAGAAAATGTCCTGGATTGACTTCAAGGCAAGAATTACGTAGCTTTTGTACACACTAAGTCAATTTTATTTAAAAATAAGTATTGAGAATTATGATCTGATGTTACAAATATTAAACCCAGCACTCTCCATCCAGGAAGTCCTAGATCTCTGTGGATTAACTCACAAGACAGAAAAGCAGGCCTATCCTCCAGGCAAATAATGTGTTTCATTCACTTTCCTTTTTATTGTTTCTAACCGAATACCTGGCTTTCTACCAACTAAATACACAGTATCCTCTTTCATACGTAAGTCCTTTCAAGCTATGCAGCAGTAGGTCAAGGTAGGATTCACTGTGGCGTGTTGCAATGGAATGTCAAAATGTAGATGTGATTAAGAAGCTAAAACACATGCTCACTTATTCCTGAAATGCCTTCAGCAGCTCTTAAACATTTCACACAGCAAGCTGGGGATACATGAGGAAAAAGTGTGTGCGCGTATAAGGACTTGAGTGTTCTTTCCGGCTTTCTCTCTCTCATGTGAGTAACACGTCACATGGAACAAGTCACAAGTAAATTTTTTGACATATAGGCAATAATAAAACAGCAGAACTAATTATTAGTGAAGAATCAAACACATAAAAGAGAGCCCGTCTGCCTCTTTACATATTGATTGATATGAAAAGAACTGATATGTCGACATTATTGACTCCCCCAGTTTATCTACATATGTTTATGTATTTTATTACTCAGTCCTTTCTAAACTCGACAATGATTGCATAAATGACAACTTGAATTTCAGATAATCAAGACAAAGGGAAAACACTCTATATGTAATGGTATTTAGTGCATTCACCTTACAAACTTAAGTTCACTCAAAGAATTGCTAATGCACAGCATCTGTTACTTATGTGCTTAACAACATTTCGGATGATACAAGTACACTCATCGATGTTTACTAATATCAGAAATAACTTAAATAAAACCTGGAAAAACACCCTTCAGTTTCCTCTTTGAGAACTAGATGATTGCCTGTGTTTACCAAAACGAAGTAAGATTTGGCTGGATAATTTTTTAGTTGAAGGGAGTGCAATATTTTTTTTTTAATTGATGTAATTTGTTTTCCACTTTAAGATATAACTTGCACACGGCACTGTGTAAGTTTATGTACAGCAAGATGGCTTGTACATATTGGGAATAATTACTACAATAAGTTTAGCTAAAATCTATCTCATATAGATACAAAAGACAGGAAAAGAAAAAAAATATTTTTTTCTTTGTGATAAAAACTATTAGGTTCTTCATTCATAGGTACCGCACATCGATGCTAACCATAGTTCATTACACTATTCATTACATTGATGAATAATTTTTTTTCAGTTTTTTAATCTTTATTCATTTTTGAGAGAAAAAAGCGTGAGTGGGGAGGGGCAGAAAGAGAGGGAGCCATAGAACTCACAGCAGGCTCCAGGCTCAAATTTGTCAGCACAGAGCCCGACGCAGGGCTCGAACTGCTCAACCGTGAGATCATTACCTGAGCTGAAGTCAGATGCTTAACTGACTGAGCCACCCAGGTGCCCCAACATTGATGGATAATTTTAATAGAAAAAATGCAGTGCTGTATTTTTCATTGACTGCTGAGAAGGGCTGGTCCAGTATAAACTTACTAAGGCTTACATTATTCTCAGGAACCATGAGTGGAATCAACAATTCTATTACCTAACTATGTCTCCCCATTGCTTGTTATCTCCACATCATTAGTAATTTAAAGTGTAATGTCCTAGGCATAGTGGAGACTCAAAAGAAAAGGAAAGCATGGTATAAGGAGTGATAACCCCATTTGAAAGGCAATGAGGAAATAACTTGGGAGAGTTGGCAAACTTATATTGATATACTTTGAAAATTTTAAGTATTGAATCTATATTCCTTATCTATAAGCCTTAAATGGAAGTGTACCTGGAGAAATTATTCCTTCTTGGACTTTTATGGAAAAATAAAACACATTAAAATTCTCATTTAATTCCAGATAGTCATATTGATGGTTGATTTCATCGTCCTTTCATTTCTAATTTTTCCTATTACAGGTTTTTGGTTTTTTGTTTTGTTTTGTTTTTTTTAAAGAACACAAAACAGTTCATAAAAACAATACTTGTCCCATTAGTTTTACCTTTATTGTAAATTCTTCTTTAATATACTTTTTTAGAGAACTTTTTCAGTGATGTAGGAAACAAACTGCCAACGTTTATAGATGAATTCTTGCATTTCCCATCACTCAATAAACTACTCAGGGAGAATATTAATATATTAGCCTCAAAATAAATTATTAAAAATGGGAAGTGAATAATAGAAATGCCAGACTTCAATTGATTTCAGAATTCGCTAAATTCAAGAAAAGAGGCTGTCAAAAACAGTTGCTACAGGGGCGCCTGGGTAGCTCAGTTGGTTAAGCGTCTGACTTCGGCTCAGGTCATGATTTCATGGTTTGTGAGTTCAAGCCCTGCATCGGGCTCTGTGCTGACAGCTCAGAGCCTGGAGCCTGCTTTGGATTCTGTCTCTTTCTCTCTCTGCCCCTCCTCAAGTGTGCTCTGTTTCTGTCCCTCAAAAATAAATAAATGTAAAAAAAAATTTAAAAAACCAATTGCTACAACATGACACAAAAATGAGCTGTAACAATGACATATTAGAAGTTCTTGTAGAAGAATAGGATTAAAATATCAGTGATTATTCTTTATCTCTCTCCAAAAATATAAAAACTAGGTGATTGTAGCAAAACACATTTCTTTAAAATACCTAATATGGGGGATGCTTGGATTGTACAGTCGGTTGACTCTGACGCTTGATTTCGGCTCAGGTCATGATCCCAGGGTTGTGGGTCGAGCCCCACAGTAGGGTCAGCACTGAGCCTGCAGCCTACTTGGGATTCTCTCTCTCTTTCCCTCTGTCCCTCTCCCAAATTCTGTAAAATAAATAAAATAACATAATAAAATTAAAATAAAATACAATACTTAATATGAATAGAGGTTAATTTGAAGTTTGTACGATTTTGTGAATGACATATGAAAAGTAGCGAGGTTGTATAAGGATATAAGAATGTGGAAAGTTAATACTTTGGGAATGAATAAAGATAACAGTTTTTCCTATTAACAGTTATATTTGTATTTTATATACATTTTATATTTTAAATATTAGATCTGTTAAGATATTTTAGGGAATACAAAACAGAGCAGAATATTGGAAACAAATATGTCATTGGTATTAAAATAATCTTGGTGTTGAACAATATTCTTTTATTTTTTTTCTTTTTTTAAATTTTTTAAATTTTTTTTAATATATGAAATTTATTGCCAAATTGGTTTCCATAAAACACCCAGTGCTCATCCCAAAAGATGCCCTCTTCAATACCCATCACCTACACTCCCACCCCCCATCAACCCTCAGTTTGTTCTCAGTTTTTAAGAGTCTCTTATGCTTTGGCTCTCTCCCACTCTAACCTCTTTTTTTTTCCTTCCCCTTCCCCATGGGTTTCTGTTAAGTTTCTCAGGATCCACATAAGAGTGAAACCATATGGTATCTGTCTTTCTCTGTATGGCTTATTTCACTTAGCATCACACTCTCCAGTTCCATCCACGTTGCTACAAAGGGCCATATTTCATTCTTTCTCATTGCCACGTAGTACTCCATTGTGTATATAAACCGCAATTACTTTTTTTTTAATCCTTATTTTTTTTTATTTTTTTTTATTTTTTTATTTTTTCCATATATGAAATGTATTGTCAAGTTGGTTTCCATACAACACCCAGTGTTCATCCCAAAAGGTGCCCTCCTCAATACCCATCACCCACCCACCCCTCCTCCCACCCCCCCATCAACCCTCAGTTTGTTCTCAGTTTTTAGCAGTCTCATATGCTTTGGCTCTCTCCACTCTAACCTCTTTTTTTTTTTTTTTTTCCTTCCCCTCCCCCATGGGTTTCTGTTAAGTTTCTCAGGATCCACATAAGAGTGAAACCATATGGTATCTGTCTTTCTCTGTATGGCTTATTTCACTTAGCATCACACTCTCCAGTTCCATCCACGTTGCTACAAAAGGCCGTATTTCATTCTTTCTCATTGCCACATAGTATTCCATTGTGTATATAAACCACAGTTTCTTTATCCATTCATCAGTTGATGGACATTTAAGCTCTTTCCATAATTTGGCTATTGTTGAGAGTGCTGCTATAAACATTGGGGTACAAGTGCCCCTATGCATCAGTACTCCTGTATCCTTTGGGTAAATTCCTAGCAGTGCTATTGCTGGGTCATAGGGTAGGTCTATTTTTAATTTTCTGAGGAACCTCCACACTGCTTTCCAGAGTGGCTGCACCAATTTGCATTCCCACCAAGAGTGCAAGAGGGTTCCCGTTTCTCCACATCCTCGCCAGCATCTCTAGTCTCCTGATTTGTTCATTTTGGCCACTCTGACTGGCGTGAGGTGATATCTGAGTGTGGTTTTGATTTGTATTTCCCTGATAAGGAGCGACGTTGAACATCTTTTCATGTGCCTGTTGGCCATCCGGATGTCTTCTTTAGAGAAGTGTCTATTCATGTTTTCTGCCCATTTCTTCACCGGGTTATTTGTTTTTCGGGTGTGGAATATGGTGAGCTCTTTATAGATTTTGGATACTAGCCCTTTGTCCGATATGTCATTTGCAAATATCTTTTCCCATTCCGTTGGTTGCCTTTTAGTTTTGTTGGTTGTTTCCTTTGCTGTGCAGAAGCTTTTTATCTTCATAAGGTCCCAGTAGTTCATTTTTGCTTTTAATTCCCTTGCCTTTGGGGATGTGTCGAGTAAGAGATTGCTACGGCTGAGATCAGAGAGGTCTTTTCCTGCTTTCTCCTCTAGGGTTTTGATGGTTTCCTATCTCACATTCAGGTCCTTTATCCATTTTGAGTTTATTTTTGTGAATGGTGTGAGAAAGTGGTCTAGTTTCAACCTTCTGCATGTTGCTGTCCAGTTCTCCCAGCACCATTTGTTAAAGAGACTGTCTTTTTTCCATCAGATGTTCTTTCCTGCTTTGTCAAAGATGAGTTGGCCATACGTTTGTGGGTCTAGTTCTGGGGTTTCTATTCTATTCCATTGGTCTATGTGTCTGTTTTTGTGCCAATACCATGCTGTCTTGATGATGACAGCTTTGTAGTAGAGGCTAAAGTCTGGGATTGTGATGCCTCCTGCTTTGGTCTTCTTCAAAATTACTTTGGCTATTCAGGGCCTTTTGTGGTTCCATATGAATTTTAGGATGGCTTGTTCTAGTTTCAAGAAGAATGCTGGTGCAATTTTGATTGGGGTTGCATTGAATGTGTAGATAGCTTTGGGTAGTGTTGACATTTTGACAATATTTATTCTTCCAATCCATGAGCAGGGAATGTCTTTCCATTTCTTTATATCTTCTTCAATTACCTTCATAAGCTTTCTATAGTTTTCAGCATACAGATCTTTTACATCTTTCGTTAGATTTATTCCTAGGTATTTTATGCTTCTTGGTGCAATTGTGAATGGGATCAGTTTCTTTATTTGTCTTTCTGTTGCTTCATTGTTAGTGTATAAGAATGCAACTGATTTCTGTGAATTGATTTTGTATCCTGCAACTTTGCTGAATTCATGTATCAGTTCTACTAGACTTCTGGTGGAGTCTATCAGATTTTCCATGTATAATATGACATGGTATGTCATCTGCAAAAAGTGAAAGCTTGACTTCATCTTTGCCAATTTTGATGCCTTTGATTTCCTTTTGTTGTCTGATTGCTGATGCTAGAACTTCCAACACTGTTAAACAACAGCGGTGAGAGTGGACATCCCTGTCGTGTTCCTGATTTCAGGGAAAAAGCTCTCAGTTTTTCCCCATTGAGGATGATGTTAGCTGTGGGCTTTTCATAAATGGCTTTTATGATCTTTAAGTATGTTCCTTCTATCCCGACTTTCTCAAGGGTTTTTATTAAGAAAGGGTGCTGGATTTTGTCAAAGGCCTTTTCTGCATCGATTGACAGGATCATATGGTTCTTCTCTTTTTTTCTATTAATGTGAGGTATCACGTTGATTGATTTGCGAATGTGGAACCAGCCCTGCATCCCAGGAATGAATCCCACTTGATCATGGTGAATAATTCTTTTTATATGCTGTTGAATTCGATTTGCTAGTATCTTATTGAGATTTTTTGCATCCATATTCATCAGGGATATTGGCCTGTAGTTCTCTTTTTTTACTGGGTCTCTGTCTGGTTTAGGAATCAAAGTAATACTGGCTTCATAGAATGAGTCTGGAAGTTTTCCTTCCCTTTCTATTTCTTGGAATAGCTTGAGAAGGATAGGTATTATCTCTGCTTTAAACGTCTGGTAGAACTCCCCTGGGAAGCCATCTGGTCCTGGACTCTTATTTGTTGGGAGATTTTTGATAACCGATTCAATTTCTTCACTGGTTATGGGTCTGTTCAAGCTTTCTATTTACTCCTGATTGAGTTTTGGAAGGGTGTGGGTGTTTAGGAATTTGTCCATTTCTTCCAGGTTGTCCAATTTGTTGGCATATAATTTTTCATAGTATTCCCTGATAATTGTTTGTATCTCTGAGGGATTGGTTGTAATCATTCCATTTTCATTCATGATTTTATCTATTTGGGTCCTCTCCCTTTTCTTTTTGAGAAGCCTGGCTAGCGGTTTGTCAATTTTGTTTATTTTTTCAAAAAACCAACTCTTGGTTTTGTTGATCTGCTCTACAGTTTTTTTAGATTCTATATTGTTTATTTCTGCTCTGATGTTTATTATTTCTCTTCTGCTGGGTTTAGGCTGCCTTTGATGTTCTGCTTCTATTTCCTTTAGGTGTGCTGTTAGATTTTGTATGTGGGATTTTTCTTGTTTCTTAAGATAGGCCTGGATTGCGATGTATTTTCCTCTCAAGACTGCCTTTGCTGCGTCCCTAAGCGTTTGGATTGTTGTATTTTCATTTTCGTTTGTTTCCATATATTTTTTAATTTCTTCTCTAATTGCCTGGTTGACCCACTCATTCTTTAGTAGGGTGTTCTTTAACCTCCACTCTTTTGGAGGTTTTCCAGACATTTTCCTGTGGTTGATTTCAAGCTTCATAGCATTGTGGTCTGAACGTATGCATGGTATAATGTCAATTCTTGTAAACTTATGAAGGGCTGTTTTGTGACCCAGTATATGATCTATTTTGGAGAATGTTCCATGTGCACTCAAGAAGAAAGTATATTCTGTTGCTTTGGGATGCAGAGTTCTAAATATATCTGTCAAGTCCATCTGATCCAGTGTATCATTCAGGGCCCTTGTTTCTTTATTGACCGTGTGTCTAGATGATCTATCCATTTCTGTAAGTGGGGTGTTAAAGTCCCCTGAAATTACCACATTCTTATAAATAAGGTTGCTTATGTTTATGAGTAATTGTTTTATATATTTGGGGGCTCCCGTATTCGGCGCATAGACATTTATAATTGTTAGCTCTTCCTGATGGATAGACCCTGTAATTATTATATAATGCCCTTGTTCATCTCTTGTTACAGCCTTTAATTTAAAGTCTAGTTTGTCTGATATAAGTATGGCTACTCCAGCTTTCTTTTGGCTTCCAGTAGCATGATAAATAGTTCTCCATCCCCTCACTCTCAATCTAAAGGTGTCCTCAGGTCTAAAATGAGTCTCTTGTAGACAGCAAATAGATGGGTCTTGTTTTTTTTATCCATTCTGATACCCTGTGTCTTTTGGTTGGCGCATTTTTTTTAATTTTTTTTTAACATTTTAAATTATTTTTGAGACAGGGAGAGACAGAGCATGAACAGGGGAGGGTCAGAGAGAGGGAGACACAGAATCAGAAACAGGCTCCAGGCTCTGAGCCGTCAGCACAGAGCCCGACGCGGGGCTCGAACTCACAGACTGTGAGATCATGACCTGAGCCAAAGTCGGCCACCCAACCGACTGAGCCACCCAGGCGCCCAATTGGTTGGCGCATTTAATCCATTTACATTCAGTGTTATTATAGAAAGATACGGGTTTAGAGTCATTGTGATGTCTGTATGTTTTATGCTTGTAGTGACGTCTCTGGTACTTTGTCTCACAGGATCCCCCTTAGGATCTCTTGTAGGGCTGGTTTAGTGGTGACAAATTCCTTCAGTTTTTGTTTGTTTGAGAAGACCTTTATCTCTCCTTCTATGCTAAATGACAGACTTGCTGGATAAAGGATTCTCGGCTGCATTTTTCTTTTAGCACACTGAAGATATCGTGCCAATTCTTTCTGGCTTGGCAAGTTTCAAAAGAGAGATCAGTCACGAGTCTTATAGGTCTCCCTTTATATGTGAGGGCACGTTTATCCCTTGCTGCTTTCAGAATTTTCTCTTTATCCTCGTATTTTGCCAGTTTCACTATGATATGTCGTGCAGAAGATCGATTCAAGTTACGTCTGAAGGGAGTTCTCTGTGCCTCTTGGATTTCAATGCCTTTTTCCTTCCCCAGTTCAGGGAAGTTCTCAGCTATTATTTCTTCAAGGACCCCTTCAGCACCTTTCCCTCTCTCTTCCTCCTCTGGGATACCAATTATGCATATATTATTTCTTTTGAGTGTATCACTTAGTTCTCTAATTTCCCCCTCATACTCCTGGATTTTTTTATCTCTCTTTCCCTCAGCTTCCTCTTTTTCCGTAACTTTATCTTCTAGTTCACCTATTCTCTCCTCTGCCTCTTTAACCCGAGCTGTCGTCGTTTCCATTTTGTTTTGCATTTCGTTTAAAGCGTTTTTCAGCTCCTCGTGACTGTTCCTTAGTCCCTTGATCTCTGTAGCAAGAGATTCTCTGCTGTCCTCTATACTGTTTTCAAGCCCAGTGATTAATTTTATGACTATTATTCTAAATTCACTTTCTGTTATATTATTTAAATCCTTTTTGATCAGTTCATTAGCTGTTATTTCCTGGAGATTCTTCTGAGGGGAATTCTTCCGTTTGGTCATTTTGGATAGTCCCTGGAGTGGTGAGGACCTGCAGGGCACTTCCCCTGTGCTGTGGTGTATAACTGGAGTTGGTGGGCAGGGCCACAGTCCGACCTGATGTCTGTCCCCAGCCCACCGCTGGGGCCACAGTCAGACTGGTGTGTGCCTTCTCTTCCCCTCTCCTAGGGGCGGGATTCACTGTGGGGTGGCATGGCCCGTCTGGGCTACTTGCACACTGCCAGGCTTGTGGTGCTGGGGATCTGGCGTATTAGCTGGGGTGGGTAGGCAAGGTGCACGGGGGCAGGAGGGGCAGGCTTAGCTCGCTTCTCCTTAGGTGATCCACTTCAGGAGGGGCCCTGTGGCAGTGGGAGGGAGTCAGATCCGCTGCCGGAGGTTTGGCTCCGCAGAAGCACAGAGTTGGGTGTTTGTGCGGAACGAGCAAGTTCCCTGGCAGGAACTGGTTCTCTTTGGGATTTTGGCTGGGGGATGGGCGGGGGAGATGGCACTGGCAAGTGCCTTTGTTCCCCACCAAGCTGAGCTCTGCCGTCCGGGGGCTCAGCAGCTCTCCCTCCCTTTGTCCTCCAGCCTTCCCGCTTTCTGAGCAGAGCTGTTAACTTATGACCTCCCAGACGCTAAGTCGCGCTTGCTGTCGGAACACACTCTGTCAGGCCCCTCCGCTTCTGCCAGCCAGACTCGGGGGCTCTGCTTGGCCGGGGAGCCGCCCCTCCGCCCCGGCTCCCTCCCGCCAGTCCGTGGAGTGAGCACGGCCTCGCCGCCCTTCCTACCCTCTTCCGTGGGCCTCTCGTCTGCGCTTGGCTCCGGAGACCCCGTTCTGCTAATCCTCTGGCCGTTTTCTGGGTTATTTAGGCAGGTGTAGGTGGAATCTAAGTGATCAGCAGGACGCGCGGTGAGCCCAGCGTCCTCCTATGCTGCCATCTTGCTTTCTCCCCTGAACAATATTCTTTTAATATATTTCATTAATTCCTTATCTTTCCAGTAATTTTGGTACATTCAAAAAATAAACTCATCATTTTATAAGGTATTACATTTGTTTCATAGCAAATATGACTCAATTTTTTAACAGAATAATATAATGATACATGTTTCTTTGTACCTTCTATCCTCACCTCTTAAATTGTTTAAATGAGGTATTAATCAAGTTTTCATAGGATTTTGTATAATTTATACAGTTTTCCATATCATCTAGCAGACAATTTTGTACATAGAACGTATTTGATGAATAGTTAGTAATTTAATTTAAAAAAAAAGGAAAACCAATATTTTGTAGTAGGTAGATCCAATGTTTTCAGAGTGTGTCTTCTCAATTTTCTAAGATAATACTATTCTTCCTAATAAGCAAGGGAGTAGTGAATTATCAAATATTAACTCCTCAGCACCAATTCCTCAGCTCCTCCTTGCCTCCTGCAGGGGCTCCTGGGTGTCTCAGTCGATTGAGCGTCCGACTTCGGCTCAGGTCATGATCTCGCGGTTTGTGGGTTCAAGCCCCGCATTGGGCTCTGTGCTAACAGCTCAGACTCTGGATCCTGTTTTGGATTCTGTGTCTCCTCTTCTCTCTGCCCGCCCTCTGCCCCCCCACCCCCACCCCCATGCTCATGCTCTGTCTCTGTCTCTCATTAATAACTAAATGTTAAAAAAAATATTTAATTTGTCCCTTGCAATAATGATGTTGAGAAATTTGTTTGACTGTTTTGTTTGATGCTAACTATTTAAGTAAACCTAGAATCTATATATATAGGGGGCTGTGATAAAAACAGAACCTACCATTGAAAATCCCTTGGCTGTACATGTTTGGATTTCACAGAATAATGGAAATAGTGATTATTGCTTACAGAGCACATCTGTCATCAGCACTGATGGAGCCAGAGATGGAGCTATTTCCTGTTAGTATTTTACGCCAGCCCCGATACTTTAGAGGATTTTTGAAATCAAGTTGTGAAGACTATTATTTCCTTTATTAATGTTTTACACTGGATGCTGTGCTAAGTATTTTAGATGCTCTGGAATCTATTTTATAGAAGAGAAACTAAGATTCAAGGTGATTACATAGCTTGTCTAATGCCATAGAATTAGTAGTAATTACAGAAAATTAAGAAACAGGAAACAGAATTAAGTGACTGGTGTTTGGAAAATCTTAGATGGCATGGTCCTCAGGATCAATGTGATGGAAAGAATGAATATTGTCACTCAAGACCCAGTCATTGTCTCAAACTTGGCCCTTTATTATATCTCCTTAATACTACATCTCCCTTCCCTTTTGATAAAACTATCAGCATCAAAGCTGTCCAGGACTACTCACCTGCCTACTCAGAGAAGGAGAAAAAGGACTGTTCCCCCAATCGCTAAACACAAATGTTCATTTTCACTCTCAGTCCCCTTGGATCACATGTAAATTTTAATTACCTTGATGAGGGGTTGGGTCGTTTAGGTTATTTTGGCAAATAAATGAGTCTGTCTTGAGCTGTGATAGTTCTTTATCTCCCTCAAATTCTATGCCTCCTAACGGGGGCGAGATGTTCCTCAAAGAAAAATCTGAAGGCTATTGGAGAAACGGATGATCTATGGGTGATTTGTGTTTGTTCCCTATGACTAGTAAATTATGACTGGATCTCAAGTGTAATCCTGACCTAACACACACACACACACACACACACACACACACACACACATATATATATATATATATAGAGAGAGAGAGAGAGAGAGAGATGGAGATATACTCCTATATATATATATATAGGTATATACCTATATACATATATATATATATATGCATATACCTATATACCTATATATATATATATATATATATCTATATAGGTATATATATAGGTATACCTATAGATAGGTATATATATCTCCCTATATATATATATATATATATATATATATATAGGGAGATATACATATATATATAGGTATATAGGTATATATATAGGTATACCTATAGATAGGTATATATATCTCCATATATATGGAGATATATATACCTATATACATTTATACAAACATACAAACATATACATTTATTTATTTATTTATTTATACAAATTTATATTTATATTATATATTTATACAAACATTTATACAAACATATACATATACACATATTGTGAGTTACATATACTAAAATATATATATGTTATATATATATATATATATACGTAACTCATGATATATATATCATGAATGAATTATACTAAGGAACTGTCAAAAAAATGTGTATACTCCCTGGAATTTAAGAACTTCTTAGAGAAATGTGTACATCCACTTCACCAGTTGTGAGGTTACTCTTAGTTTCATAACAAATGAATTAGATAATAAAAATATCATTACTTACTGTTCAGACCTTATTCTTTGTGGAATATCTTCTCATTATGTACAATATTAAATGCACATAGAGATGAGAAAAGAGGTTTCAGTGCACTTTCCAGGAAACGGACTAAATAAATAAAAGTCTTGTCTTTTACAACTAGTCCCGGCCACCACATGTAACTTCACCAAAGGATAAGTAACTTGGGCTGTCTTATGTTTTTCTGTATCTGCAAATGCAAATATTAAATATTTCAGTATCACTAGAACTTTAATAGAGCAAATAGAAGTTTTCTCAGTACTTTCCATCTAGGAACAACAAAGTGCTAAGAGTCAGAATAATAACAGTAGGAGCTGTTAAAAGGAGGCTGGTCACGTATTGGTGGTTTTGGATAGTATGTAACCATGAAGTTATGCATTTCACTAGTTCTGGTTTTTACTAGTCTGTCTAAGGGAGGTTTCCAAACTCATGAAACAGGTAAAATCTACACGAAGGAAAAAATTTGAGGAAGAATTTGTAGCAGATTTCATTTGGCACAGTGTTCAAAGGAAGGCATGGAGGGGAAAGGATTATTACAGGATTTAATCAACTGGTGCTTTGAATTCAAAATTGGACCAAACTGTTTGTCCGTTAGTTACATAGCAATATCACATACATGATTTGCTTAAAAGAAAATGAAATGAAACTGATGTGGATTTTAAGTTTTTATTGAGTATCTAGAGAAAATACCATGGGATCATTGCATCCTTCACCAATACCTCCTTCCTGAAAATGAATTTTTAAATATATTTGTATTTTATTTTCATCACGTAGGGCTGTCTGTTGTACAGCCTAAACGGGTGCTGTTCATGTAGGATACAGTCTGAATGCGGCTTCTTAGAGATGTGCATCACTATGTTTTGGGAACACCACCATTCATTTCGCATTTGCATTTTATATAACCGTTCCATTTTCCCAATCTCAGTTAATATCTACATCTGAGTTTTTAGTTTCATGTCTAAAATAAGTTTACAAAAATTTATACTGTAAGGTAATACCATGACATTTCCTTTGAACACAATTTTTTTTTAATTGTCAGTGTTTATTTTTTTTATTTTTTATTTTTATTTTTTTTAAATTTTTTAACTTTTATTTATTTTTGAGACAGAGAGAGACAGAGCATGAACAGGGGAGGAGCAGAGAAAGAGGGAGACACAGAATCTGAAACAGGCTCCAGGCTCTGAGCTGTCAGCCCAGAGCCCGACGCAGGGCTCAAACTCACGGACTGTGAGATCATGACCTGAGCTGAAGTCGGACACTTAACTGACCAAGCCACCCAGGCACCCCATAATTGTCAGTGTTTAAAGTATACAGAGAAGTATGTCATATGCTTTATGTGACACAAATAATTAACTTCCAAGAATTATACAATTCAAGACAAAATAGAAATTAAAAATTATAAAATAATTTAAAAAAGCATTTCAAGGTAGTATTTGACTAATTCCTGAGCAAAAGAAAGTATTCCTTTATTTTGTATATTCTTTGTGTTTGTAACCAACTTTGGACTCACATAGTTTGTGCACATGCAGGAATAATATGTAAAATATTTTTCAACCAGTATGGCTTTGTCCCTCACCAATTAAAAGTGCCCACAGCTACGATGCTGGAGGGATGTCCCAGAAGAGACCCCAACAGGAATTATCTCTCAGTTTGTTGGATGGTTAAGAGATTTATGTTGTGCAACCTATATCTAGTTGATATTTTGAATGTAGTATCCCTTTCTCAAGAATTTTATAAACTGTATTTATAAGCAAGATCTTGTATCATCTACTTGTATAATCTTTCTCACCATTTCTTAACTGTTTCAGTGAAGTAATACTAAGCTAAACTATAAAGGAGTGTTACATTTTGACAGGATAAAATATAGTATTGAATAAAGTTCATTTGCATGGTTAATATTTTAGGGCCTTGAGCAGACCTGTTACGTTTAACTGAACAAACATTAAAGGTGTTTTTCAATTTTCTACTAATTAAATAGTATGTAGAAAGGCCTGAAGTTTATATTCACAATGATTTCAAACCATCAAGATTATTTTAAGAAATTCATGATTTGAGGTGTGTGTGGGTGGCTTAGTCAGTTAAGCTTCCAACTTTGGCTCAGATCATGATCTCATGGTTAGTGAGTTCTAGGCCTGCATTGGGCTCTGTGCTGAAAGCTCAGAGCCTCAAGCCTGCTTTGGATTCTATGTCTCCCTCTCTCTTTGTCCCACCCCTGCTCATGCTCTGTCTCTGTCTCTTTCTCTCAAAAATAAAAGTAAATATTAAAAAAACTTTAATAGAAATTTAAAAATCATGATTTAGGGCTAAAATAGTACAGTTCCTGTCACTTTCTTTTTCTCTCGTGATGCTACACATACAAAGAAATACTTACAATAGAAATAGGCCTAGAGTAGTGTTAGTTTAAATCATAAAGGTATTTTGATGTACCATTTTTCAACATCAGAATATTCTCCTAAACCTAAAGTAGACTACTGAGAAACCCCTATAAGAAATATCAGCTCTGAGTTGCCTAGGTGGCTCAGTCAGTTAAGAGTCTGACGTTTGATTTTGGTTCCGGTCATGATCTCACGGTTCATGGGATCAAACCCCACATTGGGTTTTGCACACTGACAGCACAGAGCCTGCTTGAGATTCTCTCTTTCTCCCTCTCTCTCTGCCCCTCCCCCACTTGCTCTCGCTCTTTCTCTTTCTCAATAAATATTTTTTAACAAGTAAAAGAAATATCAGATAAGGGATTCTAAAAATCTCTTTAATGCCTCCACCTGTACTCCAAATATCTACGTCTTAAGTAGAGCAGTTTCTTGAGTTACTGATGCTGGCTTAACCTCCAGGTGTATCTCCAG
This sequence comes from Panthera pardus, assembly GCF_024362965.1. NCBI lineage: Eukaryota > Metazoa > Chordata > Mammalia > Carnivora > Felidae > Panthera > Panthera pardus. The sequence continues at coordinate 89,572,678 of NW_026527013.1, forward strand.
CTGCTAACTCTGTCGTGAGAGTTCTCCCAGTAGAAAGACCTAGGACACAACTTTTATGCTCTGCTGCTGAGTAGGAGGGGACCAAGTACACAGAATTAGAATCACATTCCTTAAATAAAATATTACCTATCATGTGGATCATTGGAGGGGTAGCTTCAACCTTCATGAGTGTTGTGTTTTGTTTGGTATGCTAGATGGTCTACTTGACCACAACCCACTATCACCTTTTGCTATCTACAAGGCAAAGAGATCTGTACTTTGAAGCTGGACATGATTGGTAATCCCGTTTATCTCACTTGTACCCTAAAGATTTACAGAGCCATAAGTAAGCGTGTTATGGGAGCCAACAGCAGAAAGGAAGAAAAAGCCATTCCAAGAATAGACAAAATAGAAGGCAAAGAAACCTGAGAGAAATAGAGAGTATTGAAAGAGAATTCACTCGCAAAATAGAAAATATTTTATGTTTAAAGTACCCTCATTAAGGAAATTAGTAGATGAATTGAATAATGGGATTACTATTATTGAGACCTCAATTTAGAGCCTGAACCATCAATGAAAGAAATATTTTGTATGCACAATAGAAATTAAAAATATCGTACTTAAAAGAGAAATGCCAAGTCCCCTAGAAGACTGATGCAGAAGGTATTAATAAAATATTTTCCATATGGAGCAAATGGAGGATAAAAATTATTAAAAGTATTTCTATGAATTGTAAGACTTGAGTTCAGAGAATGAAAACAGTCACAAAATATCAGATGAAAGAGGAAAAAAGAAACAGATCTAGATACATAATATCATGATTACTAACTTTAACATGAGAATAATATCCTGCAAAAATTTTTCATATTTTTAAATGAATGAAACTGACATACTTTCATCCATTACTGAAATAACCTGTACAGACAACTGCTAAGAGGAAAGAGTCCAAGAATTTTAAACCTAACCGTGGGCAACAGTCCTCTGTCATAAAAAGGAAGGACATGTATTAATTCATACCAAGTAAGGAATGTTCGCAAACAAACAAAAAATGATCAGATATCTTAGATTTAGGAAAATAAAGAGACTAGATAACCATAGTTTGCAATATATGTGACGTAATCTATATAAATGACTAGGGGTGTTTAATTTGAGTTCTACCAATTTGACAATAAATTTCATATATTAAAAAAAAAAAATGAGTGCTACATTAGGATTCTTGAAATGGATGCTTTATTTTTCCCCTTATAAAAGTTAAATGTATGATCAATACTGCAAAATTTAAAAAAGTTTGGAGTATTAAGTATTTAAAAATTAGAGATGTATGCATAATTTCTAACTAAACCTTTAGAGATATTATAGTTTGTCTAATATTTAGTAAGAATACAATTTATAAATTATTACTTTTATATTTACCCTAGAGTTCAATCAAGTAACTTAGATTTACTTGTAAAAGTAGTGGTACAATGTACAAAATGGTCAGAGAACACTCTAGAGCCAAATATTTATTTCTCTTAACACAATATCCCTAATAATAATCCCTAAATGTATATTAAATGTTTATTATTTCACTATATGAAATTCCAAGTTCACAAGTGAATAAACAAAAATAAAAACAAAATTATGCCTGCCTCATTGTTACAGTATTGTCACTAAGGGTGAACATTAGAGGAAAATAACCTTAAACTGAACATTTTCATTATTCACATAAGTGCCTTAGGAGTCTGTGAGACTTAGTGAATTATATTAAATAACAATATAATTTAGTCAAGTACTAAAGTTTCAAATTCAATGTCAAATTCCTTACTTAAGATGGGTACACAGAATTCAATAAGGATTCCTAGTGTTCGTTAACATAATTAACATTTTCGAAACAAGAAACTGAGTAAGCTACATATTTTGCTTAACAAAGATCTTCAAAACAAATACTCTGTATATCTATAGCTACCTCTGCCCACCTACCTACCTACCTGTCAGGGAGGAGCTCTGATGATTTTGAGACCACAGCACAAAAAGCTTTCACCGATACCCAGGTGCTACATTGGTAGAGACAGAAACAAAAGAGAAAAAAACACAAAAGGATCCTGAAAAAGGTTGTTATCGGAGACACGAGAGACAACATTATTTCAAAGATAATTCCAAAACTATGAAATAACAGATGATACAACGTCCAGTGTACAAATACTCTGTTGGAATAGATGGATGGGAATATCGCACGTGGATGTGCTGCAGGGATTCAAATAAGGGAGAGAAGTCACAGAAAGTATTAGTGACTCAATCCTTTGGAGAGTGGAATTCAGAAGCCAAGAGATGAATTCAGTATGAAGGTAGGGTCAAAGAAATTCTCAGTCATGGCAGGAAGGATACAAGGTGAGAGTAGGGGAAACAAAACATCCCCTTGACCCTTAGCAAATGGATGCCTGCCTTCATTGCCATGTGTAATTCTGTGTTATAGTTGAACCTCCAGGTAATCAAAGTTAAGCGAAAAGAGAAAGAATGAAAGGTACGGGGACAAAAAGCCAGGAAATATTGAAAATAATTTGCAAGGTGGGTGTCCTGTCTTTTCACATTCCATCTGAAACTTTGATGTGCTACTGGCATATATATAGAAATAGGTGGATGTGCCGGTGAAGAGAAAGAGAGAAAGAAAAACATGACAGTAGAAAGCAATTTGAGAAAAAGCACTCGATGGAGAGTCGGGTTTGTTTTGTTCTTTTTATTTTAGCATATTTTCGTCTCCTTGATTCATTAAAATAGAAAAGTATCCATTTTATTCAAGTTTGAAATAGAATAGTCCGTTAACAATTAACTATAAGGTAAAAATGAGCTATTTAAAAAAGAAAAAAAATACATTTAGAAAAGGTAAAGGTATTTAGTAAATAATAAAGTGCTGATTGAAAAGAAATTGTGGGGGTGCCTGGGTAGCTCATTTAGTTGAGTGTCCTATTCTTGATTTTGGCTCAAGTCATGATTCCAGGGTTGTGGGATTGAGCTCTGTGTCAGGCTCCATGCTGAGTGTGCATTCTGCTTAAAATATTCTCTCTCTCTCTGTCTCTCTCTGTCTCTCTGTCTCTCTCTCTCTCTCTCTCTGCACCCTTCTCCCCCACTTATGCATTGTTTAAAATAAAAACAAAAATTAAAAAAAAATTGTGAGCTGATTGCTGTTAGTAGATTAGTCTTTATACACATAGGTGCTTGTAATTAGATTAACTATACCTTGGTTCATGGCACAGTATTTAAGTTGGTCTCTGAATGACTGTATGTGTGTTTGCATTTGTGTGTGTGTGTGTGTGTTTAAATTATAATAACATTCCTTCTAATGTGATTTTTTTGCCATTAAATCCTGTGTCCCAACCAGAGACAGCAACTTAACTACTGTACATAATTGTATACAATATATATGCCATATATATTATATATACTTGGTGTATAATATACATGTATATGTCACTGTACGTAATTGTCTTAGTGTGCTTTTTCCCTTAACGTTTTGTTACCCAGAGTTATCCATGTTGCTGTATGTAACAGCGCTTCATTCATTTTCACTTCTGTTAACAATTATCATATAAATATACCAAATTTTGTTCTTGATTGGGCATGTTTCTAGTTTTTGGTTATCCTGGAAACACTATTGTAAATGTTCTTAAACACTTTTTGCTTCTGTCTCCTTTCAAATAGAGAAAAACATTAGCCTTTTAGACCAGGGAGAACTGAAAGTTTTACCGCACCAGGCCAATGGTGCTACAATTTATCTCTTAACCAAGATTTAAAATAAATTAGTCACACCAGCTCCCGCCTAATGCCATCTCCCTTGGTTTGTTTCTATAATAGTGTTCTCTGTCCATGTTACTGTTTGTGGTCGTAGCTCTTTGATTTTGTAGAGAAAAAAAGAAAGCTCAGCTCAATAGAAGATGTAGGAAGTAAGTGAGCTACAGTTTCCTCATTCATATGGACTAGAACTTGAATGAAATTGTGGAAGGAGTGTGAACTATCATTCCAGAAAAGGCAGAGGCAGCTATTGGACTTGCTATTAACTAACCATCCCCAAATACCTTTCATCTCTTTCATTCAATGAGTGGCGAAGGCTTTCAGTACTAGCAGCACCTACGGAATTTACTGCTTTATCCCTATAGAATTTACGGACTAATCCTCTCAGCAGGAATGAAAAAAAAATTGCTAATGTATTTTCAATATGTCTGTATGCCAACTTAGTCTGAAAAGGGTAAGGATATTACGAATGCTTAGAAATATGGTTAGAAAGTTTGAAAAATTGAGTCATGTGAGTAAGACTACATCTTCAAAGTTAGCATCTAACTAACTCTTTGTGGTACTTGTAAAACATGTAGTTTGCTTATTACAAAGTAGAAGGTATATATTTATATGTCTCTATATATGTACCCCTATTTACATATCCTACTTAAGTATATAGAAGTACATATATATATTCTATTATAATATATAATTGTTCTATGCTAAAACTGTCTAGGCTGTATGTATTTTTTAATTAAAGTATAGTGGACACATAATGTTACATTTGTTTTAGGTGCACAACACAGTGATTTGACCAGTCTGTACGTTGCTATGCTCACCACAACTGTGGCTACCGTCTGTCACCATACATAATATTACAGTATCATTGACTATATTCCCTGTGCTGTGCCTTTTATTCCTGTGATTTACTCATTCTGCAAGCCTACATCTCCCACTCTTTTTCACTCATTTTGCCCATCCCCTTACCCTCTGCCCACGTGGCAACCACCAATTTGTTCTCTAAGAGTTTGTGTTTGTGTGTCTTTTTTTTCCTTGCTTGCTCATTTGTTTCTTAAATTCCACATGTGAGTGAAATCATATGAACTGTGTCTTTGATTTATTTTACTTATCATCATACTTTCTAGATCTATCCATGTTGTCGCAAAGGACAAGATTTTATTCTTTTTTCTGGTTGAATAATATTCCACTACACACACACACACACACACACACACACACACACACACACACATTCTTTATCCATTTATCGATCAAAAGATGCTTGGTTTTCTTCCATATCTTAGCTATCATAAGTAATGCTGCAATAAAAATAGGGGTGCATATATCCTTTTTAATCACTGTTTTTTTTTCTTTGGGTAAATACCCACTAGTCAGACTACTCAGTTATATGATATTTCCATTTTAAATTTTTTTGAGGGGCCTTCATACTGTTTTCTGCAGTGGCTGTACCAATTTACGTTTCCACCAACAATGCATGAGTGTTCCCTTTTGTTCACATCCTCACCAACACTTGTTAATTTGCTTTTAATTAACTTGTTAATTTTGATTCTGGCAGTTCTGACATGATACCTCATTGTGGTTTGGATTTGCATTTCTCTTGTGATTATTGATGTTGAGAATATTTTCCTGTGTCTGTTGGACATTTCTTTGAAGAAATGCCCGTTCAGGTTCTCCACCCATTTTAAATTGGATTATTTATTTGTCTGGTGTCGAGTTGTATAAGTTCTTTATACATTTTAAGTTTTAATCCTTTATCACATTTGTCATTTGAAAATATCTTCTCCCATTCAGTGGGTTATCTTGTCATTTCATTGATGTTTTCCTTCACTGTACATAAGTTTTTACTTTGGTTTGCTCCCAATAGTTTATTTTTGATTTTGTTTTCTTTGCCTGAGAAGACATATCTAAAAAAATGTTTCTACAGCCGATGTTAAAAAAAATTCCTGCCTCTGTTCTGTTTTAGGATTTTTAAAGTTTCAGGTCCCATATTCAGGTCTTTAATCCATTTTCAGTTTATTTTTACATATGGTATTAAGAGGTGGTCTAGCCTTATTATTTTACATGTAGCTGTTTAGTTTTCCTAGCATTATTTATGAAAGAGACTATCTCTCCCCACTGTATATTCTTGCCTCCTTTGTCGTAGATTCATTGATGGTACAAGTGTGGGATTATTTTTGAACTTTCTCTCATATTCTGTTGATTAATCTGTTTCTGTGTCAGTACCATACATCTTTGGTTTCTATAGTTTTGTAGTATATCTTGAAATTAGGAAATGTGAAATCTCTGGTTTTGTTTTGTTCTTCTTTCTCAAGATTGTTTTGGCTATTTGAGTTCTTTTGTGGTTTTATACAAAATTTACAATTATTCTAGCTTTGTGAAAATTGTTGCAAGTATTTTGAGATGGATTGCATTAAATTCATAGAGTCCTTTGGGTACTATGGAAAATTTAACAGTATGAATTCTACCAATCTGTGAGCATGGAATGCCTTTCCATTGTTTATGTCATCATCAATATCTTTCATCAGTGTTTTACAGTTTTCAGAGCAGTGGTGTTTCACTGTTTGGGTTAAGTATATTCCTAGTTTTTTTTAATTATTTTTACTCTAATTATAAGGGGAATTTTTAAAATTTCTTTTCTTGCTACTCTGTTATTCGTGTATGGAAATGCAACTGATTTTTTTTTTATATTAGGTTTGTCTCCTGCAACTTCACTGAATTCTTTTATTACTTTAAATAGATTTTTGGTGGTGTCTTCAGGGTTTCTTGTTATCCATATGTAGTGACAGCTTAATTTCTTCCTTATCAATATGGATGCCTTTTATTTCCTTTTCTTTTATGATTGCAGTGGTGAGGAATTCTAGTACTATGTTGAATAAAAATGGCCAAGTGGACATTCTTGTTTTGCTCCATAGCTTAGAGGAAAAGCTCTGAGTACCATTGAATATGATGATAGCTGTGTGGTTTTTTTTCATATAGACTCCTTCCTTTATTATGTTAACATATGCTTTCTTTGTTGAGAGTTTTATAATGAATAAAGGTTGAATTTTTTCAAATGCTTTTTCTGCATCTATTGACATGATCACATGATCTTTATTCTTCATTTTGATGTATCACATTGACTGATTTGTGAATATTGAACCATTCGTGCATTCTTGGAATGATTGCCACTTGATTGTGGTGAAATAAACTTTTAAAGTATTTTTGAAGGTGATCTATTCATGTTTTGTTGAGGATTTTTGTATCTATGCTCATCAGACATATTGGCCCGTAATTTTATTTTTTTGTGGTGTCTTTTTCTGGCTTTGATATCAGGGTAATGCTGGCCTCTTAAAATGTATTAAGAAGTTTTTTTCTTCCTCTTCTTTTTTTGGAATAGTTTTGGCAGAATAGGTATTAACTTTCCTTTAAATGTTCAGTAGAATTTACCTGTAAATTTATCTGATCCTGGACTTTGTTTATTGGTAGTTTTTTTTTTTTTTTTCCTACCAATTTTACTACAAATAACCAATTTGTTATTACCAGTCATTTAGGTTTTCCTATTTTTTCCTAATTTAGTTTTGGAAGATTTAAGCAGGAAATATTCTCATTGTTTCAGCATTAAAAACCACAAAAGACTATGTGCTGATCTAAACTCAAATAATAGTAAACAATGCTATATGCACTCTTACGCTGAACAGTGGTTTAAAAATGGCAATGTCAACTTTACATGTGGTGTATCACATCTTATGTCTAATAAAAGAACAGTGGCAATCAATTCCCAAGAGTTCTTCAATATGAAGGTATTAGTGCTTATCTAGTGCAGTACAGTAAAACTCTATGAAAAGCCATGTGTGTGAGCCCATTTTTCTTTGATTTTATGTCCTAAAAAGTCAGAAGGAACACTGTGCTCTGTTGCAAATCACTGCAAAAGAACTTGGGGAAGTATTTGATAAATGGAGATATGTAATATCATTATTTGAATTAAAGGTTTTTGGTCCTATATGGAATATTTAGTGCTTTATTTAAACTAGTTTTCAAAGGTAATATTTTAAAACACAGACCACCAGTATAGCATCTGTAACTTGCAAAGTGTGTGTGACATCTCAACTATCATACAAACCAGACATGTATGTAACGAACACACATGGCTCAAACTGTGTGAATCCAAGTGCATTCACTGATGTGGCGGCCTCAACTATCCAGAAGGTTCCTAGGAATGCAGAAGTCAGTAGTGAGGTCAGGAAGTCCATGTGCTAAGACAAATATCTCAGACACTGTCTCAGAGCCTAGTACGGTTTTCAGCACATTTTTTGCAAGTTTGATAAGACAGTTTCCCAGTTCACAGAAGCTTATAAATAGTAAATAAAAAGATGTATGGGGAAGAACTCAGTAGCTGCTGGTGGCAGACAGATCAAAGACAAGTCTTCAAGAGAGGTGAGGGAGATCGAGAATGATTAATGAGACCTTCTTACTCTTTAAAAGCTCACCACCTAGATAAGGATAGCTTGACTGTGAATGAAAAAGAGTAATTATAAAAATCAGAACACACGAAAAGGTCATTCTGTGGAAAGGCAAAAAGATTAATATTTTCAACATGCTTCAAATAGTTTACCTGCCCTTAAGGCCTCTGCTCTTTTCCTGTTCATTAAAACATTTGATACTTTTAATGATACCCTACCTCATTAAGCTAAGACTAACTTTCTATCCATCCACAGTATGTAAGCAGATAAGGCACACATATTATACTTGGGAAATCTATGAATGCTGCTTAAAAAAATAAAGATAATCTCTTTAAAAGTAAGCTTAACTCAGCAAGAAAATTACCTCCTTATAGAAGCCTGTTCTCTGACAACACTGGTCGGCATCTTCATGGCAATTTAAAACTATTTCGGTTCTTCCAAAGCTTTAGAAAAAGGTAACAGACCTTCTTAGGAATCTAATAGTGTACTCCTAGCGACTTGAGTGATGATCTCATGGAAGGCAAACAAGGAAGACTCAGGCTCTGTGGTTAAGGGAGGCAGTCTTTAGGATTTAGCAAGTAGATCGAATTAGCTCGTATATAGGGTAGCCACACGTGCATCACTGACGTCATCAAAAATAGTTAACATTTACCTATTTGGTTATTGCAGATTATAAGCTGCTCTCAGCTCTCTTCATGGTTACGGTAGTAGAGAAAAGCAGCCGATATCAGGTAAAAACTGTGCTTTTAGTCATCGCTTTAGGCTTTTTGACTATTTAAACTTCTTAACCTTTAGGATACATTTGAAAAGGAGCAAAAGCACCCAGTCACACATGTGCAAGAGTTGTGTTTTGAAGTAAAGCGTTATGAAAAGTTTAAAATCTGAGCACATTAAAATTAGCACATTCAAGCAAGTACATCGTTCATGGGCCAATAATTTAATTTTCACACGGCAAACAGTTTAAAACATCAAGTTAGTTAAATGAAGTTCGGATCTGTATACCACTTTTGTCTATGTGCCCACTGATTGTTGATCTAATTTAAAACTACAAATCATGAAAAAAATATACATATATATATATTGCTTTATGTTTACTAAAACAGTCGTACAAACACGGTCTCATGTTGTCCTCAAAACACAACACCTGGGGGCGCCTGGGTGGCTCAGTCGGTTAAGCGTCCGACTTCAGCTTAGTCACGGTCTCGCGGTCCGTGAGTTCGAACCCCGCGTCCGGCTCTGGGCTGATGGCTCAGAGCCTGGAGCCTGCTTCCGATTCTGTGTCTCCCTCTCTCTCTGCCCCTCCCCTGTTCATGCTCTGTCTCTCTCTGTCTCAAAAATAAATAAAACGTTAATTTTTTTTTTTTTTTTTAAACACAACACCTCACAAAGGTGTTGTTATTATAACCACTTTGTTTTAGGAAGGGAAAGAGAAGAAATACTTCTCAGATGAGCAATAATTATAAGTATTACCTTTTATTTAGCAGTCATTATGCTTTTCATACATTCATTTAATTCTTAAAATCGCTCCATAATATCTCCAGGTCATTAGAATAGATATTTAACAGATTTGATTTTTAATAAATGACTTTTGCCCAAGGTCACAGTTAGTAAGTGAAACCAGCGTTGGAAGGCAAGCCTACATAGTGCTGCACCTGTCTTAATATTTTATTTATATTACCAAATTTTATCCTAGTTTATCATCCCTATTTTACAAATTAGTAAATTGATATTCCAAACATGTCAGTGAACTGACGTTTGATTTAAAACCCAGACTTCTGATTTTAAAGGCTGGACTCTATCTGCATATTGTTGGCTTTGTACTTGAAGCTAATTAAATGCATTTGTCATATATATCTATCTATATCTATCTATCTATCTATCTATATATATATTTTTTTTTTTTTTTTGCTTTCTTTGTGGATCACACCAATACTTTTTTTCTACAACATGTCATGGAAATATCTGCAAACTGTATGACCTTGATGAAGTAACTAGTCACTATATCAAGTTTTGACTGGAGCATGTGACTACTTGATTAGGAAGAGTGAGAACAGGTTAATTTGTAATATAAACATGTACAGAAATATTACAACAGTGATTTTTATATAAATTCAAATGTCTCTTTTATAATGTACAGACACCCGAAGGGCACATATTTGTAAAGTAATTTGTTGGCCGTGCAATCTGTATGCAGTTGTTACGATGAGGAATGACCTTTTTCCTGCCTATGTTCTTTATTGCAACAAAAAAGAAAACAGTTAGGACTTATGCATTCCATCTCATTAAGCAGGTAATGTCTTCTATAAACTGGAACTAGTTCTAAGGTTGGTTTGTGTTAGCATTTTTAGATATTTCGGTGATTGTCACGGCCTGGTTGAATTGTAAGTGAATTACAAGATAGCCTGGCAACCGATCTTTCTTCTAAAATCCAGGGCCTTTTTGTTGTTTTTAAATTATGTATATAATCTAATTATATATATATATATATATATATATATATATATATATATATATATATATAATTTATAAGTGTATAAACTATATATATAACTTAATTATATATAATTTAATTATGTATAAATGATATATATAACAAATATATATATTAGCAATACATATGTGCTTTATATACATTGAGTCATTGTATGATGTATGTAAACAATTATGAGCTTTCTGCTATGGTTAATTTTTCCTCTCACAATATGAAAACAATTAAATATGAAAACATTGTTGATTTTTCTTGAGTTTTTTTGCATAAAAATAAATTCTCTTATTCTTTAATATACTTAGTTCCTAAAACATTTCTATGAGTTATACATTTCTAAAAAAGCCTGTATAAGTTACATATACAAAGGGCTAAATGGACATAATAGCAATATCTGCTCAAGATTTGCTAATACTCACCTGCAGTTTTTTGCCTATGTGTACCTGGCACTCTTTTACATGGTTTAAAATATCCCATAAGCCCCAAAGGCACAAAAATTTAGTACGTTTAAATTTTCTGTGTTCTGTAAATGCTAATGTGTTTTAAGGACAAATCTGTTTCTGCCTCGTGGTGCTTTGTTGCCCCAAATCAATGGAACAAGGACAAAGAAGCTTTTCTTGATGCCTTAAGTAAATAACCATAGACCTAATCATATAATAACTTTTCCAAGAAAATAATGGCTTACTCTTAAGTCTTTGTGCAGAAAGCACAAAGCAAGCAGAATAGCTCCAAGAGATTTTGAAGGTGAAATTCAGAAAAATATTATCGAGGATAATCTATATTTTAGGAGAAGAATTCTAGCAACAGATTAAATCGTAGGTAGGGAAAGCCTGCAGTGATGGTAGTAGCAAGCACAGTTTGCTTCCCTTGAAAATATGGTCTGAAAAACAGCCTTGGCGGTGAGAATTAACAAGTAAGCTTGAGAAACAACCGACTTTCCGATGTGGAAAAAATTGGTGATTTGATGAATCAGGAAGGTGGAGAGTAGAGGATCATTATCAAAGTTTATAGTCAGGTTTTCAGCATTCTCAACAGGTGTGGCCTTGGTAGAATTACAAGGTAATTACAATGGTTGAAGTTTTGTTGCTCATATGATAGTGGTTATTATAGTCAGGTTCGGTTTAGTTGGAGGGAATACAGGCGACGGTTTTGAATGTTAATTTTGAAGAAAAGCTCTCTATGTTCTCTTCATCCTGATATCCGAGGACTTGTATCATATTTTTTTTTCTAAATGAACCTCTTTTTGCCTCCTGAAACAAACAAAAGCATTGAAATTATTCTCTTACATTTCCCTTGAGGGAGAAAAAATTATCTTACTGCTGGGTTAGGATAGCCGCATGTTTTAAGCTCTGAGGGCACCGGGACTCCTGGTGCTGACTGGCTGGGCTTCTGGTTGATGAATGGGCTAGCTAGTGATCTAAAGCATACTGCTTAATGTTTGAAGTGCCTCTGGCAGCACCTAGGGCCAGCTTGTTTATTGATTTATTATTACTGGTACAAAAGTTTAAACAGCCTGTCGTGTCTATATGACCAGTAGGCTCTGAGAGACCACAGTGGAAGTATTTACTGACTTTCCTGCAATCAAGATTCCTTGATAAACTGAATAATAGCTCCTCAAAAGATATCCACATCCGAATCTCTGAAAATTGGTAATGTTACTTTACCTGGAAAAAAAAGAAGAAGGAAGGAAGGAAGGAGAAAGAAAAAAGAAAAGAAAAGGAAAAAGGATTTTGGACATGTGGTGATGCTAAGTATCATAAAATGGGGACATTGTCTTGGGCTACCCAAATGAGTCCTAAATATAATCACATATATCCTTTTAAGGTTAAGGTTAGAGGAAAATTTGACCCTCAAGAAGAGGAGAAGGCAATGTGATCGTGAAGGCAAAAATTAGAGTGACGGAATCACTTTGGGAAGCCCGTTCTTTCTTTAATAGCCAAGCAGTGATGGCAGCCACCAGAAGGTGGAAAGAACAGATTCTCCCTCAGAGCCTCCGTTGGGAGCACAGCCCTTGCTGAAAACCTTGACTTGGGTGCTGATTTCAGTCTTTTGGCCTCCAGAACTGTAAGAGACCACATTTTCGTTGCTCTAAGCCACCAGATCAGTAGAAACTTACTATAGCAGCCACATGAAATGAATACAGCTTTACACACACATCTAGGTGGTTTGTTATCCAGAGACAAAGTGTACTGTGTGAGTAAGAATTGTCCCAGGGGAGTCAAGCTTCAAGTCTGTCGGGCTCTGTCACTTGCCTGTGCTTTCTTTCTGTACTGTACCTTACCATTTCCCTGTCTCAGAGCCTGAGTGAAAGTGCTCTGTAGAGGTTCATGAGTCCTGCCGGTTATCTGACCTGTATAATCTTTGCAGGTCGCATTATGAAGGCTTTTGTAATGATTCCTGACTTGATACCTTAAGTAACGGCTGAGGCTTGTTTGGGAGGAAGAAAGAGGAAGAACATGGGAAAGGGTGGTCGGGACGACTTCAGGGAAGTCTTTGGGGTGAAGCTGGGCAAACATTGTGAGCATACTGATGCCATTTGCTGTTAATAGATCCCAGGTCTGGGAACGTCTAAGTCAAATAAAATAGAAATTCTAATGGCCAGAAAGTCTTAGCTACTCGCATCTTTTTTTCTTTTAACAAAAATGAAAGGAACTGAGAGGTAGTCCAAGAACGCTCCAACCGTAGAGTTACCAGTGGTAATTGAATTTGTATGTGGAAGGGAATATTCATTTCCAAAAACAGGATTAACAAATAATTGTTTCAATAAAAATGGTTTCTGTCTAATAAGAGTCAATAAAGTAATTCTGTAAATCATAGGAGAAGGGATTCAGTTGATTAGAGAAACTTGGGATCTTCACTGGTAACGCATTTCTGTACCCCTATTGAAATGGGTTTTACACCTGAGAAACCAGGAAGCTCTTTCCCTGTGTTAGCTACTGTCGAGTATGTTCAGACTTTCTCAGGACCCTCACTTTGCTTCTGCTTTTGCAGAGGTATAGACAGAAGGAGTAAATTCCAACCTGCTAAAGCTAGAAAAAAAGTAGAAGTATATAACACATGGCCTAAAGAATAAAACTATCCAACTCTTGTGAGGCTACTGAAGTCTTGTGACTGCAACTAACCCAAAGCTACTTTTATGACAGTGTGGACGTTTCCTCTAATTCATGTCTTTTTGTTTGTTTGCTTCTTTGTCTTCCAGAAGTGATAGCTGATGCTATGCTGAAATTGGCACCAGCTCCTTCTGTGACTTTATTGATTTGTTTTGGTTGTCTTCTTGTCAGTTCACACCTTCATCACCTCGGCATGAACTTTGCAATTGCCCTTGTTACTTAGAATTCCATAGGTTAGATGAATTAAGAAGTTAAAGTAATCTTTCCAGTACAGATTTATGTATCAAAATAAGTCACACATCAACAGTTGGGCATTCAAAACATATTTTCCTAATGAAAAACTATTTTGTAAATGATAGCCCAAGCCTATTCAATCCACAATCCAGCTGAAATTACAGGCATGTTAAATAAAATGCAAAAGAAAAAAAAAACCTCATTGTGATACCATTTTTAATATCATAAAATGTTTTAATTATAGAATATATTAAAATAACTGAGAAAACATTGTTCTGACATTTTTAATAGCTTTATTGAGGTATACTCATTACACAAAACCTGCCTATATTTGATATGTACAATTTTATGTCTCTATGCATATGCATACACAGTGAAATAGTATAGTCAATGTAATAAACATATCCGTCACCACCAAAAGTTACCTTGTGTGTGTGTGTGTGTGTGTGTGTGTTGTAAGAACATTAACATGAGATCTAGCCTCTTAACAATTTTTAAGTGCACAATAATTGTTGACTGTAGGCCCTACGCTATAAAGTACATCTCTAGAACTAATTCATCCTACACAACTGATATTTTATATCACTTGACTTTTCTCTGTGTGTGAGGACAAAGTCATGCCAAACTTCCCTGAGTGGGGCTGAAAAATTGGGGAAAAAAAAGATTTGAATTATTCAGAAAAAAGGAAAAAAATAATAAAAATGGGTAAAAATACAATTAAGCTATAAAGAAGTATACAGATGGTTGATTAAGAATGTCATGGAAAGGGAAAGATAGTGAATCTACTAAAATTCTGAGAGATCAGCTTGAGAGATTGGGTGGCCTGGATGTTTCGCTAACTCCTCAAACTGTACAAGAACCACTAACGAGTCATTTAATTTATGCAGCCTTACAGGCTTTAAAATTCTGATTACACTAAAGATAAATCTGCAGTCCGTTAAGAGCTAATTCCACTTAAAATCGTGTTCAGTAAAGGAGAAGATTATGAGTCTGAGTGATAGAAAGGCCAGGGTCTCTTGGCACTTTCCCCAGCAGAGGACCCAAGGTAGTTTGTATTGGCAAAGTTCAAACGACTGAAGGATTTCTTGAATCCTGAAACGTGATATCTGGTTAGATCTAAACTTGCTGAAATTAAACTACAAAGCAGTATTTCAATTAGCAGGATTTGGTAAAACAAGTGTAGAAGGCTTGCACGTGCAAGCATGGCTCAAAGTAGAAACTTAACATGAAAGCTTTGTATGGTTGTTATTTTTCTCCCTACCTGGATGTTCTCTTGAAATGAATGTGATGCCTGCATGGGAATTTCACATATCAAAATCATCCGGGAAAAAATGTGATGCAAATTTCCTTTTTGGTTTTAATCGTGCGTGCTTGATGGCACCATGTAGAATTACCTAAGCCCGCTCAAGCAATAAATTTGTAACATCAGCTCTCCGAGGGCGCCAGAAAATGTTAGTTTTAATTAAGAATCTATAAGATACAGGTATGTTAGTGCCCACAAATCCTTTTTCATCATCTTGTATGATCTGTAAAATTAACTGATAGATCCTAAACACAGACTGTAGATTGATAGTGTTAATAAAGTTATTCCTATGTCCCCTCTATAGCACTGGCCATACCTGATTGGTATTAATAACTCACACTGTGATATATGCTCCAGGACATTAGTTTTCTGTAATCACTTTGGCTGATGTTGTCTTTTCAATTTCCATTTTGAAAGAGAGGTTTGGCTAGTCGGGTCAGTTTGTATTTATGTAGGATAGAATTCAGTACACATGTACTGCTCTCCCACAAGGATATCGAAATTATCTTGTTTACTACCGCAACTTGGTAAGAAGCAATTGAGATTTGATTGAGTTGGAAACTGTTTTTATTTATTCTATTGATGGTATGCTGTTGATACCTCAGTCTGAAGACAAAGTTAAAACTAAAATACAAATATTGAATGGTCCTATGACTACACAGGATGGCTGAATAAGCCAAATTAAGTACAGGGTCAGAGAAAAGTGGAGAAATTCTCATGTACAACTTAGACAAAAGCTTCAAGAGACAAAGTTGTCCCTCAGACACCAAGAATAAGTTCTTGTTCTTGCCAGTTCAAAAAGCAAAACAAGAAGATCAAAGATTAACTGAATCATTTGTTTTTTGGAGAAATTAGAAGCCATATCTAGTAATTTTATTAACTGATATTTCCAAATTTACCAAATTTCCAAATAAAAACTGAATTTGCATGTAACACACAAGTTCAGAAGACTCTCAAGGGTTCCAAAGTGCCATAGCACAGTGGAGCCTCTGGGTCCTTCTGATTCCCCCCTTTCAAATGATACTGAAGGGCTTCCGCAGTATTAACATTGTGACTGGAACCCTTAGGTAAAGCCCAAGACAGACAACCGATACCTTTTGGGATTCTAAAACTTACTTGACACAGCTTGAAGATAACAGCTTTTGAAAGACAATTTTTGGTCTATTGCTGAAATTAGCTGCAATTGATTCTATTAAGAAAGTCGTAAGTCTATTTTGAGACCTGAAATGTCCATTCTTTCTTCATTTATCTGAGACCATCATTCCAACAGAGAAGGAAATGTGCAGAAGAGTTTTTCTTTATTAAATGAAATGACATATTCAAGAACACGTGATAGAGGACCACTGGAAGTATCCAATCATGAAGACATGATTACTATGCCATTTAGCCTTACAACTCATCTCCTTCAGGTATTTCTAACCCTGTAGGTGAATGGGCCAATTCCTACAATTAGCTATTAGATGATGCCAAGCTTCAGGACAGTAGCCCAAGAGTGGATAGCGGACCCTCAACCTGGGAAACAGCTGCATTACAAAATACTCATTGTTGTCATCTGACAATAAAAAGGATAGATCTGCTGGATGAGTAGAATTAACATTGGTACGTTTGTGGCACCACATAAACAAGGCAATTACAATGTTAACATGGTATGGCTTTTTATTATTTTTGAGCAGTAGCCAACGGACTGATAAGAAGGTCTGAACCTAGGGCCTTGGTGGATTGGAAAATAAAAGGAACACCAGGTGGGGTGCTATGTTATGGAGGTGCTTATAAATTTGAAAGGAAATATCAAAATGTGGCAAGATGAGAGTAAACCTTACTCCAGAATATGGTCCTTATTCCCAGGATGAAATGTTTTTGTTTTAGCTGGATGCTGGGGTTTCAAAAAGTATTAATAGAGTCTTTCCATACTGGCTACACGAGACCACTACATTCTCTGAGACTCTTTGACCTCTCCTGTCTTGGTTCTGTTCTCAATACTCTGTGAGTCATTTTCTTTAATCATCATTTAGATCTCCCCTGTGTCTACAGAATTCAGCCCTCATTCAAGTACTGCTGCTTTCGCAACGATTATTTCAGTATTTTTCGTGGCTTTTTTTAATTCTTCCACATAGAAGACATCACCAGGTCTGTAGGGCAAAAATCTCTTTAAGCTGGGTTTAACTTTTTAGATGGTATTCTCTCTAGTTCTGGTATTAACATTTTCTAAGGTGACATTCCTTCTTACTTGCTTGATTTATTGTTCATTTCTCCCCCCGTAGAGCTCATAAATCCATTCTTTTTAACTCTCCTAATTTTTAACATTAACCATTGTTTTCACCTCTAAAACACAGTGCATCCTTATACTTTCCTATTCTTGATAAATTTACATCAGCAAATGTGTAAACTTAACATATCCTTAGGTTAAAATCATGCAGGGGAGTGTACCCTATTTATAGTCTAGGGCTAATTTGGCGATGACGAGTTCATCAAAAAATTATATTAGAATTTTGTTCTAGAAGAACCTCTAAAAGTAAAAAAGTTCATTTAAATCTGGGAAAACAATATAATATATTGTATACACAATAATATATATGAATATATATGATGATATGGCATCAGAATTTTATGGAAAATTTGTTTTTAACATATGTGTCATCTAGCTGCCTATGTATTCGTGACTGCTTCTATTTACATATTTAGTAGTCCTCTAAGGATCCAAGCCTTTGTTTATATTTTATTTTGAGAAAAAAAATATGTATTTATCCCTTGGAACTTTCCTTTTCTTCCTTTTTATGCTGGTGGGAGGTTTTACGCTCATTGTCACAAGAGAGGAATGTTAGAACTAAAAAAAAAGTAAGCATTTGTACATGTCTTTGCATTTAGTTTTGAAAGCTTAAGTGCTTAGGAGAAGAGAACTTTCAGGGACATAATGAACATGTTGAAGAAACTATACACACACACACACATACACACACACACACACACACACACACACACACACACACACACACAGAACAATAAAGGTATTTCCTTCAAGTCAAGGGAAAGGCCAGGAAGACGGACCTGTCCGGTGGTGGGGTGCTGTGCAAATAGCAAAACCATTATGAAGGGTAGCTTCACAAAACATCTTAGCATCCAGGGATTCAAGAACACCCTGACATCTGCATGCATCAGAACTGTATGGCAGCTGTAAGAGGGCTACCAGACTACTCTGGATTGAGAACCTGGAGATTCAGCAGTAACCTGTGTGAACTGATGAAAGACCAACACACAACCTCTCTCTCCCCCCAGCGAAGACTTGGCAAGGCCTGAGACTGAAATAGAATAAATTCATGGGGATTTTTTGGTCGGAAATCAAACAGAGTTCTTGAAAGTAATATTTTTTTCCACAATAATAAGTGCTGTGTTTCTTGAACAGCGAGATACGGAGAAAACTTCCTACCCATTGGATTTACTAGCTGCTCTTGCAGAATTCTTCCCCTTTCACAGACAGTAAGTAGGTATGAGGTATATATATACGTATATATGTGTATATATGTGTGTATATATATATATATGTGTGTATATATGAGGCATATCTTCACTAGTTCTGGTACACCTTTGACCATTTGAAGAAGTATCTTTTGATAATTCAGTGAAAGCATTTGGTATTTCAGTTAATACTTTTTTGTCATGTAGTCAAGTTTTCATCCTCAAGAGGGCACTTTAATATAAGCTAAATCCTCTCCCAGAAGTGTTTTCAATGGTCTGTGGGCAGAATGCTTAATTTTCACTGAGCATCTGTCTTTCAATATGATGTTTTCCATATGCAGTGTCTGTACTCTTCATAGTGTATTGCTAAAAACTAAATAGAGTTGTCATTGTGTAAGATGTAGGATTTTTTTTCAAGATAGGTAAATTTACATCTTCTCTTTTTCTTTTTTGTCCGTTTCCCCGTTGAGATAAGCTTTGTCAAATCATCAAGAAAGCAGTGGGTATTTTGGCTCTGTGAATGCTATGTAAAATTGAACACATGAGGCTCGGTCGATTCTATGGTATTATTTTTCACATTGTTTTCTAGTTTTCACATGTTTGTATTTTAATCGAATCTGTGTTTTTGGTAATAGCTCAATCAAGTTATAAATTCCCAGCAGAGGAAGCTTCCTTTTCACTCTGAACAATGAAGGTGTTGGGAGAAGTTCCAGCATACTGTCAGAGGGGAAAAAATAATTTTCCCTCTATTCTCCTAGGTTCTTGTCTGAGACTCCTGTAATAAAAGATTAATAGGAGAAAAAACAAACAGAAATTTAACAACATATGTATCTCCCGTATACACGAGAAATACCCAGAAAGACTGAGTTAATGCCCCAAAATGGCCCAAGCCACCACCTTAAATTCCATCTCCATCCAGCTAAAGTAAAAGATGTTGAGGAATGGGAGCCAGTTATGGGAGGTTACCTGGAAAAGCACTGTAGACAAGGGTAAGGTTGTTATGCAGATTTAGGTTTTCACCTTCCCCATTGATAAGAGTTTCTAGAGTGTAGTCATCCTTCTCTTCCTGGGAGAGGGAGACCTTTTTAAAAATGGAGATTTTCCTTTTGAATATAAATGTATCTTCCAGAAGAGTAACTTTTACTCACTTTTTCCGTGTCTGCTGTTTCTTAAAAATATTCAGCTTAATATAATCCTTATGCCAAAGAGACCTATTTGGGGACGGCAAATTCTCCCTTTGGCCATCAGTGCCAACTCAGTGGTAAATATTGAGGTTGAGACAGCAATAGGCCAGCCTCAGGCTGATAGATCCCAAAGGAGACCAGGGATGGAAAAGAATAAAGATGCCTCAAGTTATTTGAAATGGACTTTCTTTTTTTTTTTTTTTTTTTTTTTTAATGTTTGTTTTTGAGAGAGAGAGAATTTGTGTGACAGGGAGAGGAGCAGAGAGAGAGGGAGAGAGAAGATCCAAAGCAGGCTCTATGCTGACAACAAAGAGCCCACTGAGGGGTTTGAACTCACAAACTGTGAGATGGTGACCCAAGTCGAAGTCAGATGCTTAACCAACTGAGCCACCCAGGTGCCCCAAAATGGACTTTCTTAATAAAATATCTTACTTAAGTATTATATTTCAACTTCACTGGTGTTAAAAATGGTACCTGTACTTACTTATTTGGAATGTTGACAAATAAACATTGAAGGATAAAATGTTGCTAAGATTTTGATGTCTTTGATATGTTTTCATATTTAAGTTTGCCAAGTTTCAAATATTAACCATCATTTCCATGATTAACCATCAAGGTTAAATATAACTTTGTCTAGAAGTTTTTTGCTATCTTTCAACAACTAATTTTAGTAGCAGAATGTTTTTATCACTCTTAAAATTAGGTTCTATGTAGGTTAGTTATTAAAAGAAAATAATCAGCATATAAATCTTATAGAAAACAAAACTGAAAAACACCAGTAAAATTTTGAAAATTGTATTTGCAGCGGACTGTCTTATTTGCTGATCTCAAGACTATGTAAGCAGAAAATTATAAGGAAATGCTTTCCATGTCTAAAATTGTTTTCATAGGATCCTTATCCAACATTGTACTATATTTCTTGAATTTAATAAGCATCCGACTCTTGATTTATGCTCAGGTCATGATCTCTCAGTTTGTGAGTTCAAGCCCTTCCCTAGGCTGTGTGCTGACCGTGTGGAGCCTGCTTGGGATTCTCTCTCTCCTGCCCTCTCTGTCCCATTCCACACATTCTTTCTTTCTCTCTATCTCTCTCAAAGGCACAAGTAAAATTGTTTTCATTGGATCCTTATCCAATATCGTACTATATTTCTTGAATATAATTTTAATATAACTACCACTAAGTGTCTGTGCTAGTCACGTCACTCAATTTTTTATCCCAGTTTCCTTCTTTATAAAGTAAGCATTCCAACTCAAAAGTTCCTACTCAAAATTTCAACTGCAGGTGTCAATGTACTTATCAGGATTAAAGTTAAAATTTGGTATGAGGTTCTTGGCAGCTAGCAAAAAAGGGAAAAGAAAACACTGCTCTGTGTTTTATGTTGTCCCTGGTGATCAAATTACCTTTAGGTTCAGTACACAAAATAGTGTGTACTTTTGAATTATGGTTGGATTTCTTTTCTGGGGCCCAGGAGGGATCAAAGGTTACTAAAAAAGCCACAGTGATGTGTAGAATCTGGGGTGCTATATTCGATCTCAGGGAGCAGTAAGTGCATAGAACTGGCACAGAGATCCTTGGCCAGTGGCTATCCTCTCCTGGCATAAGACAGGTTGTAATAAAAAAAAAAAGTCACTAAAGACTAGAAATAAGAAATATCCATAGATAGGGGCGCCTGGGTGGCTCAGTTGGTTAAGCAACTGACTCTTGATTTCAGCTCAGGTCATGATCTCTCAGTTTGTAAGTTCAAGCCCTTCATCGGGCTCTACGCAAACAGTGCAGAGCCTGCTTGGGATTCTCTCTCTCCCTCTCCCTCCCCTTTCCCTGCTTGCTTGCACTCTCTCTCTCTCTCTCACTCAAAATAAATAAATAAACTTTAAAAAAGAGAAATGTCCATAAATAAAATAGTTACTAATGTGTGTCATGTCCCAGGTATCTTCCTTGAAAATATGACTGCAAAACTACTCAAAGGATATGTGTATGATGGGGCCAGCAGATTTCCTTGGAGAAGTATGAAAAAGAAAAAAAATAATAATAATGACACTCATGCCCAGGAAATGTGTGAAAATCCAAAGCAAACAAAATAGGTAAACACAAAAATTACAACTAATTACACTTCACCTGGCAGTCCAACAAGCATATGACCCTTAAATTAATTGTATTGCACATTAAAAACTGATACTGTGGCCCCTTAATCCCTGCTGTATTTGAGATCACTCATTCTTAATAGCTTTGAGAGCTTCAATTATGTCAGGATAGTGAATCTCCAGGAAATTCTCTTTACTCACAGACATTCATTAGGCCTTGAGGATCATGGCACTGGAGATTTTAGTAATTGAACTTACACACACCAGCTGGGTTGCCCAGAGTGGCCTCTATTCCAAATACTGGTTTTATCTTAAAGCTATTATGAGCATTAGTAGATATTAGTTAAAATATAATTTCCATAAAACTAACAAGGTTGAGAGTTTAAAGACGCACAAATATGATTTTATGAAACATACCTTTATAGGACTGTGTCTTAGGGATGGTAAAAAATAGTAAAGGAATTGTACTTTTCTTCTTCTAAAGTTAAGCTAAACTCTTGAAGCCCCAGTTAATTGGGTGTCAAGATACCAAACAATAGGAAGGACTGATAAGCATTCAGTGAACTCTCTTCCCAAGAGAACTTATGTTAGATAAATGATAAGTGAACTTTAAAGCATTAGGTTTTCTGTCTCCTCTTAACCTTTAATTCATTTAAAAGAAAGCTTCAGGTACCAAGCAGAGATCCAAAGAAAGATTAGCAAATGAGAATTGGTCCGTTCCTCTTTTCCTGGTACAATGTTTCAATGGTCTAAAATTGGCCAAATAAATTCATAATACAGGTTTTGTCACCTTTCTTCCCAGAGCAAGAGGTAAACAAGTGACAAAACCTTACTATTTTGCCACAGTACACATAGACTCACTTCAGAAAAAGTGATGTATATTATAAATACATGTGTATATGATACATACCAATATATCTTATATAACCATTTAATCACAAGACAGTGATATTTTCTCCCATGACTTTAAATAACCTCAGGTACTTGCTTATTATATTCTCTTGAGAAAATACTTTCTGAAATGTATTCTTCATATTATCATTATGAATCCACGGAACTGCAATTTGATACCAAAAAAAAAAAAAAAAAAAACATAGGAGCCACTACTAAGGCTTTTCTTGGGGGTAGAAAGCTTAAAATAATGTCTGAAGAATCTACTATGCAGTCAGCATAGAAAGGATTACTGGAGTTTGCTCCAGAGATTGAAAATAAATTTCTCAGAGATATTTAAATGAATAATAATCTATAATGGATGAGTGTTGCTACCTCTGTAAGTCATCTATTATAAAAAAAAAAAAAAAAACAAAAAACAAAAAACAAAAAACCCGCAATTGTGCAACTGAAACTGAAAAGACCTGAAAAATATCAAGATGTTCCATGGGGCTGGAACATGCCTTAGGGTTTCCGGAGAAAGAATGTGTGAAGAGAAAAAGAAGTAGGGTCATGCGCTGAGATACATACATATTCTACAAAATCAGGAAGTAAATACATCACTTCTTTAGGAAAATTGACAACGGGAGAGGACCACTCTCTGCCTCTTACTCATCTCATTAGCGCTGGCTTACGTATATTACCCACATAATGGATATGTGTCTCACAAGGAAAGACACTTGTGAGGTTGAGCTGGTATGACCACAGATCTTTTAAGATAATCAAATTCCACCCCACTTTGTAAGTTTGTTTTTGTCTAGAAGCATTAAACTTAATCAGAACTCCTCTGAGAAACGGGAGAATCTTTGTAGAAAAACACTTGGATACTTTGATAAAACCAAGTTTTGGAACTTAGGGTACAGCATGAAGGGGCTCAGATGTGAGATAAACTAAAGGAGCAAGAAAGAAACTGAGATTGTAAGACGTAAAAGGTGAAGCCAGAGAGATGAGGAGTGTCCAGAGTCCACTTCTTCCTCTTGAACTTCAACACTTTCCGGTCTGGCACATGTGCACACACACACACACACCCACACACACAGGTACCCAGACCTCACAATATTGGAAGTGTCTGTGGAAATGAGAAACAGCACTTACCGGGCTAGCGGAGGTGGAATACAGGCAATACTCACATATCTAAGAGAGCAGAAAAGCATGGCCAATTCAGTGAAGTTAAGTAAAAAGAAAAAGATTTTTGACATTACAGGCTTTCATTATGGTGGCTAAGCCAGCGCTAATGAGATGAGTAAGAGCCAGAGGGTAATCTAGCCAGCCGATACCTGGCTTACATACATCTCTAAATGCCTATGTTTAGTAAACACATTAGTTCTTACCATATCAGTTTGATAAGCACCATTCTCAAAGTCCTGAAGAACTGAGAGAGTGAGTTTTGAATCTGCAGATTTTAAGGACAAGTCCTTTGGCCTCTGGTCAGCGACAGGCTTCACTCTGTAACATCTGAAAATTTTCTTTTCTAATGTCTAAAAATAAATGAGAAGATATGAATAAGAAACTAGATATTACAGGGATCTAGATGTAAGTTGCTGAATTTCTAAATGAATCATTTTCTTCAAGGAATTAAACTTCTATGACTGTGACAGTGAGTTCTTCTGGCATTCATTTTTTTCTATCCATGCTCCCAAATAAATGTATGTAAGAAAACGCTCCTGCTCCCTATTATGAAACTTAGGAAAATAAAAGCAAAGTGAAACCATCAAAATAATCACCAAAAATAGACACGAGGTGATCATATATTACGGCTAATGAAAAAAAAAAAAGGCACAAAACATGGTTTAGGTTGGCATAATGCAAAGTGACTGGTGGCAAAATGTGTACGTGTGTTTGTGATAGGGAAGGTGATAACTGATGAGTGTAGTCATGGAGTGATCTGAGGTCAGCCAAGTGAAGAGAAATTTTGGAGATACGACATTGCATGTGTAGATGTGTGAGTCATAGGTAGGCTGCCATGTTTCAGACCCAGGAGAAGAAACGATTTCTCTAAGATGTTAAGCATAGAAGAAAAAATACAGAGGCATAATGACAGAACCATAATTGAGAATTCTCCCAAAACCTTGAGGATGACTTCAACTGTATTTCTTTAAAACCGAAAGCATGACCTCACTTTCAGCCTGTGTGTTCCTTTCAATCTAAAGAGAGTTTCTTACAGGCCACATCTTTTGGGCATTGACTTGTTGTTTGTTTGTTTTGTCTTCTTTTTTTATCCATTCAGCCACTCAACGTCTTTTGATTGGTGAGTTTAACTTACACTATTTATCAGTAAAGACATACTGCTGCCATTTTGTTAACTGTTGTTTGTTTTGTGGTTCTTTTATTCATTTATTCTTGCGGTCTTTGTAGATTGTGTGTGTGTGTGTGTGTGTGTGTGTGTGTGTGTGTGTGGTGATATGCTTTGATTGTTTTTACCTTTTGTTATCTACTGTATATTTTTCCTCTGTGGTTACCATGAAGCTTGCATCAAGCCTCATAGTTATAAGTCAATTTTTTTTACATTTTTTTAAGTTTATTTATTTTTTGAGAGACAGAGCATGAGCAGGGGAAGGGCAGAGAGAGAGGGAGTCACAGAATCCGAAGTAGGCTCTGGGCTTTGAGCTGTCCGCACAGAGCCCGATGTGGAACTTGAACTCACAAACCGCGAGATCATGACTTGAGCCGAAGTCAGACACTTAACCAACTGGCCACCCAGGTGCCCCAGTTATAAGTCTATTATTAAACCGCTAAGAATTTTCAATCTCCTACAAAAGCCCTACACTTTTATTTCCACCTCCTCACACTTTGTTATGGATGTCAGAGTTTTATTGTATGTCAGCTAACAGATCTTTGTGGTTATGGTTACTGTTAGTACTTTTGACCTTTTATACTACATTTAAAGGTGATTTCCACGCCACCATGACAGCATTCCAGTATTTTGTGCTTGTGTGTATATTTTGCCTTTACCAGGGAGATTTGCACTGCCATATACTTTGATGTTGCTGCTTAGCGTGTATTCATTTTAGTTTGAAGAACTTCCTTTGGTAGTTCTTTCTGTGCTGGTCGACTGGGGACAAACTCTCTCAATTTCCGTTTGTCTTAGGGAAGTCTTTATCTTTCCTTTATTTTTGTGTATCACACTTGTAAATATATATGAAGTGCCAGGCATAAATGTTGCTGAAGGAAGACATGGAATAAAAAAGAGGGAGAATAGGGGAAGAAGGGAAAGTACAAGGGAAATATGAATAGATGCAAGAAGAGAAAGGATAGCTTTCCAGGAAGTGAGGTCTCTTAGGTCTGCACATTGTCATCTACTAGCATCCAAGTCTAGAACTTTTCCCTTCAGGCACAATAGTTTTTATTTAAAACTAGGACTCTAGCAAGTGTCTAAGAAGCCTTTTACCCCCTAAACCCATTCTCGAGTTGGCCGTTCCCCAACAGTTTTCCTTCCATAGTTTGAAAGAATTTGCGCTTAGTAATGGAATGACGGGTTGGAAAATTGAGGAGACGTTATCATTGCTGAAACAACCAGAGTTCTGAAGGCAGAGAAGCCTGTTTCTGAGTCTGTATCTATCCACACAATGCACTGTGAGTTCATTGTCTGGTCTGCCAGTATTCAAAACACAGCCTTCGACTGAACAAAAGTAACAGAAATCCAAATTTAAGCAATTAGCCTGGCATACTGTAGCTGCCGGCAGTGTGCATAGCTTGACACGGTCATTAGTTTTTATGCTGTTTTTAGAGCAAATGTGTTACCAGAAACCCAATTTACTCCTGACAGAATACTATTAGGCAACCAAAGCATGAACGCTGTCAAAGGCTTTCTCTAAGTGAAACAGGCTGCTGACATAAGGTGCCCTGCTATCAAAAATATATTTATGCACTTAGGGATGTTTTCAATACTTTTTTTGTTGCCTCCTTATCCATTCCCATAACTATCTTATTTTCTCTACTAGTGTTATTTAACATTAACAAGGAACACTTTTTCTTGGTTAACATTCTTACTGCATGGATAGTGGAGCCCTGTTTTAAATGATGGTGGCACAGCTGGCCAGCATATCGGTGGTGACATAAAATGAGAGTAACGCCAGCGTATGCCCAGTGAGGAATAAGGTCACAAGCAACGAGCGATGACTGAGAACTTCTGAGCTTGGAAACTTTGCTCAAGTGCCTTCAGCCCTTGCCCACCCAAATCCTAGCCTATGAAACCTCTTCAAACAACATTTGAAAGGCATGTCACAAGATGACAAAAAAATCTCAGTGCGATGAACATAAGGATATTGTAATATAATGTACTTTCTGACTCTCCAGCAGCAAAACAGCTGAAACGCTGGTTGTTAAAAGAGCCAAAAGTCACTTCTTTTCTGATTAGCATTTAGAACCTTGTTGCAAGATTAGAGAACGTTTCTCCTGATTTACCCCAAGATATTGTTAGTACGAGTTTCTCAAACAAAGAGGGGTTGTAGGGCTGGGGAAAGAAAAGGTTCTGTGACAAAAAGGAAAGGAAATGGGAGAAGGCATAGTATGTTATGGAAAAAATGAGAAATTCTGTGTTTAGAAAGCCTAATACATGAATTTTGTCACAGAAAAAGAGACTACCAAATTACCCTTTGCTCATATTTTAAAGAACATTTGCTAGATCAGTAATGATAGGTAGGTGATAGATTTATAGCTAGTTAAATGATTGATAGCTAGACAGAAGATTAATAGATAGATAGATAATAGATAGATAGAACAAGCGTTTAGTAAGTTCTGTATTCCAGGCACCATACCATTCAGGTTCTGGAAATATAGTAGTGAATAAAATAAATATCTTTATGCTATCAAGTGGTTAATATTTCCTTAAATGTTTATTTATTTTATTTTGAGAGAGAATGCATGAGCAGGGGAGGGGCAGAGAGAGAGGGAGAGAGAGAATCCTAAGCAGCCTTGGTGCTGTGAGCACAGAGCCCAACGGGAGCTGGATGCCACGAACAGGGATATCATGACCTGAGCCAAAATTAAGAGTTGGACTTTAAAAGCCTGAGCCACACAGGCACCCCTTAAGTGCCTAATATTCTTATGCGAATGACTCACGGTAAGAATCTTTGTAAGGATACATCCTAAAAAACATAATAAAATGAAAAATAAAACAAGCTCCCATGATAGCAAGCAAATGAAATGGATGTGGTCAGCATTAGATTAGGAGGTTAAGAAGATACTTAACATTTGTCTAAGGAGGTGACACCTGAGTTCGTCATGTGCAAGTAAGGCTGAGAGATGCTTCTGGCAGAGAAACAGCACTTGCAATGACCCTGAAATAATGAGCTCTGGGAAAAAGAGACCATTGTGGCTAAATCTTCTTGACACAGGGTGAGGATGTAGGTGGTAAGTGATGAGACAGAGAGCAGGTCATGGAGAAACTCTTAGTTCAAAGATAGGCTTTGATCACTGCAGATTATGGGGAGACAAAAATTGGCAGTTAAAGGGCTTTTGACTGCCCTGCAGGAAAGAGATTATGTTGGCTTAGGCTATGTGTCCCATGAAGATGCAGTCATGTGGATAGATTTGAGCTCTACTTTGCAAGTAGCATTAATAAGAATTTCTCAATAATTCGATGCAGGAACTTATTAAGTAAAAAAGTGTCAAGGGTGACTCTTGGCTTTTGATTTGAGCCTCAAAATAGAAATAACAAGTAAATACTTAAGCAAAATGTGGAACTTCCATACTATGATATACTACTTAGCAACAATACAGAAGAAACCCTTGATACAAGCAATAGCTTGGATATATCTGAATTCTAGAGAATCAGACTGCAGGAAAAAAGCCACTCCCAAAAGGGTTCCTACTCTATTGTCCAATGTACATAGCATTTTGCAAGCAACAAAATTATAGATACGGAGAACAGATTAATGATTTCTAGAGAATATGAAAGGGACAGGGAAGGAGGTGGCTGTGGCCATAAAAGGGTCTCATGTAAGATCCTTGTTCTGGGACTGTGTTGGTGGTCACACAAAATTTATGCATGAAATAAGATTTTACAGAACTAAATATAAACACCCACAGACAAATGAATGCCTGTAATATTGGTGGAATCTGGATGAGGTTAGTGGATTAGACTGATAGGAATTTTATGTTTGTGATCTTGAACGATTGTTATGCAAAATAGCATAATTAGGGGAACTTCTTGTATGATATGTGGAATTTGTCTTATGTTCCACACCTACTGGGAAATACAGAATTGTTTCACAATTAGAAATCAAGAAAAGCATTAGCTGCTGGCCTCATGAACAGAAGATGAAAGCAGAGTGAATAGATAGGCTGTGAACTACATCAGTGAGAAAATCCAGGGAAAGATAGCTTCTGAGTTCATGGATTACCTCATTTGAATTGCTCTTTTCTATTTTCTCTTAGATTGGAGGTGCATTTTGTACAAACACAAATAGAATTAATTCCCTGTGGTGTTTACCTATTTTCTCTTAGTGACAGATATTTTAGTTTTACCTTAAATTATAGCCACAGGGTGAGCCACACATCCTAGTGTGGATGATACAACAAAATTGCCTGCTATGCTTATGGAACAATGCAGAGTTCTACTATACCCCCTGACCTAGTCAGAATCTGGGTAGACAGTAATGATCTCCAAGAATCCATTTATGGCCTTGATTCCAGCCTTTTAATGTTTAATGTATTTATAGAGAAAGGTAGCAAGCATCATGATTAAGTCTTTGCTTTGAAGCCAAGGAGTCAGAGTTGGATGTCCAGTTGGATGTCCTTATTTGTCACACGTCCTAACTATTGGGATTTTATAAAGTATATTTTTTTTTAAATCTCCACTTCTTAATTTATTAAATGACAATAATAAAACAGTATTTGATGAGGATTCAGTGAATTAAAAATGTATATTGCATCAAAAGGTACCTGAAAAAATTACATAGTAGCATCCGTACCTGTCTCTATCCTTCTATCCATCTCCCTCTCTCTCTCTCTCTCTCTCTCTCTCTCTCTCTCTCTCTGTGTGTGTGTGTGTGTGTGTGTGTATAAAATCTATGTATCTCTCTTTCATCCATCACATAGGTACCTATTTAATCTACATTTTTTTCTCTGTACTTTTTTAATATTTAAAGATTTTTGATGTTTCCTATTTTAAACTAAATGTTTTACGACAATGACTTAGATGTTTAATTCTCTTATATCCCACTAGGGTCCTGGATGCCCTGGTTGATCTAAAAAAATCTTGATTGACATCTTGCTTGATGATATACAGGTTGACACATATGAAGAAGATAAGCATATAGGTAGTTTAACCATTATTGTGAGAAGTCATTAATGAACTTTATACATTATTTCTTTGTTATATCTCTTCTATAATTTGCAGGTTTGGGTTTGTATCCAGGATTTGACATTCACTTATCTTTCTAGGACACTTGGACCCATTTTTTCTCATTTACCTTATCTCTAAGTAGGTCCCAGAAGAAATGTAATTGTGAATTAAAATATTGGCAAGGAATGATTTATTACATTCCAGCATCTAATTTAGGTGCTGTTAAATATATTGTTGAGCCTTCAAGCTAAATGAAAATTAACCCTCTGTTTTTTAAGTAATTAAGTTTTTTGTTGTTTTATCTCACTTTTGAGTTTACACTAAGTCAAGCATATTAGCTCAGTCAAATGTGAATATATCCCTAACAGGACTGGAGGGTTCACCAGCTCTGTACATCTTGGCATAGACATTTGTTAAAAACAAATGTACTTTTTTTTTCCCTTCTCATTCCACTAACATCTTAAGAGCTACTAAATTTATCGAATCATTGTTGGCAAATTAGTCTCTAAATGATGTATGAAATGAAATATCCTTGCCAACTTCAGATAATGGGTTGAGTTCTGCTACACTCAGTTACTTCTTTGAATGTGTATGTGTGTTTCAATCCTATTTAAATTAAAAAAAAAATCACTATAAATGTATTTTTAATTTTTTTTTCAAAAATTAGCTAAGATATTGGGGTAATCATTTGGACATAATAAACCACGATTGAAATTAATGGGAAATTATAACATATAACTGTGTTCCACATATTGCGTATGTAAATATAATATTTTCTTCATTTATTTAGGTTACAGTTACCTCCAAAAGCCACCTAGCCCAATTATCTGCTGAGAAACAAAATTTACTCAAAGAATCGTGAGCCACATTACCAATACCTGAAAATTCTTGCACTTAGCTAATATCAAAGAAAGAGCTCAGTCACTCATGTTTAAGATCGATGTCCGACAATAGTTTGAGACCATCCATGGATTTAAAAATTCATTCTCCAAACATAAAATATTTTAAACCACAGAGATTTGAAGAAGAGAAACACATTTCAAAATTCAATTTAACGTTTGAATAGTAGACTTTTTCCTTGTTTTAAGGAAGATGCTGATTTTTTCCCTGAAATAAATATGATTTATTTCATATATCCTAGCTACTATGGATATTTTCAAATATTCCAGATGCATAAATACATATTTAGTGTAATAAAAATTATAGGTAAATATCCAAGGAAGAGACTGTTATTGATGCAAATAGGATTCTTAACACTTTATCCTCTCTATTCCCTGGATATATTTCAGTTTACTATCCCCATTTCCAAGGACTCATCATAAAGGAAAAACTGAGTCAGAACCCACTAAGCATGATACAAAGGGTACAATTTTAGTTAGGTGTCAGAGGAAAATCACGTAATCCACACTTTATCTTTAAACTTTGCTGATTTATCTAACATTTTATGTGAAATTATAAACTTAGGAATTTTTTTTTCTATTTTTGATAGAGAAATTTCTAGTTTTAATTTTAGTTTAGTTTGATCACTGGAGACCAAATCCTACATTTTTATATAAAATTTGTCTTTTTTTTATGTCCACCTAAACAGACTATTCACTGCACACTGAAAGAGATACTCAGAATATGTTCATAACTAAGGTCAGGTTTCCCATGAAAAAGGCTGTGGGGAGGAGAGTATGCAGGGAGTTTATCAGAGAGAGCTCTTGGGACGAACTTCTGTAAACGAATAAGGGGAGCAGACTTGGGTAGAAGTAGAATTTCAGTACATATAGAAGAGAGGACACAATCCTATGAGAAGCTCTAGAGACGATTGGCTCTTAAGATTTGTCCCAAGTTGAGGCCAGCGGAACAGGCTTTTCCACACTGGCCAATGGCTGGACGTGGTCTGCCTCTGAAGAAAGAGTGAAACATACAAGTTGAAGCAGCTCCTTTTGGCTAATGTAGATCCCTGTAATGGTCTAGGCTGCGAGCTGCTGGCAGCTCAAACACCCAGAGTGTGAGTGCCTTGGTTCTGAAGGGGAAATCTGGGGGGCATGTCATCTCATTCACTTCGAGCACTGCTGCTAGTCTAGGTGGCTTACCATCTGCAATGACCTAGACCATCATCCCTGGAAATTCTGAGGCCCTGGTCATCATGCCCTTCTACGTTTGTATTTTAACTATCAAAATTGGATTTTGTTAATACCAAGATTACCAAGAGATATCCAAATAGATCAAATGAGGATGAAACACTTTTGTCCTTGTTCCTATTTTGTGACAGCAGTATTACCTCTTCCTAACGATCAGAGTTACTTATTCCTTTCACTATGGTAGTTTTGTTCCTTTTCTGCTTCTCTCTTGGCCACAAGTAACCCAATGCAAGCAGGAACAGTCTAGCTTGAAGACTAATGAAACTTTGACTCTATCCTTTACAGGAAGTATTTTTAGTCTCTAAACCAGAGTAAACTCAGAGTGTAGAGTTGCAAATTATCCAAGTGAGTCAATGGGGTTGATTGTAAATGGTACCACTCCTGTTTATTCCCCTTTTGTTCCTGGACCCATATATTCTAATCTTCACTTTTAAGGACACAGTACTATACAATACACATTGATTTAGGATGGATGGATGGATAGATGATAGATAGATAGATAGAAAGAACGAAAGAAAGAGAAAGAAAAGGAAAAGAAAAAATAAAAGAGGAAAAGAAAAGAAAAGAAAACAAAAGAAAACAAAAGAAAACAAAAGAAAAGAAAAGAAAAGAAAAGAAAAGAAAAGAAAAGAAAAGAAAAGAAAAACATCTTGAAGGATAGCATCCTCTCCTCACAGGGTTATCATCTCAGGGCTGGTAACACAGCTCTTCTTTGAAAAGTTACTACATTAGCTCAGAGATTGTAAACTAGGGATGATTTTTGTCCTCTCCCACCAGAGGACATTTGGCAATGTCTGGTTTTTGGTTTTCACAGCTGGTTGGGGGTGCCCCTGGCATCTAGTGGGTAATGTCTAATGACCTAGCAATGTTAATAAATATACCATAAGGCACTCAGATCCCACATGCAATAAAGAATTATCTGGCCCAAAATGTCAATGGTACTCAGGTTGAGAAATGCTGTATTAGCCCATCAGGCAGCACCTCCTGGTAAATGTGAAATCCAATATGACTACTGTACCCATGGCCATGCTCCAATCATCATTTCTCTTTTGCAATAAATGAAAGTCTTTGACTAGAGGTGATATTATGTGATATGATGTCATGCTGAATCAAATACGTATTAGACTTTAGATAGCAGTTTTACTCATGTCACTATTAGTAGAAAAATCTAATTCATTCCTGGAATATGTGACATGTTTATCCAAATCAATAAAAATTATCGCATTTCCAAGGTGTAAAGTATCTGATATAATCAATTAACTACTAAATGCCTAGTTAGCATCCTCAAAGAGGATGCTGAGGTTCAACATTGGTTTCTGTTTCTGCAAATTTTAACATTTGGCAATAGCATCAGTTAAATCTACCTTGGAGAATTAAAGACTAAGCAGTTTAGCACATGTATAGATTCCACCTCTGTTGGCCGTAGTTATTTTCTTCATAAGCCTATTGTTCATTCTCAGGGAGCTAAAGAAAGGGGCGGGCGGACATCAGCTGGGTAAGTTTTTGTGCCTACATAGCTCCTTAGTGCCTCTTCCATGGTGGGTGCTCTTTGACCTGTTCACTTGTGACTCAAAGATAGTTAAACTTTATGACCACTCCCATGGGGCCGTCCATAAACCTCTTGTCCACGCCTTCCTATTCCTCATCATTCTGTCATTCCCCTTCAAGGCTCCTTTGCAACCAAGCCATTTTACCACCCCCCGTTATTTCATGCTCATTCTCATAATAAGCTACTTCCATTTAGCAAAAGTTAATGACTAGGTGCAGCACCTAAAGCTCAGCACGGTAGGAGAGTTTTGCATCAGTATTCCCTTTCAGAGACACCTCTGACTGAATATGTAATCAAGTAGCAATACATGTTTGTTTGTTTGCACTGGATGCCAAACAACCACATCTATGAACTGCCCTTGGGCATTTTCCTCATCCTCATCCTCATCATGAGGTCATAAGAGACTTCTTCCCAGTATAGATATAAGTGTAAGTTGAGAGATATATAATATTATTATTTCTCAACTGGTGATGTAAGGACCATACAACCTACCTTCCTGATTTATTGAGAAGAAAGAGATAATAAATATGTAAAACCCATTGAATATCAGGAACTATGTTATTAGTAGTATTTTTATCATATAACAAAGTGAAAATGATATTAGAATAAACAGATTCAATAACTAAACTACCTGAAAGTTGAGATGTTGAGGTAAAAAAAAATGTAAACATTCATTCTCAGAGTTCCACATACATTATCTGAGAATGTTAGTTCTAAATATAAGGAGTCTGTATCTAGATGTAAGGTAATATTACTGCTTTCTTCCTCAATGATGTCTTGATAGAAAACGAATTGACAAACAAAAGATTAGCAAAACAGTTCACATCCGAGACAAAATTGGATCATATCACAATTTTTCTTTGGTTCTTTACACACACAGGAAAATGTTTTATGCCATCAAAGCAAATGTTCTGTGTGTTTTACATGTTGGCAGTCAGGTGAATTCCACTTTGCAGATTAATCACTTCACCTACATGCATATATATGTACACATACACCTACACACAGACCACTATCTACACCTTCCTTCCATATTGCTAGGCATGTCACTACAGCAAAATTTTGCAGTACATATGGGTTTACAGGAACGTCACAGAATATGAAGCTCTAAACTGCTCTCCTTTAACACATCTGAAAAAAGGTGAAGAGAAAACCAGATGTTGGATATTAATCTATATTGAGTAATGCTACAGTATGTACGTTTAAGTTTTATGCCTATATGTTTCAGCCTATTGATTGAAATTCATATGAATGAAATATGAATAATAAAATACAAGTAGCCCTGCCAAAACTAAGATCAATTTTCTTTTTAACCTATCTGGATAATTTCTGCTTTTTGGAATATTTATATATAAATGTTGAAGCAAATCTCTTTGGAGATGATTTCAAATAGTTTCCTTGCATCTGGATTCCTAAAACTACCAAGCAAGGGCTGGGACTTTCAGTCATAAGTCAACCAGTATAAATAACCACCATTGGCCTAGCATATTTAAGGATACACTCTGGTATTTTATAATCATCAAAATTATATTTCATACACAGTAGAAAGCATTTCCTATAAGAATAGTTTTCCTATCTATTTATAAAAATAAAGCTATTTTCACCACCTATTAATAGTTACCATAATAAAGAATACTTCACTCAGGCACATTATCTTCTTCCCGAACAAAAGTAAAGCATTAGTTCTACTTGGTCTGGTTAGTGTGTTTTTTCTAGAATTACAAGAAACAATTCTCAGCGGAAAGGAGTTAAATCCTTAGTGCAGTACCTAAGGTATTGTTCTCGTGAGCCTAAATTTTAGTTAGTTAGAAACAAAGCCAATACAGATACACCTATTCTTTACACAGAGGAAACAAACTCACAAGGTAAGCATAACTGACAAGTTACCAAAAATACCCAAGCTAAATCTTCAGCTGAATAATCTCCACCATAAATAGGATGCACAAATGATTTATGTGTAAAGATTTTAGTAGACTTGAGCCACTAAGAGTGAAACAAACAAACAAACAAAAACAAATCCCTTTCTGTCTTTGAAGGTTCTTTAGCTGGTCTAATAATTAAATCGTTATAAGGCAGATTAACAGGAGAAAAATAAATTTCATACATAAAAGAGCCTGATAAAATTGTAAGACTCAAATGCAGTCAAGTAATGGAGGCTTATGTAACATCCTGAGCTAAGAAAAAGAGTAAGGATTTTGGGAAACAAAAGAAAGGAAGAGCGTTCACTGGAAGGAGAGAGGAGAGATTTGGAAAACTAAGGTTGCCCTATGGAATAAGTTTCATAGGTAAAGAGGTATCTTTGCTAATAACTCTCTTCCTGGTATAGGCCCCCCTTTCAATGTTAATTTAGGCAGTTGAGGAGGAGGTAAAGAGCTTTTCCTGAACCTGCAATTTCTTAAAAATAATCAGTCTAAAATAATTCTTTTGCCAAAGAGGCGTATCTTGAGATGACAAAGTTCTCCCCTTCACCACCAGTTCTTAATGGATTGAATGGAAAATTTCCATGGTATTTTCCAGCATTCATATTATAAAACTAATAACTCCCCCTAAGGAAAGTTTTTTTTTTTAATGTTTATTTTTGAGGTGGGGGGCAGAGAGAGGGAGCCACAGAATCTGAAGCAGGCTCCAGGCTACAAGCTGTCACTACAAAATCCAACATAGGGCTCGCACGCAGGAGCTGCAAGATCATGACCTGAGCTGAAGTCAGACGTTTAACAGACTGAGCCATCCAGGCATCCCAAAGTTTTTTTTTTTTTTTTTAATGAATTCAAATTATTTAGTAGCAAACACTTAAACCAGAAAATAGACTTCTGGTATAGGGGAATACAAGAATATTGAAAAGTGTTGACAGAAGGTCAGGGCACCATATTTCTATTTGTTTTTGCAATGGTATCACACAGCATTTAAAACCCACCTAGAATAGGTTTTGATAAAGAAAATAGTACAGTACAGTTGACCCTTCAACAACATGGGAGTTAGATGTGTGAACGTCCCATGCAGTTAAATATCCACGTATTACTCCTGACTCACCCAGATTTAACTAATAGCCTACTGTTTACTGGAAGCCTTACAGATAATGTAGTTAATACATATTTTGTATGTTATATATGTTATATACTGTATTCTAACAATAAGCTACAGAAAAGAAAATGTTACTAAGAAAATCATAAGCAAAGTACAGTATTGTATTTATCAATACCATACGTTTACATCATCTGTTTACAGATGAGTCGTCTGTCAGTACCTATATCAACATTGCCTTGCATGGTGTAAAACACCGTAGATGTTAAGTGTATTGCTAGTATTAAACATTCAACATGAAAAGCTAATGTGAAAAAGAAACTCATGCATTGATAATGAAGAAACGGCAATATTGTCGCTTTATGGTAGCATAGTATAATTAATAATTGCTTAACAGTTGCCTAGCCTATGCACTAATGTATGAATTGTTGTTATAAAATCTTTAAGGTATACAATGTTACCGTCCTATTCATAGTACAGTATTGGAAACATAGTTGCATGGTTTTAAACTACCTACCTGTAATGATAAGCTGATACACGGTTTTTCCAGTTAGGAAAGAAAGAGAGAGAATGAGAGAGACAAAGAGAGGAGTGCTGTATGTTAATGTAATTCTTGGAAACAAAGCTGTAGTTATAACATAGTAAGAAAACTGCCACGTTATTCATGTTCTATTAACTACCACTCACCTTATACCTATGTAAGGATCCTCTGGCCGCTTCCACACAAGTTTTGCACAGGATGCTCTATGTGATGAGTATTTAGGCAATGCTGCTGCTGATGACACAGAAACGTCTCATTCACTTCTTGCTGTACTTATTAGATTTCCACATGAAGACACTCACGTATACAACAGATAGGTTTATTCACTCTACAGCATGATGATTCTTTACCATTCATTAAGGGTAAGTGGATTATCGCAAAGGTCTTCATTCTCAGTCTTCCTGTGGAGGCAGCTGAGGAGGAGGAGAAGAGAAGGGGTTAGTATCACTGTCCTAGGGGTAGCAGAGAAAGAAGAGGTGGAAAGGGGAATGGAGAGGCAGGCACACTTGGTATAACTTCGCAGAAACCCATCTCAATTTCTGTCTGACTTTTTTGAGATGAACTGCGCATGTAGAGATCATTAGCATCCCATGGCATTAAGAAGATACTTGGAGGGGCGCCTGGTGGCTTAGTTAAGTGTCCCACTTTTGATTTCAGCTGAGGTCATGACCTAACCCTTGGTGAGTTGGAGCCTCACATGGGGCTCTGCACTGTCGAATTCTCTCTCTTTCTGCCTCTCTCTGCCCACCCCACCCCCCACTTGTGCTCACTCTCTCAAAATAAATACACTTACAAAAAAAAAAAAAAAAAAAGGGAAGGTATTACTAGGAATATTTGGGCTCACCACAATAGCAACAGGAGGTGGCTCTGAAATTATTAAAGTAGTAAAGTATGTATTACAGTTAATTTTATACAGTTGTGATTTAATACTGCATTACATTTCTCTCAACTGAGAATGGCACTATGTATGATCTGTGTACCTGCCTATGTTTCGACAAATTTTAAATTTTTTATAATAGTTTTGTTTATTTTTTTATGGTGCTAAATGATAAAACAGATTAATAGCTACACATATTTTATGTATTCATGACATACCTTTTTCTTAATTTTTTCAGTATTTGTAGGTCACATGATTTATCTGTTTTTCTTTAATTGTTGCAAATCTCTAAAAAGTTTCCAATATATTTATTGAAAAAAATCCATGTGTAAATGGACCCACAGATACAAACCCATGTTTTTCAAGGGTCAAATAATATTGAGACCAGAATTTATCTTTTTTTTTCCCACAATGCCTGCACCTCATCTATGAGATTATACTATGCAGTTAAACTGAAATTCATTGAAGACAATGACAACTTTCTGACTTTGTCTTTAAGGGCTGTGAAGCTTCTTTTGATAACTCGCCACTGACTAGCTGGCCAGGAGAAGATCTCTAAGTTCCTGGGTATTTTTGTGACATTCTCCTAAAAGTTAAAGATATCCTTATATTCTCTTATTCATAACACCCAGGAAGATACAATCATCTTTTCTTGAAGTAGGTCCCAATGCAGTAGGTTTTTAAATACCTACAAATATACTTTAACATGAGTCGATTTTCATTACAAGATGAGGGATGGATGAGGCTGTACCTTTCTGAGGGAGTGCATAGATTAATCCGATAGTAAGGTAAAATAATTGATTGGATACTTTCCTTTGAATAGATTTTAGTATGACTAAGGGAATATAAAGGACAGCACAGTAGGTTACACAAAGAAAGGATATGTGATAGGGTCTACATAGGCGGAATATAGAGGAACAGGAAGACAAATGTTAATTACTTTAGAGCTTTGACAAAGGCCAGTCCTGCGCTTCCTTAATATCATTCCCCAGACTTTCGACAATATTCCTTGGTTCAGAGAATTTCAGAATGTTCCCTGTCTCCTTCGTAACTGTGGCATTCAACCTACCATAAAAGAAAACGTCATGTTGTATCTTAGCTATACCGAAACCAATTTTTTTTTAAATTAAGGCATAATTTACTTACAGTAAATGCACACATTTTAAATACATGGAGGCACCTGGGTGGCTCAGTCAGTTGAGTGTCCGGCTTCGGCTCAGGTCATGATCTCGAGGTCCGTGACTTCGAGCCCTGTGTTGGGCTCTGTGCTGACAGCTCAGAGCCTGGAGCCTGTTTCGGATTCTGTGTCTCCCTCTCTCTCTGCCCCTCGCCCATTCATGCTCTGTATCTCTCTGTCTCAAAAATAAATAAACGTTAAAAAAAATTTTTTAATAAAAAAATAAATACACAGTTGTATGTTTCAACAGATTAACACGTATGAAGCCATCCCTCCAAATAATATACAGCATTTTCACATTGCTGTAAGTTTGCTCATTTCCATTACCAGTCAATGAGCTCCAAAGACAAACATGATTTGATTTTTCTAACCATACCTTAATTTTGCCTGTTTTAAAATATTACATAAATGGAATTAAAAAAACACTGTTTTCTCTCTTGCATCTGTAACTAATTCAGTCTATATTGTTTTGAGATTTATTCACGTTATCAAGAATGCTTATGATTCACTTTGTATATTGCTGAATAGTTTACATTGTTACAATGAACCACAGTTTGTTCCTCTATTGACTTGGTAAGGGATATGTGGGATATTTCCATCTTGGGCTATTATGAACATTGTGTGTAAGTATTTCGTGGTCATATGTTTTCACTCTTTTGGAATACATCTAGAAGTGGAATTTCACGTATTCCAGGACTGAACCATCCTCCAAATCACAACATTTTCTTTTCTTAAACAAGGAAAATTCTCAACAAGGAATTGTTTTCTCAACAAGGAAAATTCTGGTTGTTCCACAACCTCGTTCACATTTGATGTCAACTTTTTTTGTTTAATTGTAGCCATTCTGATTGGTGTGTCATTTTAATTCTGAATGGTTTAATATCTTTCTTTCCTAATGATTATGAAGTTGATCATCTTTTCATGGGCTTATTGGAAATTTCTATATTTTCCTTTTCTAGTATCCAAGTCTTTCCCCCACCTGTGTTTTATGTTGTTGTTGTTGTTGTTGTTGTTGTTGTTGTTGTTGCTGTTGGAGAGCTTTATATGTTCTGGATATCATCCTGTTGTCAAACACATAGAGGAAATGAGAGAGTTGCCTTCACATTCCTGTAAAGGTTTGTTCAGAACAGGGCTCAGCCAACTATAGTCTATGGGCTCAATTCAGGTTGCTGTTTATTTTTGTAAATAAAGTTTCAGTGGAACACATTTTCACCTATTCACTTATGTATTGCCTGTGGTTGCTTTCACACTACAAAAGCAGAGTTAAGTAGTTGTGACAAAGACCAGATATTCCACAAAGTCGATAATATTTACTCTTTGACTCTTTACAGAAAAAGTCTACCAACTCCAGCTTTAGAAGAGCAGAATTAATTTTTATAAAATACACTGTGTATTATAAAATACACAAATCTCCCTTCCCTATTAATTACCTAGGCTTTTTTGTCGAAAATCACTTGACTATGTATATATTTAACTATTACACCCTCTATCCTCTTTCAGTGTTGTTTTTGTTTATCCTCACACTAATTAGCATATAGTTGATTTCCACAGCTTTATGGTAAGCCTTGAAATTATAGTCTTACAGCCTTGTAGTTGTTTCTAAGATTGTTTTCCTTGTTCTAGGTCCATATTAACTTTTGCATTTCCACATTAACTTTAGTTTAGACTTGTCAATTTCTTCAAAAAAGGCCTACAACTTTTTTTTTAAACCAGGATTGCATTGACCCAATAGATGGTGTGGAAAATAATCATCTTAGTAACATTGATTCTTCCAATCAATTAATACGATGTATATATCTTTAAGTGTATTAGGCATTTATTCCAGTGCTGGTGCACAAGCCTTGACCTCTTTTTGTTGTTGTTGTTAAATTACTCCTACAAATAGTAAACTAGACAGAACAGTAAAAGCACACATTTTCAGCTGTTGGACAATAGGGAGCAAAAGGAAGTGATCTCTGTGGTAAAGTCCATAGAAATATATATGTTAACTCTCAGATTTATAAATTATACCTTCTGCTGCTCAAATAGAGCATCAAATTCTAGAGATGAGTTTATTTCTCCTGTAGATGTAGTACATTGTATGTTAGACTAGGAACGTAGGGAATAATCTAGTATTAGTATCCCAGAATTTCTCACTTTTGGTCAATTAGATCTGGCATTTCATATCTGGGGTTACCAGATACCCATTGACTAAGATGAACCAAGCTCTTCTAAAATTGTGACTTTTGGAGTTTGCATGGAAGCAGTGTTGCTCTGAGCAATTCTGGATTGATGGGACTGAAGGCTGATGAAATATAATGTCAAGGGCATTATCCTCATGGTTTTGTTCTCAGTGACACCAGAATTTATCCCACTAGGAGGGTTTTAAGAATTTATTTACCAAGCTTCATAGATGGTCATGGTGTTGGGTAGATCATTTCTATGTATTCAAGTTGGCCAAGGATTACCTAGCAATAGCCTTGTGCAAATTACGTTCTCTGATAAGAACTATAACGGTAAAAATTTAAATTGTGTATCATTCATGTTCATTATGTTCTAATCCAGGCATAGTACTAAGCACGTGATTTATGTTATTTGACTTATTTCTCACAACACGCCTATGAGTTAAGAATCATTGTTCCATTACACAAATTAGGAAGCTAATTTTAGGAAAGTTAAGTAACATTAGCTGAAGTCTCTTGAATGAATGCAGGATTTTAATTCAAATTTGTTTGAAAATAGAATGCATTAAAACTTGATACAATACAATCTCCTTGAAAGTAATTTCATAAAGGGCAATTTACCATGCA
The DNA here is from genome assembly GCF_024362965.1 of Panthera pardus. Taxonomy (NCBI): domain Eukaryota; kingdom Metazoa; phylum Chordata; class Mammalia; order Carnivora; family Felidae; genus Panthera; species Panthera pardus. Next base: position 89,615,016 of record NW_026527013.1, read on the forward strand.
AATTTTTCAGGAATTTCAATGAGTCTCCCTATGGCCCAACCTTTCAATATTGAAAGAATAGGCAAAGTTACTTAATGGGTTTAAGAAAATATGATCATGGGTGTCTGGGTGGCTCAGTACATAAAGTGTCTGCCTTTAGATTTTGGCTCAGGTCATGACCTCATGGTTCTTGGGATCCAACCCTGTATAGGGTTCTGTGCTGTCAGCATGGAGCCTGCTTAGGATTCTCTCTCTCTGCCCCTCTTCTGCTCTCTTGCACATGCACATCCTCTCTCTCTCTGTCAAAATAAATAAATAAACATTAAAAAAATATATGGTCACATTGACCAACCATATTCAGCTCACAAATATTAGGGTATGCAACAGTTGATTAATTTTTTCTAAGAACTGAGATTATAGAGGGTTTTTTTGTTTGTTTGTTTGTTTTTTTGTTTTAGTTTTTGTTTTTACATTTCTTTGATTTATTATCTTGGACAAAAGCAGACATTTTCTTTGCCTCTTTTTTGGAGTCTGCATCATTCTTCATTTTTCTTATTTTCCTTCAATATCCAAAATGAGAAAAAGACTCACACTTCAGCTTCACATCCAGTACCCATAAAGCTAGGCTTTAGTGTTTCCAGAGTATGTCATATTTGCATACAAAAGAACATATCTGCATTTAAAAAGCCAACAGTTTAATTTTCCTGCAGAAAAATTGAGGACCCTGTTGATGTTTCTTCCATTTGCTTTGATTACTGCTGGGTCTGTTACTAGCAGAGAAACTTCAGGGGGAATTCAGTACCAGAATCTGAGGCCATGAAACTCAGGGCTGAAACTCCAGGAAACTCTTCTATTTATAGTTTTTACTGTTGAAAATTAAAGGTGGGGGTGGTTCAGTCAATTACAGAAGTTGAGTCACAAGTTACTCTGAAAACAAGCCTCATGAAATAGGGAAATACTGAAATTTGGGTAGTGAGTCGATAATTTTCCTCTATGCTGTGTGCGTGAGGTATGGGACCATAGTGTGGACACAGAACTGGGTCTAACATTAACCCACAAGGGTGGTCCTGAGAAAAAAGGAACCTGAGTTTTGTGTTCTGAGCTAAAGTGCATTTAGGAAGCAAGGATCAGTCTGAATCCATAAATCCACAAGAACAGGCAAAGAGCAGGAACTGGTTCTGAAAGAAAGTGTCTAGAATAATAATATAGTCTGAAAAGGCAGAGTGGGAAAATTCATGAACTAGGACTTTGAATAATTCTCTGAAACAGTAGCATAAATGGTTTTACATTATCATGGATGACTACACTTAATTGTCTAGTGATAATGGGCCAGCTGAAGGATCAATAGCATTTGTTCTGTTGATGTAGGGAAGGCCTAAATTTTATATTGATCTTATGACAAGTAAACATATATTTTAAAGATCATAAACTTTTTCAGTGTATCTCTGTAAAGTTTCTGTCTCTGTGTCTTAACATTAAATACATCTCCATATATTTTTCTTAGAAAATTGGGAGGGTATATATGAGATTTTCTTATTATAAGTATGGGTTAAGTTATGTGGCATATAAATAATTCACTTTGAGAGGCCTAGAGACACCAAAAATAACTCGACAGTTATCACTTTGAGTAACTAAGGTGGGGACAATGTGAAGCGTTGGCTGTTTTTTGGCCAGCAGGGGATACTTACTGCATCTGTGAAGGTGCCAGAGGTAGGTGAAGGAGGCACATCTGTTTCCCACACAAGCCTGAAATCAACAGTCAAAAGAGTACATTGTCCAAAATGCAGGCATTAAATTGAAATTGATCTACTCCTCATATTAAAACTTACTTTCTATTGTCTTCCCAAGATTAATGTTGGGCTAATGATTCTCCTGAACTAGGGAAGCCAACTAGGACAGAATATACAGAATTCACCAAGAAATGCTTTGAGGTTTCCATGTTTAAACGGCTGTGAAATTATGTGGATTTTATGACTTTTTTTTTCATCAAACCGAACATTCTGCTTGATGCATGTTCTCCTATCTCTTTGTGAGGTACCAGAAAGAATTCCAAGTTTGGAAATAAGAGGTTGGTTTCATACACTTACAACGTCATGTAACAACTCTGCGATGCTGGACAGTAAAACTTGCTATTTCAATTCTCTTTGTTGGCTTATAATAAAATCTGTACAACTGAACTATTTTGCAGATTCACTTATTGAAAAAGAACTAATAGGGTTTATTATACAGTAGAATTTACTATTTTAGAATATTTTTCTTTCTTCATCAATGCTTATTTTGACAAAGAAGATGAATTACAGTAGGAGGAAAAAAAAAATAAAAGAACTACCTCAGGAAGAGATGTTATCAACCTTTGAAGATTTGTGGTTTCTTGGGAATTTTCATCTAAATTAAGGCTGTTTGATGAGGGAGGGTTTTGGCAGGTGGTTGAGGAAATGGTTTATGGACACATATTTTGGATTCAAAGTATCCTTTACTTTGTAGTTACTTTGTGCAATGCTAAGAGGGGTACAACCAGTCTCTGGAATTGAAACGAGAAGTATTCATGAAAGCTTTTGATCCTGGTCAAAATGTATAGAGAGCTCAAAAGAGTTTTTAAATTTCTTTAAGTTGTCTAGTCCATTTTACCAGCACATAGTAAGATTCAAGTATAGAAGACAGTAACTGTTCAATAATTGCTCTTTATCAGGGCTGGACTATCCTTTCTTCCCTAAGTCTTGAATATGGATGTAGCAGCATCCATATTGGATGTAGCAGCAAGAGGAAGAAAATCCCAAATATGTGTGTGTGTGTGTGTGTGTGTGTGTGTGTGTGTGTGTGTGTGTGTGTGTAAGAGAGAAAGTGTGCATACATGCAAGTGTATGTGTGCATATGTATGAGTTGTACACATGTGTTGTAAATACGTGTGAATACATGTGATATTTGTGAGTGTAGATGAAGTAAAACAAAATTTAAGCAATTGTGATAATGTTGAATGAAACCAAACATTAGTTTAATGAATAGATGTTATTCTGAATTGAAATGTATTATGACTGATTATTTTGTTACCATGGTTATTGAACTTAAGCTTTAGTTTTAAGGCTAAAAAAATTTTGTGTTTATATAACTCTCATGAAATAAACAGTGCATGAATTCCAAGTGCAGAGAACTGGTAATTGAACTTGTGAAAGTACTCTCATTCCATTTGTAAAGCATTTCTATCAGTTTATGATGCATGTACACAGTTGTCTATTGTATTAAAATGAAATTGCTTGCTCAGGCACTATTGAAAGTATAATTGATAATAATAAGCTATCCATATCCATAATGCGCTGCCATAAAATCTAGATTGATTTCACAATAGTTGGAAATGTTTTTTTTTTCCGTATGTTTTAGTAAGTCAATTTCTACACGTGGCTGTGTGAAGAATGTTGTCTTTGATATGCCAAAAATGCACATATGCACATATATTATAGAAAATTTACATCAGCAGTATTATTTTCGCAGAAAAAATAAGTCATTTAGATAAATTTGCTAATTTAACCTTGGAAATGGGTGGTAAGAAGGAATTTCCATTTTTTTCAATGTTTATTTATTTTTGATAGGGAGAGAGACACAGCTCAAGCAGGGGAGGGGCAGGGAAGGAGGGAGATACAGAATCTAAAATAGGCTCCAGGCTTCAAGCTGTCAGCAAAAAAAAAAAGCCAGATGCGGGGCTCAGACTGGTGAACCGTGAGATCACGACCTGAACTGAAGCTGGGCACTTAACCAGTTGAGCTACCCAGCAACCCAAGAAGGAAATTGAGAGTTGAACTAATCCAGCCATCTCACTTAATATGAGGAATTTTAAAGTCTCTTAGTAGTCTGTTAAATGACTTGCTCTTTGTATAACTCAGATCTTTTATTAAAGTTTCCTACCTCTTTGCCTCTGGACATTTTAGTATTTTGTAAATTTGCATTCTTAAGCACTTTGTCCCATTTTGCCTAGGAAGGGAATTTTTAAGAGCAAAATGTGTTATTGGCACATGAGTTTTACATAACTCTTGAAAGTCATATATATCGTACTGTGTGATAGGAATTTTGATGTGTGGGTGAGATGTAAGGCTCTATATGTAGATATAGGACATACGCTGAGATACGAATTGATTTAGAAGGAGGACTATAGTTTATACTGGATTGTGAACAGGTATAAAGATTTTACTGGCTGTCAGGGAGTAATGAAACCTGTTTGTGTAGAACCATTATTTTACCAATATGCTGATTCTCAAATCAACATTTTCCAGAAAAAAAAAAAAATTCCTGAGTTTTTATTTCCACTTGGATGTCTCAAATTATACTGAGAGCTCCTCATCTTTCAATATATTCTCCTTCTCTTTATATTTATTCCTAACCTGGATCTTTGTGGTAATACCATGATCTATCCAGTCAACAAGCAAGAAATCCCAGATTAATTTAAAATTCATCTTTCATTTCTCCCCCATTCAACTGAATCAAATCCTGTGTATTGTATGTCCTAAATAAAATTTGTTAGTTTATGTTTTATTATTTCTATAAATATATTTTAATATTTTATTACTTAAAATGTTATGTCTCCTCTTCTTGCTTTAGTTTACATTCATAATAGAATTTTTCACCTGGATTAATCTGTCTTTTAACATTTTGTCTAATTTTGGACATATTCTTAGTAAAGGGGTTTGATTAATTATTTTTAAACATAAATTTCATAATTATATTTTATATAAGATTCAAGTGACTTTGCATCATTAAAAAAAAGCTAAATTTCCAAAATAAAAGTCAAGATCTTTTATGATATGTCCCTTTCTTAAATATAAGGCTCGTTCCTACTGCTACTCTGCCATTGTTCCATCAAGTGCCATTTACTTATAAATAAGTGAACATTCTACACTCTCATTGCTTTATCCTTTGCATTTTCTTTTTCTCTGCCTGGCAAATGCTTCATTCATCACTTTGTGAATCTTTCAAGATTCAGAGTAAAGATCCCCTCTTTTAGGAAATACTATCTGATGTGTTCTTTTCCAACTTGTTTGTCGTATATCCCTTTGCAAGGATCCCTTATTCTCCTTTGTATACCCTACATTTAGTGAAAATATCGTGATTTAGTATGATTAACTTTCAGCTTAACTAGACAACCTTGTCAGAAATGAATAGCAAAGGGGAATTTTATTGGGGGTATTTAATATTAATTTTTTTAACGTTTATTTATTTTTGAGACAGAGAGAGACACAGCATGAACGGGGGAGGGGCAGAGAGAGAGGGAAACACAGAATCGGAAGCAGGCTCCAGGCTCTGAGCCATCAGCCCAGAGCCGGAGGCGGGGCTTGAACTCGCGGACCGCGAGATCGTGACCTGAGCCGAAGTCGGATGCTTAACCGACTGAGCCACCCAGGCGCCCCGGGGGTATTTAATATTAAAGATAATTGCAACATGATATTGACTGAATATTGGCAACATCTACTTGTACTGTGTTCAACACAAGGAAATACTAACTTCCTTTGATAAATGAGCCCTTGATGAGAAAGCTAGTTGAGATCCAAGAAGTACATTAAGAGAACCTTAAAGACAAGAAGAAAAGTATGCATGCTGCTCCGAAGTATTTTACTGGAGAACTAAGGTCAAACAAACAGGATGACTTACAGTTTCAAAATGTATTGAAGGTTTACAGGCACCCACCCTTTTGGACTGTCATTTTGACGATCCCCATGTAGCCTGTGGGCACAAGAGCCATTGCTGCCATATGGCTGCTGACTCCTCTTTCCCGTACTCCTGTTTCCTTCCTTTCTGATCATGACTGGACACATCAATCACAACTTAAGGTATTCCTCTATTCCTATATTTGCTGTACCCATTGTATTACAAATCAAGACCTTTATACTTCTTCCCGTTGATAGGCTACTTGACCAAGATGATCAGTTGTTCATTTTATTTAACAGTTTTGTTTGGCATACTCATATTGTTTAGTCCATAAGATGTCTATGCTTTAAGAAGTCTAATATGTTTGGGAAAATTTGGGATAAAAAGAAATCATTTAGATAAATTTTCTAATTTAACCTTGGAATTTGGTGGTAAAAAGGAATTTTAATTCTTTTTAAAATTTTTTCTTTATTTTTGAGAGAGAGAGAGAGAGAGAGAAAGTGGAAGCAGGGGAGGGGCAGAGAGAGAGGGAGATACAGAATCTGAAGCAGGCTCCAGGCTCTGAGCTGTCAGCACAGAGCCCGATGTGGGGCTCGAACTGCTAAACCGTGACGACATGGCCTGAGCTGAAGTTGCCCGCTTAACCGACAGAGTCACCCAGGCTCAGAACGTAAACATGACTAACACTACTTCCTTACAAATATCTCCTGTTAAATAAAATAAACCACATGTTGAGGCTTGTAGCTCCCTAACTTACCCAAATCATGCACAGAAAACTAATTTTTCAATTAGAACTTGTAAATATGATTTCTGTAAGTTTGATATCACAATTGTATAAGACAGATAATTAATCTGTTAGCTTATAACTGGAAAATATGAGAAAGGCTGAAGAAAAAATTGTGTGCCAAATCAGCTTTTCAGTGGGCAGGGATCTCTAAATGCCAGATCGCTCTCATAGAGGCATCGTATCATAATGTCAGTTAATTATCCACTCTATTCATCATGAATAAGTGACAGTTCAATGTGAGCTGTGGCAATAATTTTATAGATTTCCAATTCATTTTCAAGGTAACTATGTCATTATCTTTGCCTCATACAATAGAAAATAGGCTGACACTTTTTAAAGTATTTATTCAGGTCAAATAAAATATAGATCCTGTGTTTTTTTAAGAAGCTTTTGAATAAATCTTAGAAAGTCAGATCTTTCCCCCCTTTTATCTTAAAATAGAAAGCACCACAAGCATCACTGGAATATTAATATCCTATGAAGCATTCTGAAATTTTGCTTTAATAATACAGATTCATATACTTCTGGAAGCCATCTCTGCATGGAGAATCTTGTAGGGATGTCCCTTCAATCAGCATTCCCCCTGTGCTACGTTGTCTTACGTCTGCTAGGCCCACCGAACACTCCTCCTGAGGCTGGGAACGAATATCCTGTAATTCTCTTTCTCATGTGAATCACCATCAGTTTGCCAGTGGGAAAAAGTGCAGCAGGAGCTACTCTGTAGGCTTCTACTTCTCTGTGGTGGAACCTTCTCCACACTCTCTTGTACTTCAGACAGAAGCCTCTCGTGACTCTATATCACCTTCTTCATTTCTTCTTTCCAGACCGTCCCTCCCACATTGTCGACCTCTGCTCATTCCCCATGTGTCTAAGTCCAGATTTTTGTCTTCAACTGCTTTATTTCTCTCATGTCTCTAATTGCTGTCTTTCCCTGGCTGAACCCAGACTGGTACCTCACCACAAGAAGATTCGCCCTTTATCTAAATGGGGTATATTTCATCTCTGAAAAAATACACAGCTTGGTAGGGCGCACATGGCACTGTGAGGGGGGTGGAGGGTCACACACCTGCCAGCCAGGTCAGTCGAATCATCCTTAGTCCTAGACAGAAAGCTGAGTGAATGCCAAGGGCACACTTTATTCACATAATGGCTGGAATCCCAGGAAGGAAAGACATTCTAGAATTTTTTTTTTTTTTTTTTTGTATTCCAACACCTTCAACATCAGCTGTAAATGTGGCAAGTAAAATGAGTGATTCTGCTCAGGGTAATTAACTAACTGGTTCCAGTTCAGTCAGTAGGTTAATGACAGCGCTGGGGCTAGAAGAGGTGATAAACCCTGTGCTTGAAGAGTTTACCCTCTATTGACTGTAATTTAGGCAGAAGGGTACTTTTTTCTTGATGAGTTCACAGCTAAACGGGGGCATATACACAAACATATTAATGTATTAAGTGTATATTTATTATACAATTAACATATGGAACTCATATGGAAATACTTGCCTTTGCTAGAGAAATAGCTACTGTTGCAAAACTGGGAGTTTAAGTTCTTCATGCTCTCTGAGGCAAGAGGTCTTTCTCTTCTACGCCATGCGGATTTTCTGCATTATGAGTTTACACTGGCAAAAATTCAGAAAGACAGTCAACATAGAACTATTTCAATTTAATATTTACCTATTTGTTGGCAGTCCCGAAGATCACCCCCCGGTTCGTTGATTCACGAGGAGGCGTGTAGTCATATTTACCGCTGATGGGTTGGAGAGAAGGAATACCAAACACGGTCAGCAAAGGGAAAGTCTTTTGGGTGATGTCTGGGAGAAAATAGGAGCACACTTCCAAAGACCCTCTCCCTGTGGAGTCCACAGAACGCACCTAATCACCACAGTAATAGGTCGTGAGCCCACATGTGTAAAGTCTATTAGGGATTCGGTGCCTAGAGTTTTTACTGGGGGCTCATCACAGAGTCACCACCTGCCTGGCAAGCACCCCAATTCCAGACTCCAGGAAAGCAGGTCTTCAACATAAACCATATTGTTTGTTCTAAGAATTTAGGCACAGTAAGATACTCTTAGCAATTCGTGTTGGGGATCCTCCTAAAATTCAAGTTACCAGATGCCACGTTCCAATCTCGTAAGCAGGCCTTCCAAGGTATAGCAGTCAGATCCTCTCTGTTAACTTTTCTGCACGTCCTAATATCCACAACTTGATTGCAAATATCAATGGAGAACAACCAAAGCTGTTGCCATAGAAGTGGGGACCTAATGTTGAGATAATCCCTTTTAGTTAGGGAATGTTTGGGAGAATAGAGTGATGTTTCTCTCCTTTTGGGTTTTGGTGAGATCCCTGCTCTTGCTGCCGGGCAAATGGTTTAGCAGATTTTTCTCAGCTTGAAAGACATTGGCTTCATAGTTGATTTTCCAGTTTTATACACTCCCTGAGACAATATCACTTAACAACCAATACTGCATTCTCATTGTTTTCTCTTATGGAAATAGAGAATTGTGTTTGTCCCTATGATAGCTCAATGCTGTAATACCAAAAACACAATTTTGCCCTCTTCAGACCTGCTTAGCAGTTAGGCATGTCCTCATCTGGGATCCGCAGCTAATGCAATGTGTTTCTCTGATAATGTATCATGTTGCAACATAAAATTCATTAAGGTAAATCTGTATCTCCCTCTACAAACTGAGTTTCTCAAAGATTATGACTGTATCCAGACCTATTATAGTATACTAAATGCCAGTAACTATTTAAAAATATTTATTTTCTAATGAGTGAATTCTCTGTATATATCTGTTTGTACTGAAGTAATGGCTAGTATAATAAAAAATAATCATCTGAAAAACAATAAATCAGGCCCCATGAAACTAAAGAGCAAATAAAATAGACAACTGACTGAATAAAATAGTGAGTGTATTCTGTACGCCTTTTGTGTTTCTTTCTGCATGACTTATTGAAAAAGCTCCTAGGAAAGTCATTTTCTTATTTGAAAATGACTCTACTCTTAACATTCCAGAATCTTTGGAAGAAGTCGATGTTAGGTTATTAGATGGCAAATAAGCTTGACACGTTTAATCTGTAAACAATCCAGGGAAAATAAAATGATAACTCTCATAACCTCAAACGCAAGAAAGATTATAGCACACATGACTTCTAAGCAAACTGTGGCTGGATAAAGTGGAGAGAAGGAGAATGATTCTCTCCTTCTCAAATTGGAAGACTGTTCTCTTTCCACCAAGAGCCAGGAAATCTTACATAAGCCCTCCTACAACAGCAGGCACTTAGAGTCATACGCTGCTTGGTATTTACGAGCAGCTGTAGCTAACAGAACTGGAGGAGAGTTCTACCTCCTGGAGTTTTAGAATTTGCAAAGATCTGTGCATAACAAATAGGAACAGAAATAACTAGAGCTATGAAATGAACTCGATGAAAACAGTTCTTAAAATCGGTGCTTGAATCAATTCCAACTCTAGAGACTGAGCATTTTCTGCATTGGACTGACAGTGCAATGACTGTCTTCTTCCAAGGACATGACCACTGGATAAAGACACTTAGTTGGATGCATCAAAATAAGGGAAGTGACAGATTGGAAAAAATGGGACAACAAATAAAGTTTATTTTCCTAAGCATGTCCTGACTGAACGCTTTTATCAACACCTTGTATGAAATTTTTGTACTAAATGTCAGAACCACATTATATCTATTTAACTTCACTTACAAATTATTAGCCATTTTTTATTTGTTTGTTTGTTTTGAAAATGCTAATGCTGCTGCTGCTGCCATCTGCCCAGATGTTCCAGTCTTCCAGTTTTTTCCCCTAACTTTATTGAGATAATACTTGACATATTGTGTACGTTTAAGGTATACAATGCGAAGTATTACAAAATGATTATCATAGGAAAGTTAGTTAACATATCTGTCACCTCAGTTAGTTACCTTTTTGTGTGGGTGGGGTGAGAATATTTAAGATCAACTCTTCTAGCAACTTGCAATTATATAATACACTATTATTAATTATAGTCACCATGCTGTGCATGAGATTCCCAGATAATATTTGTTTTCTAACTGGAAGTTTGTACTTTTTGACCAACGTCTACCCATTTCCCCTGACCCTTGGCAACCACCATTTTGCTCCCTGTTTTTATGTGTTCTTTCAGATTCTACGTATAAATGAAACAATACATTATTTGCCTTTCTCTGACTTATTTCACTAACACAGTGGCCATAATTCTATCCATGTTGTTGCAAATGACAGGATTTCCCTTTTTCTCATGGTTGAGAAATATATAGTCCATTATATGTCTGTATCTCACATTTTCTTTAACCATTCATTCACAAATCAGCACTTAGATTGTTTCATGCTTTGGCTGTTGTGAATAATGTTGCAATGAACACAGAGTGAAGATATCTCTTTAAGACAGTGATTTCACTTTTTCTGCATATCTACAAAGGAGTTGAGTTGCCGGATCATATGGTAGTTGTATTTTTAATTTTTTGAGGAACCTCCATACTGTTTTCTATAGAAGCTGTGCCAATTTACATTCCCACTGCTAGTGTAGAAGTGTTCCCTTTTCTCTACATTCTCACTAACACTTGTTGTCTTTTGTCATTTTGACAATAGCCATCCTAACAGGAGTGAGGTGATAACTCCATTTTGGCTTTGATTTGCATTTTCTTAATGATTAATATTTATGTCTTCTTTGGAAAAATGTTTAGTTAGGTCCTTTGCCCATTTTTAAATTGAAACTGGGGTTTCTTTGCTATTTTTTTGAACCATTTTTTTCCAGTTATATTGACAAATACTTGACATATATTACTGTATAGGTTTAAGGCATACAGTATAATGATTTGATATACATATGTTATGAAATGATTACCACAATAGGTTTAGCTAACATCTACCTTCTCCTATAGATGCAATGAAAAGAACAGGAAAAAAAAGGAAAAATTATCCTTGTGATGAGAACTCATAGAATTTATTGGCTTTTTTGCTTTTTTTCTTTTCTTTTCTTTTTTTATAAATTTACATCCAAAGTAGTTAGCATATAGTGCAACAATGATTTCAGGAGTAGATTCCTTAGTGCCCCTCACCCATTTAGCCCACCCCCTCCCACAATCCCTCCAGTAACCCTCAGTTTGTTCTTGATATTTATGAGTCTCTTATGCTTTGTCCCCCTCCCTGTTTTTATATTATTTTTATTTCCCTTCCCTTATGTTCATCTGATTTGTCTCTCAAAGTCCTCATATGACTGAAGTCATATGATATTTGTCTTTCTCTGACTAATTTCACTTAGCTTAATACCCTCTAATTCCATCCATGTGGTTGCAAATGGCAAGATTTCATTCTTTTTGATGGCCGAGTAATAATCCACCATATATATATATATATATGTATACATATATATATACACATATATATATGTGTGTGTGTATATATATATACATATATATGTGTGTGTGTATATATATATATACATATATATGTGTGTGTGTGTATATATATATATATATATATATATATGTGTGTGTGTGTATATATATATATATATATATATATATATATATATATATATATCACATCTTCTTTATCTGTTCATCCATTGATGGACATTTGGTCTCTTTCCATACTTCGGCTGTTGTTGATAGTGCTGCTATAAACATGGGGGTGCATGTGTCCCTTTGAAACAGCACACCTGTATCCCATGGATAAATGCCTAGTAGTGCAATTGCTGGGTCATAGGGTAGTTCTATTTTTAGTTTTTTGAGGAACCTCCATTCTGTTTTCCAGAGCGGCTGCACCAGCTTGCATTCCCAAGAACAATGCAAAAGAGATCCTCTTTCTCCTCATCCTTGCCAACATCTTTTGTTGCCTGAGTTGTTAATGTTAGCCATTCTAACTGGTGTAAGGTGGTATCTCACTGTGGTTTTGATTTGTATTTCCCTGATGATGAGTGAAATGAGCGTTTTTTCATGTGTCGGTTTGCCATCTGGATGTCTTCTTTGGAGAAGTGTCTATTCATGTCTTTTGCCCATTTCTTCACTGGATTATTTGTTTTTTGGGTGTTGAGTTTGATAAGTTTTCTATAGATTTTGGATACCAACCCTTTATCTGATAAGTCATTTGCAAATATCTTCTCCTATTCTGTCAGTTGCCTTTTAGTTTTGCTGATTGTTTCCTTCACTGTGCAGAAGATTTTTATTTTGATGAGGTCCCAATAGTTCATTTTTGTTTTTTGTTTCCCTTGCCTCTAGAGACATGTTGAGTAAGAAGTTGCTGTGGCCAAGATCAAAGAGGTTTTTGCCTGCTTTCTCCTCGAGGATTTTGATGGCTTCCTGTTTTACTTTGAGGTCTTTCATCCATTTCGAGTTTATTTTTGTGTATGGTGTAAGAAAGTGGTCAAGGTTCATTCTTCTGTATGTCGCAGTCCAGTTTTCCCAGCACCACTTGCTGAAGGACTGTCTTTATTCCACTGGATATTTTTTCCTGCTTTGTCAAAGATTAGTTGACCACATGTTTGTGGGTCCCTTTCTGGGTTCTCTATTCTGTTCCATTGATCTGAGTGTCTTCTTGTGCCAGTACCATACTGTCTTGATGATTACAGCATTGTAGTATAGCTTGAAGTCTGGATTGTGATGCCTCCTGCTTTGGCTTTATTTTTCAAGATTGCTTTAGCTATTCATGGTCTTTTCTGGTTCCATACAAATTTTAGGATTATTTGTTCTAGCTCTTTGAAGAATGCTGGTGTGATTTTGATAGGGATTGTATTGAATATGTAGATTGCTTTGGGTAGTATCGGCATTTTAACAATATTTGCTCTTCCTATCCAGGAACATGGAATCTTTTTCCATTTTTTTGTGTGTCTTCTTCAATTTCTTTCATAAGATTTATAGTTTTCAGTGTATAGATTTTCCCCCTCTTTGGTTAAATTTATTCCTTGGTATTTTACGTTTTTTGGTGCAAGTATAAATGGGATAGATTCCTTGATTTATCTCTCTGTTGCTTCATTATTGGTTCATTTTTGGTGGAATCTTTAGGGTTTCCCATATAGAGTATCATGTCATATGCGAAGAGTGAAAGTTTGAGCTCCTCCTGACCGATTTGGATGCCTTTTATTTCTTTGTGTTGTCTGATTGCAGAGGCTAAGACTTCTAATACTATGTTGAATAACAATGGTGAGAGTGGACATCCCTGTCTTGTTCCTCACCTTAGGGGATAAACTCTCAGTTTTTCCCCATTGATGATGATATTAGTGTTCATATATGGCTTTTATGATATTGAGGTATGCTCCTTCTATCCCTACTTTCTTGAGGGTTTTTATCAAGAAAGCATGCTGTATTTTGTCAAATGCTTTCTATGCACCTATTGAGAGGATCATACAGTTCTTGTCCTTTCTTTTATTGATGTGATGAATTACGTTAATTGTTTTTGCAGATATTGAACAAGCCCTGCATCCCAGGTCTAAATCCCACTTGGCCGTGGTGAATAATTTTTTTAATGTATTGTTGGATCCGGTCGACTGATACCTTGTTGAGGATTTTGGCATCCATGTTCATCAGGGAAATTGGTCAATAGTTCTCCGTTTTAGTGGGGTCTCTGTCTGGTTTTGGAATCAAGGTAATGATGGCTTCATAGAAAGAGTTTGGAAGTTTTCCTTCCATTTCTATTTTTTGGAACACCTTCAAGAGAATAGGTGTTAACTCTTCCTTAAATGTTTGCTAGAATTCCCCTGGAAAGCCATCTGGCCCTGGACTCTTGTTTTTTGGGAGATTTTTGATTACTAATTCAATTTCTTTACTGGTTATGGGTGTGTTCAAATTTTCTCTTTCCTTCTGTTTCAGTTTTGGTAGTGTATATGTGTCTAGGAATTTGTCCATATCTTCCAGGTTGCCCATTTTATTGGCATAGAATTGCTCATAATATTCTCTTATTATTATTTTTATTTCTGCTGTGTTAGTTGTGATCTCTCCTCTTTCATTCTTGATTTTATTTATTTGGTTCCTTCCCTTTTTCTTTCTGATCAAACTGGCTAGTGGTTTATCAATTTTGTTAATTCTTTCAAAGAACCAGCTTCTGGTTTCATTGATCTGTTCTACTGGTTTTTATTTGGTTTCAATAGCATTAATTTCTGCTCTAATCTTTATTATTTCCTGTCTTCTGCTGTTTTTGGGTTTTATTTGCTGTTCTTTTTCCAGCTCTTTAAGGTGTAAGGTTGGGTTATATATCTGAGATCTTTCTTCCTTCTTTAGGAAGGCCTGGATTGCTATATATTTCCTTTTATGACCGCCTCTGCTACGTCCCAGAGGTTTTGGGTTGTGGTGTTATTTTCATTGGCTTCCATATATTTTCTAATTTCCTCTTTAACTTCTTGGTTGGCCCACTCATTCTTTAGTAGGATGTTCTTCAGTCTCCAAGTATTTGTTACCTTTCCAATTTTTTTCTTGTGGTTGATTTTGAGTTTCATAGCGTTGTGGTCTGAAAATATGCACACTATTACCTTGATCTTTTTGTACTTGTGAGGGCTGATTTGTGTCGCAGTATATGGTCTATTCTGGATTACATTCCCTGTGCACTGGAGAAGAATGTATATTCCGCTGCTTTAGGATGCAACGTTCTGAATATCTGTTAAGTCCATCTGGTCCGGTTTGTCATTCAAAGCCGTTGTTTCCTTGTTGATTTTTTTGATTAGATGATTTGTCTGTTGCTGTGAATAGAGTGTTGAAGTCCCCTACTATTATGGTATTAGTATCGATGAGTTTCTTTATGTTTGTGATTAATTGATTTATGTATTTGGGTGCTCTCACATTTGGTGCATCAATGTTTACAATTGTTAGGTCTTCTTGGTGGATAGACCCCTTAATTATGATATAATGCCCTTCTTCATCTCTTGATACAGTCTTTATATTAAAGTCTAGATTGTCTGATATAAGTATGGCTACTCTGGCTTTCTTTTGTTGACCATTAGCATGATAGATGGTTCTCCATCCCCTTACTTTCAATCTGAAGGTGTCTTTAGGTCCAAAGTGTGTCTCTTGTAAACAGCATATAGATGGGTCTTGTTTTCTTATCCTTTCTGTTATCCTATGTCTTTTAATTGTAGCATTGAGTCCAATGACGTTTAGAGTGAGTACTTAAAGATATGAATTTATTGCCATTATGATGCTTGCAGAGTTGTAGTTTCTGGTAGTGTTCTCTGGTCCTTTCTAATCTTTGTTGCTTTTGACATATCTATATCTATATCTATATCTATATCTATCTATATCTATCTATAACTATATCTATATCTATATCTATCTATATCTATATTTTTTTTCATCTTTTCTCCCTTCAGAGAGTCCCCCATAAAATTTCTTGCAGGGCTGGTTTAGTGGTCACAAATTCCTTTAATTTTTGCTTTTCTGGGAAACTTTTTATCTCTCCTTCTATTTTGAAAGACAGCCTTGCTGGATAAAGAATTCTTGGCTGCATATTTTTCTGATTCAGCACTCTGAATATATCCTGCCACTCCTTTCTGGCCTGCCAAGTGTCTGTGGACAGGTCTGCTGCAAACCTGATCTGTCTTTCGTTGTATGTTAGGGACTTTTTTTTCCTTTGCTGCTTTCATGATTCTCTCCTTGCCTGAGTATTTTGTGAATTTGTCTATGATATCCCTTGTTGATGGTCGGTTTTTGCTGATCTAATGGGTGTCCTCTGTGCTTCCTGGATTTTGATGTCTGTGTCTTTCCCCAGGTTAGGAAAGTTTTCTGCTATGATTTGCTCACATAACCCTTCTGCTCCTATTTCTCTCTCGTCCTCTTCTGGGACCCCTATGATTCTGATGTTGTTCCTTTGTAATGAGTCACTGATTTCTCTAATTTTTAAATGGTGCTCTTTTGCCTTAATCTCCCCCTTTTTTTCTGCTTCATTATTCTCCATAAGTTTGTCCTCTGTATCGCTGATTTCTGTTCTGCCTCATCCATCCTTGCCGCTGTGGCATCCATCCGTGATTGCAGCTCAGTTATAGCATTTTTTATTTCGTCCTGACTACTTTTTACTTCTTTTATCTCCACAGAAAGGGATTCTAATCTATTTTTGACTCCAGCTAGTATTCTTATTATCGTGATTCTAAATTCTGGTTCAGACATCTTGCTTGTATCTGTGTTGGTTAAATCCCTGGATGTTGTTTCTTCGTGCTCTTTCTTTTGGGGTGAATTCCTTTGTTTTGTCATTTTGAAGGTAGAAAAGGAATTAATGAGGTAAAAAAATTAAAATAAAAAAAATTAAATTAAAAAAATTAAAATTAAACACACACACAAAATCAAATAAATGATGCTAGATCCTAGGTGTGTTTTGGTCTGGGTGTTGAAAGTGGTTTGATAGATTAGAGAAAAAAAGGGGGGGAGGAAGGAAATCATTTGAGAATTTGAAAAAAATGAATACACTGAAGTAGACTAAAATTAAATGGTGGAAGTAAAATAGAATTTGAAAAAACTTACACAAAAGTAAAGAATATAGTAGAAAAAAATTAAAGAAAAATATTTTTAGTGAAAATTAAAAATAAAAATGATTTTTTTCTCTTTCTGTATTCAAGAAAAAGAAACGAAAAAGAGAAAAAAAAAGGAATCACTTGAAAATTTGAAAAAGTGAATACACTGTAGTAGACTAAAATAAAATGATGAAAGTAATATAGAATTTGAAAAAATTTACATAAAAGTAAAAAATATAGTAAAAAAATTAAAAATATTTGTAATAAAAGTTGAAAATAAAACTGAATTTTTTCTCTTTCTGCTGAATTCTGTGGTTCAGGTTGTGCAGATCGTTGTGTTAATCCTCAAATCAGTTTTCTAGGTGTGCAGGAGGGTTTAGTGTTGGTCTGGCTATATTTCATGGACGCAAAACACACAAGAAACTTCCATGCTATTCTGTCATCTTGGCTCCCCACCCCTAGAATTTATTGTTTTAATGCATTTCCTATAGTTGGAGTCATCATGTTGTACACTGAAGTGTTGTTATAATGATTACATGTGGTAAGCCCTAATACTTATTTATCTTACATTGGAAGTTTGTACTTTTTGGCCACCTTGCTTCAATTTCACTTGCCCCTCCCCCTACCCTCTGCCTCTGATAACAACCAGTCTGATCTCTTTTTTATGAATTTTTTTAAATTCTACCTATAAATAATATCAGACAGTATTTGTCTTTCTCTAATATCATTTAGTATAATACTTTCAAGTTTCATCCACACTGTTATAAATGGTGGAATTTCCTCATTTGTTATGGCTAAATAATATTCCACTGTGTATATATGCCACAATTTCTTTATCCACTTATCCATCAGTAGTTAGGTTGTTTCCACGTCTTGGCTATTGTAAACAGTGCTGCAATAAACATGAGGGTGCAGATGCTTTATTCAAGTTAGTGTTTTTGTTTCCTTTAGGTATGTTCCCAGAAGTGAAATTGGTGGATCTTATGTGTAAAGTGATTTTCCATTGTGGTTTTAATTCGTATTTCCCTAGTGACTAGTGATGATGAGAATATTTGCCTGTGCCTGTTGACATTTTGTTTGTCTTCCTTTGGTGAAATGTCCATTCAGGTCCCTTGCCTACTTTTTAATTTGTTTGCTTGTGTGTTTGCTTGTTTGTTTTTCATTTACTTATTTAACTATTGAGTTGTTTGAGTTCTGTATATATTTTGAATATTAACCCCTTGTCAGCTGTATGCAAATATTGTTTTCCCATTCTGTAAGTTGTCTTTTTATTTTTTTTCTCTGTAGAAGCTTTCTAAAAAAAAAATTTTAATGCTTATTTTTGAGAGAGGGAGAGAGAGAGAGACAGAGTGTGAGCAGGGGAGGGACAGAGACTGAGGGAAACTCAGAATCCAAAGCAAGCTCCAGGCTCTGAACTGTCAGCACAGAGCCCAACGCAGGACTCGAAGTTACAAACCATGAGATCATGACCTGAGCCAAAGCTGGATGCTTAACCTACTGAGCCACACAGGTGCCCCTGTAGAAGCTTTTTAGTTTAAAGTAGTACCAATTCTTTATCGTGTTGTTTGTCTTTTAGGTGTCATATCCAAAAAATTTATTACCAAGAGCCATGTCAAGGGCCTTTCTCCCTGTTTTCTTTTATGACCTTTATAGTTTCAGGCTTGACATTTATGTCTCTAATCCATTTTGAGTTAATTTTTGTGAGAAATATAAGGATACAGTTTTATTCTTTTACATGTGAGTATACAATTATTCAAGCACCATTTATTGACAAAACTGTCTTCTGATTTATATGAGTTCTTTATACATTTCAGATATTAATCTTTTATGGGACAGATGGCTTTCAAATATTTTTTTTTTCTCTTTCTGTAAGTCACCTTTTCATTTTGTTGATTGTTTATTTTTCTCAGAAGCTTTTTGGTTTGATGCAGTTACATTTGTTTATTTTGCTTTTGTCTTTTGTGTCACATCCAAAATATTGTTGCCAAGGCCAATATCAAGATTTTTCCCTGTTTTCTCAAAGGAGATTCATGGCTTCAGGTCTTAAATTTAAGTCTTTAATACATTTTGAGCTAATTTTTGTGAGTGGTGTCAGTAGGGACCCAATTTCATTAATTTGCTTGTAGCTATCTCATCGTCCAAGCACCATTTACTGAATAGACTGTCCTTTCCCCACTGAGTATTCTTGGCTCCCTTGTCAAATGTGAGTTGACATTACTTTTAAATTTTATTCATCTCTACATACTGAAACCTATTTTTTGTTGTTCTCTTATAAAAAATCCAGGTATAAGCACTGTGTTTTCTTTTATTTAATGTTTACTTTTTCTCCAGTATATTTGATATGGAGATTTTTTTCCCCTCTGACTGAGTGACTTGGTAGCTGTTCCTCCTTCTGATCACTGAAATCACCACCTCTGCTTATTTTTTTGGCCTTTCCTGTGGCAGTTCCTGGATTCTAGTACTGACACGATGCTGCACCATCTTCGGGGGCCTTTGAGGGGCAGAAATGTGAGTTAGGCCACACCTCCCTTTTGATCACCTTACTTTTTTTTTTAAGTGTTTTTTTTTCATCAGACACCTGAGTGGCTCAGTGGGTTGAGCGTCTAACTTCGACTCAGGTCATGATCTCGCAGTTTGTGAGTTCCAGCCCCACATCCGGCTTGCTGCTGTCAGCCTATCAGTACAGAGCCCACTTCCAATCCTCTTTTCTCCTTTCTCTGCCCCTCCCCAGCTTGTGCTGTCTCAAAAATAAATAAGTATTTAAAAAATTAGTTTATTCATTCTCATGTTTAACTGAAAGTATCTACAACCCAGTAGAACCAAAAACCTTATATTTAAAAATAACAGCTTTCTGCCAAATATCTCTTCACCCTCCTATGTGAGTTTGAAAATTATTTTTTCGGTTCTGCTTTTGAGGTAGCTGAATCTCAGCATCCAAAAAAATATGCTTTTACAACTATTTTTCAAGTTGTCTAATTCAAACGTATCTATTTGTTTGGCTATGCTAGGTGAGCATTTACCTTACCCATATTCTGCCCATCCCCTGTAACTCCTACCTTTATAGTTATAACCTTTTTCATTCACTTACCACTTATTAGTTTATTATTCACTTATTAGTCTTAAATATTTAAATATTTGTAATATATTTTTATTTTATCACATCAACTGTAAACGACTGTTTTTTAATTTTCTGTCTTAGTCCATTTTGTCTGCTATAACAAAATACCGTAAATTAGGGGGCCTATACACAACAGAAATTTATTTCTTATAGTTTTTGATGCTGGGAGGTCCAAGATCAAAGCACTAGCAGATTTGGAGTCTGCTGAGATCCCCCTTCCTGGTTCATAAATGGCTGTCTTCTTTCTTTCTATCTTATTTCTGTGTCCCCATGCAGTGGAAGGGGTTAGGGAGCTCTCTGGGGCCTCTTTTATAATGGTAAAAGCTTGGTTTGTGAGTGTAATTTGTTCTGGAAGCATGCTTGTAATCCAGAGCACTCATATATCAAAGTGAATTTCAAAAACCATTGGCTCAATTGTGGTCATGTGACATTCGGTGTCACGTACTACTCATACTGCAAGACATCACTCATTTATCAAGTTAAAATGTATTAGAAATGCTTGCTTATCTTACAGAACACTCACAGAACAAGTTACTTGCAATCCAAAATTTTACTGTAATCCCATTCATGAGGGTTGTCCCCTCATAACCTAATCACATCCCATGATTTCACCTTCTCATACCATTGTCTTGGAGGTTAAGTTTCAACATAAGAATTTTGGGGGGATACAAGCTTGCAGACCATAGCAATGTTATTCTAGAAAACAAGGATATTAACATTCTTTTCCTATAAATTTGCTTTCCTTTTCTTCCCATTTCTTAATTTCTATTATCTGTGCTTGTATTTCCATTTTATTTTAAAATCATATAAAATCTTTTCTATTTTACATTTGGGCTGATTCTAAAATTCTAAAATTAACAAAACTCGTTTAACCAAATATGCTTACGTAAAAATCAGGGACAGCCAAACCAAATAACGTACTATGTTCAATAGCTAAAAATGCCAATGCAATTTTTTTTTTTTTTTGCATTCTTTCCATTGACAATAGTATTCAAGACTTTTTTGCTTAAATCTTTCTGGCGTCTGTGACTGTTTTGACAAATAGAACATGGCTGTATCATTTCTCGGCCCTGAATGAAGGGATTGCAGCTTCCATTTCTGTGTCCTCGAGGACCATCTGGGATCCCCCAAGTGCCATGGAAGCAAGTCTGACTTCCCTGAGGTAATAACGCCGAAGACAGAGTATGTGTTGGCACTTTGCTTGCCAGTCACAGTGGGAGCTGCACTTTCATCCATTTCCTCCAAAGCACTAGACTTCCGAGTGAATCAGTCTTGTATTCCCCATGCCGGTGTATCCACCATTTGAGTACTAGTATATGGCCTCCATTGATGCCATATGAAATAGCAGGATTTTCCAGCTAATCAATGCCGATATTCCTAATGTACAGAATTGTCAGATTTCATAAAATGGTTGTTGCTGTAAGCCGCTAAATTTCAGGTTGTTTTGTTTTGTTTCACTGCAAAAAGTAACTAGGAGAGTATTGCATTTCCTTATTCATTCAAGATTTTTATCTTCCTAACATTTTTATTGGATTGTCCTTTTTAACTTGTATAAGCTATTTATATTATATCATGATTTTCAAATGATACGTCATCTTTTCTCATGAGTCCTCTTTTTAAAAATAGAATATGGCACAGGCCATTCCATTAACAGCATTATACATGGTTAGTTGCCAGCTGCCATGGTTAAAATTAAGACACTCTATTGGAAGGATTGTGAGAAATGGTATAGATTTAAATCTTAGGTTTTATCATTGTTGATTACTTTTTTGCATGATTAATAATGATAATCTTGAGTTTGCCTTTTTTTCTCATTTCTGTTGTCAATTGTTTGCTTCTCCCTCAAAAGTCTAAGAGAGCTCACTGGTGGTGTGTGAAGAAACTCCTACCTTTGTGGGGGTTTCGAATTTTGAAGTTATATAGCACTCTGATTTTCACACTTTAAATAAAAATAAGTCATAGCAGAAAAACTTAAATGGAATTTATTCAAATGAGAGATTTATAGGATTTCTATTTCAAACAGATGCTGGTAACATAGACATATTAGTTAATAATTAGCTAAGACATATTAAAGTAGATCCAATAAATCAACTGGTTAAAAAGGAAAGGGAAGGGAAAGGAAGGGAAGGGGAGCAAAGGAAAAGAAAGGAAGTCAGAAAAAAAAATAAAATTTTCATTTGCACACATTATGATTAATATGCTTTGTGCACCCAGTTAATTGGCATTACTGAGGGGAAAGGTCATGAAGGAAGGGTTAAAAAAATCAGTTATAATGGGGTGCCTGGGTGACTCACTTGGTTAAGTGTCCGACTTTGGCTCAGGTCATGATCTCTCAGTTTGTGGGTTGAAGCCCCGCGTCAGGCTTTGTGCTGACAGCTCAGAGCCTGGAGCCTGTTTTGGATTCTGTGTCTCCCTCTCTCTCTGCCCCTCCCCTACTCATGTTCTGTCTCTCTCCCAAGAGTAAATAAACATTTAAAACACAAATTAAAGGGGCTCAGTTGGTGAAGCGTCTGATTTTGTCTCAGGTCATGATCTCACGGTTCGTGGGTTCGAGCCCCCTGTAGGGCTTTGTGCTGACAGCTCAGAGCCTGGAACCTGCTTCACATTCTGTGTCTCCCTCTCTCTCTGTCCCTACCTGCTCATGCTCTGTCTCTCTCTTTCTCTCAAATATAAATACATTATTGATTAAATAATTTAATTAATTAAAACAAATAATTAAAAATTTTAAAGAACAAATTTAAAAAATCAATTATAATGAGTTAAGAATGCATGCAACATTCTTCATTTTCTTCCCATTTTATATTGTAAACTGTTGTTTTCAATTTTCTTTCTTTCATTTTCTTGTCTTTTTCTTTTTCTTTTTCTTTTCTTTTCTTTTTTTTTTTTTTTTAATCATTTATCTTTCTTCCAAGCCATAAAGTGAGTTAGTTGTTGATTGGTCCTTTGCGTTCAGATAGAATTTTTCTGTTTTATTCTTCAGAAATTAGTGGTTTTACATTTCCCAGTCAGAAATAAGTTTACTTCCATTACTACAACTCCTGGTTTACCAGTAAAAGGGGAAATAAGGAAAACCACTGATGAGGGAAGCGAGGTATTGAAAATATGTATAAATGAAAATTGATACAAAGATACATTGATGGATGTCTATAGAGTTTTCATCTGGTGATTTTTTAAGCTAACTGATTTTTACTAAATCTTTTAGGGAATTTCCATCTTTAGTCTTCTTCATCCTTACCTAATATACACAGTGTACCACAAATAACTTACACATACAAATATCAGTGAAGTTTTGACCCAACAATTTAAAAATATAAGCCCTCATGAAATGCCATTAAACACATTCTTTGTTTTATATTCTTACTTGAAACTAATAATAATATCTATTCTTCATACTTCACAGAATAAAGATCATATGAAATAATATACATGAAGAACCCTTTAAAAATTTAAAGCACCATATTCCTATAAAGTGTTTTACAATGTTTATTATCTAAGATTTTTGGCAACCTTCTATGAGGTGAAACTACGGATGCTTTTAATACAAATGAAGGGTCATTAAGGTACTTGATAAAATACTCTAGAATAATGTAGATCTTCATAAGCTCTCCCTTGGATTCAGAAAGGCCTAAAGCTTTTTTTTACATTTATTTATTTTTGGGACAGAAAAAGAGCATGAATGGGGGAGGGTCAGAGAGAGAGAGGAGACACAGAATCTGAAGCAGGCTCCAGGCTCTGAGCTGTCAGCACAGAGCCCGACGCGGGGCTCGAACTCACGGACCATGAGATCATGACCTGAGCCGAAGTTGGATGCTTAATCGACTGAGCCACCCAGGCACCCCAAGGCCTAATGCTTTTAACCCTTCACCCCAACCGCCATACATAACTACTGCTCCTGGCCTCCAAATATAGATTATCAGTGAAGGGTTGTTGCCACTTCAAACCCTTTAGGACTTTATTAGGTCTCCAGATCATACCCTGACGCCTGAGGTCAGATGAAGGCCATTTTAGTTCGAATTCACTCTAAAGACATATTTGAACATATGTGCACTACCTCAGCAAGTATGGTAATTGCTTTAACAGCACTGACTAAAACCAGAGTTACTCGTTTAGTACATATGTCCTTTCCAGTGAAATAAAGGGCACTAATCTCTATAAGTAGAATCTCTTTGGTACCTTAAAGAGAGGAGGCCCTAAAATTTGCCAAATGATATTACTGAAGTAACGAACAGTATTACCATGATGTAAATTTGGATTGAAAACAATAAATTCATGGCTTTAGTCAACGTAAATTGACTCACTACTTTTACTTTAAAAAAAGGCAATTCTCCCTGTCTCTCACTAGCATTGCTGTCTCTACCCAAGCAATTAGGTTTTTCTAAGGGCAATTTGTACTAACCTCATCCCTCTTTCACTGCAATATAAATTCAAACCCGTAGTGGTCATCCGTGCAAACCCAGATCCTCAATACTGAATCTAACATAGTCCAAATCAACAAATATTAGTTGATTGAATTGTATTTATTAGATAATTATAAACTTGAAGGATGTGGGCCTTATACTTTGAATGTTTTGAGTAAAGAATGGAAGTATACTCATTCTCATGACTGAAAGCTGTTATGCTCAACTATTTGAATTCCGAGATTCCAGAAGTTCCCAGCAAATGACTACGGGCAAATCCATTTCGTGTAAGAAGTTTCTCCAGCCATAAAGCTGTTCCAGTGGCTGATCTTTCGTTTTGTCTCAAGATACTATAGCAACGTAGAGAAAATTGCTAAGTGAGTTATTGGTATACTGTGGAAAAATTCTTAAAAAGTGAATGGCTGTAGTTTTCCAGTTGTCCATCTGCAATGCCTCCTCATACTTTCTGGGGCACTGATGTTCAGGGAAGTCCTGTCTATTATTTTCAGAAACCAGGGTTCACCCAAGCCTGTTATCCTTATAGACATCATGGCTTACTTAATCCAATTTAATTATAAACCGAGAAGTGTTTTCTACATAGTTGAGGCGTTTTTGTGAGAAGAATACCATTAATTTTTAATAAATATGGCAACTCATTTCACATAGCACGCCTGGTTGTAATTTATGCCTCTGTCGCATATTTTTTTTCCAACTTTGTTTAGTGACGAGTTCCTTTTCATTTTATTATCTCCGTTTCCTTCCCTCCTAAATAATTTCTAAAGACCATTAAGCTGTCTTTATCTATATTCCGATCAGTTCCTAAAGGAATTTTAGATGCCAAGGAGGCATTTGAGTGTACAGAAGTAGCCGTCCATACTGGACTCGTGCATGATAGTGTTTAAACACATATTTGAAACTACAAGAGTAAGTGAACACTACTGGAAAATATACATTTCATTACTGTTTATTTCTTCTGAAAATACTGACAGCTAGTTTGGAAGATAGACAGTAGGAAGGCTAAATACATTGGAATAAGAATGACCTTTGCTCGTATTGAATCCAGGTTTCAAAATTCCTCTCTGTGTGGCTTCATGCAGGTCCCTTAACCTCTCTTTGATCAGTTTCCTTTTGAGCAAAATGGGTTTTATAATAGAATCTACCTCAGAGTTGTGTTTTTTTCCCCAATGCATGAAATGCTCATAAATGTCTGAGAATATCATCAAGCAAGTATTTTCTGCACTTTTGTGAGTTGTATAGCTATTAAGAGAGATACTATCAGAGAAAGAAGGCAGCGAGTATGAACAAGGAATGGGATGTGGAAACATACCCAGAGGATAATCCCTTGCAGATAACACATGACCGATGAAACCTTGATAACAGCTAATTAAGCTAAACTAACCTTGTTTGACTGTGTATCACACACTGTTCCCTCCAACTGTCGCATGACAAAACTAAGGTTTGATGTATTGCGAGTACTTTCTCAAGTTGATAGAAAAATGTGTAGCAAGATTGCAACGTAGGCTTTCATTCACTAGGGCCCTCGATCTTAGCTGTTTTACCAGGAAGCCACTTTCTATAAATTTGACTTGAAACACCGGTTGTGCCGTGTCAGCAAATTTTCCTTCCAAAGCTCCAGATAGGTTCTCCTGAAGCCCGGGGGGGAAAATGCCCTTGCTCTCCTCCAAGTGTAGCGTGTCACATTCTAGTTCACTCTGTGAACTCTAGTGTGACATTTAGTTTCGTCGTATCTCTTTTCTAATTAAAAAATCCATTCAAACAATACAAAAGAAAACTATAAAAAAGAAAGAACTGAACTAGATGACCTCCGTTATTCTCTACCCATTGGTTGCACGGAGAACTGTGCTAGCCCCAACAATGACAGTATTAGAGTCTTATTTGAAATAATTATTTTTAGTCCTCTACTCATTTCTACTGTCAAGAGATTTATGAACTCTTATTTTTTATTAATTTTTTATGTATTTATTTTTTGAGAGAGAGAGAGCGAGCAGGGGAAGGGCAGAGAGAAAGCGAGAGAGAGAATCCCAAGCAGGCTCCTTGCTGTCAGCACAGAGCCGGATGTGGGGCTCAGTCTCACAAATGGTGAGATCATGACTGAGCCGAAATCAAGAGTCAGACACTTAACTGACTGAGCCTCCCAGGTGCCCCTGAACTATTCTCTTTTTGTCATTACTAAACAACGCTAATTGTATATTGCTTCCAATGATGCCACACTATACCTTTATTACATATATCAAAATTGTGAATTTTTTTTATTGATGGATGGTCCTTAAAGGAATACTCAGAATAATTTATCTAATTTATTTTAATATAATTTCATATTTGATTTCTTGGTATAATAATTTCATGAAGGAACATATTTAATCATTTCTGTTATTTTCTATAATGTTTATTTGCATGAAGAAACTATTGTTATGTGATTTTTTATGTATTTTATTCTCATATATTAAATGTATTCTTACATACATTAGCTGTGTATATTATTATCAGAAAAAAATTAGTTTTATATTTTAAGTTATTGGAAGTATTTCAAAGATAAAGGAATCTTTTTTGAAAATATTTCAGATATACAGCTGGGAGCTGAAGTTTTACCTATATTGGAAACTCTCCTGAAAGAGATTTGAACTAAAGAAAATCAATGAGAAGAGTGAGAATAGTTTTCTGTCTCATGGAAGTCAGTGTACGATCTGTCTTTTGCTATTTTAGACTGTGTGAACCTCACTCTCCATCATTCTACAATGTTGATTATATTGTGATCACGTTTGAGCAATTCCCCAGAACTAAGTTCTCTCTTGTCCCTTCCCAATACTCCATGGTTTTAACTTCCAAAATCTGGGTGTTTTAGGAAGCCGGCCCTGTCTTCTTTCTAGAGCACGTGACAGAGGCTTAACCAGTTAGTGTGCTCCACCCACAATCCAACTTAATAGCCTAAATTGCTCAACCCAGAGTGAAAGTCAGGACACTGGACTGATAGGTGGGAGCAAATGTAGACATACATTTTTTAGAGCCACACTGGAAAGATGTGGAGCTCAGAAAATCCCAGGGGGACTTCAGAGCTTTGATGACACTGAGATCAGACTCTCAGTGAACCCCACGTGACTTCATATCTTTTCAGTTATGTGTGCCAATCAATTTTCTTTATTTTTTTCCCCAAAGTATTTGAGATGGGTTTTCATGCATTTTCAATATAAACATGTGACTTGAGGGAATTAAACCCTCCAGGCTGTGGGTTGAAAGATTTAGCAGTATAGGTTGTGATCCTCATCTAAATTCCCCGAGGAAAGATGGGCTTTAGAATTGATATATATATATATATATATATATATATATATATATATATATATATATGTATTGATATATTGATATAAATATCTATAATATCTATAAATACAATATTTATAATATTTAATATATAAATATATAATATAAATATAATAAATTTATATAATAAATATTATATAACTATAATATAAATATATAATATAAGTATATATAATATAATATTTATAGATATTATATCTATAAATATAGACATATATATCAATATATTGATATATAAATATAGATTTTTTTTTTTTTAAACAGGAGATGTAGTGCATATTCTATATAATAGTTACAACTGCCACAAGGATCTGGCAGTAACCTGTAATCAAACTCAGTATTTCTGCTGCAAAGTGTGTGAACAATCACAATTAATGGTATTTTTTTTAACAAACAAACAAAACTTTAAATAGCCTACTAAGTGTTCAACACAGGCTTTGTTAAAAAGTGAAATTTAAAGTAAAATTTTGAGGCATATCTCTCTGGAGTTTAAATTTGTAGATATATATACTTCTTCTCTGTCTGTCTCTCAGTCTTTCTCTCTTTCTCCATCTCTGTGTATATACAATATGGATATGTAAATACATGGGTGTAAATGTTATACTATAGATTCTTATTTGCTTTGTAAAAGTCACTCTGTTCAGTTCCTCATGATATGGAATGCTTCTTTATGAATAGAGTTTATAGGCAAATTACATCATTATCTTCATCACCATCTACATTATGAAAAAGTTGGATTATAGTTTACTTTTCCCTGTCACTACAATGTACTTAGACTAAACTAAGAGCAAAGTTTCCTGGAATGTAAGAAACATATGATCTGGGCAGATATGTTTTAATTGGAGTTTTCACCATTTTCCTCCTTCGACACAAAACCTATTAAATATCAGTCTGACATTCCTTATGATAAATAACCCAGCTCTTGAAACACATACGCTATGTCGGCAATTATTCATTCTGTTTCTGATGACTGATAAAAATGGCACAAGTTAGTTCTTGTCAGGCAAAAAATTTTCAACAAATGCAAAATGAGATTTTTCCTGCTATTGTAGTTTCTCCCCCCAAAAATCATATGAAGTATGTTAAAACAGATAGAACACTCATGACATGGTTAAGAAAACTGTGGCCAAAAAAGAGTAAATATCATACTCAGTGTGTAATAGATAAATGTGAACCTTAGGGTTTTTTTTTTTTCTCTATCGACCCTATTAATCATTTTTTGGTAGTTCATTCTGTGTATTTAGGAATAATATTTTCTGACACAGATAAACAATATTTTAAAAATGTTTCTAAACCTTCATTAGTTATTTCCAGTTGTCTTATATTATTCTCATCATCTTTTTCATATAAAGAGTGTAACAAATGAGGAAATAAGTGGCAGTATTCTAACCATATTGGCTTCTAAATCTACATTTGCAGGGTATTTGTAACCTGGGGGAAAATAAGTTTGTCCTTTCAGGTTGTGGTCATCATTATTAATAATATTAACAAAATTATGTTGTAATGATAGTTTTTTTTAATGTTTATTTATTTTTTTTAAATTTTTTTTCAACATTTTTTATTTATTTTTGGGACAGAGAGAGACAGAGCATGAACGGGGGAGGGGCAGAGAGAGAGGGAGACACAGAATCGGAAACAGGCTCCAGGCTCCGAGCCATCAGCCCAGAGCCTGACGCGGGGCTCGAACTCACGGACCGCAAGATCGTGACCTGGCTGAAGTCGGACGCTTAACCGACTGCGCCACCCAGGCGCCCCTAATGTTTTTTTTTTTTTTTTTTTTTTTTTTTTTTTTTTTTTTTTTTTTTTTTTTTTTTTTTGTTTATTTATTTTTGAGAGAGAGGGGCAGAGAGAGAGGGAGGGAGGGATACACAGAATACGAAGCAAGATCCAGGCTCTGAGCGGTCAACACAGAGCCTGACGCGGGGCTCAAACCAAGGAACCATGAGATTATGACCTGAGCCGAAGTCGGATGCTTATCCAACTGATCCAGGCAGGTGCCCCAATGATAGTTTTTTTTTTTTAAACTTCCATCACACTTTGCCCTAATCTAGCTTGAGTTTTGTCTGCAAAATATAAACAATTTGCTTTTTACGTAGTTTTGCTCTTACTTCAAGTGTGTGTGTGTGTGTGTGTGTGTGTGTGTGTGTGTGTGTGTGTATGTGTGTATACATATATATACGTATATATATGTATATGTATACAAAATTCTACTCAAACGTTGAGCATGCCAACTTTGTCAAGACATAATTAAACCCCGCAAACCCCACTGTAGCTATTTTAAGTAAAATATAAATGTATTCAAATATAAAGAGGGTCCATCTAATTTTCTGCAGTGCTAGAGAATCAGGCCAGGCACCTACCCAGCCCGGAATAACAACCAAAACGTACCATCATCTGCCCTAATGACCCATCTCATTCAGTTGCCGCTGAGCATCAGGATGACAGTCACTAGTGACGCACTGTTACCATGACCCTGGCCGTGGCTACGCCTGCGCACTGGCTACTGCACTACCACGTTCATGGAAGTGGTTTCCGTATAGAGTCTCATTCATGTCCCTTTTTGCCTAAATAATGTTGCATGGGTCGTATGCAAACTGCGAAGCCCATCACAGATATTGAGCTTGGCTTTGAGAGAGAGGGGAGTGAGTTGCTGTCTTTAACTTTACAGAGCAGACGTTCTTATAACAGATAATTGTGAAATTTAGAAAAGTGTGTCAAATTCTTGGATGACCAAAAGATACAGGCTATTTTGGTCCAAATAATAGGATTTGAAAATAATTTCTATTTTTAGAAAACCTGAAAACTGTGTTCAGTGGCATTGACAACATGCTGGCACAGTGCTGATGGTGGAAACAGCAGAGGCATTAAGCACTGGAAATATTGATCATGAAATTGCCACAGTGACACAGTTGTCTGTGCAAAGGCAATGCCAGGCTGGATGACAATGACATTCCTGATGACAAGGACAGTGCGGTGGGTTCTCCCCACAGTGAACTGTGGGTTCATGGGCTTCATTGCCCTCAATTGATGCATCAATGTCCTAGATTGAGCTGACAATCTTGTCTTTGACGTCAGTAACACAACTGCTGCTTTGACAGTAATGAGAAGTGAAGGCATTTTCTTTGATGGTCAATCATAAAGAGTCTTCTTGTTTTGCATGAAGTAAAAGCAAGAGTTGTCCGTAGAGAGGCCAGAATTGCTGCAGAAGACAACTGTAAATACTTCATGTATTGAACGCAGTTGTGTGTGTGTGTGTGTGTGTGTGTGTGTGTGCGCGCACGTGCGTGTAAAATAGAAAGTCTCTGAAGGACTGTAACAATATTTGGAAGGGGAATTATGGAAAGATAAAGTCCCTACCAAACAGTTAATCTTAAGATTCTGTTTCAATCCTGAGATATATGAGTTTTGACATTCACACGGGTGTCACCGTTTTGAAATGGCTGCATTCTTATGTTGTAAGGAAAATCACTATCAATAAATCACAGAATCTAAATCTCCATATACCTTGGAAATGGTTAGAGCTGTCACGCAAAATACTGACTTTTAAATACTTGTCATAAAATTGAAATCTCATATGGGAGGGAACCCAATTAAAAAAAAAAAGAGCTAAATGCAAAAGATCTAAATGAAGCAGAGTTAGGGGTTGTGGAAAAGGACGCCACTCTTTCCACTCACTCCCATTTCCCTGGTTCCCTCCCCCCGCCACCCCCATCTCCAAAAAAGTTTCTGGGACACTTTCCAGGAGCCTCTGTAAAAATTGGAAAAAGAACTAGAGTTGCAGGGATGTGAACGAGATTATGTAGAAGAGGAATTACACATGATCTGCATGGGTGGGGCAGATTTAGGGATTCAGAGCTAACTGGAGTAAATTTCAACTTAATAAAGAGAAGAACTTTATAATTTACACCACTTCCTAAAAGTGAAATGATAATATATTCAGAGATCCATCACTAATGGTGATCAAGGGGATTTAAATATCAGGACAGTGGTTATCTTTAGAGTCTAGCATTATATGATATCATTGCCTATATCAGCTTCAAATTGACCCTACGATAAACTCCCTGCCGTGCCCATTAGGTAAACTAGAAATATATTTTGAAAATTCTGCATATTTTACACATTTTAAATACCAGTACGTAATGAATTCCACATTGCCTTTTATCTCTGTTTTACTACATGAAGACCTTCATTTCTATAAAATTTGACACCTTTAAAAATAATAATTCTTGGGGCGCCTGGGTGGCTCAGTTGGTTAAGCAGCCCACTTCAGCTCAGGTCATGATCTCGCAGTCCGTGAGTTCGAGCCCCGCGTCGGGCTCTCTGCTGACAGCTCAGAGCCTGGAGCCTGTTTCAGATTCTGTGTCTCCCTCTCTCTCTGACCCTCCCCCGTTCATGCTCTGTCTCTCTCTGTCTCAAAAATAAATAAAGGTTAAAAAATTTTTTTTTAATTATAATAATTCTTATTTTCTAGGTGCTCCAGAGAAGCATCTAGAAGTAAAGTGTAGGAGGGAAAATGGAGGTAAAATGTAGGTGTGTGGGCCAGGTACACTGTACTGCGTATGCATGTTTCTCTTTGTTTGAAAGACCTTCCAAAGGAAGGACAAAAGAACATCTGAGAGCATGATGAGTTAAAACAAGAAACACTGCAGGCATTAAAAAACAGCACCCACGTAACAGATAAACCAATTCACGAAGCACTTTCCTTTAATTCTGAGAGTATTAGATACAGACTTTCCCGGTTACAAAAACACACTGTGGTTTTCTTATTTTTGGAAGAGTAAAGTTGCTTTTTCTTCTGCGATTATGCCACACACCTTTGCTTTAGGAGAAATGAAAACTCCTGTTCCTTAGGTATGTCATCTTATACCCAGTATAATACACCCATTTCTCGCTGGGTTACTTTACATAGGATATTTATGTGAAAAATAAGGAGAAACATCATAATAATGAGATGAAAATTTTATCAGAGAAACATTTTTTAAAATTTTTTAATGTTTATTTGTTTTTGAGAGAGAGAGAGGGAGAGCGTGTGGAGGAAGGGGCAGAGAGAGAGGGAGACAGAATCTGAAACAGGCTCCAGGCTCCACGCTGTCAGCACAGAGCTAGATGCAGGGTTCGTAACCATGAACTGTGAGATCATGACCTGAGCTGAAGTTGGATGCTTAACTGACTGAGCCAACCAGGTGCCCCATCAGAGAAACATTTAAATATAACAGACCAAATATTTTACCAGTGACATGGACCTTTCATTGATTTAACTTATGACAATCTAAGATTTTATGTTTTTTTTTCTTTGAAGAAATTTATGTATTTATTTCTATTTGTAAATTTATAAAGAATAGAATTAATACATTGTATTTATAATTTTATTTCTTAATTCTGCCTCTAATTTAACTTCATTATGTGAAAAATGAAAGTGATTGCAGTTAATAGTTGCTTTAAATTGATGTTATTTGTTGTTTCTGACATGTATTTGTATAGAATTAAGGGTGTTTTAAGAAGAGAGTTCTGCTCAGGTAATGATCTCATGGGTCATGAGATTGAGCCTTGTGTTGGACTCCATACTGATAGCAGCCTGCTTGGGATTCTCTCTTTCTCTCTCTCTCTGCCCCTCCCCCCATCAAAATAAATAAATGAATTTTTTAAAATAAGAAAGCTATTCTATGAAACTAGGAACCTAATGATCGAAATTATATAAACAATGAAAACTCAACATCTATGAGAGTAGGACCACCGTTTTTAAACATTAACACTCCAAGGCACTTCTTCCAGTATGCTGTGAAGTCCAGCCATACAGGAGGTATCATGAAATAGCAGTTTTATACTTGAAGTGACTTTTATACAAGGGAAGTCAATTTTATACTTGAAGGGACTTTTCCAAATAAAAGGAATTACAATAATCCTCAAATATTCACAGAGGCTGCTGCACTTAAACAGAAAATATGTCTTCTAGATAATAAACAGGTCTATAACACTTGCTTCAACAGTGAGAGGAAAGAAAGAAAATGACCAATTCATACATAATGTGTTAGTGGGAATCAAATTCTTCCATTGAACAGATTGATCATAACATAACCATTAAATCTGTGATGAGTAACTGTATAAACAAAGAAGAGAGTCCCCAAGGAGTGGATGTTCCAGAAAAGATGAGATGACATGTAATATGAGACCTACATGGATAGATATAGGCTGGCCGAGATAAGTTTACATGGAACTAATGCCCCTGAATCTTCAGGGCTCCTCAGTTAATCAGGTGCTTTTAAGTCTTAAGATTTTCCTCGAGGCACACGTGCAGGAAGTGGCAGCCCTCGGCCTGAGCTAGAGCTTTGTGACCATGACCCAGCAAGAGAGTCATCAGCTCAGTCCTCACATTTCTCTTGGGGTTGAGGATAGACAAGGTCAGAGGAAATGTGACTCCAGTGGTAAACAGCCCCTGCTGGAACTAAGGGAGAATCCAACACTTTCTTCTTGATGCTAAGAAACTTAGTAAAATGTGCTCAGTCTTGACTGAGGTCAGACTGCCTGTGGGCGGGATGGAAGAACTAGACCAGAAACCGTGGAGCAAGGCTGCACCAGAAGATTAAAGGGAAGGAGTTCCCCAAAGCCTTGCCTCTACAGGAAGAAACTTTTAAGCAAAAAATCTCCAAAAAAGTTACAGATGCTAGATTTTAAACTAAAGACTGTAACAAACGATGAAGAAAGGCACTACATCATGATAAAGGGGTCTACCCAACAAGAAGATGTAACAATTGTAAATATTTATGTCCCTAAATTGAAAGAACCCCAATACATAAAATAATAGCAAACATAAAGGAACTCATTGATAATAACATAAAAATATTAGGAGACTTTAACAGCTACTCACATCCATGGACAGGTCACCTAAGCAGATAATTGACAAGGAAACAATGACTTTAAATGACATACTGGATCAAATAGTCTTAAAAGATAGATTCAGAACATTTCATCCTAACGCAGCAGAATACACATTTAAGTGTGCATGGAACATTCTCCAGAATAGATCACATACTAAGTCACGAATAAGGCCTCAATAAGTATGAAAAGATTGAGCTCATACCATGCATTTTTTCCAATCACAATGCTATGAAACTTGAAGTAAATCACAAGAAAATATTTGGAAAGACCACAAATACCTGGAGGCTAAAGAACATCCTACTAAAGAATTAATGGGGTTCTGGAAGATGGCGGCGTAGGAGGACGCGGGGCTCACAGCGCGTCCTGCCGATCACTTAGATTCCACCTACACCTGCCTAAAGAACCCAGAAAACCGCCAGAGGATTAGCAGAAGGGAGTCTCCGGAGTCAAGCGCAGACGAGAGGCCCACGGAAGAGGGTAGGAAGGGCGGTGAGGCGGTGCGCGCTCCACGGACTGGCGGGAGGGAGCCGGGGCGGAGGGGCGGCTCGCCGGCCAAGCAGAGCCCCCGAGTCTGGCTGGCAAAAGCGGAGAGGCTGGACGGACTGTGTTCCGACAGCAAGCGCGACTTAGCGTCTGGGAGGTCATAAGTTAACAGCTCTGCTCGGAAAGCGGGAAGGCTGGAGGACAAAGGGAGGGAGAGCTGCTGAGCCCCTGGACGGCAGAGCTCAGCTTGGCGGGGAACAAAGGCGCCAGCGCCATCTCCCCCGCCCATCCCCCAGCCAAAATCCCAAAGGGAACCAGTTCCTGCCAGGGAACTTGCTCGCTCCGCACAAACACCCAACTCTGTGCTTCTGCGGAGCCAAACCTCCGGCAGCGGATCTGACTCCCTCCCGCTGCCACAGGGCTCCTCCTGAAGTGGATCACCTAAGGAGAAGCGAGCTAAGCCTGCCCCTCCAGCCCCCGTGCACCTTGCCTACCCACCCCAGCTAATACGCCAGATCCCCAGCAACACAAGCCTGGCAGTGTGCAAGTAGCCCAGACGGGACACGCCACCCCACAGTGAATCCCGCCCCTACGAGAGGGGAAGAGAAGGCACACACCAGTCTGACTGTGGCCCCAGCGGTGGGCTGGGGGGAAGACATCGGGTCGGACTGCGGCCCCACCCACTAACTCCAGTTATACACCACAGCACAGGGGAAGTGCACTGCAGGTCCTCACCACGCCAGGGACTCTCCAAAATGACCAAACGGAAGAATTCCCCTCAGAAGAATCTCCAGGAAATAACAACAGCTAATGAACTGATCAAAAAGGATTTAAATAATATAACAGAAAGTGAATTTAGAATTATAGTCATAAAATTAATCGCTGGGCTTGAAAACAGTATACAGGACAGCAGAGAATCTCTTGCCACAAAGATCGAGGGACTAAGGAACAGTCACGAGGAGCTGAAAAATGCTTTAAACGAATTGCAAAACAAAATGGAAACCACGATGGCTCGGCTTGAAGAGGCAGAGGAGAGAATAGGTGAACTAGAAGATAAAGTTATGGAGAAAGAGGAAGCTGAAAGAAAGAGAGATAAAAAAATCCAGGAGTATGAGGGGAAAATTAGAGAACTAAGTGATACACTAAAAAAAAATAATATACGCATAATTGGTATCCCAGAGGAGGAAGAGAGAGGGAAGGGTGCTGAAGGGGTACTTGAACAAATTATAGCTGAGAACTTCCCTGAACTGGGGAAGGAAAAAGGCATTGAGATCCAAGAGGCACAGAGAACTCCCTTCAGACGTAACTTGAATCGATCTTCTGCACGACATATCATAGTGAAACTGGCAAAATACAAGGATAAAGAGAAAATTCTGAAAGCAGCAAGGGATAAACGTGCCCTCACATATAAAGGGAGACCTATAAGACTCGTGACTGATCTCTCCTTTGAAACTTGGCAGGCCAGAAAGGCTTGGCACGATATCTACAGTGTGCTAAACAGAAAAAATATGCAGCCGAGAATCCTTTATCCAGCAAGTCTGTCATTTAGAATAGAAGGAGAGATAAAGGTCTTCCCAAACAAACAAAAACTGAAGGAATTTGTCACCACGAAACCAGCCCTACAAGAGATCCTAAGGGGGATCCTGTGAGACAAAGTACCAGAGACATCACTACAAGCATAAAACATACAGACATCACAATGACTCTAAACCCATATCTTTCTATAATAACACTGAATGTAAATGGATTAAATGCGCCAACTAAAAGACATAGGGTATCAGAATGGATAAAAAAACAAGACCCATCTATTTGCTGTCTACAAGAGACTCATTTTAGATCTGAGGACACCTTTAGATTGAGAGTGAGGGGATGGAGAACTATTTATCATGCTCCTGGAAGCCAAAAGAAAGCTGGAGTAGCCATACTTATATCAGACAAACTAGACTTTAAATTAAAGGCTGTAACAAGAGATGAAGAAGGGCATTATATAATAATCACAGGGTCTATCCACCAGGAAGAGCTAACTATTATAAATGTCTATGCGCCAAATACCCGAGCCCCCAGATATATAAAACAATTACTCATAAACATAAGCAACCTTATTGATAAGAATGTGGTCATTGCAGGGGACTTTAACACCCCACTTACAGAAATGGATAGATCATCTAGACACACGGTCAATAAAGAAACAAGGGCCCTGAATGATACATTGGATCAGATGGACTTGACAGATATATTTAGAACTCTGCATCCCAAAGCAACAGAATATACTTTCTTCTCGAGTGCACATGGAACATTCTCCAAGATAGATCATATACTGGGTCACAAAACAGCCCTTCATAAGTTTACAAGAATTGAAATTACACCATGCATACTTTCAGACCACAATGCTATGAAGCTTGAAATCAACCACAGGAAAAAGTCTGGAAAACCTCCAAAAGCATGGAGGTTAAAGAACACCCTACTAACGAATGAGTGGGTCAACCGGGCAATTAGAGAAGAAATTAAAATATATATGGAAACAAACGAAAATGAAAATACAACAATCCAAACGCTTTGGGATGCAGCGAAGGCAGTCCTGAGAGGAAAATACATTGCAATCCAGGCCTATCTCAAGAAACAAGAAAAATCCCAAATACAAAATCTAACAGCACACCTAAAGGAAATAGAAGCAGAACAGCAAAGGCAGCCTAAACCCAGCAGAAGAAGAGAAATAATAAAGATCAGAGCAGAAATAAACAATATAGAATCTAAAAAAACTGTAGAGCAGATCAACGAAACCAAGAGTTGGTTTTTTGAAAAAATAAACAAAATTGACAAACCTCTAGCCAGGCTTCTCAAAAAGAAAAGGGAGATGACCCAAATAGATAAAATCATGAATGAAAATGGAATGATTACAACCAATCCCTCAGAGATACAAACAATTATCAGGGAATACTATGAAAAATTATATGCCAGCAAATTGGACAACCTGGAAGAAATGGACAAATTTCTAAACACCCACACTCTTCCAAAACTCAATCAGGAGGAAATAGAAAGCTTGAACAGACCCATAACCAGCGAAGAAATTGAATCGGTTATCAAAAATCTCCCAACAAATAAGAGTCCAGGACCAGATGGCTTCCCAGGGGAGTTCTACCAGACATTTAAAGCAGAGATAATACCTATCCTTCTCAAGCTATTCCAAGAAATAGAAAGGGAAGGAAAACTTCCAGACTCATTCTATGAAGCCAGTATTACTTTGATTCCTAAACCAGACAGAGACCCAGTAAAAAAAGAGAACTACAGGCCAATATCCCTGATGAATATGGATGCAAAAATTCTTAATAAGATACTAGCAAATCGAATTCAACAGCATATAAAAAGAATTATTCACCATGATCAAGTGGGATTCATTCCTGGGATGCAGGGCTGGTTCAACATTCGCAAATCGATCAACGTGATACATCACATTAACAAAAAAAAAGAGAAGAACCATATGATCCTGTCAATCGATGCAGAAAAGGCCTTTGACAAAATCCAGCACCCTTTCTTAATAAAAACCCTTGAGAAAGTCGGGATAGAAGGAACATACTTAAAGATCATAAAGGCCATTTATGAAAAGCCCACAACTAACATCATCCTCAACGGGGAAAAACTGAGAGCTTTTTCCCTGAGATCAGGAACACGACAGGGATGCCCACTGTCACCGCTGCTGTTTAATATAGTGCTGGAAGTTCTAGCATCAGCAATCAGACAACAAAAGGAAATCAAAGGCATCAAAATTGGCAAAGATGAAGTCAAGCTTTCGCTTTTTGCAGATGACATGATATTATACATGGAAAATCCGATAGACTCCACCAGAAGTCTGCTAGAACTGATACATGAATTCAGCAAAGTTGCAGGATACAAAATCAATGTGCAGAAATCAGTTGCATTCTTATACACTAACAATGAAGCAACAGAAAGACAAATGAAGAAACTGATCCCATTCACAATTGCACCAAGAAGCATAAAATACCTAGGAATAAATCTAACCAAAGATGTAAAAGAGCTGTATGCTGAAAACTATAGAAAGCTTATGCAGGTAATTGAAGAAGATATAAAGAAATGGAAAGACATTCCCTGCTCATGGATTGGAAGAATAAATATTGTCAAAATGTCAATACTACCCAAAGCTATCTACACATTCAATGCAATCCCAATCAAAATTGCACCAGCATTCTTCTCGAAACTAGAACAAGCCATCCTAAAATTCATATGGAACCACAAAAGGCCCCGAATAGCCAAAGTAATTTTGAAGAAGAAGACCAAAGCAGGAGGCATCACAATCCCAGACTTTAGCCTCTACTACAAAGCTGTCATCATCAAGACAGCATGGTATTGGCATAAAAACAGACACATAGACCAATGGAATAGAATAGAAACCCCAGAAATAGACCCACAAACGTATGGCCAACTCATCTTTGACAAAGCAGGAAAGAACATCCAATGGAAAAAAGACAGTCTCTTTAACAAATGGTGCTGGGAGAACTGGACAGCAACATGCAGAAGGTTGAAACTAGACCACTTTCTCACACCATTCACAAAAATAAACTCAAAATGGATAAAGGACCTGAATGTGAGACAGGAAACCATCAAAACCTTAGAGGAGAAAGCAGGAAAAGACCTCTCTGACCTCAGCCGTAGCAATCTCTTACTCGGCACATCCCCAAAGGCAAGGGAATTAAAAGCAAAAGTGAATTACTGGGACCTTATGAAGATAAAAAGCTTCTGCACAGCAAAGGAAACAACCAACAAAACTAAAAGGCAACCAACGGAATGGGAAAAGATATTTGCAAATGACACATCGGACAAAGGGCTAGTATCCAAAATCTATAAAGAGCTCATCAAACTCCACACCCGAAAAACAAATAAGCCAGTGAAGAAATGGGCAGAAAACATGAATAGACACTTCTCTAAAGAAGACATCCGGATGGCCAACAGGCACATGAAAAGATGTTCAACGTCGCTCCTTACCAGGGAAATACAAATCAAAACCACACTCAGATACCACCTCACGCCAGTCAGAGTGGCCAAAATGAAGAAATCAGGAGACTATAGATGCTGGAGAGGATGTGGAGAAACAGGAACCCTCTTGCACTGTTGGTGGGAATGCAAATTGGTGCAGCCGCTCTGGAAAGCAGTGTGGAGGTTCCTCAGAAAATTAAAAATAGACCTACCCTATGACCCAGCAATAGCACTGCTAGGAATTTATCCAAGGGATACAGGAGTACTGATGCATAGGGGCACCTGTACCCCAATGTTTATAGCGGCACTCTCAACAATAGCCAAATTATGGAAAGAGCCTAAATGTCCATCAACTGATGAATGGATAAAGAAATTGTGGTTTATATACACAATGGAATACTACGTGGCAATGAGAAAAAATGAAATATGGCCTTTTGTAGCAACATGGATGGAACTGGAGAGTGTGATGCTAAGTGAAATAAGCCATACAGAGAAAGACAGATACCATATGGTTTCACTCTTATGTGGATCCTGAGAAACATAACAGAAACCCATGGGGGAGGGGAAAAAAAAAAAAAAAGAGGTTAGAGTGGGAGAGAGCCAAAGCATTAGAGACTGTTAAAAACTGAGAACAAACTGAGGGTTGATGGGGGGTGGGAGGGAGGGCAGGGTGGGTGATGGGTATTGAGGAGGGCACCTTTTGGGATGAGCACTGGGTGTTGTATGGAAACCAATTTGACAGTAAATTTCATATATTAAAAAATAAAATAAAAAAAAAAAAAAAAAGAATTAATGGGTCAACCAAGATAGTGAAGATGTAAATAAAATACATGGAAACAAATAAAAATGGAAACACAATGGTCCAAAACTTACAGGATGAAGCAAAAAAGGTCATAAGAGGGAAGTATATAGCAACGTAATCTTATATCAAAAAGCAAGAAAAATCTCAAATACAAAACCTAACCTTACACCTAAAGGAGCTAGAAAAAGAACAACAGATAAAGTCTAAAGCCAGTAGAAAAAGGAAAATTAAAGAAGAAATAAATGATATAGAAACAAACAAAAAAAAACAAAAAAAACAGTAGAACAAATTGGTGAAACCAGAAGCTTAGTCTTTGAAAGAATTAATACAATTGATAAACCCTTAGCAAGACTTATCGAAAAGAAAAGAGAAAGGATCCAAATAAATAAAATCACAAATAAGAGAGCAAAGATCACAACCAACAGCACAGAAATACAATTTTAAGAGAATATTATAAAAAAATTATATGCTAACAAATTAGACAACCTGGAAGAAAAGGATAAATTCCTAGAAACATAAACTACTAAAACTGAAACAGGAAGAAATAGAAAATTTTAACAGACCCACAACCAGCAAAGAAATTGAATCAGTAATCAAAAATATTCCAAGAAGCAAAAGTCCAGGCCAGATGGCTTCCTAGGGGAATTCTACCAAAAATTTAAAAAAACAGTTCCAAAAAATAGAAATGGAAGGAAAACTTCCAAACTCATTCAATGAAGCCAGCTTTACCTTGATTCCAAAACCGAAGACCTCGCTAAAAGAATTACAGGCCAATATCTCAGATGAAAGTGGATGCAGAAATTCTCAACAAAGTACTAGCATGTCAAATCCAACAGTACATTAAAAGAATCATTCACCACGATCAAGTGGGACTTATTCCTGGGCTGCATTTGCAAACCAATCAACATGATACACCACATTAATAAGAGAAAGGGTAAGAACCCTTTGGTGCTCTCAATAGATGCAGAAAAAGCATTTGACAAAGTATGGCATCCACTCTTGATAAAAACCCGCAACAAAAGAGGGATAGAGGGAACATACATCATAAGGGCCATATATCAAAGACCCATAGTTAATATAATCCTCAGTGGGGAGAAACTGAGTTTTTTCTCTATGGTCAGCAATAAGGCAAGGATGTCCAAAACTTTGTATGAAACCACAGAAGACCACAAATAGCCAAAGAAATCTTGAAAAAGAAAATCAAAGCCAGAGTCATGACAATTCTAGACTTCAAGGCGTATTACAAAGCTGTTGTGACAAAGTTAGTTCTGGTATAAAAACAGACACATAGATCAATGGGACAGAATAGGAAACCCAGAAATGGACCCACAACTACATTGCCAACTAATCTTCGACAAAGCAGGAAAGAGTATCCAATGGAAAAAAGAGTCTCTTTAGCAAATGGTGCTGGAAGAACTGGACAGCGACATGCAAAAGAATGAAATGACCACTTTCTTACACCGTACACAAAATTAAATTCAAAATGGATGACAGACCTAAATATGAGACAGGAAATCACCCAAATCCTAGAGAAGAACACAGGCAGCAACCTCTTTGACATAAGCTGTAGCAACTTCTTAATAGATATGCTGCTGGAGGCAAGGGAAGCAAAACCAAAAATGAATTACTGGGACTTCGTGAAGATAAATTTCTGCACAACAAAGGAAATAATCAACAAACTAAAAGGCAACCTATGGAAAAGGAGAAGATATTTGCAAATGACATATCTGATAAAGGATTAGTATCCAAAATCTATAAAGAACTTGGCAACCTCAACACCAAAAAACCAAATAATCTAGTTTAGAAATGAGAAGACATGAATAGACATTTTCCCAAAGAAGACATACAGATGATTAACAGACACATGAAAAGATGATCAGCATCACTAATCGTCAGGGAAATGCAAATCAAAACTACAGTGAGATTCCACTCACATGTGTCAGAATGGCTAAAATTAATAGCGCAAAAAACAACAGATGTTAGTGAGGATGTGGAGAAAGGGGAACCCTCTTACACTGTTGGTGGGAATGCATACTGGTGCAGCCAATCTAGATATCAGTATGGAGTTTCCTGAAAAAGTTAAAAATAAAACTACCTTCCTGTCCTGCAATTGCACTACTTAGTATTTACCCAAAGAGTACAAACATAATAATTCAAAGGGATTCGTGCAACCCCATGTCTATAGCAACATTATCTACAGCAGCCAAATTATGGAAACAGCCCAAGTATCCATTGACTGATGGAGAAAGAAGTGGTATGTATGTACACACACACACACACACACACACACACACACACACACTGGAATATTACTCAGCTTTAAAAAAGAGCTCAGGTCATGATACCACTCATGGTTTGTGAGTTCAAGCCCGCATCGGGCTCTGGACTGTCAGTGCAGAGCCTGCGTGAGATTCTCTCTCTCCTTCTCTCTCAGCTCTTGCCTCACTTGTGCCCCCCTCAAAAAAAAAAAAAAAAACTTAAAAAAAAAGACTGAAACCTTGCCATTCACAACAGTGTGGATGGAGCTTGAGAGTGTAATGCTTAAGTGAAATAAGTCAGACCAAGAAAGACAAATACCATGTGATTTCACTCATATGTAGAAGTTAAGAAACAAAACAAATGAACATTAGAGGGGAAAAAAGAGAGAGGCAAACCATACAACAGACTCTTAACTATAGAGAACAAACTGGAGATTGTTAGAGGGAAGGTGGGTAGGGGGGTGAGTTAAATGGGTGATGAACACTGGGTGTTATATGTAAGTGATGAATCACTAAATTCGACACCTGAAACTAATATTACACTCTATTGCTAACTAGTATTTAAATAAAAACGTGAGGGGCACCTGGGTGGCTCAGTTGGTTAAGCATCCTACTCAGGTCATGATCTCACAGTTTGTGGGTTCCAGCCCTGCATCGGGCTCTGTGCTGACAGCTCAGAGACTGGAGCCTGCTTCGGATTCTGTGTCGCACTCTCTGCCCCTCCCCCACTCGTGCTCTGTCTTTCTCTCTCTCAAAAATAAATAAACTTAAATTTTTTTTAAAAAATAAAAAATAAAAATATGAAACTTAAAAAAAATGAAAGAAAGATATTAAGGTAACCTAAAAAAAAATTTACAGATGCCACATCATAGAATGATAAGCTGAGACTTTCACTAACAAAGAAACAAATGTTGCTCAACCATGCTAGAAGAAATATTAAACTGTATTTTCTTTCTATAGATCCCACTGAAAATATAAAATTATTGTCATAGGAAGAGAATCTCA
Source organism: Panthera pardus (assembly GCF_024362965.1). Taxonomy (NCBI): domain Eukaryota; kingdom Metazoa; phylum Chordata; class Mammalia; order Carnivora; family Felidae; genus Panthera; species Panthera pardus. Next base: position 89,659,140 of record NW_026527013.1, read on the forward strand.
AGCATGCAGCCAAAAAATATATGAAAAATGAATCATTATTACTATAAAATTGTAATTATAGACAAGTAAGGAATATTTACATTTAAAAAGTTTTGTTGGGGCTCCTGGGTGGCTCAGTTGGTTGAGCGTCTGACTTTGGCTCAGGTCATGGTCTCATGGCTTGTGAGTTCGAGACCTGCGTCGGGCTCTGTGCTGACAGACACGGATTCCGTGTCTCCCTCTCTCTCTGCCCCTCTTCCGCTCATGCTCTCTCTCTCTCTCAAAAATAAATATTCAAAAAAATTTTTTAAATAAAAATTTTTGTGACATACAAGAAATTATTAGCTTTTTAAAATTTGAAATTTGTAGTCCTTTATTTTTCCATTCTAAAAATTTTTAGTTACTCATTTTTGAGAGAGAGAGACAGAGACAGAGCACGAGCAGAGGGACAGAGGGAGACACAGAATCTGAAGCAGGCTCCAGGCTCTGAGCTGTCAGCACAGAGCCGGATGCGGGACTGGAGCCTGTGAACCCTGAGATCAGGACCTGAGCCGAGGTGGGACGCTTAACCGACTGAGCCAGCCAGGCACCTCCTATTTTCCTATTCTAAATAAACATTCATTTCATGCCTAGTTTTATACTGATAATTTTATATTTGTGAAATGAGATCTCCCAAATTGCATAAGCTTTTGGACCTTACAGTCCAGAATGTCTTCTGAAAGTTGAGTAAAAGTATTGACCCCAAAAGTCCAGGATTTATAACCCTGCTTCTATTAGCACATTGGGACAGTAATTTTTCTTTATGGACAAAACTCCCACTGCAGGACATATGGCATTTCTGTGTCTTGCGCACACCTCAGATGATAAATGCTTGTTACAGTCCCCCTTCATCCACTCCAAACCACCCACTTTTGTGGTCAGTGTGAGTGCTAAAATGACCCCACAGATTTCAAAAGCCCCTGAGAACCAAGTCATAAGAAAACTTCAGGCAGGAGTGATACTCACTGGGTCTGTACCTGACTGTACAGAGTGAATCAAGTATTAGTCATGAAAGAACACAAGTTCAGATGTCCTGCTTCCAATTTTTGTCTGACAAAGAGATTCCTTAGATCATGAATTGACAAACTGTTACCTGGGGAACCCAGTCCTGTGGCTTGTTTTGTAAAGTCTCCAAGTTAAGTTTGGTTTTCATAATGAAAGACTGCATAGACAAACGAATTCAAACAAACGCAGTAGGCACTCTATGTGGCGTGCACAGGCTGAAATGTTTGCTCTCTGGCTCTTTACAGAAAAAAATTTTCTTTCCTCCTTTAGACTATGTCACCATCATCAAAAACAGGTCAACTGCCCACTCACAATTTCTCTTAACAAGGCTCATCTTTGTCACTATTATAGCATCACAGCCTGGCTGCCCATATGGCTGGGACTTCAGTACAGAAAATAGTGAGAAAAGTTTAGAGCGGCATAAGGTCAGTGGGGATAGGGAAAGAGGTTAGGAGAAAAAGAGGGTTTAGATTTTTTTCCTAATATTGTTGATCTGAGTTTGTTATTGATTTGCTACAGATCAGTGTTTGCACCAGATCAGTGAGTGTCTCACCAGACTACTTTCTTATCTCTGTTTCTTCAACCTCATAAAAAAACTTTTTATGAGCAAATTACTCTGATGGTGCCAACTTTTGGATCTAGAGGTAATTTTTCTGAGGTTTATAGTAAATTATTTCACTGGTTTCACACGGTGTTACATGGAGTCCTAAAATTACATGAAGATATCTCAGGGACGGTTTTGTGAAGAGGGGGGATGTCAAAGAGATGAGACATGAGGCCTTCATGCATATCTTATCCGCTTATACACTTTTTATCTGTGTTGTAATAAAATTTTAATTCAAGTCAATAGCAAAATAGCAAACAATCCTGCTAAAAATGGGCATAGGAACTAAATAGACATTTTTTCCCAAGGAAGATGTGCAGATAACCAACATGCACATGAAACGGTGCTCAACATCATTAGTCATCAGAGAAATTCACATCAAAACCACAATGAGATATCTATCACCTCACATGTGTTAGAATGGTGAGAATCAAAAAGACGTGATAACTAGTGTTGATGAGGATGTGAAGAAAAGGCAACCTTTGTTTTCTGTTGGTGAGAACATGAATCGTTACAGACATTATGGAAAATAGAATGGAGGTTCCCTAAGATACTGGAAAGAGAAGTACTGATCCAACAGTACTTCTGGGTATACATCACTCACTTGATCCAACAACTCACTTCTGGGTATACACCCAAAGGAAATGAAAACAGGATCTTGAAGAGCTATGTGGACTATCATGTTCATGGCAGCATTATTGACAATGTTCAAGACATGGAAATACCTCCGGGTCTATCAAAAGATGCATGGCTAAAGAAGATGGGTATACGTATGCAATAGAATGTTATTCATCTATGAGAAAGAGGGGAATCTTACCATTTGCAACAACATGGGGGGAACTTGAGGGCTAAGTGAAATAAGTCAGAGGAAGACAAATACTACATGGTATATTTGGACCCTTAGAAAAAGAAGGAAGGAAGGAAAAGAGTGAGGAAAGAAGGCGGGACAAAAATGTTAAACTCATAGAAACAGAGTAGAAAAGTGGTTGCTAGGGCCTGGGGATCAGAGAAATAGAAGTTGGTAAGAGAACACAAACTTGCAGCTATAAGATAAGTGAGGTCTGAAGATTTAATGTAAAACATAGTAACTTTAGTTGATAGCATTATATTATACAATTAAAATTTATAAAGAGATTAGATCTTTTCACCCAAATAAATGCATAAATTAGTGATGTGTTGGTTAGCTACATGGTAGGAATCCTTTCACACTGTGTATTGTGTAAATCACCACAATGTACATTTTTTTAATATATAAAATTTATTGTCAAATTGGTTTCCATACAACACCCAGTGCTCATCCCAAAAGATGCCCTCTTCATTGCCCGTCACCTACCCTTCCCTCCCTCTCACCCCCTCCCCCATCAACCCTCAGTTTGTTCTCAGTTTTTAAGAGTCTCTTATGCTTTGGCTCTCTCCCACTCTAACCTCTTTTTTTTTTTTTTTTCCTTCCCCTCCCCCATGGGTTTCTGTTAAGTTTCTCAGTATCCACATAAGAGTTAAAACATATGGTATCTGTCTTTCTCTGTATGGCTTATTTCACTTAGCATCACACTCTCCAGTTCCATCCACGTTGCTACAAAGGGCCATATTTCGTTCTTTCTCATTGCCACATAATACTCCATTGTGTATATAAACCACGATTTCTTTATCCATTCATCAGTTGATGGACATTTAGGCTTTTCCTAAATAGCCAACAATTTGGCTATTGTTGAGAGTACTGATATAAACATTGGGGTACAAGTGCCCCTATGCATCAGCACTCCTGTATCCCTTGGGTAAATTCCTAGCAGTGCTACTGCTGGGTCATAGGATAGGTCTAGTTTTAATTTTGTGAGGAACCTCCACACTGTTTTCCAGAGTGGCTACACCAGTCTGCATTCCCACCAACAGTGCAAGAGGGTTCCTGTTTCTCCACATCCTCTCCAGCATCTATAGTCTCCTGATTTGTTCATTTTGGACACTCTAACTGGCATGAGGTGATACCTGAGTGTGGTTTTGATTTGTATTTCCCTGATGAGGAGCGACGTTGAGCATCTTTTCATGTGCCTGTTGGCCATCCGGATGTCTTCTTTAGAGAAGTGTCTATTCATGTTTTCTGCCCATTTCTTCACTGGATTATTTGTTTTTTGGGTGTGGAGTTTGGTGAGCTCTTTATAGATTTTGGATACTAGCTCTTTGTCCAATATGTCATTTGCAAATATCTTTTCCCATTCCGTTGGTTGCCTTTTAGTTTTGTTGGTTGTTTCCTTTGCTGTGCAGAAGCTTTTTATCTTTGTGAGGTCCCAATAGTTCATTTTTTCTTTTAATTCCCTTACATTTGGGGATGTGTCAAGTAAGAAATTGCTGCAGCTGAGGTCAGAGAGGTCTTTTCCTGCTTTCTCCTCTAGTGTTTTGATGGTTTCCTATCTCACATTCAGGTCCTTTATCCATTTTGAGTTTATTTTTGTGAATGGTATAAGAAAGTGGTCTAGTTTCATCCTTCTACATGTTGCTGTCCAGTTCTCCCAGCACCATTTGTTAAAGAGACTGTCTTTTTTCCATCAGATGTTCTTTCCTGCTTTGTCAAAGATGAGTTGGCCATACTTTTGTGGGTCTATTTCTGGGGTTTCTATTCTATTCCATTGGTCTATGTGTCTGTTTTTGTGCCAATACCATGCTGTCTTGATGATGACAGCTTTGTAGTAGAGGCTAAAGTCTGGGATTGTGATGCCTCCTGCTTTGGTCTTCTTCTTCAAAATTACTTTGGCTATTCGGGGCCTTTTGTGGTTCCATATGAATTTTAGGATTGCTTGTTCTAGCTTCGAGAAGAATGCTGGTGCAATTTTGATTGGGATTGCATTGAATGTGTAGATAGCTTTGGGTAGTATTGACATTTTGACAGTATTTATTCTTCCAATCCATGAGCACGGAATTTTTTTCCATTTCTTTATATCTTCTTCAATTTCCTTCATAAGCTTTCTATAGTTTTCAGCATACAGATCTTTTACATCTTTGGTTAGATTTATTCCTAGGTATTTTATGCTTCTTGGTGCAATTGTGAATGGGATCAGTTTCTTCATTTGTCTTTCTGTTGCTTCATTGTTAGTGTATAAGAATGCAACTGATTTCTGCACATTGATTTTGTATCCTGCAACTTTGCTGAATTCATGTATCAGTTCTAGCAGACTTCTGGTGGAGTCTATCGGATTTTCCATGTATAATATCATGTCATCTGCAAAAAGCGAAAGCTTGACTTCATCTTTGCCAATTTTGATGCCTTTGATTTCCTTTTGTTGTCTGATTGCTGATGTTAGCACTTCCAACACTATGTTAAACAACAGCGGTGAAAGTGGACATCCCTGTCGTGTTCCTGATCTCAGGGAAAAAGCTCTCAGCTTTTCCCCATTGAGGATGATGTTAGCTGTGGGCTTTCCATAAATGGCTTTTTTGATGTTTAAGTATGTTCCTTCTATCCCGATTTTCTTGAGGGTTTTTATTAAGAAAGTATGCTGAATTTTGTCAAATGCTTTTTCTGCATCAATTGACAGGATCATATGGTTCTTATCTTTTCCTTTATTAATGTGATGTGTCACGTTGATTGATTTGTGAATGTTGAACCAGCCCTGCATCCCAGGAATGAATCCCACTTGATCATGGTGAATAATTCTTTTTATAAGCTGTTGAATTCGATTTGCTAGTATCTTATTGAGATTTTTTGCATCCATATTCATCAGGGATATTGGCCTGTAGTTCTCTTTTTTTACTGGGTCTCTGTCTGGTTTAGGAACAAATAATACTGGCTTCATAGAATGAGTCTGGAAGTTTTCCTTCCCTTTCTATTTTTTGGAATAGCTTGAGAAGAATAGGTATTATCTCTGCTTTAAACGTCTGGTAGAATTCCCCAGGAAGCCATCTGATCCTGGACTCTTATTTGTTGGGAGATTTTTGATAACTGATTCAATTTCTTCGCTGGTTATGGGTCTGTTCAAGCTTTCTATTTCCTCCTGTTTGAGTTTTGGAAGCGTGTGGGTGTTTAGGAATTTGTCCATTTCTTCCAGGTTGTCCAGTTTGTTGGCATATAATTTTTCATAGTATTCCCTGATAATTGCTTGTATTTCTGAGGGATTGGTTGTAATAATTCTATTTTCATTCATGATTTTATCTATTTGGGTCGTCTCCCTTTTCTTTTTGAGAAGCCTGGCTAGAGGTTTGTCAATTTTGTTTATTTTTTCAAGGAACCAACTCTTGGTTTCATTGATCTGCTCTACAGTTCTTTTAGATTTGATATTGTTTATTTCTGTTCCAATCTTTATTATTTCTCTTCTTCTGCTGGGTTTAGGCTGTCTTTGCTGTTCTGCTTCTATTTCCTTTAGGTGTGCTGTTAGATTTTGTGTTTGGGATTTTTCTTGTTTCTGGAGATAGGCCTGGATTGCAACGTATTTTCCTCTTAAGACTGCCTTTGCTGCATCCCAAAGCATTTGGATTGTTGTATTTTCATTTTCGTTTGTTTCCATATATTTTTTAATTTCTTCTCTAATTGCCTGGTTGACCCATTCATTCGTTAGTAGGGTGTTCTTTAACCTCCATGCTTTTGGAGGTTTTCCAGACTTTTTCCTGTGGTTGATTTCAAGCTTCATCACATTGTGGTCCGAAAGTATGCATGGTATGATCTCAATTCTTGTATACTTATGAAGGGCTGTTTTGTGACCAAGTATGTGTTCTATCTTGGAGAATGTTCCACGTGCACTCGAAAAGAAAGTATATTCTGTTGCTTTAGGATGCAGAGTTCTAAATATGTCAAGTCCATCTGATCCAATGTATCATGCAGGGCCCTTGTTTCTTTATTGACCATGTGTCTAGATGATCTATCCATTATTGTAAGTGGGGTATTAAAGTCCCCTGAAATTGCCACATTGTTGTCAGTAAGGTTGCTTATGTTTGTGAGTAATTTATATATTTGGGGTCTCCCATATTTGGCGCATAGACATTTATAATTGTTAGTTCTTCTTGATGGATAGACCCTGTTATTATTATATAATGCCCTTCTTCATCTCTTGTTACAGCCTTTAATTTAAAGTCTAGTTTGTCTGATATAGGTATGGCTACTCCAGCTCTCTTTTGACTTCCAGTAGCATGATAAATATATCTCCATCCCCTCACTTTCAATCTGAAAGTGTCTTCAGGTCTAAAATGAGTCTTATAGACAGCAAATAGATGGGTCTTGTTTTTTTATCCATTCTAATACCCTATGTCTTTTGGTTGGCACATTTAGTCCATTTATATTCAGTGTTATGATAGAAAGATACGGGTTTCGAGTCATTGTGATGTCTGTAGGTTTCATGCTTGTAGCGATGTCTCTGGTACTTTGTCTCACAGGATCCCCCTTAGGATCTCTTGTAGGGCTGGTTTAGTGGTGACGAATTCCTTCAGTTTTTGTTTGTTTGGGAAGACCTTTATCTCTCCTTCTATTCTAAATGACAGATTTGCTGGATAGAGGATTCTCGGCTGCATATTTTTTTCTGTTCATCACATTGAAGATCTCCTGCCATTCCTTTCTGGCCTGCCAAATTTCAGTAGAGAGATCCTTCACGAGTCTTATCGGTCTCCCTTTATATGTTAGAGCACATTTATCCCTTGCTGCTTTCAGAATTTTCTCTTTATCCTTGTATTTTGCCAGTTTCACTATGATATGTCGTGCAGAAGATCGATTCAAGTTACGTCTGAAGGGAGTTCTCTGTGCCTCTTGGATTTTAATGCCGTTTTCCTTCCCCAGATCAGGGAAGTTCTCAGCTATTATTCAAGTACACCTTCAACACCTTTCCCTCTCTCTTCCTCCTCTGGAATACCAATTATGTGTACATTATTTCTCTTTAGTGCATCACTTAGTTCTTTAATTTTCCCCTCATACTCCTGGATTTTTTTATCTCTCTTTTTCTCAGCTTCTTCTTTTTCACAATTTTATATTCTAGTCCACCTATTCTCTCCTCTGCCTCTTCAATCCGAGCTGTGGTCGTCTCCATTTTATTTTGCAGCTCATTAATGCATTTTTTAGCTCCTGTCTGTTCCTTAGTCCCTTGATCTCTGTATCAATAGATTCTCTGCCATCCTGTATACTGTTTTGAAGCCCAGCGATTAATTTTATGACTATTATTCCAAATTCACTTTCTGTTATATTGTTTAAATCATTTATGATCAGTTCGTTAGCTGTTGTTACTTCCTGGACATTTTTCTGAGGGGAATTCTTCCATTTCGTCATTTTAGATAGTCCCTGGAGTGGTGCAGAACTGCGGGGCACTTCTCCTGTGCTGTCTTGAATAACTTGCGTTGGTGGGCGGGGCCACAGTCAGACCTGATGTCTGCCCCCAGCTCACTGCTGGGGCCACAGTCAGACTGGTGTGTGCCTTCTCTTCCCCTCTCCTAGGGGCGGGATTCACTGTGGTGTGGCGTGGCCCGTCTGGGCTACTTGCACACTGCCAGGCTTGTGGTGCTGGGGTTCTGGCATATTAGCTGGGGTGGATCAGCAAGGTGCACAGAGGCCCGAGGGGCAGGCTCAGCTCGCTTTTCCTTCGGAGATCTGCTTCGGAAGGGGCCCTGCAGCACCGGGAGGGAGTCAGACCCACCAGAGGGATGGATCCGCAGAAGCACAGCGTTGGGTGTTTTCGTGGTGCAAGCAAGTTCCCTGGCAGGAACTGGTTCCCTTTGGGATTTTGGCTGGGGAAGGGGCGAGGGAGATGGCACTGGCAAGTGCCTTTTTTCCCCCGCCAAGCTGAGCTCTGTCATCCGGGGCTCAACAACTCTCCCTCTCGCTGTCCTCCAGCCCTCCCGTTCTCCGAGCAGAGCTGTTAACTTATAACCTTCCAGGTGGTAAGTCCCACTTGCTGTCAGAACACACTCCGTCTGGCCCCTCCACTTTTGCAAGCCAGACTCGGGGGCTCTGCTTGGCTGGTGGGCCGCCCCTCTGCCCCAACTCCCTCCAGCCAGTCCGTGTAGTGCACACTGCCTCTCCGCCCTTCCTACCCTCTTCCGTGGACCTCTCATCTACGCTTGGCTCCAGAGAATCCGTTCTGCTAGTCTTCTGGCGATTTTCTGGGTTATTTAGGCAGGTGTGGGTGGAATCTAAGTGACCCACAGGACGCCCAGCATCCTCCTACGCCGCCATCTTCCCAGCCATAATGTACATTTTAAATACCTTACAATTTTATTTGTCAATTATATCTCAGTAAAGCTGAAAAAATTAATAGGGGAAAATGTTTCAGTGAATAAACCACTGAGTTGCTTCCTGCTAGCTAATTTAATCCAATTATTTTCTTCAATGCCATTAACATTTTCTAAACAGACTGTAAATATTTTGCAATTTATTTTATTTCCTAAGATGTTTCCTTCAATATTTCTTAGAATTGATTTAGAACTGACACTAGCTAAAACAGAAACAATGAGGAAATACTAAAATGTAGAACTAATTTCTTCCTTTCTTTTTTTTTTTAAGTTTATTTACTTATTTTGGGGGGTGGGGAGAGAGAGAACCCCAAGCATGCTCTATGCTCTCAGCGCAGAGCCCTTGCGGGGAGGGGGGGGTGCTGAATCTCACAAACTGTGAAATCATGACCTGAGCCAAAACCAAGAGTGCTGATCCACTCGGGCACCCCATTTCTCTCCCTCCTCCCTCCCCCACTTGTTCGTTCTTTCTTTCTTTTTCTTTCTTTCTTTCTTTCTTTCTTTCTTTCTTTCTTTCTTTCTTTTTTCTTCTTTCCCTTTCTTTCTTTCTTTCTTTCTTTCTTTCTTTCTTTCTTTCTTTTTCATTTTTTCATAAGTTTCTAGTAGGTTAAAAAAACCGCCTGTGAAATACTCTTACATCCCACTTATGTGATACTGCCTAAATAAAATCAGAGAAATGTTCAGTGAAGGTTCAGATGTCAGAGAAAATTTTGTGTAATGGACTAAAAGCTATTCTTACATTACAAGATGACTTTATGCGGGGTCATTATAGTTAATACTTGCCTAAAAATTAATTCTGCACTGTTACAGTATTCAAGGGGTAAGTACAAGAGGATGTGGAAATGTGGGGGCTCACACCTTAGATTGTGAGTGGTGGCCCTATGCAGAAAGAAGTTTTACTCTCAGAGAAAGTTTACCGCAAAGAAGTCATACTAATTCATTCTGGCACAGAGCCAAAGCATTTAATCTCGTAGCCTTGTGTGCTACCATCCGGTCTTGGAGGGGGAAAAGAAAGGATTGTTTCAGAGAAACTTAGAAGATGATGCAGTATAGAATACGTTTCATGGCAGCCCAAAATTGTGTCCTAGGACTGTGAAGTCACAGGTAACAACTGTGTCCTAGGACTGTGAAGTCACAGGTAACAATTGTGAAGTCACAGGTAACACAGGTAACAACAATTGATTTGTGCCTTCCTCCAGTTTCATTCTATTTCCAGAGTCCCACCTTGGGTACACACACATATAATTGTTCTTGTGCTTAGTCTCTACCCCTGACAGACTCAGTATCCTTGATGGTGAAGATGTGTGTTGTTTTATCTAAATGTCTATCTGTCTATCTTTGTATCTATATATCACCTGTATCTGTATCTAAATCTAATCTGTATCTATTTACCTACCTATATCCTTCTACCTATCAATTATCTATCTATATAACAAGCTTTGAAGCAAATAAATATCTTCCTTTTGTTATTTGCTAGATTTTAGCTGTTGCATATAGGATTATTAGAGAGAATTTATACATAGGCATTAAGAAATTGGGTTCTCAAACTATACTGCCTTTGTTGAAATTCATCTTTGCTACTAACTGCCTCTTTAACTATGGACAAGTTGCTTGACCTTTTTAAGTCAGCCTCTCTCTCTCTCTCTCTCTCTCTCTCTTTCTTTTTCTCTCATTTCCCAAAGTGGGTAGTAATAACAATTGTACTTATTTCATAGGGTTCTTATGAAGGTGAAATACATACAGCATTTAAAGCAATGCTTGGCTTATTGTAGCTGGTCAATGAATATTACCACCCTATAACTATATATTCTTATTTGGTCATATTTTCCTCAAATATAAAATGGGGACAATTATATATATCTTAGGTTTATGCAAAGTGAGATATACGAAAGCCACCTATCATTTTATTTGATATTTGGAAACTGACGAGCACTTTCTTAATTTTCTAGTGGGTTGAATTACCAGTCCTTCCAAGGGTCATTCAAAATGCCATTGAATGGAAGTACTTATACTGCATTGTTGAGTGCTGGAAATGAGACTATTTTTTTTTCACCCTTACATTTTGCCTTACATCCTTCACTTCTAACTCTATTTATCCTAAGACTCAGAGGAGTTTTAGATAAAGGAAGGAGCTACCTAACCTATGAGGAGTAGTTATTCAGTACTGCTTGCCCTCTTATCTAGAACATAGTAAAGACTAAGAACAGCAAATCCACAGATTTTTGGAAACTTTTGGAATTATTGCGATGAGTGATATAAACAATTATAAGCAAGGCAAGAAAGTATTAGATATTTGCAGAAATAAAAACAAAAATCCATAGAATGTCAAGACTATTATTAATCTACCCTTATCTTTTTTTTAAAGTTTATTTGTTTATTTTGAGGGAGAGAGCTCGCACGCACATGCGCGAGCGCGCGCGCACACACACACACACACACACACACACACACACACACACACACATACACACACGCAGCAGATGGGGGAGTGGGAGGAGGAAGGAAGATCCAAAGGGACTCTGTGCTGACAGCAGAGAGCCCCAAGCAGGGCTTGAACTCTTGAACTGTGAGGTAATGACCCGAGCTTAAGTTGGATGCTTAATGGACTGAGCCACCCAGGTACCTCTACCCCTTATCTTTTAATAGAAAAGCAATTAAGTCATAGTTTTGTCATTCCTTTACATTATTCACATTGTTCAGGGAGACGCTTTCCATGATCTTTCTTAGTGATCCATTATCAGAAACCTACAACAATTTATATATGTTTGAAAAGCACTTTATTTTATTCACTTTGCTTGGGGCGCCTGGGTGGCTCAGTCGGTTAAGTGGCCAACTTCGGCTCAGGTCATGATCTCGCGGTCCGTGAGTTTGAGCCCCGCGTCCGGCTCTGTGCTGACAGCTCAGAGCCTGGAGCCCGTTTCAGATTCTGTGTCTCCCTCTCTCTGACCCTCCCCTGTTCATGCTCTGTCTCTCTCTGTCTAAAAAATAAATAAACATTATTCACTTTGCTTTAGAGACTATAGATATCCTTCATGCTATTTGCGCAAGAATCCCGTATTTGTCACTTGAGTCATACCCATTATTATACCTTTAAGATTTTACCTTTCAAATCCTCCAAGTTTGCAAACTTCCTACTTGTGTGGAGATACTAAAGTTGAGTTACTAAAGGCCTGGACGTTGTCACAAATAATGTAGAATGAATGACATAAAATATATGCCCTTTCACTAATGTATACCACTTGCATATATTAAATTTAAATTCTCTGTTAGTGAAGTTTGGTTTGTTTGCAAGTAACAGAAAACTGTGTTTAGACAAAAAGTGCATTGGTTAGAAGAGCAGCCACTCTTAGACGGGGTGGCAAGGACTACTAGACAAGGCAGAAACTAAATACCCCTCAGGACGCCAGAGAAAGAACTTACAGAAAGAGGTGGGAGAGCAGGAGTATGATTAATTCAAGTTGAGCTCACTCCTTTTATCTCTTCTTTCAAGCTTCAAATTTCATGGAGTGATACTCTATCTGTACCAGTTTGGATTGAATGTTTTTATTCCCTGATTAAACAGTGGAGGCAGGAGAAGCTCAGACTTAACTGCTGGAAAGGAATCACATATCCACGAATCATGCAGAACTACAGTATGTCTTTATGTCATATTTCTTTTTTTAAAACCGTTGGACAGAGATACAATTTACATATCAAAAAATTCAACCACATGAGCCTGCAATTTGTTAATTTTCAGTAAATTTACAAAGGTGGCCAACCATCACCCCAATCTGATTTCAGAACATTTTCATCATCAAAATTCTCCACTAGCCAGTTTGGAGCTGAAACCTGCTTCCAACCCCTAGCCCCAAGCCATCTCTGTCTGCTGATCTCTTCCTCCTAGGGTGCATTTGGTTGCTAATTTGAAATAAACAAACCACATAACGTGTAGACTTGAGTCTGGCTTCTTTCACTTACCATAAATTTATTGAGAGATATCCATGATGTATCAGTATTTTGTTAAAGGGTTGCTGAATAGTATTCTATTGTATAGATACGTCACCTTGTATTTACCGGTTGTTGTTTGTGTCAGTTCCAGATTTTAGCTATGGTACAAAATGTGGTTATGAGCATTCACACAAATCTTGATGTGGACATAACCATATTTTTCTCTTGGATGATATTCATCAGAATGAAATTGCTAGGTCATATGACGAATTCATGCTTAACTATGAAGGAAACTGAGGGACATTCTGTTCCCAAAGTGGCTGTACCAATTCACATTCCCACCAGCATTATGGGAAGATTTTAGTTTCTCCCCATTCTGGCCGACACTTGGTGTTGTCTATACCTTTGATTATATCCCTTCTGGTGCCTAGATAGTATTGGTCATTGTGCCTTTAACTCGCATCTCCCCAAAGAAGGGTGGTGTTGAGGATTTTTCATGTGCTTCTTAGCTCCTTATATATCTTCCTGAGACAAAAGTCTACTGAGTTATTTTCATCATTTTTAATTGAAATATTTGACTTCTTAATGTTGAATTTAGAAGCTACTTATATATTCTGCATCCATTTCTGTATTTTTAGGAGATTTATGGTTTATTTGGTTTACACTGCTATATAGCAAATTACCACACATTTAGAGGCCAAAACACAAACACATTTATTATCTCACAATTTGCATGGGCCACCCATCCAGGTATGGCTTAGCTAAGTCCTCTGCCCAGGGACTTAAAAGGCTGTAAACAAGATTTTGACAGGGCAGACTTTTCCTCTGGAGTCTCGAATGGAGCATCTGCTTTGAAGTTCACTTGGGTTGTTGGCAGGATTCGTTTTCCTGTTGACATATGAGCATTGGTTCTGGCTTTTTGCTGCCTGTTGGCTACAGGCTGCCCACAGTTGCCTGACCCTTGAGCTTCCTCATCATGCCTCAAGCCATTAAGGAAAATCTCTCACTCCATTCTGCTAAGACAGAGGCATATAACATGGTTGGAGTGGTATCTCATCACTGTTGCCACATTCTCTAAGATGAAAGCAAGTAAAAAGGCCTATACGTGTCAAGTGGGAAGGAATCAAAGGTACAGATACCAGGAGGAAACTACTGGTATGATGTAAGGTCTGTTCACAACCCATGATTCGCAAATGTTCTCCCAGTCTGTAGCTTGTGTTAATAATGTCTTTGAGTATGAAAATAATCAATTTAATAAATTCCAAGTTATTTTTTTGCCTCCTCTCATGGTTCATACTTTTTTAAAGAATGCCTACTTGAGATAGAGAAAGATCACATCTTGTACTTTGGATATTATATCTAAGAAATCTTTACCATCCCGAGGTTGTGATGGTTTTATCCTCCTCTCCTTCTGGCAGTTTTAATATTTTAGCTCTTATATTCAGGTCAATGATCCGTTTTGAGTTAATTTTGTGTACAGTGTGAGATAAGTGTTTAAGTTCATATCATTGCCTTTGGCTATAAAAATGGTCCCAGAACAATTTATTGAAGAGATTCTACCCAATTGGATTTTTCTCAGCACTTTTTCAAAAATCAATTGACCATAAATGTAATGGTTTATTTTGGACTCTTAATTTTGTTCTATCCATATGGTGTTTTTATTACTGTAGTTTTATGGTAAGTTTTGAAATCTGGTAGTAGAAATCCTCCAATTTGCTCTTCTTTTTATAAATTGTTTTGACTATTCTAGGTCCTTTGCATTTCTATATATATTTTAGGATTAGCTAACAAATTTGTATAAAACTTGCTGCAGGAACTTTGAGTGCAATTATGATGGATCTATAGATTGATTTTGGATTGTCATTTTAACAATATGGAGTTTTCCAAACCACAGATAAGAGACAGTCTTTCTATGATTTGTATCTTCTTGATATTGCCTCAGCAACATTTTATAGATTTCAGTGTATGAATACTGCATGCACTTTCATAATTTTTTTCTTAGGCATTTTTTAAAATTTTTTATACTATTAAGATAAAATTATTTGGTGGGTACTATTTTTGGATTGTTTGCTGCTAATACATATAAGTATACTTAATTTTAATACATTGAACTACTGTTTTGTTACTATTTTAGTAGTTCCAATAACATTTTTGTGGATTCCTTATTTTCTACATATAAAATACCTTCCCCTTCCCTCTCCCCCCCCATCTTCCTACCTTCCTCCTCTCCCATTTCTGTGTCTATTTTTACCTCTGTCTTTCTATCTCTCTTTTTCTTCCTTCCTTCCTTCCTTCCTTCCTTCCTTCCTTCCTTCCTCCATCTCTCCCTCCCTCCCTCCCTTTTCTTTCTTTCTTTCTTTCTTTTCCTTCCTTCCTTCCTTCCTTCCTTCCTTCCTTCCTTCCTTCCTCCATCTCTCCCTCCCTCCCTCCCTTTTCTTTCTTTCTTTCTTTCTTTCTTTCTTTCTTTCTTTCTTTCTTTCTTTCTTTTCCTTCCTTCCTTCCTTCCTTCCTTCCTTCCTTCCTTCCTCCATCTCTCCCTCCCTCCCTCCCTTTTCTTTCTTTCTTTCTTTCTTTCTTTCTTTCTTTCTTTCTTTCTAGCTGGAACCCCTTGCCCAACGTTAAATAGACAGCACTCTATTTTGTACAACAGTCTAGTCGTACAAGAGTCAACCTTTGTTCCCAAACATAGTGCAAAAACAGTCACCATTTAGTTGGATATAAGCTTCAGGGCTTTCAAAAATGACAATAATCAATTTGAGGAAGTTCCCTTCTATTTACAGTTAAGTATTTTAATCATGAAAATATGGAAAATTTTTCACTTTTTTTTTTCTGAATCTGTTAGCCGAATAGTGTAATTTTTGGCATCTGTTCTATTTCTGGCATTGATGCACCCTTATGATCCTGGTAAAAATTATAATTGGCCATGATTTGTAACTCTTTTTATATGTTATTGGATTCATTTGCCTAATATTAAGAATTTCAAATCTGTTTTCATGAGAACCTTTGATCTGTAGTCCTCTTTGTTGCAATATCTGTCTTTCATGTAATGGTAACCCAAAGAATGAGTTTGTAAATGTTTACTTTTTCTCTGCCTTCGGAAAGAGTTTTTGAAGTACCAGTATCATTTCTCTTTTTTTAAACAAATATGGAAGTTTATTGCAGGACACTTGGATAGTACAGATAAATGGAATGGAAATGCACACACGTCATTTTGAGAATCATCATGTCTCAATTTAAAATCACTTCAAGCAAGATTTTACTCATCATAATGCTTAATTTTGTTTCTTCTTTTTATTTTCTTCTTTCTCTTTTTTCAACTTTAACAGTGTATTTCCTCAAGATTTTAAATCCAGTATTATTTTTTAAAATATCTCATAGAATTCTCTAGTGAAGTCATATGTTCTGGGGCTTTTCTTTGTGGGAAGATTTTAAGTAACTAATTTCTTGCTCACTAGGTTATTTAAAATTTTCATTTCTTGCTTAGTCACTTTCAGATTTTGTGTTTCCAGTAATTTGTCCATTTCATCTCAGTTATTTAACTTGGCATAATGTTCCTATCATGTCATTATAATCCTTCAAATTTCTATAGGGTTGATAGTGATTTCCTCTCTTCAATTTCTGATTTTGGTCATTTATATCTGCTTTCCTGTTTCCTGGGTTACTATGATAAAAGTTTAACGATTTTTTGAATTCTTGAAAAAAAACAAATTTTTGGTGTATTGATTTCTCTGTATTGTTTTCAGTTTTCTATTTTATTAAATTCTGCTCTAATCTTTATTTTTCCATTTTTCCTGCCTGCTTTGGTATTATGTGGTTTTTTGTTTTCTATTTTCTTGTAGTGTAAGGTTAGTTTATTGATTTGAGACCTTTTTGTATTCACAAGAGATCACAGCTATAAATTTCTACATGATGATTTAGCTGCATCTAATACATTTTAATATGTTGTATTTTCTTTTTTAAATGTTTTTTCAGTTTATTTATTTTGAGAGAGAGATACAGAGACAGAGAGCGAATCTCGGTGGGGGACAGAGAGAGGGTCAGAAGAGGTCTCCGTGTGCTGATAGCAGAGAGCCTAATGAGGGGCATGACCTGATCCAAAGTCAGATGCTTAACCAACTGAACCACCCAGGCACCCCTGTTGTATTTTCATTCTCCCACAAATAAAATATGTTTTAATTTATCTTATTATTTCCTTTTGTACTCATGGGTTATGTTTAACTTCCATGGGAAGTGTTTAACTTCCAGGTATTCCCAAAGTCTAATTTAATTCCGTTGTGGTTTACAAACACACTTGGTACAATTTAAGCTTTTTTTGTATTTACTGAGATTATTTTTTGAGGTCCAGTGTATGATTTCTCCTACAGTATGTTCCATCCACAGTTGAATGTATTTGCTATAGTCCCTGAGTGGATTTTTCTTTAGAAGTCAGACCAAATTGTTCAGTAACATCAGTGATGTCTTTTATTTCCTCACTGATCCTCTACCAAATTCTATCATTTATTGAAAGTAATGTATTTAAATCTACAACTATTATTTTTGAATTGTCTTTCACTTGTCTTTTATATCACTTTTGGCTTTAGAGTTTGTTCTATTATTAAGTGCTTTATTTTTCTTTAGAATATTTTTTTAAGAACTCTTTTGTCTGATATTAATATAAGCCTTACATCTCTCTTGTGGATACTCTTTACAAGATCTATTTTTTCATCCTTTTATTTTTACCTTGTTCTGTCTTTGTAGCCAAGTAATATTTGTTCTAGATAGCATAGAGTTGAGTCTTGCTTTTTAAATCAAGATTGTTCATCTTTCCTTCTTTGAATTTATTCCACCACTCTTAAAATTATTACGGATACCATTGGATTGCATTTTTCTCTTGGATTTCTATTCTTTCATGTCTTTTTGTTCCCTTCTTCCTCTAATGTCTTATTTTGTGTCAAAATTTATTTTTGTCAACTGTTTGATTTTTTCTCATGATTTTTTAAAACCCCCTTTCTAATTCCTTTGTTGTCGCTTGAGGAATTAAAAATAGATCTTAACAGGGGCACCTGGTTGGCCCAGTTGGTGAACCATCCAACTCTTGATTTCAGCTCATATCATGATCTCACAGTTTGTGACATCAAGCTGCACACTGGGGCTCTGCACTCCACAGCGTGGAGCCTGCTTCGCATTCTCTGTCTCATTCTCTCTCTGTCCTCCCTCACTCTTTATCTCTCTCTCTCAAAATAAATAAATAAACTTAAAAATAGATCTTAACATATCATACTCTATTTCACATTACTGATGTAACTTTGATAACATTTAGAACTTTGTTTCAATATATTTTCTTTCCCTTTCCTTTGTGCTTTATTTTCATATACGTTACATCTATGTATGTTATAATAGTAGAATATTACACTTATTTTTCTATACAATGTTAAAATAAGCTAATGAAACAGATGAGAAATATATGTATATATTCTTTCATACTTCCCTTATATTTTGCCATATCTGACATTCTTCATGTACAACCTATGAATTCAAGAAATTTTCTGGCATCACTTTAGTGTTTCTTTTAAGAAAGTTTTAACAGTAACAAAGTATCTCAGTTTCTTTATCTGGTTATATCATTATTTTACCTTTACATTTTAAACAGGTATTTTTTTTCTTTCCGCTCTTTAAAAATGCCTTTCCACTACCTTTGTGCCCCCATTTTTTTAAGAGCAAGTCAGTCTAATGATATGTTTGCTCTCTTGTACATGATGAGTCGTTTTGTTTTCTTCCTGCTTACAAGATTTGCTTTTTTTTTTCCTTTAGATTTTATTAGCTTGACTATAATGTGTCTCTGTGTGACTCTGGCTTATTTTGTTTTCCTATGCTTATTTTTAACTCTGGCTTCCAAAGATTATCCCTGTGTTTGCACACCCTGTGTTCAGCCAAAAGTTGACTAGAGTCTGTGCTCACCCCTTCAAGCCAACAGGGTTTATACTCTCTGAAGATGGATGGATCTGTAGGACTCTTGAAGCACTCATTCAAACCCCAGGTCATCTACAAGTCTTTCCTTTCCTTTTAATTTCTGCCAAGAGGTCTCACATTTCTTCTTTCTCAACCCCCCACTCCCAACACACTCTCTGTGTTATTGAACCACATAGGTTGACCCTCCCAGACAGAGCTGGGGGGTGAGGCATGGGAATATTCCTCATCAAGAATGCTACAGAACCACTCTGTTTCTATGCAAACTTCAGCAGTCTTCATGGATAAATGCTCTTCTGTTTGTGTGTTTTTAGTCGATTTCTAAGATGCTGCAATAATTGCTTTTGACAGTTTTACTCACCTTCCTAATTGTTCTCTAAGGAAAGGATTGTCCACCTTTTTCATTCCATTAGGTGGAAGTGTTATACACTCAACTAATTAAAATCTAATAAAACTATTTGAAATCCAATTCGGCTAGTTAAAGTCTAACTCACAAATTCAAGTCTATGACTCTAGTTCTTTCCATAGTATGAAGAACGTGAGCAACAGAGAATTAGGAGCCCAAGGAAAGATTATGAATAGTCAAGATAAATACCAATAAGGTGTTCCTACAATAGCAGACATTTTTCTCACAGAGGTAATTTGGCCCATAAAAACAATGTAGGTAATGTTATTATTGTTAACAAATGTTTTTAATTACATTTTCCAGCTACTTCTTGCTGGTATATAATTGCTTGTTATATAGTAACATTTGGTTATATATTAACTCCCTATATGTAGACACTCAAACTCAAAATTCAGCTACTGAACTCTGTGCCCTCGGGGCACTGATGATTTCAGGGCTCACTTAACACTGTGGTTTTCAGCTGCTTTTTCATTTTCTGCTTCTGGGGATTTCCCTCAACAACCTGCAAGGTCAGCTATGCATTTAGAAAGAGCGTTTCTGTGTATTTTACGCTGGTAATTTTTTCTCTTTTTCTTTTTGTCAGGATGTATAGTCAGCACTGTTACTGGAAATAGAAGTTACAATAGAGCTTTTCAACCAAAATAGGAGGTTTTATTTTAATCTGTAAATATAGCTACTTTAAGAAGTTTTTATAAACTCCCTTTTAAATTATAGACACTATCAGAAAACATCATTAAGAACCTTCATAGAGTATCACTTCTGCTCTAAGCAGGGCTCTAATTCGTTACAACTGAATGTTTTTTCTTGATTTAGGAATCACTCAGATATTTCCTGATGCAGACAGGATTCTGCTGTTGGTGTGGGGTGAAATAAGAAGTCTTATGATTGTTCAATCCCTAAACACTTACCATTTGAATTAGCAAGTGGGATCCATATTTAGGCAGACAATAAAATAGCGTTTGTGAGATGTAATGCTGACTACTTCAGAGAAGATGATCAAACTAATTTTTTTAATTATAATTTAAAGTTTAAACATGAATTTAGTATGCTCCCTTATTATCTGTGAATGGCTGGGCATTCACAGATCGTTGAAATCTGGAGCTCTCAAAGTGAAACTTTGCTTCTTTTTTCATTGTCCACCCATGCTTCCTTGTAGAATAAACTCTTTACACGAGGACTCTGAGTCAGTCCGACTATCATTCTTCATGCATGACGGCTCAAAATCTACCATGTAAATAATTTTGATGACTCTCTGAATAGCCTTGAAACACTTGAAAATGTCATCAGCACCAGGCTATCTGGAAGGTATTTTTTTTTCCTATTCGATATGTCTGTAAGACATTATTTGTGGAAGGAAAACCTAACACAAAAACAGAGAGGGAGGCAAACTGTAAAGGCCTCTTAAATACAGGGAACAAACTGAGGGTTGCTGGTGGGGTGTTGGAGGGGATGGGCTCGATGGGCTTTAAGGAGGGCACTTGTTGGGATGAGCAGTGGGTATTATATGGTAAGTGATGAGTCACCAAATTCTACTCTGGAAACCATTATTACACTCTATGTTTACACTAACTTGGATTTAAATATTTTTTTAAAAAAAGGAAATAAAAAAATTATATGTACTAACACATTTGATTGATACTGGGTTAAGTCAATGCTAGAAGATCTCTTAGCTTAGAGATTGTGAAATTATCCAGTAGACTAGTATTCATGATAAGTTGGATACAGCCTATCTCAAACATATTTAATTATACAGCCAGCGTTTGAGGAGTTTCTCTGGGATCCTCCACTTTCTCTCCACGCTGGGCCATTTTTCCATGTAGCAAACCTTGAGAAGTACCCCTTTTTCTTCTTTGACTTTCATCCAAATCTCATCATATTCCTCTCATGATTATGAAGTCTCAGTAAACCCCCACTTCCAAAACACATGAGATTAGATCATTTACCCTTTGCCCAAACTGCTTAACCAGCATAATTTCTATCCCTCACTTCTTCTTGCCGCCATATCTCATGAAAGAGTCGTTAGATACACCAAAAGTTTTATTTTCCCACAAATATTGCTGTTTTACTAGTACTTGCTTTTGAGCATGGAGCTTTCTCTGTTGGACAACCTTTTGCTGTTTTATTCCCGCCAAACTTCTGTGTTTTAAGGATCCTTCAAATATTATCTATCTTTTAAAAGTTGTCTTATATAATCAGACAGTTCTTCTCCCACTCTTCTGGATTCTAAGAGTGTAGTGTATATGTACATATTAAGTATATGTATATGTGTGTGTATATAGGCGTATACGTATGGTACATATGTGTATATTAAAGCAGATACCATGTTGGCAGCAACTATTTTCTCCTAGAATGTGAACTTCACTATAGTAACCTCCTAGTCATCATTTCATAAAAGGATGATGGAAATGGGATTCTCTCTCAATTTTAGCTGAGATCTTAAGATAACAGTTACTGAATATATTCTAAGACTGTGGTAAGTAAGCGAGCAATATTGAATTTGCATAGGAGAAGGATAAAAATGGGTTCGTAACTATTACTCATTTTCTGGCTACAAAATTGATGCTTCAAAAAGGAATTTGGAAACTGGGGATATTTTATTGCAGAGAATTTTGCCTTGAATAACAACCCATATACCACTAGGGAAAAGTTACTTTTCTTTGCTTTTAACCTGGCAAGAGAGGCTTCAAGGAGACCATTTGGAGAGTTTGATATATGTCCTCTGGCATTGGAGGGCTACTATAAACTGATATATGCATAGGACATTTAAAGAGTGAGAGTCTGACAGAAATAACATGTGACAACAGAATAAAGGGTTGTACTTAGACAAGTAATGACATTTCTGTCAATGGGGATATAGATTTCAAAGTGTGTTTCCCAGAGATCAAATTTGGCCATGTGAGGAAAAAAAGAGAGAGTTTGGCTGCAACTGTCTTTAATGGTTTTGACTTAGAAGATTTCTTAGACTACAAGTCTCCTTAGAGACCCTCTGCATCTAAGTGAACTGTCGTGACAGGGGAGCCACAGGAGAATAACAAGGGAAGACCTGTACAGTAGAGTTCTTTACCTACTATATCGTGCACTAGGTAAGTGGTGAAAAGCAATCTGAAGATGTCTTCAGTGAACCCACACAACACTCTGAAAGGGAAGCGGTATTTTTCAGCTTCTGCCACAGCCAGAGGAAATCAATGTTAGTTTAAACAATACTAAACTGGTTTCCCATTCCTCTCTTACCTGGGAAGATGCCACAAGAAGACTGGTATAAAAAGCTTAACTGAGGAAAAAAAGAGGCAACCAGTCATGGCCGCCTTTTCTCACTGCTGACAGAAGTGGAACAGGAGAAAAACACTGCATTCAAATAGAGTTTGTAGATGTGACTGTTTCTGTAGCGTGATTATACTTGTGATCAGAAGTGACAGGAGGAATTTTTATCATCTGAGCATGACTGCATAAATCATAGGACTTGCCCTAGATTTTATCGAAGGGTCAGGAAAAAAATGGGACACAGGAAAGGAAAGAGGAAATAATCATCTTGGCCTCTAGCCACACCCTTATGACTTGTCTTATATTGGACACTTCCGTAATGCTAGCACCCAGCGTAGAGTATGGCATATAACAGCACTTGAGAAATGATTGATTGATTGAATGTATTATTCTATCCTATAGAATCTAAACCAAGTTTCTATTGTAACAACAGATGCTACTTCAAAATTAAGAAGATGTTATTTGGGCACACTAAAGAAAAAAAAAACAGAAGTCTAGTAGAATGATTTCTGAGAATCAGAAATGGAAGTTATTTCTGCATCTAGAAATCAATATATCAATACAGTTGAAAACTATGCCTACCCAAACATTTATTGAGTGCATCTTATAAACTAAAAGTGTTAGGTGTTATGAATATAAATCAGTGAATTATATAAAGTCTCGATTTAAGATATTTGAAGACGTGAGAAGCAGATACTAGAAATATAAGTTTTAAAGATACAGGTTTGTTTTTTTAACCCGTTGGGTTTACTGTGGGCACAAAAGTGGATGTGATCAATTCTGTCTTGGTCGTTAGTATGTTAAAAGATGCTTTGTAGGGTTGGTCATTTCTCAGTTAGGTCTGAAAAGGTAAATAAGAATACGGAAAATGTAAATTAATGCTTAAAATAATATTTAAAGTTAAAGATCTTATACAGAGATGCCTTGCCTCTCTAAATCAAAATCAGGTAGTTGAAGATAAATAAATACTTAACACAGTTGGGTACTCATGGAGATATACAGTCATGGAAAGGATAGACGAGCAGAAACAAACCTGCCTACTTATAGTGACTTGTAAGCCTTGGCACTGAATAGAGGGGGAAGGTAATATAGAGAACGTATAACCATAATCTAGCCATTTCATACCCTGTTGGACTGAATTCACACTATGTTGGTTGTAAAAACACGTATTTTGCTTAAGGACAAAATAAAAGTAATTTTAAACATAAATAAAGAGCGGGAAAATATCAAAATGGCAAAGTGGATAGGGAAAACACCAACCAAAAACAATCCTACCCTTTTAAACCTAAAAATAAAATGTAATTAATAATATTACCGAAAAATTAAAGATAAATACTCCAATAGATAGGTTTATAAAAGAAAAATAAATAATCTGTGAACTGGAAAATCAAGCTAAAAAAAGTCTATGTGGAACACTATAGAAAGACAAAATGATATAGAAATTGAAAAGATAAATTTAGACAAGTTGTAAATAAAGTGAGGTCTCATACAGGTTTAAATGGAGTTACAGATAGAGAAATAAAAAAAAGATGGTTGCAAAGGCAACAGCTGTAGCGATAATAAGTGAGAATTCTTCCGCACGTACGATATTGATCCTCTCAATCAGGAACCCAAAGAATCCTAAGGATATTAAAAAGAATAAGCACTACATCTTAATAAACCACTGGGTAACTTCAGCAGAGCACATAGCATGGAAAGACCTTAAAACACACACAAAAGGAATATTATAGTCAAAGAAATAAAAATAAGACTCACTTTCACTTTTAAAGTACAACAGTGGATGCTACCTGAGAATATGTATATCTGCAATAAATAAATCAGAAATGTATCATCAGTGCAAGTATCTTGAAAAAGTTTGAATGGGAGAAAGGGCATTTTTTAAAGTGTATTTATTTTGAGAGAGGGCACGTGAGTGGGGGAAGGGGCAGAGAGAGAGGGAAAGAGAGTCTCAAGGAGGCTCTGCCCTATCAGTGCGGAATCTGATGCCGGGCTCAATTCCACGAATAGTGAGATCATGACCTGAGCTGAAATCAAGAGACGGATTTAACTTATTTACTTTAACTTCCTTACTTAACTTACTAAGCCACCCGGGTGCCCCAACAAATCAAAAATGTATCATGAATGAAAGTATCTTTTAAAAATTAGAATGGAAGAAAGGGCATTTTACCCTAATAAAAACTTAGGATTTTGCTACCACTAGACCCTCATTCAAGAGAGTTTTGAAAGATGTTCTTTAGAGAAATGGAAAGTATTTCTTTGGTCCAAAGTATGAAATTCCGGTATGCATGCTGAACAAAATAAAAAGTATAAATATGTTGAAAAATCTAAAATAATACTGACTGTATAAATTAATAAATGCAATCCTGCTTCTGATAATGATAAACGAGGTGTTCTCTGCATAGGAAAACTGGAAAGAATGTAATAATCATCTGCCTTCATTACTTATGAATCTAACATGGCAGTAAGCATCACCAACACAAAATTTAAGAAAAGTGTGAAATATGGACAAGCAAGAATAGCATCAAATGCCACTTTTATATTAGAGACATTTTAGAGGCTGATGAGGTGGGCAAATCTTTTCAGTTTTAGGGTTACAGAAGTTCGACATCAAGACACGCCAAGGAGCTTGTCCTGTTAAACCCCTCGCATCGAAGGGTACATCCTAGGAGCCAGTGGTATAGTTTTTGCAGAAAGGACAGTCCAGGTTCATATTATCTCAGCTACAGAATCAGATTAAGTTTATCTCTGATTGCTAGTAGCTCTTTGCCCTGTTGAACTGATTTTTTAAAAATTAAATAAAAGCTTTGGGAGATGTCAAGAGGGATACTATATAACAACTCTATTTGCCAATAAAATATGAAAATGTTAATATGTGTACCGCATAAAATAGCATCAAAATGCATCAAGTGGAAATTTACTAAACTAAAAAGATAGGCAGTTCAACAGCCCTTGGAATGATTTTACACATCCTTCTCATTACCTACAATGTAATTAATGTAAAATTATAAAATTAATCTAATATATATAGTGTTTGCATATAAAACAACTCATCTAACAAGTCTAGAATGCACATTCTTTAAGGCACATAGAATATTTCTAAAATTGAAAATATGCTGGGCCATTTAACAGTCCTCACTAAAATTTAAGGGATTGATATCGTAGAGAATATGTTCTTTAGGCACAATGCAATGAAACTAGGAATCAATAATGAAGGCCTAATTATAAAATCCTTATATATTTTAATGTCCACATCAAGAGTTGGTGAGATTCTAGAGCAAAAGCACTTTTATACACTCTTGTTGTTGATAGAAATTTGCCTAGAAAAAACTGCCATTATCCATTACAGTTAAAGGAAGATGTACCTTCTGAAAAAGCAGATCTATTGTTATGTACTACTAGACATATACAAAAATATTTATAATCAAATATCCTTAAACAGTAGAATGCATAAATAAAACATGATCTACTCAGATAGTGACATAATATAGCATAGTAAAAACGAACCAAATCATGGGCAACAATAAATAAATTTCATTAAAAACATCGAGCAAATGAAGCTAGAAACAAAAAAAAAGTACTTACTATTTGAAACAATTTATATAAAGTTGGAAAACAGCGAAAGTGAAATATAATGCCAAAAGTCTAGTTAGGAAGTGGTACTTTAGAGGAACGAGAACATAGTGATGAGGTTGCTTTTGGGGTGTTTTCAGTGTTCAGTTTCCTGGCCTGTGAGATGAATTCACGGTATTTGTACTGAGATAACTTATTAAGTTGTAAGGGGGTGACTCATTGCCCAGGGGTTTATTCGGAGAATCTGTTTAATCAAATGTGATCATCCACACATCACCACTGATGCTGGCTGTCAATTTAGCTGAGGCTTTTTGGAAGATCCAGGTGTGACATCTCCATGTGGCGTGGGCTCACGATATGGTGGCTGGTTTCCAGTGATGAGCATCCTGACGGAGGGCTGGGGAGAAGTGTATTTCTTTTTCTACTTAACCTCAGAAACAGCCTCATTGCCACTCTATTCTCTTTATCCAAGCAATCACAGTGGGCCACATGATTTCAAGGGGAGGGGAAACAGGACTCAGCTACAGTTTGGGAAGTGATTAGTTTCTGGAAGATCATGTCAGACTGGAATTTTTTTTTTTTTATACCCATGGAAGAACTTTGGACTACCCTCTGTATAATAGCAGTTCTTGAATAATTTTAGTAGCACAGACACATGGTCAGATTTGTGTTTGAATTAGAAAATTCTGAGAACCTTTTTAAATACTAAGACCAGAGAAAGATAAAAAAACTATGAGGAGTTTCCAGCAGTAATCACATGAAAGATAAGACAGTAAACTAAGTCAGTGGCCTTTAAGTTTTACATAAGGGAATGGAATTGCAAGGTGTCAAAAAAAAAAAGGAAAAAGAAAAATAGAACCAATGAAACTCAGTCATCTATTTATCTCAAGTCATCTACTTATTTCTTCTATTTATCTCAAGAAGAGTTTTCAGGTTTCTGACATGGGTGAGTGAACAGATGGTGATGCCATGTGCTCAGATACCGGAGGAAAAAAATAGATATTTTTGTACATATTCAATTTGAGGATTTCCCAGGAAAGCCCAGAAAGAGATATAAGCAGCTAGATATGCGAATCAAAAGATTGAAACATTTTGAATATAGCAGTCTTACTGTCTTGAGAATACAGGTTTAAAAACCCTAGAAATACATTAGGTAATTCAGAGAACGTGTAGAGTAAGATTATCAGAGACCCGCATTTGAGGACACCAACAGGCAAATAGAAAAGGAGCCTGCCAAAAAGACTGTGAAGGTGCTACAGAAACATAGGAGGAAAATCATTGCCGAGAGAAAGCTTCAAGGTTAGAGACCGAGAGAGACCTTTGGGAAGGGAAAAGTCACTTTTGTAAAATACCATGGCAGTTTAAGTTAAGGACTGAAAAGATCATTCACGTTTCTTTTCTATTATCTATAATTTAAAAGACATCGTTGACAATTGCCATGGAGAATTACAAAGAGCTTAGGTGGCAAAATGTGTAGTCTTCTGGATTAGAGTGAATATTTAAAGTGAGACAGTAGACCCTATAAATGTGTATCAGTTTTTGAATCAATAATGAACGTGTGAATGAAGGAATGAAAGTTTTTATGGTCATTTTATGGTCATTAGAAACAGTGAAACTTTTTTTAAATCTTTTTAATGTTTACTTTTGAGAGAAAGAGACAGAGAGCAAGCGTGGGGCGGGGGGTCGGGGGGGGGGGGGGGAGACACAGAATCTGAAGCAGATTCCAGGCTCCAAGCTGTCAGCACAGAGCCCGACACGGGGCTGGAACTCACGAACCACGAGATCATGACCTGAGCTGAAATCAGACTGAGCCACGAAAGCACCCCGAAACAATGAAAATTTTTATAGGAAGCTTCTGAGTAGTCTTGCAACAAGAAAGTATGTTTTACTTTATTTAATCCATTAATATTCTCCAAATTATTGGATCTTGCAATTCTTCTCATGAAATATTTGTAGAAGTACCAGTCTCCTGGGAAATACTGACATTGGTATCAATGTTACAAGCCCTGCAGCTCAGCACGGAAAAGAGGAGAAGGGCTAGGGTAGTAGCTAATGGTGTTGGTTAGATTGCAAAATAGGGCCATTTCATTTTATTTTGTTTTATGATGAGAGAAATTTGAGCAAGTCATTATCTGTGGGGAAAATTATATATGTTCTGGTAGAATTTGAAAATGTAGGAGCATGATTACCTGTTAATGCAAAGTCCAGGGACCAGACCGATTGCAGAATAGCGCAGCTTAGTGCAATGTTAGCCAATTTGAATTGTAGGTACTTAATGGACAAAACCTAAGAGACAAGTTATGGAAGAGACTGAAAATTGCATGTACCTACATTGCAAAGATACAAACCCGAATCTGTCTCTAGTCAGGAGTCAGAGTAACAGCCTATAATCTGTTCTGCATATACCCTGAGAGAACTCCGAAACACAAAATCATTTAAATATTTCTCACATGAGGAAGACGGTGATGCTATTAGTTTAATACCAAATATGATTTGGTTGTTATATTCCTATCCTCCTCCAATGTTTCTCTCCAACTAGAAGAGAAGTTTCTGCCCCATTTTTTGAAAAGGTCCTTCCAGAGAAATTTTGAATTGACTAGTTCTTTTTTGAAAGCTCTCTATCCTTGTTTTTCTAATCCACCTTTTTTGTGAGCTCTCTCTTCCTGACTTTGCAATAGAAGAGCTCGTGACTAACATCTCGTTAACAAACCATCGCTCACTCTCTGCAGATGTGTGCGTGTTTTTATGTGTCTGAATTCTTAAGACGAAAAGACCACTTAGGTATTAAAATAAAAAGCCACCCCTTCCATTTAGTTTTTAGAAACACAATAATTATTTGATTAATCAAGTCTGTTTAATTTTTAAAATTGTTTTAGCATGTGAGGTCACTTTACTCATAACTTAAGGGGTGACATTTGGTATTAAGCACACATCTGGAAAACAGTTTAGGATCCAGATTAAGACAGAGCAAATAAGGGTTTTTTTCTATGAGAAACATTTTTCCCCCAATACAACCTTTAGTATACAAAATCCTAGAAAAAATACATTTCTTTCATTTCCATCCTGATTCGATCTAGTCAACATGCCATGTGATGTGACCTGTGTTATTTTTTAGGTTACACTGTTTATTTATTTTTAATTGTTTTGTTTTTAAATTTATTAAAAATTTTCAGACAACTTTTAATTGCCACCTAATTTGATCCTACATGCTAGCACAGCATGCCTTTTGTTATAAAAGATTAATTCAGGGCACATAGTATGCAATCCAGTTCAACTATCTAAGTCCATTGAAAAGACAAATTATTTTGAGTATTCTGAGAAAATCAGTTCCATAATACATGTATGGATTTTGATAGTTCCTACTCAAATAAGATTTTTACAATTGGACTTTAATTGCAATATCTACCTTTTGTGGTTCAGTACAGTGAGTAGAAGACTATACCCATCAAGGGTCTGACAAGTAGAAGCTGATAGGAGTACAAGTGTCTTTGCATGACTCACCTAGAGTGAAAAGCTTGACAGCTACAATGAAATAAATCAAAATTAAGATTAAATGAAGTATTTTAACAAAGCCAACTGAGTTAGATCATCTTTTGAGTTTACAAGGTGACAGGCTCTTGAATGAATAATCGGTACAAAATGAACTTTTGTTGTTTATTATTAAAGATGTCCTGTCCCCATTGAGGCTAATATGGCAATAAACCTGACTTCTAGATTTTGCTTTGTTGAGTGCGTAGTGGGAGTAGTAGGTTGGAGGAACCCACAAAGCAGTTCCTCCTACAGTGTGGATGCAGTAAATTTAAAAACACAAGATTGGGGTGTCTGGGTTGCTCAATCGGTTGAACTTCTGACTTTTGATTTTGGCTGAGGTCATGATCCCAGGGTTGTGAGATCGAGCCCCCATGCTCTGCACGGAGCCTGCTTAAGATTTAAGATTCTCTTTCTCTCTCTCTGTCTCTCTCTCCCTCCCTCCCCCTCTCTCTCCCTCTGCCCCTCCCCTCCCTTCACACATGCACTCTATCTCTAAAATAAAAGATAAATAAAAACACAAGATTGATTCTAATGACACATATTGTGTTCTATATAGTGTGTTGATGAGCATGAACTTTTATCCTGATCAGATATTTCACAGAATGAAGAGTAACAGGGGTAAGATAAAGCCAAGGTCAGTGCAGGAGTAGGGGGAAGCTAGGAAATTGTATACATCAAGAGAAAAATGGGTGATAGAGGTTAAGCAGTGTTCTCTTTCGGGTGCTCTGGGAAGCACAACATAATTTACGGGGGCATGATTGCTTTTTCTGCTTCCTCTGACGTATACACAAGTAGTTTTGCTTGTTCTGGAATACCGAGTATCTAGATATCTGGGATAACGTACCTCAAAATATCTGTTCAAAACTAAGTTGAAACTCATAGTTGGTGGTGATTCTACATAAGAGACTAGCTAATAAATGGAAAGCGTGGAAAGGAATTCAAATGAGTAAGTTAAATCTTGAAAATACTTGACACAGGTTGTCATCAAGAAGGACATAGACTCTTTCTTTTGGCAAATAACATAAAATAAGCTAAAAGATACTGTGCAGGGTGCCACCACCCTTGACGAAGCCAGCTGCTATGACCCACACTGCCTACAAAGACGGCCCAGTGGCATGAAACTCCAGGTAGCCTTTAGGATAGGTTTCAATCCTCCAACCACATGGCAGCCGAATTCTGAACAATAACCATGTGATCTTGAAAGAGGGTCTTGAGCTTGGGATGAGCCCACAACCTCCAACTGGCACCTTAATTGCATCTTGTTAGACCCTTCACAGAAGACTAAGGTAAGTCAAGGTATAACTCCTGGCCCACAAATTGCGAGATGATAGGTTGTGCCGGCTTTAGCCGCTAAGTTTATAGTAATTTGTTACACAGCAGTAAAAAGACAAATACACAGAGGAGACCAGGGCAAAGTGTTACTAGTCAAGTGCTCCTGGAGAAAAGTGATCACTGAGCTAAGTCTAAAGAATGCTTATTGGGGCGCCTGGGTGGCTCAGTCGGTTGGGCGTCCAACTTCGGCTCAGGTCATGATCTCGCGGTCCGTGAGTTCGAGCCCCACGTCGGGCTCTGTGCTGACAGCTCAGAGCCTGGAGCCTGTTTCAGATTCTGTGTCTCCCTCTCTCTCTGACCTTCCCCCATTCATGGTCTGTCTCTCTCTCTGTCTCAAAAATGAATAAACGTTAAAAAAAATAAAAAAAAGAATGCTTATTATATGAGCAGAAGTCTGCACATTGTGTCGAGAAGACCACACAAACATCTCCATTCGCTACACTAAAATAGGCTGCTGTTCCTTCCCTGACCCTTGCGAAAGGAATTTTTAAATAATGGAAATGAGGCATATATACCTTAGGAAGAAATAAAGTGATTGGGGACATTTTTTTTTCTTTGGTCTGTCAATTTGTTGGCCATCTTAAATTGTTGTTTCCTATTTGCTCTCAAGTGATGTTTGTTTCCTGACATCTAAGTCTAAACTGACTGTATGCTGCTGATTTGCTAAATGAAGAAAAAAATATCACTCATGTAATCCAGATGGCAGCTAGGAATCTTCTAGCACCATATTTATATTTATTTGCTATGTCTCAGACACAAACTGATTTTGAAATATTTTTGTAGTCTTTCTTAAAAATACTTAAGGTACACAAGATGGGTCAAATCACAAAGTATAGAAAATCTCTCTGTCTCTCTCTCTCTCTTTCTGTCTCTTTGTCTCTGTCACACACACACACACACACACACACACACACACACACACGCATTTTTATGTGACCTTTTTGGGCCATCCTGGATGCCTCTTGAAAAGTCACTCTCTCTCATTTCTCAGATTCCAAAAATTATTGGCTCTTTTTCTCCTTCCTGTATATTCCTTTAGAGATTTTAAAAGCTCTCCTGTTTATTTCATTGCTTTTTTTTTATTTCACTGCTCTGAGCACTAATAACCAAAATTTCACACTTGAGTTTCAGGTGTCTCATTTGACTCCAGTTGGGTAACCAAAGCATTAGATATAATGTTTTCATTAAAAGACTTTGGACTGACCAATGAACTTCTGTATTTACCACTTTGAGTGTCTGCTCTCATTGTGAAGAAACTATCATACCACCCAAATCAAAACACTGGTTTGGATAACCCAAGTCAGCGATATTAGAGCTATATTTTCCTTTCCAGAAAAGTACCAGCTGCTGATTCCCATTTTTGAATATGGATTGAGGGGCATTTGCCCGACCAGAGATGATTACACTGCAGAAAAAAAGTTATTCTCTGAAGGACCCTGATTTTCTAAACTGTGTGAGGTGTATGCTTTATCTCTGCTTGATCCGTACTTCTGATTTTGACTGGAAACAGTATATCTGTTTTATATATAACTGGTACTCTGGGCAAATGCTCATGTTCTGAGGAACAAGAAATTTATCAAACATACTTGCAGGGACTTCTTAGCATCCAGAAAGGAGTTAGGAATAAAATTCTAAACTTATTAAAAATTTGGAATTTTCCTCTAACTCATAATTTGATATTAAGGAATAACCTAGACATTCAATTTGAGGAATTTAAAGTTTCTTCAGAAGGAACAGGAATGCATATAGAGATTCTGCTCGTAATCAGAGCAATAAAATAAGAGAAATAAAATATAAGCAAGAAATAATTCTATGAGAGAGAAGACATCCTATACTGAAAAAGAACATGTGTAATAGAAGTTTCAAGGGCACATGACAGAGCATGTGACACCTCTTCTGGCAGTGACACTTTTCATCCAGACAGCCTGACTTTGAATTCCAATTTTTATGCTTACTGGCTCCAGACCTTGGATAAGATTTTCAACCTCCCTGAACTATAGGTTTCTCACCTCCCTGAACCAGTTTCCCCATCTTTAGGTGCTTCACATAATTAAGATCTACTTTTCTTTTTCAGCAACTCTAAGCACGTAGTACATTACTTTTAACTAGAATCACTGTGCTGTACATCAGATCCCCAGAACTTACTCCTCTTTTTTTTTTTTTTAAATTGTTTTTTAACGTTTATTTATTTTTGAGACAGAGAGAGACAGAGCATGAACGGGGGAGGGACAGAGAG
The DNA here is from genome assembly GCF_024362965.1 of Panthera pardus. Lineage (NCBI taxonomy): Eukaryota > Metazoa > Chordata > Mammalia > Carnivora > Felidae > Panthera > Panthera pardus. Next base: position 89,692,170 of record NW_026527013.1, read on the forward strand.
AGAGGGAGACACAGAATCGGAAGCAGGCTCCAGGCTCTGAGCCGTCAGCCCAGAGCCTGACGCGGGGCTTGAACTCGCGGACCACGAGATTGTGACCTGAGCTGAAGTCGGACGCTTAACCGACTGAGCCACCCAGGCGCCCCAACTTACTCCTCTTTTAACCAGAATGTTGTATGCTTCCACTGTCACTTTCCCTTTGCCCCAGCCTCTAGCCTTCGACCTTCTAGTTGCGATGAAAGTGTCAGCCAACACATGGTGTTCATACTGCAATATGTGACTGTATCAGATCAACACTTTCTATGCCTTAAACTTACACATTGTTATATGTCAGTTGTATCTCAGTAAGGCTGGGAAAAAAATGGGCACCTAGCTCATAGTATTATTTCCAGATTAAGGGCTTGCAGTAATACCTGGAACATATTAGGCCTTAAAGATAACTGTCATTGTTTTCTCTTTTTGTAATATCAAGAGGAGAAGTTAAGAAAACATAGTATTAACAGAGAGAAATAAAATGAGGCATATAGAAAAGTACATCAAGAGAAAGGCAATGGTGAGAAGAAGACAGTCTCGTGACCTCCTGGTGGAATGCCATGCACCAGATGAATTTAGTGGTGACAGAATTTGTTTTCTTCTCTTCGTTAGTTTTCTGATATACAGAAGAAGGAACATGCTTTTATGAAAAGGGAGGTGGCGAAATATGGTAATACGGCATTTAATTAAAAAGTTATGAGGCCAGAAGAGAAGATGAAATTGGTTTTAGTGCTCCATTCTAAGCACAGGGAAACATGGCAAGGGCCAGGGGCACAAAAATGTAAAGTTGTAGTCATTAACTTGATGTCATTGTGCCTGGATGGAATACTGCATCAGAAGGTCCTTTTTATTTTTGTAGTCACATCTCAATTATCTGCATAAGAACATGGAAAAATTTTTAATTTCAAACTACCTCTCTTTGGTCACTTGTTTGCTTCTTTGGGTCTCCTGATGGCTGAATTGTTGAATTTTAAAGACATTGATCACGATTACATCGTACTATGGGAAAATCAGGAAGAAGGAGATTGACTCCGAGGAATGGGTAATAAAAAGTAGAACAGCTCTTAGATGCTATTGTAACTGGGAAGAGAGAGAGAGATACCATTGTGGGTTATTATACAGCCTTGATGGTCCTCACAAAGATGGGGGAATTTTGAATCGTTACATAGAAGACCTGAACAACTATGTCTGGTTTTTGTTCCAGGTCAGAGATGTGTCATAAGAATTCCTTCTAGAGACAGATATCTATCTGACCATGCTTATCCCACAGCCCCAAAGTGAAGGCAAATGTGGGTACTCAGATGGCAGGAAGACAGGCACGAGTTGAAAGATACCCTTCACTTTGATGTTTTCTGCTCTGGAGGCCTTCCATTACTTGACATAATTAAAAAAAAAAAAAAAAACAACTCTTAAGTTCATAATCAAAATTCCAATCTGTTCAGTGTGGCTGTTTCATCTGAAAAGGAAGAAATAATAGAATGTCAGCAATTTGGGTTTTTTATCGCCAAATTCATTGTTTTTACTGGGAAGACCGAAGTGTCTTTCAAATCATTTTGCCTTTTGAATAAAAGTACCTAGATGATGGATTGTGAAGACTTTTCTTAAGCAACTGAATCCCATTTTGTAGGTTTGTGTGTTTATTTTGCACTCTACATTATTCATTATTTTAGCCAGCATTTATCAAATGCATCCTGTGTTGCCGACTTTTCCACCAATATTGTCATTGTTGCCTTTTACTGTATACTTTGAACTCAGCAAAAACTCAAGAAGTAAGGCGAAGCAAATATGATCTCAGTTTTGAAAGATTTCCAACTCTTCATTTAGGTACAAACTACTGTGGGAGAATCGAGTGTCATATACTGCGGCATACGATAAAGTGAATTGGGGTCCATCCTTTAGTTTGTGTTTCGTTCAAACCTATTTTGTTACTTCCTTTTGTTTTTGTTTTCTGTTTAGCTGACACGTAACAGTAGACAGGGTCTAATATATTCATGTATCTCAGAAAACCACTTAACAGAGTGACTCCCTCTGCCAAAGAACTCACAGATCCTACCTAACATTGCTTCCCCCAAGTATTGTAACTCAGTTGAAAATTACAAACTGCAAATCAAGATTCATCCAGGTCTTTACTTTTGCCCTTCAGGTAACAACATAAGAAGCAAAGATCGGGAGCCAGTTACCACCAGATGGGTTCAAAACAGTAGAATCAAAATATTTTATACTTCAATACCCATCCACATTATTGAAGAATCCTGATTTAGCCCACATTCTTCACACTCATATCATATTTTTAAATATCCCCATTACTATAATTGATAGGGGAAAACGTATTTTCACATAGCTTTATTTATAGATGGCTATAAAAATTTCCACTTTTGAAATAATGTTAATTGAAGTATAATTCAGTGAGTTGAGAAAAAGGAAAAAAAAACTTTTTTACTTCTTAAAAAAATTGCTTATTTCTTTGATGCTATCTTGGACAGAACAATCAGGATGGTCAAAAGCACAAACACTTTGAACTTGGGATTAACAGATGAAAAAGGCAGGTGTTGCAAACTCTTATCCGAGAGGTGGAGGCAGGCAACAAATGAGGAGGTGAGGTAGGTGGACTTGAGAGGCCACGCCCCTGAGACAGCTGTGCTCTGTCAGACTTGTCAGATCTGATCTCCTCCAAAGACGACAGAAATGCACATCTCCTGATACAAGCATCAGAAACTCCCAGTTTGAATCTCTGAGTTAGAATTTGGGTGGTGGTTTTCCATCAAGGGGTGGGATTGGCCAAGAGAGGACACAAGGAGGATTCCCAGGAAAGTGCTGTGTCTTCTTCTGGACGGGTAACATGGGTGTGTTTTGTTTGTGAATATTTCATGGACCCATGAAATGGACCCATGGCCTTAGGGTTTGTGCCTTTCTTCTCAGATAAAAAGATAAAAAGAAACAGGATCACTCTGTTTTAAGCTATGAATATAGAAAAGGTAACATTTCAAGGTTGTCTATAACTATTGTTATTGTTGGGTTTATAATAAAATTAGACACGTAAATGTTTTGATTATAATTCTACACAGGCTTGTAGGTCATATCTGTTTATTAATGACACTCATTTGAATGAGAGAGGAATAAAAGCAATCAAACAACATCTTGAACAACTATTTAAAATAACGTTAGTACCAGATCCTTTTTCCTGATGATCTTAGTATTTATTACTTCTCGTTGCTGTTCCCCGTGGTTGTTATGGATCATCTTCTAACCATTTAGTTTCACACACTATCAACTCCAGAATATTTTTTTATTGCTACTAAAACTAAACAAACCTTATGAACTTCCACTGAATTTTTCTTCTGGATGTGTCATTTTAACTCCTCTTACTGATTCCATTTCTACCTTGACTTTCACATTTCACTTGTTATGCAGTTTCCTAGTAGCCTGTCACATTTCAAGGTACTAAAACGTTAGCAAAACTTTGTCATGGGCACCCTTTGAATAATGTGCAAATTACATACAGATTCTTGGCATCTCTACAATATGACGCATCATGGAAGATGTGACTGGTAATTCATCCACCTCAGTCACTGAGAACTCTGACCATCCTCGTATCTCAGCAGGAGGCTGGGGAGAAAATGGATAATGTATCAATGTTTTTATGGAATTCAGATTGAAAAGGAATAAAGTGCATGTAAACAGTTACAGCAAAAAAGGAAGGAGCAATCTCTTTTGGTAATCGAAAATTTTTGTTTCTCTGTGATCGAAAGAGCTGAAGTAGGATCTAGTCTAGGAAGCAAATGCACACCTAACCTTGACAAGACCTAGAAGAAACCTGGATAGAATTGAACCTGGATGAATGCATGTGTGCATACACACACGCGCGCGCACACACACACACACACAGACAGACACACACACACACACACAAATATCCTTTTAGGATTAAGAATGAATTTATTCATGCCTTCATTCAACAGATATTTATGGAATGCCCAGAATGTGTCATCTGCCCTACTAGGCATGAGAAATTTGAAAAACAAGTATGAGTAAGACATAATTACAAGGAATTCAATGTTTAGGGATAAGCAAGTAATGTAGGTGTGTACAGTAACAGGAAAATGTATGTATTAACACAGGAACAGGAGAGGCATCTAATTTAGTTTTGAGGTCCTGGGGAGAAGCAGGCAAGAATAGACTGTAAGAGCGGACTGCAAGGTTAACTTTTAATTTTAAAACATGCATGTATTTATTCCGTCATTGTCACAAAATATTTGTTGAGAGTCTCCTATGTTGCCAGATACTAGGGCTGATTATGTGGAGATGAACTAAACATTGTAGTGGATGATTCACATTTATAGTTTACATTCTAGTGGCTGGGAATCTAATGAGGCAAATAGCAGAGGGTAAACATTAAAAGAAATCACAAGGTAGTTTCAGCTTGAGCTTAAAACACCAGAAAGGGCAATGAGAAATTAAGCAGGGGGAGGGGATAGTAATCATGGCATGGAAAGCTTGTAGCTCATGGGAGAGTTTGATGCTGCTAGGAGGTCAATTTGAATTTTCTGTGCACAATTTCAGGCACGGATCATAGTAAGATTGATTAGCAAATGCTATAATCATATTATTTCTAATTGGTTCTTCAGGAACTATATGGAACATTGCAGGAGTTAAGAGAGAAGTGAATATAGAATCCATATAACTTCGGATACCTCTGCATCTCAATATTGAATCTCAATAAGTTGGCACCAAGTCGGACGTTGGCTCAGATCACTGTATCATGGTTCCTGAGTTCGAGCTCACTGTTCGAGTTCGAGCACAGAGCCTCCTTAGGATCCTCTGTCCCCTTCTCTCTCTGTCCTTCCCCCACTACATTCTCTCTCAAAAAATAAATAATGTATAAATAAATAAACATACAGGTTCTGCAAATGAGGCACGGTGTGAGAACTCCTGACTGAGGACATTAGAACTATATGTAACCATATTAAATAGTGTTCTCCAGAAACGGTACTATTTTACAATTGCAGAATTGCAGAAAACTGATGCAGAAACCTTTTACAGTGTAGCAGAGGTGAGAGGGTCTTGTAGCACCCAGATTTTTACTAAACAGTATGGTTTTCTCCCTGCGGAACCATACTATTACATAACATTTATGTAGGAAAATGAGTAAATGTAAATATTAAATGCCGATTGCTGACCTAGATCGAAATATATCCCAATGTAATGCTCACTATGTACTTCCTTTCTCAAAAAGCTTTGAAGTATTTGGGCACAGTAGTACATCCTCTAACTTTGTCTCTGGGACAATACGATCATAGTATGTCTAAAACAGTTCAAGTACCATAGCATCTCTTCCAGAAACCTGAGATGGAATTATTGCCATGGAATTATTTTCAATCTCATTTGAAGCGTGTTATTTAATACAATACAAAAGACTTCCTCCTAAATTGCTACTCTGGGAGGGCAGCCATGACTAAGGAACTCGTCAAATGAGTTTGAACTCTGTCCGAGTGCTTTCCAGGCACAAATACTCTAACAATGAGGTGTCTAACACAGAACAGTACTTCAGATTAGGTACTCAATAAATATTGACCTAAAGGAGTCCGCAGCAAAATGGTTCTTAAGAATTCATCAACTTCACGACCACCCAGATTTACATGTTGAACACGAATGACGAATTTGGTGCTGTGTACAGATATACATCAAGAAACCTATTGTCAGGGTCAATGATTTTAAGAATAAAAAGCATGAATAACAAAAACACACATAAACATAAAGCAAACATGTAAAACTAGGGATTTAATAACTGACTTTTCACCTAGTTCACGGTTCTTGAGTTTTCCTGTGGCATATGACCCTTTGCTAATGATATGGGTGTTCAGGATATTCCTTAACAGACCTTTAGATCACCTGTAGCTTCTAGCATAGATAAAATAAGCTACAGAGAGTTCATATCTGGATCTATAGCTAGCTAGCTATCATTTTTGTATCTATCTAGCTATAATGTATCAATCATCTTTCATCTCCTCAACACCCTCTCTTCCCACTATCATGGGCAAGATATTTGAGCAACACTGCTATAAGATTTTGTTGAAAAATTATGTAAAACATCTTTGATGGGATAGGTTTACAAATCTCCTACGCAATTGTGATTGGTGAAATAGTGAGCTGAAGGTACAGAATAATTTAAAACACCCATGAAAGTGAGGGAAATCTCAATGAGCTGGCTTACTGTTCTTAAAAAGTCTTTCCTTGTCCATTCCTGAGACAATGTGTGCTAAATATATACAAAATACATACGTACATACATATCTGTGATGGACACAGTCCAAGAGTGCCATCTACCTTTCTTGAAAGCTTTCTAACACTCCTTTTGTAGGCTCTTTATGTGATTATCGTGCTATTGAATCTTGCCTGGCTTCCGTTTCTTTGCCTAAGCCCTTTGGATGGACACCAAAGCTTTTTCCTACAAGACTCACACTTCACCCTGGGACCCACTGTCTGCAATCTGAGGACTTTCTTCCACCCTGTCTTCAGCCAGTCTCTTGAAGTTCTATTTGCACAGGAGGGAAATTTGTATATAGAGAATCTGAGTTGATTTACTAGTAGTATCAAATGCTAATTAGGAAGGCACCAAGGAACATAGAAAGGATGAATATTAAGGGACGTAGAATCCTTGTCATTTCTGTGCCTTACAGTGACTATATGAAGAAAGGCCAAAGTTCTTCCATATCTATAGAAATTTTGAGTCCAGGAAGATTGCAACATTTATTATAGGGTTTCAGAGATTTTAGTGATATTCGAGGCTAAAAAGCAAGCAAAGAGGTGAAGAAAGAGAAAGAGAAGTTGTCTGTCTTGTTTGGCAGGAATTATATATTAAAAATGTCAATGACATGTATGCTTCTAATAAGTTCAAATGTGTGGATAGGTGTATTGTCTGGGAAAAGCAATACTATGGATTGAAAGATAGACTTTGATTCTTGTTCTAGATTCTGATTGGTTGTAAATGGCAGGCAAATATTTTAATTATGTACTTACTGTTACTTCTCTTGAAGTTTCACAATCCTAAAAACACGCTATATCCATATAAAATCTTGTAAATAATAAAAATATGTTTTTAGTCAAACATTTTCATCCAGGAATTACACAATCAGTGACATTCTTGTTCGTAGCTAGAGATCAATATTTGATTCCCTAACTAAAAGCAAACCTTTTCTTGGAGCATTAGTTTCCCTCCTGTTAATGGCTCTCCTTCCCTTCAACTCATGCATTTTCTTTTCAGGAAGCAGATAATATAATTTGTGTGATTTTGGCCCATTATTCAAAATGACAAGCAATTTTAACAATAATATTCTTTTTCCTTAGTCTTTCTTCAACTGTAGAAATGAGCACTTAAGTGACATTCAGTAAAAATGAACACACCTAAAAACCAGTCTAAAATTAGTTCAAAACAATATTTTTAAATAAAAAAATACCTAGTTTTTTCATGATATTATATTTGCATCCACACTGTCTACAGACTTAATTTTTTTTCATTGATATTTGAAGATGGCTTTTTAAAAATATGGTGTCTTAGGGCACTTATAACTAGTTTAACTGTAAAACTAGAGAACCCATATTTTTGAACCATGGTTAATCTACCCCAAAGTTTTAATAAGACAGTAAAAATTGCATACATAATTCTATTAGAAAATTGAAAATTGCATACATAATTCTGTTAGCAAATGAACTGCAAAATTTTGCACTTTCTAATACCCATCTCTGTCTCTCTGTTTTGAAATGTTGGCCTATGGTAATATCTATAGCCAATAATATAACAACTATGTCAATGTTAGCTTACTTAGGAAAAGAGAATCCTAGAAAAACACATTCGCTCACGTTCCTTGCTGTTATATATATCTAAAGCGCAAACTGTGTATTTCTCCGAGGTGCAGCAATATTATATTAAACTAAAATTCCATGCAAATGAAGTATTTTCTTATATGTCAATGAAATATTTTCTCATATGTCATACTTGGAAAAGAACATTTTAAAATTGTTTATGGTTAATGTAAATCAACCTGAAGATATTTCTAATAACTTAGAAAAACCTTCTGTAAATATTCCTCTTCCATATTGGAAAGTCAGAACTGTTGCCATAAACCTTAGAAGAGCCAACCAGAGTTTAGCATTTGTAAAGATTTGCCATACTTTCTGAATCAGTGTCATTTTCTATGTCTTATTTTGTGCATGTGCGCACGCGCACACACAAATATTGCTACAAAAAAGGGTCATGATCCAGATTTCTGGTGACAAGTAATGGGGCCCTCATGTGCGCTAAAGCTTTTCCTACCTCCAAAAATTTCAACTAAAATTGCTGTCTCCTTTTCTACCTCTGCACCTTTCCTGAACTTCAGACATGTCTTGAAAACTTGCTCTTTGCTTTAGGATGATGTTTCCTTTCCTTTTTATATTTCCTCTTATGAGAAGAAAGTGCCATTGTTCATTTCCAAACTCTATAAAAATGCAATGCCATATCCGTTATTTTCTCAGGCCCTCAGAAAGTGGGTCAAATGACACTTGGAACACATTTCATAATGATGAGACTTTAAATAGAGACTTGTAAATCAGATTTACTTCCTATAGATTACTTGGTTCAGAGAAGCTCATGGTAGTTTCAAACATAATGTCCAGCTTTCATTGAAATCGTATCTATAAATTTTGAGGAAAAAGAAGAAATCAGAAAATAAGAAATAAAAGGAAAAGAAGATGGAGGAGAAAAAGAAAGAGGGGGAAGGGCAGGAGGAGAAAAAAGAGGAAGAAGAAAGAAGAAAATTAATACTCTTTAACTCACTCTGAAAGCCTTTTTTATATTTAAGCTGGGTAGAAATTGTGTAAGTGATATGAACATACCTGAGATATTAGCCACTGTCTCTATTACTTTAAGAGAAAATGAATTTAGGAGTTAGCTGGCTGATTGACACTATTAATTGGTGGTGCCATTTTTGCAGCTGGTTTCACATGTTAGCATGAAAGACAAAGGTTCAGAACTTCATGGTCTACCTCTTACAGCCTTTGTACGTAGCCATAACTATTCACGCAAACTCAATTGAAAATAGAGGAAATGTAATACTTCCTTAAAGATTGCAACTTTTATCCATTTAAACCTATTGACTTTTGCAAAAGTATGTTATCTCTGACTTGTATTAAGTATAAATTTGTCTTCAGTTACTCCGTAGTTTATATTCCGCTATATTAGTTCTGTGAAATGCCATTCCTGATTTTTTTCTCATTCTGGGATGGAAATGTCTTTGTCTATCCCGTCATTTCTTTCTTCTTTTTTTTTTTTTAAACTGTGCTCCTTTTTTTTTTTTAATATATGAAATTTATTGTCAAATTGGTTTCCATACAACACCCAGTGCTCATCCCAAAAGGTGCCCTCCTCAATACCCATCGCCCACCCTCCCCTCCCTCCCACCCCCCATCAACCCTCAGTTTGTTCTCAGTTTTTTAACAGTGTCTTATGCTTTGGCTCTCTCCCACTCTAACCTCTTTTTTTTTTTCCTTCCCCTCCCCCATGGGTTTCTGTTATGTTTCTCAGGATCCACATAAGAGTGAAACCATATGGTATCTGTCTTTCTCTGCATGGCTTATTTCACTTAGCATCACACTCTCCAGTTCCATCCACGTTGCTACAAAAGGCCATATTTCATTCTTTCTCATTGCCACGTAGTATTCCATTGTGTATATAAACCACAATTTCTTTATCCATTCATCAGTTGATGGACATTTAGGCTCTTTCCATAATTTGGCTATTGTTGAGAGTGCTGCTATAAACATTGGGGTACAAGTGCCCCTATGCATCAGTACTCCTGTATCCCTTGGGTAAATTCCTAGCAGTGTTATTGCTGGGTCATAGGGTAGGTCTATTTTTAATTTTCTGAGGAACCTCCACCCTGCTTTCCAGAGCGGCTGCACCAATTTGCATTCCCACCAACAGTGCAAGAGGGTTCCTGTTTCTCCACATCCTCTCCAGCGTCTATAGTCTCCTGATTTCTTCATTTTGGCCACTCTGACTGGCGTGAGGTGGTATCTGAGTGTGGTTTTGATTTGTATTTCCCTGATAAGGAGTGACGTTGAACATCTTTTCATGTGCCTGTTGGCCATCCGGATGTCTTCTTTAGAGAAGTGTCTATTCATGTTTTCTGCCCATTTCTTCACCAGGTTATTTATTTTTCGGGTGTGGAGTTTGGTGAGCTCTTTATAGATTTCGGATACTAGCCCTTTGTCCGATATGTCATTTGCAAATATCTTTTCCCATTCCGTTGGTTGCCTTTTAGTTTTGTTGGTTGTTTCCTTTGCTGTGCAGAAGCTTTTTATCTTCATAAGGTCCCAGTAGTTCATTTTTGCTTTTAATTCCCTTGCCTTTGGGGATGTGCCGAGTAAGAGATTGCTACGGTTGAGGTCAGAGAGGTCTTTTCCTGCTTTCTCCTCTAAGGTTTTGATGGTTTCCTATCTCACATTCAGGTCCTTTATCCATTTTGAGTTTATTTTTGTGAATGGTGTGAGAAAGTGGTCTAGTTTCAACCTTCTGCATGTTGCTGTTCAGTTCTCCCAGCACCATTTGTTAAAGAGACTGTCTTTTTTCCATTGGATGTTCTTTCCTGCTTTGTCAAAGATGAGTTGGCCATACGTTTGTGGGTCTATTTCTGGGGTTTCTATTCTATTCCATTGGTCTATGTGTCTGTTTTTGTGCCATATCCCGTCATTTCTTATTTCATTTATTTTACTGGGATTGTTGTGATGACAACTTCTGCAGATTTGATTGATAGGAAAATTGAGAAGATGATTTGGGCCAGCACTAAAAATAACTCACTAAATATCTAAAGTGCCCGAAGACCACGGTAATATCCTCTGAAAACCTACTTACTGTAAAGGATATGTGTTTCATTTGGGGTTTTTAAGAGTGGAGAGCCACATTTAGAAGAAGTGACCTAAAAGTTTTTCAGCTTCGCTTATGCATTAAAGCATGCTTCTTCATTTTAGGATGAATGTGGCAGCCTAAAGAATAGCCTAAATAATACTAATTGTAGTTCAGCCTCAGATATTTAGCATGTGATGTTTATCACACATGTGATGTAAAATTGCATGGCTCCAACACATGTCATGTTTTTTTTTTCTTTCCTCTTTAATGTACTTTATTTTACCTTTATTTTGTGTTACTACAAACAATTCTGAATCAAAGAACACGCAAATAAATAGCAACTGTGTTCTCAATGAGCACTGTGTGAAAATAAAATCCTCCATCCTCCAAAAGGTGTGAAATGCTGTGACTGCCATGAACATCTCTTCTCAATCACTTTCAGGCTTGGATGATGCGCCTGAGAAGTTCTTACTTCCCAAGTACACTAAGTTTTGTTGAGTATGAAATCGCCCCAACTCTTGTGGCTTAAAGCAACAACGGATTTTATTTTTTCCCAAGTCGATGCATTCACTGGGAAGGTCTCATGTAGGTTAGCAACAGCTTGGTTGGGTGTGTGTTGCTTCGAACCCTGTCCGGCAGCCGATTCAATGTCAGCAGGGGAGTGGGGATGAAGATGGGTTGACTAGCGTTTGTCATTATCCACTGACAGTTTGGCTCCTTAACACACTTGATACCAGAGTGCTCAGAGGCAGCGAATTCAGGCATGCCTCAACTCATGAGCACATTGTCTTTCTTTCCCTGTCACATTTCTGTGGATCCAATCAAGTCACATGACTAAAGCTCCAGGCCCATGTAGTGATGAAATACCAAAGGACAGAATAAAGGGATGTGTTATTGTCATTTTGCAAGTTCATTTTTATACTCATTAAGAGATAAGGTTGCCAGAGAGATGGCCTATTTACAAATATTTATTTAATTCTAATTTCTAAAAATATTCTTAACATGTGCTGGGTTCCAGAGATATATTGGTAAAAATAAAAGATACGAAGCCTATAGCCTACAGGTTGAAGGTTTTAGTATGTTCGACCCCATTGAGAAAATAGCATCTCACATGCCAAATGACAATTAAAAGATTATAGATGGAAGAGTTCTGATTCTCTTGATACAGTCTTCATTATACAGGATCCTATATGACTTTTATTTTAAGATGGTTAAAAAGTTAACTCTGATCTACTACATCCAGAGGATGTTTAATTCTACCAAAAATTGCACCTATGCTCATTCGTTTGCCTAATAAAAGAGTTATTTTAAGAATTGTCGGAAGCATTTTTATTTTTCATTTATTTTTTTAATTTTTTTATTCTAATTGAGTTTTTATTTTTTAATACGAAATTTATTGTCAAATTGTATTTTTTATTTTTTAAAGGACCACTCATTTTCTGTTTTTTTCTTTATGTTTATTTTTGAGAGAGAGAGAGAGAGGGAGGGAGAGAGAGAGAGCACGCACACATGTGTGCCAGGGCCTGCACGAGGGGGGAAGGGGCATAGGGAGTGGCAGCGGGACATAAAATCTGACATGGGCTCCACGCTAACTGCAGAGAGCCTGATGCAGGGCGTGACCTCAGGAACCAGGAGATCGTGACCCAAGCCAAAGACACAAGGTCAACGAACTGAGCCACCCAGATATCCCAACACAAACGGTTTTTAAAAAGAAGTGGTTCACACAACTCCCTCTCATTCCCAGTGGCAAAACATGGCCATAATAACAAAGTAGAATATCAGGTTATAAGAGACAGGTCATTATAAGGGTCACACAAACCAAAGGGAAAGATTTTTCTAACTTGAAGAAACTGAGCAAATACATAAACACATATGCCATTTCTGGCCCAAGGCTTTTAGGAAGTGAGTGAACAATGTATGCAGGCTGTTGATTAAACAGGAATATTAGCAGTTTCCCATTAAAGAAACAAGAAATTGTACTTGGGTTTGTTTGTTAGCCAGCCTGGCCCACCCTGACAACTAAGTGGTTTAATGGAAAGAGTTTAGGGTTAGAAATCAAGATCATAGTCTGTTTCTATCATGATGTAGCTGCATGTTATAAAACGATCATTTTTGTGGCTAGTTTTCTCATTAATAAAATGTGGAAATGGGATTCTAAATGATCTACAATTTCTAATTTCAAGTCCCAAATAATGTTTGAAATGGATTCCCACAGTTTATTAAACCAGGGCTGTGTATGGATAATGCTTGCCTAATATTTATTGAATATTAGGGTAGAAAACATATATTCCTTGGTATTATAATAGATTTTTATGATAAAGCAAGTAGGAGTGTAACTTTAGACAAAAGTTTTAAAGGCAACATTCATTGCTTATCTTAAATCTTTGCTGTTGTATTAGCAATCTATTTTTACCTATTATGTATTACATTACATTAATAGTATACCAATAATTATATTAGTACACTAATATCTCACATTTGTTTTTATATTATAATAATATAATGTATACATATAATTACATATATATTATTAACAATAATGCTTTTCTGGAAAACCTATTCTCATCATGATGGCTAAACTATACTAAAATGTCATCAACTAAAATGTCTACATGGGCAAGATAGCCCATGAATTTCATGAATTTATAAATTAAATAAGGTATATGGCAGAGGGGACAGGTGGAGATATTCTGAACTTTTGGGTAAAGATTCTCCATAAAGCCTCTCAAAAGCAAATTGTTAGGCTACCCTATAAACAAAGGCTGTTTGTAATGCTTCCCTACTGATTATTCCCTATTATATTCCATGCAATGACTTTTACAAAACATTGTCCAGCAATGCCTTCATTATCTATGTCATAATATCTACATCATCTATATTATTTAGATACGTGAGATATTACCTGAAATTTGTCTCATGGATTTCTACCTCAATTTTTTTTCTCTATTTTTACCCATTCTTTCTGTTTCTAGTCTGTCTTTGAAATAATCATTTGTGATTAGCATTTTATCCTATTTATATAATAGTTTATCCCAAACCCTGTTATTATTTTGAGGACTCTGATCCATCAAGAAGCCTGATATTCTTGTAGCCCACTGTTTTCTACTCCCCCGCCCCCCCCCCCCCCACCTTTCTACACGCTCCCTGAAGCATTATCCAAGTCAATACCCTCTAGCAACCTGGCTAATCTCTAAATGATCTTCCCCATCTCTCTTTCCCTTATCCATATAATTTTCCATAGACACCTATTTAGCTTAACTTTTTCACCCTTATAACTTAATTCCATATAATATTAATTTCTATTAAAATTTTCTCTTGAAATATATTCTAGAATGTCAACGGTACAATGATACAGTAACTTCTAAATGCAAAACATTTTCATAGAGTTTATATGGTGAGATAGTTAAAAAAATGATAAGCTCTCAAAAAGAAGTAGCCAGGTAATTGAGGAGCATTTACAACTAGGTAAACCATTGTATAAAAGCATACAGATGTGTGTTAGTCTTGTTTCAAGGATGAAAGGAAAGTGAGAAATCAGTAGGTCCAATAACTTCATTAAATATAAGAGGAAATCGTTTTCTGTAAGATATTTAATATTTCTATTGGCTAGTGGTAGACATCTGGCTATATAATAATATAAACACAATAAATACACCACTGGAAAAGAAAACAAATACATCCCTGAAAAAAATAAAGCTGAAACAAAAAATACATAAAAATTATTTTTCTTTTTGTTTATTTATAAAAATATGTTTGAGATAATGTTTAGTTTTTAAATATAGACTTACATTTAAAAAATAGGGAAGCCAAAGGCACACTGGGCATGCCAAGATAGTTAAGTATTTATGCAATGTTGTCCTAAACATGTTTTGTGCTCTATTTTGTCATATATATCACACAAATTTTCCTTAGCATATATTAGTGAGAATTCTTACATTTGGATACAGCATCAATTCAAATTGCCTAAAAATCATTCATTATTTTATTTAACTCGGAAGTTCAGAGAATAGTATGGCTTTAAGGATGTCTGGAGCCGGATACTCAAATGGAAGAAACATCAATTCCTCAACCCCAGGATGTGCTTCCTTTCCCTGTGGCTTCCTTCACGGGTATGATTCCATCTTATTTATGTTAAATAAATAGCCAAAAGAAATGTGAGGTTATGACTTTATCAATGTAATGAACTCAAAGAGAGAAAGAACCAAAATTCTTGGGATGGAATCTGATTTGGTTTAGACTGGGCTACACAGCTACCTCTAACCTAATCGTCAGGGCTGGAATAATCAAATATACTGCCTGGTTAGTTCAGGTCTGGATATTTGCTCATGTTTGGAGATGAGGAATATTTCAAGTATTCCATTCAGTTCACTGGAAGTGAAAACGAGAAAAAGAACCAGAGTACTGTTACCAGAAAGGCCATAAAAATTGGTTGGGCAAATACAGAAGTTTTCTATTATTATACGTCATTAGAACAATATAGGGCATTTTATATATATATATATATATATATATATATATATATATATATATATGTATCATAGAACTTATATGTTATATATTTGTAATTATTTGATTATTGATAAATATATAATATATAGTTGCATGTATTATATATTACATTATATATAATTATATAACATAAATGTTATATATATTATAGCAAAAATAACAATATAGTAGATATTAATGAATTAATATCTAATAATTAATATATACATTATTAAGAAAAGCAAATATTAGAAGCATGAAATAAACTATCACTTATAGTGCATTTGCTCCAGTATGAATAAAAAGCATGTACACTGGGACTTGTATAGGTGTACATTTATTTGTTTACTTTGGGGGGTGATAATTTACATTTTTTTTCTTTCTCTTTTTATAGTTTCAAGTTTTTATTTAAATTCCAGTTAGTTGCACCAAGTGTAATATTAGTTTCAGGAATAGAATTTAGTGATTCATCACTTATATGTAACACCCAGTTACATATAAAAAATATAAAAATATAAAATTAAAATATAAAAATATAAAAAATATAAAAAAAACTTAAAATTTTAATGAAAGATAATTGTACCTTATAACTAACTAGGTTTTATTCAATTATATTATTTTCCTACTTTGTTATTCTATTTTAATAAGGTATTTTCCGCAATGTTACTTAAAGACAAGACATGATGCTGGGTTATACATAGTATCTTCTACCTTAACTACATGAATACTCTAATTCCTACCTTAACAATGTATTTTCATTAAAGAAGTGAACAACTCTTTTGTTAGGAAACAAAATCAATTAAGTAAAGCCTGATGTAACTATGTAAGTGTTCATTTAGACATTAAAATTAGCTTGTCTTTCAGAATATACCTGAGAAATAGGGCTCAGGTTAAATAGTACATTTTGAAGCCTTACATGTATTAGATTTATTTCTTTTTTTAAGTAGAGTTGACATGTAATATTATATTAGTTTTAAGTGTACAATGTAGTGATTTGGCAGTTCTATACCTTAACCAGTATTCACCATAATAAATGTAGTTACCATCCATCACCATACAAAGTTATTACAGCATACTGTAACTGGAAGCTTGTACCTTTTAATCCCCATCATCTATATTGCCCATCCCTTCCCTCTGGCAACTGCCAGTTGGTTCTCTGTATTTATAAGTCCGTTTCTATTTCTTTGTTCATTTGTTTTGTTTTGTTTTGTTTTGTTTGATTCAACATATAGGTGAAGTCATGGTATTTGTCTTCCTTTGTCTGACTTACTTCACTTAGCACCATACCCTCTGGGTCTATCCAAGCTGCATGAATGGCAAGATTTATTCTTTTCCATGGCAGAATAGTATTCTATCACACATATATACATCTTCTTTATCCATTCATCCAGTGATAGTCACTTGAGTTGTTTCTGTATCTTGGCTACTGTAAATAATGATGCAGTAAACATAGGGGTGCATAAACCTTTTCAAATTAGTGTTCTTGCTTTCTTTGGGTAAATACTCAGTAGTAGAATTACCGGATTATATGGCAATATCTATTTTTAATATTTTAAGGAATCTCCACACTGTTTTCAACAATGACTGCACTTGTTTACATTCCCACCAACAGTGCCTAAGGGTTCCCTTTCCTCCACGCTCTCCCCAATACTTGTATTTCTTGTAATTTTGATACTAGGCATTTCTGACTGGCGTTAGTTAATATCTCAGTGTGGGTTTGATTTGCATTTCCCTGGCAATTAGTGATGCTGAGCATATTTTCTTGTGTTTGTTGGCCATCTGTGTGTCTTCTTTGGAAAAGGGATTTAATTATTTAACATTATTTAACATTGTGCATTCTTCAATCTTCAGTCACTAAGTCTTGTTGGATATTTTCAAAATAAAATATCAAAATGATAAAACTTAGATTTTATTTACCTTAATAATTTTAGTAATTTTTATCCCTAAAAATCCCATAAATATCTATGAATGTAATCCTTTTGCTGCAGCTTAGAAAATTTTCATCCAATGTTAAGCAGTGATCGTTTTTTGATTTGGTAGGGGGTCGGTTTTGACAACAGATGCCCTGCATTAAAAATAAAGTGTGTGATATTTAGAGAAATGTTCTTCTCTTTTACTATCTTCTACTCCTGAAAAAAATAGTCTCCCTAAGGCACTTCATTTTTTGAAATTTAAGATAATGGAAGAGCATGTTTATTCTCTATTAGGAGCAATAAAAACTTTTATTTCCAGTACCTTCAAATTTGTTCTGCATTTATTTTAAAACACTAAGCACCCCCACACTATTTCAGTATTCAGCTACTCAAAGTTTGTTTCTGTCTCCAGTATTCTGTTGTTGTTCTTGGTATTCTGACACTTAAAAAGAGAGCATATAATGTTAACATAGTGCATTTATTAAAGATAAATCCTATTTATTTATCAAGGAGAACAAATAAGTCATATACCAAGAGAATTGCTTTTGGAAATATGAACTGATGAGTGATTTTTTTTGATCTCATGATACCCCTTCTAAAAAAAGCAATCTGATATGACTTTCATTATTTCTTTTTAACTACCATGAAAATAATAGCACACATGCGTTTATCAGAATTCATGAGTACTTGAATTAGCACATGTACATAATTTATTTACTTTTCCTTTAGGAATATGATTTTATCTCTCCACATAGTGACTATGATGAATGGTATCTCTTGTCTTATGAGTGTATATCTTAAGTGCATATGTCTCTTCTGATACAAATATTTTTACATCCTTATTTTTTGTCCTTATAATGGATAGTGTGCATTTACTGACATAAATAACATACAAAAGTTAGTGGAAAACTATTTTTCTCTAGGCATCATGTTGAGAAATGTACATTTACCTCTTGATTTCTGTAAAAAATCTTCAAATATGAAGTATAGTGTCCTCAGATGAGAAAACTCGTGTTCACGGAAGCCAGGCAACTTGTCTATGTTAATAGAATTACTAAATCTTAGCATTTATATGATAAGCCAGGTTTCACTGGCTAAAATCTACATTCTTTCATGGGCCACCTTTCCTCTTCCTCTCTCTATCTCTCTCTACATCTCCACACACATACACATGCACACTCCACACACACCATTGACCTAAATAAAAAGGTAAACTTACACAAGATCGAGAAGATGAGTTTATGTGGGAATAGCACAGGAAATGCAGTACTAAAAAAAAAAAAAAAGTAAAAAGCAAAAAGATGTCTAATCAACAGCTTCAACCTTAAAATACTGGGGAAATAGATAAAACTAAACCTACAGCAAGCAGAAATCAGGAAATAACAAAAATGATTAGGATGGACATTAAAAAATAGGGAGTAGGAAAATGCAGTAAATAAGCAAAACTGAAATGTAACTCTTATTTATTTTTTATTTTTTTAAATTAATTTATTTTTTAATGTTTATCTTTGCGAGAGGGAGAGAGACACAGAGTGAGTGGGGGAGGGCAGAGAGAGAGAGGGAGACCCAAGCTGCAGCAGGCTCCAGGCTCTGACACCAGGATCAAAATCACAAACCATGAGATCATGACCTGAGCTGAAGTTGGACGCTAAACAGACTGAGCCACCCAGGCATACCCTAAACTTATTTTTTTTAAAGAGCAACAAAATGACAAACACTTAGCTAATTTTACCAAGCAAAGAGAGTGAGAGCACAAGACACCAAGGGAGAGAAGACAAATTACTAAAATTAGAAATGAAAGAGAGAACTTCATTATTGCCATTATAGAAACAAAGAAGAATGCTCTAAAAATAGGGGAATACTATTAAAACTGCTTACCAACTTAGATGAAATGGATAGATTTCTAGTAAGACACAAACTATAAAACTTGACACAATAAGAAACAAATAATCTAAGTAGACCTAATTAGTAAAGCCATTGTACTGGCAATTAAGAATCTTCCTACAAATAAAATGTCAGGAAAAAATAGCTTAATTATTGTGTTCAATCAAACATTTGAAGACAAATTAATACCAACAATTCTTAAACTTTTCCAAAAAATAGAAGAAGGGACACTTCCCCATTGATGATATGAGTTCACTATGTACCCTAATAACAAAACCAGACAAAAAAAAATCACAAGGAAAAAATCACAGATCACCACCTTTAACGCAAAAAAATTCTGAACACAACACTAACAAACCAAATCTAGCAATGTATAAAAAGAATTATACACCATGACAAAGTGGAATTTATCACAGAAATGCAAGGTTGGTTTAATAATAAGAAAATCGATCAATGTAATCACCGTCTTAACATGAAGGACAAGACAAAATCTGCATGGTTATCTACATAGACTCAAAAAAATTGACAGAAATCTACTCCTTTAAGCAAATAAATTAAAAAAATATTCTATAACCTAGGAATAGAAGGGAACCTCCTCATTCTGAGAAAAAGCATCTATGAGAAATCTACAGCTAGCTGAGTGTGAGAGACTGAATACATTTTCCCTAAGGTCAGGAACAGAATGTGTGTTCTCTTGGCACTTCAACTGGACATTCTAGGCAGGGCAATCATTCAGTCAATCAATTGATAAACAAGTCATCCAGATTGGAAAGAATAATTAAAACTATTTCTATTTACAAATGCAATAATCTGCTATATCAAAATTCCTTACAAGCACATTAGAAACTATTAGAAGTTACTTATTAGTTCAACAAAATTGTGACACAAATATCAACGTAAAAAATATCAATGGCATTTCTATACACTAACATACATAAAATTATAAACACTATTTTATTTATAAAAATTGCTAAAAGTACAATTGCAAGACAGAGTGGTAAGAAATTACTTTTTCCCACTTGCATAAAATTTTAGATACTTATTTTTGATTTAACTTTATTTTTTATTTTTTAAAATTTACATCCAAATTAGTTAGTATATAGTGAAGCAATGATTTCACTAGATTCCTTAATGCCCCTTACCCATTTAGCCCATCCCCCCTCCCACAACCCCTCCAGCAACCCTCAGTTTGTTCTCCATATTTTTGAGTCTCTTTTGTTTTGTCCCCTTCCCTGTTTTTATATTATTTTTTGTTTCCCTTCCCTTATGTTCATCTGTTTTGTCTCTTAAGGTTCTCATATGAGTGAAGTCATATGATTTTTGTCTTTCTCTGACTCATTTCACTTAGCATAATACCCTCCAGCTCCATCCACATAGTTGCAAATGGCAACATTTCATTCTTTTTGATTGCCGAGTAATACTCCATTGTGTGTGTGTGGGTGTGGGTGTGTGTGTGTGTGTGTATATGTGTATATATATATACATATATATGTGTGTGTGTGTGTGTGTGTGTGTGTGTGTGTGTATATATATATATATATACACACACACCACATTTTCTTTATCCATTCATCCATCAATGGACATTTGGGCTCTTTCCACACTTTGGCTATTGTTGATAGTGCTGCTATAAACATGGGGGGTGCATGTGTCCCTTCGAAACAGCACACCTGTATCCCTCGGATAAATGCCTAGTAGTGCAATTCCTGGGTCATAGGGTAGTTTTTTTTTTAGTTTTTTGAGAAACCTCCATACTGTGTTCCAGAGTGGCTGCACTAGCTTGCATTCCCACCAACAATGCAAAAGAGATCCCTTTTTTCCGCATCCTCGCCAACATCTGTTGTTGCCTGAGTTGTTCATGTTAGCCATTCTGACAAGTGTAAGGTGGTATCTCATTGTGGTTTTGATTTGTATTTCCCTGATGATGAGTGATGTTGAGCATTGTTTCATGTGTCGGTTGGCCATCTGGATGTCTTCTTTGGAGAAGTGTCTATTCATGTCTTTTGCCCATTTCTTCACTGGATTGTTTGTTTTTGGGTGTTGAGTTTATAAGTTCTTTGTAGATTTTGGATACTAACCCTTTATCTGATATGTAGATGACTTATTTTTTAAACATCAAATTATATGCTAGGCTTATTCAAGGTACACTTTTAGGAGCTTGAGAAAAAGTAATACACAAAATACAACATTCCTTTTCTTATGAAGCACTCATTCTTGCTTAAGGAGATAACACAATAAACCAATAAAATATATTATCTCTTAAAAAATGCAATGCAAAAAAGGATAAGTGAGGAGGATAAAGAAATCATGGACTTTAGGACATTTTTTTAGTAAAGTTAAAGACGAACTTAGGCAGAGGATACCTATAGAAATGAACCTCATGTATTGTAAAGTTTTAAAATCCCATATTACCTGGTTCCTCAACATCCCAATGAATAGTATATAGCAAACTGCCCAGGCAACCAAGTGCACCATAGTCATAAGGCTAATCTTTGCCACAAATGCTCCTTACTGCTTTCCATAACTCTGACCTAGTGACACGCAAATATACCAATGAAGTTCACTCATATCTTTTCCGTGTGTACTTTTACCTGCCCCCTAATGTAAATACTTACTGGAGTGCCTGGGTGGCTTAGTAGGTTAAGCATTCAAATTTGGCTCAGGTCATGATCTCAAAGTTTGTAAATTTGAGCCCTACATTGGGCTCTGTGCTGACAGCTCGAGCCTGGAGCCTGCTTCAGATTCTGTGTCTCCCTCTCTCCCTGCCCCTCCCCTGCTTGTGCTCTGTGTGTGTGTCTATCTCTCTCTCTCTCAAAAATAAAAATAAATAAGTAAATGAAAAGAACTTACCTACATGGATCAACTGGGTAGCTCAGTTGGTTAAGTGTCTTACTGTTGATTTCAGGTCAGGTCATGATCCCAGGTTCCTGGGATCAAGCTCTGTGTCAGGCTCTGTGCTCAGTGTAGAGCCTGCTTAAGAGTCTCCCTCTCCCTTGCAAGTCCTCACTCTGTCCTCAGTTCCTTGGAGCACCTCCCATAAAGTTTCCTGGCTGCTATGCTTCCCCTTCCAGGACCTGTGAGTATAATAAATCCTTTTCCCTTACAAATGCCTGTCCACAATGTGATTCCATGATCGCATATGACCGATCACCCTAAAGCCTCTTTTTAAGTAATATATTATTCTTTACAACATACTTATGGCTTCTTGGAGGAATCACATTGCAGATATTCCTTAGTGAGGAATAAATCACACTCCTCAGAAGCATAAGAGGAAGTAGCCACCTGATCACTAGGCACTGTAGGCAGAGTATTGAGAGCCCATGGTGCTTTTTTAGGGGCCCATAAAATTTTCACATAATTTCTTTTAAAGTCATAAGAAGATGAAGGCAAATGTTCTTTTGCCCATGAAAGATATGCTGTACCCCTGGTAAGATGTTGAGTGAATGAGAGCGGTGAGATAAAGATAAATTCACCTAGTTGGGAGGTTAGTGGGAAAGATCGCAGAGGTATTTAAGGCCATATTTATACTTGAACTCTTACTCTGAGAGAGATGAGAGTCAATTAGAGAATTCTTAGCATAAATTAACATTTTATTTATTTATTTATTTTTTTTTTTTTAAGCAGAGTAAAACCTTGGTTCACGAGCATAATTTGTTCCAGAAACATGCTTGTAATCCAAAGCACTTATTTTTTTTATTTAAAAAAAATTTTTTTAATGTTTATTCACTTTTTGAGAGACAGAGAGAGGGAGGGAGGAGGAGGGGCAGAGAGAGAGGGAGACACAGAATCTGAAGCAGGGTCCAGGCTCTGAGCTGTCAGCACAGAGCCTGACACAGGGCTCGAACTCACAGACTGAGATCATGACCTGAGCTGAAGTCAGACACTTAACCGACTGAGACACCCGGGTGCCCCCAAAGCACTTGTTTATCAAAGTGAATTTCCCAAGAAATAATGAAAACTCAGATGATTCATTCCACAACCCAAAAATATTCATATAAAAATGATTACAATACTGTAATATTATATAAAATATTAAAGAAGATACAAAATATAAAGAAAAATAAATTAACCTGCACTTACCTTAGAAAACCTTCATGGCTGGTATGAGAGAGACGAGAAAGAGGAGGGTTATGGTGTAGGACGACTTTCACTATTACTAATGGAATCGCTGTCTGTTAGCTCACGGAATCTTTTTCCGCATGGAAGCCGTTGTATACGCCAGCACAAATGTTGACTGTAGTACAGTATTAATAAACTCTTGTCATATACTGTATTTAATGTAACTGGCAATAAAGCTGCAGAGGAAAGGGTCTGCATCTGCAGGCAGCCTGACCTAGAATGAAGCAAAGCATTCCTAAGCCTACTCTCTTAGGAAAAGCAAAGGACTGAGCATAGGTGCTTTGAAGTGACAGAAACTATACTAGTACAAGTTGTGGGCACCTTGCAACGTTCTGAAAAATCACTGATTTCTGCCAAACACCATGGCCTGTGACCGAGCATCAGAGCATGAGAGGCGATCACCCACAATCCAGCAGCGAGAGAGA
This sequence comes from Panthera pardus, assembly GCF_024362965.1. Classification (NCBI taxonomy): domain Eukaryota; kingdom Metazoa; phylum Chordata; class Mammalia; order Carnivora; family Felidae; genus Panthera; species Panthera pardus. The sequence continues at coordinate 89,715,911 of NW_026527013.1, forward strand.
GAGGGAACCATTGGCTCAGTTGTGGTCATGTGACATTCGGTGTTGTGTACTATTCATATTGCAAGATGCCTCTCATTTATCAAGTTAAAATGTATTTAGAAATGTCTGCTTATCTTGTGGAACACTTCCAGAACAAGTTACTTATGATCCAAGGTTTTACTGTATATTTATTTATTTTGAGAGAGAGAGAGAGAGAGAGAGAGAGAGAGAGCATGCACATGGATGGGGGAGGGGCAGAGAGAAAGGGAGAGAGAGAATCCCAAGCAGGCTCATGCTGTCAGAGCAGAACCCAACGCCAGACTTAAACTCATGCACGTTGAGATGATGACCTGCACTGAAATAAAGAGTGGAAACTTGAACAACTCAGCCACTCCAGGCACCACTAAATTAACATTTTAAAAGATCAGTATTGCTGTGCTGTAGAGAGTAGATTGTAGAGTCAATGGATAATTGAAGATATTGACAAAATTCGACAGAAATCATCCTCAGAGCAGGATGGTTCTGGTAGAGATGACATAAAGTGATTGCTTACTGAATGCATTTAGAAGAATCAAAATTTCAGAAATAGCACAATTAAACCACTAGATCACTAAAATAGTAATTAGTCAGAGTTTATTATGCACATAAAAACAGCTCGTGAACTGGGAGCTCTCAATCTGATAGTGGAATAAGGCTCAGGTATATTGTTATAGGATAGCTTGTGTAGTAAATATGTGAGGCTGTTTATTCCTTATAGTGACTGCTTATACCATTAGCATTTCCCTAGTGATAGGGGATTGGATAGAAGTGGTTACCTCGCGCCAATTTGGGAGAACAGCTGAAGTTTCAGAGGCATTTACAAAAAAGGACCTAACTTTCACTCATTTTGCAAAATAGACTAAATTAAGTCTTGCTTATGTGGCTTAACTGATTTTGTATGCTTGGGAATTTTCAAGCCTTATTTCCATTTTGTATTTAATTTTAACATAAGTTAGAATCAACAGGATTTGCTATTGAGTCTGGGGTATAAAAGAGAGTATAGACAGATGTACTTCGTTCTCCTAACTAAAAGGAAACTGGGAATCGGCTATTATCTGCCTCCCATTAATGTCTCCACAAAAGGCCATAGCTTCTTTCCTAAGTTCTTTGTCTTAGCATAAGCTGCTGCTTCTCTATTCACACAAATAAATGCAGCAACGGAAACTAAACGTAGTAATGGCTGAAGAGTGAAAATGATAACAGCATATGAGTTTTTTGCGTGTTTTCTTTTCTGCAATTTTTTTTTTTTTTTTTTTTTTTTTTTTTTTGTATGTTAAGATCATTGACTCCTCAGTCCTCTGTCATGGTGTTAGAAGCAAATGCAGGGAATATCAGCTGTGGTCAAAATTATGTCTATGCCTGTGATTTTCAAACAAACAGCGCCATCACAGCAGGGGAATGAGCTTGTCGAGAAAGGAAGTGCTTGATGGGCAGAGGCCACCAGGAGTGTTTGGAAGACAAGGTGGTGATGGGTAGAGAGGAGGGGGTGTGGGGTGGAACCATACTACCATCTGAACCTTTTACTGAGGATGAGCTCTGCTCCGCTGTAATTAATGGCCCACTGTGGTAGAACATGTTCTTTGATTTGGTTTTTTAGTGGTTCTTTGATCTGTCTCATTCTCTTGCTCTCTTGTGAGAAATAATAGTAAGCATTATGTGAGTTAACTTCCCAAGGGCAAGAAGTGTTTAAAAGAGAAAAACTGACTTTCTAAAACGGAGATCAAAGTCATAACTGTGGCTTCACTAACTGAATGTTCCATGAGCTAAGCCTCAAGCCAGGCTCTGGTTTCTGTAGAAAATAAGAATGCAAATCAGAATGACTTCTAAAACTTAGAGTTTGCTTGAAGTATGTAGGTGTGTATGTGTGAGAATTGTGGTAGATGGGAGTTTCTGCCTAGAGGCTGTGAATTTACACTGGTTATTTTGGTTAAAAAAGAAAAACTGGGAAAATATCCTCCATGGGTTGACACTGTAAAGCATAATGGTATTAACAGGTCAAGAAACTTCTATTATCTCACTGTAAATTGATTTGTTTTAATTACAGCTCAAAGGAATTATCAGAGAAACTCCTGGCAACAGAAGCGATTAGTCAAAAAGGATTGAGGTGTCCCACCTAACTTCATTTTTAAGACAATATGTTTCATATTTGTAAACTTAACAAGGAGTCCGGATGGCGATGATAGTGAGGACACTTTATAATATTGGTGAATGAAGTCTTCCAAAGAAGACAGACTCTAGCCCCTCGCTGCCTTTTCCACATAGCACTTTGCCCGTGGCTGGAGTTTGCTTTAGTCTCTGGCTCTTCTGTTGACCTGATTAGCTTAACTCAATATTTAAATTTTATTTATTTATTCATTACTCGCTTCTACCAATTTCCCAAAAGGATTTCAGGTGAGTGTAACTGAAAGGGCCTTAACAGAACCCTAGGCATTGTTCCTGCTTTTAATTTACAAATCATTGACACGTCTGTATAGGATGGCCTTATCAGGTCTCTAGAATTTTGCATTTTATAAATGGTATTTATATTATTTATCCTGAGATGTTCTCTCTGCATATCTACTTGTAGTTTTGATTTTCATTTGGGATCTTGAATTTACATGTTCTGCACACCAGTATTTCTTATTTGTTCACTCACATTTAACCTACTACCAAGAAAAAAAAAAAAGTTTTTCAAAAGTGAAATGTTATTCAAATATAAAATCTGACAAAAAAGTATTGAGTAGTTGAAATATTATTTGATCTTATTCAATTGAGAATGTTTTTGGAGTAAGAAGGGGAAAAGTTTAGATCATGGCACTCAAGCTAACATCTGAAACAAGTTATCAACTTACCAACTGTAACGACGTATCATTCTGTGAATTTAGACAGGCCTAAGTTGCCAAAAGTCTTATTTTTATTGTGGTGCAGACTGTGGTTCTCAAACTTTAACATGATTCAGAATCTCTTGTAGCACAGATTGTTGGGTTCCACATCCAGTGTTTTGCTTCAATATTAGGGTTCCGTCTGGGAATTTGTTTTTCTGTATCAGCTTCTCAAGTGAAGGTGATTTTATAGGCTTGAGAACTACAGATAGCGTAAATTACACCAAAGTTAAAATAATTATTTAACTCTTAAAAATTGTCCTGGACCAAAAAAAAAAAAAGCATGAAGTATAGATTTCGATCTAAGTTATGCTACCATCTATAACTTTGTGCAGGTTCTTTTCAAGGCAAGTCTACGATTGGTGGCAGGATTTTTTAACATTTAAAAGCTAAATGCAAAGCAGTTCAGTTCTAAAACCTGTGCCATGTATAGAGAGGAAGAAAAGGCTTGTCAAGACAGAATTCCATTTCATTGTGCCTATTCTAAAAAATAGAGTCTTTAATTTTTTCACACTTTATAACATAATACCGGTCAAGAATAAGTAAATTAAAAATATGTGGTAACGAAATAACTTAAACCCAAATGTTTATAATTCTAACACACACCCAGTAATAATAATTTTGATGATTAACATTACAGATTCTATGTATGTGTGTATACATTTATGTATATGTTGACCTACCATTTCATTTTATTATTTTTTTTAAAAGTTGAATAATTTTATTTCTTACAATCTAGAAACCTCATTTTTGAAATATAGTTTTTTCTTTTCAAATTTTTATTTAAATCCCAGTTAGTAAACATACAGTACAGTATTGCTTTCAGGAGTAAAGAATTCAGTGAGTCGGCAGTTACATGTAACAACCAATGGCCCATCATACCAACTGCCTTCCTTAATCCCCATCACACATCTAGCCCATCCCCCACCCACACTGGCTATTGTTGATAATGCTGCTATAAACATCAGTGCGCAATATTCCTCCCAATTTTTATTCTTGGATTATTTGGGTAAATATTGAATAGTGCAATTTCTGGATCATACAATAGTTCTGTTTTTAGCTTTTTTTGAGGAACCTCCATACTCTTTTCCACAGTGGCTGCACAAATTTGTATTCCCACAAACAGTGCAAGAGGGTTCCCCTTTCTCCACATCCTCAGCAACACTTGTTTTCTGTGTTGATAATGATAGTCATTCTGACTGGTGTGAGGTTATATCTCATTTTGGTTTGGGTTTGTATTTCCCTGATGGTGTGTGGTGTTGAGCATCTTTTCATGTGTCCATTAGCCATCTGGATGTCTTTTTTGGAAAAAATATCTGTTCATGTCTTCTATCCTTTTCTTCACTGGATTATTTGTTCTTTGAGTGTTGAGTTTGGTGTTTCTTTATAAATGTTGGATACTAACCCTTTATCAGATATGTCATTTGAAAATATCTTCTCCGATTCCATAGGTTGCCTTTTAGTTTTGTTGATTGTTTCCATTGCTCTGCAAAAGTTTTTTATCTTGATGACGTCCCAACAGTTCAGTTTTGATTTAGTTTCCCTTACTTCTGGCCATGTGCCGAGTAAGAATTTGCTACAGCTGATGTCAAAGAAGTTGCTGCCTGTATTCTCCTCTAGAATTTTGATGATTTCCTGTCTCACATTCAGGTGTTTCATCCATTTTGAATTTATTTTTGTGTGTGGTGTAAGAAAGTGTTCCAGTTTCATTCTTCTGCATGTTGCTGTTTTCCCCAAAGTCCCATTTGTTGAAAACACTGTCTTTTTTTCCAGTGGATATTCTTTGCTGCTTTGTCAAAGATTAGTTGATCATATAGTTGTGGGTCCATTTCTCAGTTTTCCATTTTGTTCCATTGATCTATGTGTCTGTTTTTGTATCGGTACCATACTGTCTTGATGACTATAGCTTTGTAAGACAGCTTGAAGTGCAGAATCGTGATGCCTCCAGCTTTGCTTTCCTTTTTCAGGATTGCTTTGGCTATTCAGGGTCTTTTGTGGTTCCATACCAATTTTAGGATTGTTTGTTCAGGCTCTGTGAAAAATGCCAGTGGTATTTAGATAGGGGTCACATTAAATGTGTAGTTTGCTTTGGGTAGTATAGGCATTTAATGTTTGTTTAACATTTGTTCTTCCAGTACATGAGCATGGAATGTTTTTCCACGTTTTGTGTCTTCTTTAATTTCTTTCATAAGTGTTGGTTTTTCAGGGTAAAGATCTTTTACCTCTTTGGTTAGGTTTATTCCTAGGTATCTTTGTTTTTGGTGCAATTGTCAATGGGATCAATTCCTTGATTTATTTTTCTGCTGCTTCACTTTCAGTGCATAGAAATGCAACAGATTTCTCTGTACATTGATTTTATATTCCGCAACTTTGCTGAATTCATGTTCTAGCAATTTTTGAGTTTGACTTTTTTCTTGATGACTTGGATGCCTTTTGTTTCTTTTTATTTTCTGATTGCTGAGGCTAAGACTTCCAGTACTATGTTAGAAAGTCATGTTGAGAGTGGACATCCCTCTCTTGTTACTTACCATAGGAAAAACTCTGCGTTTCCCCCCCATTGAAGATGATATTAGTTAGCTCTGGGTCTTTCGTATATGGCCTATGTGATGTTGAGGTATGCTTCATCAATTTCTACACTATTGAGGGTCTTACCAAGAATGTATGCTGTATTTTGTAAAATGCTTTTTCTGCATCTCTTGACAGGATCATATAGTTCTTATCCTTTCTTTAATTAATGTGGTGTATCACACTGATTGACTTGCAAATACTGAACCACCCTTGTACCCCAGGAATAAATCCTACTTGATCACGGTGAATAATTGTTTTAATGTGCTGTTTGACTTTGCTATGTGCTTTAACTGTTTTAACCTGCTGTTTGATTTGCTAGTATCTTGTTGTGAAGTTTTTCATCAATGTTCATCTGAGATCTTGGCCTATAATTCTCCTTTTTTAGTGGGGTCTTTGCCTGACTTTGGAATCAAGGTAATCCTGGCCTCATAGAATGAGTTTGGAAGTTTTACTCCCATTTCTATTTTTGGAACAGTTTAAATGTCTGGTAGAATCCCCCTTGGGAAGCCATCTGGCCCTGGACTGTTGTTTGTTGGGAGATTTTTGATTGCTGATTCTTTGCTGGTTATGGGTCTGTTCAAATTTTCTCTCTTTTTTTTTCCTCTTTGATTTTTGGTAGTTTGCAGTTTTTAGGAATTTATCCATTTCCTCCAGATTACCCAGTTTGTTGGCACATATTTCATAATATTCTCTTATGACTTTTTGTATTTCTAGTTTGTCTGATGTTAAATATGGCTACTCCAGCTTTCTTTTGATGTCCATTAGCATGACAAATGATGCTCCATTCCTTCACTTTCAATCTGCAGGTGTCTTTAGGTCTAAAATGAGTCTCTTGTGGGCAGCATATAGATGGGTCTTGTTTTTTTTTTTTTTTTTTTTTTTTATCTGTTCTGATATTCTTGGTCTTTTGATTAGAATACTAAGTTCATTTATTATCAGAGTGATTGTTGAAACACATGAATTTAGTGCCATTGTATTACCTGTAGAGTTGGCATCTTGGGTGATGTTCTTTGTTTCTTCCCAGGCTTTGTTGCTTTGGGTCTTTTTTCCTCCCACTCAAGGAGTCCCCTTTAATATTTCTTGCATGGCTGGTTTAGTGGTCACAAAATCCTTTAGTTTTTATTTGTTTGGGAAACTCTTTTCTTTTCCTTCTATTCTGAATGATAGACTTGATTGATAAAGCATTTTTGGCTACATATTTTTCCCATTCATTACATTGGATATATCCAGCCTTTATCTTCTTGGCTGCCAGGTTTCTATGGACAGATCTGCAGTGAATTTGATCTATCTTTCCTTATTGATTAAGGGTTTTTTCCCCCCCTGATGCTATCAGGATTCTTTCCTTGTCTTTATATTTTGTAAATGTAACTATGATATGTCTAGGTGATGGCTGTTTTTTGCTGAATTTAATGGGAGTTCTCTGTGCTCTTGGATTTCGATGTCTATATACTTCCCAGTAGGAGGGCAGTTTTCAGCTATAATTTGCTCAAATAAACTTTCTGCTACTATTTATTTTTTGGTCTTTGTTCATATTCTGGGACTCCCATGATACAAATGTTTTTACATTTTAAGAAGTCTCTGCCTTTGTGATCCAATTTCTTTCCTTCCCTCTTCTTTTCAGCTCATAATTTTCCATAATTTTATCTTTTCTGTCACTGATTTGTTCCTCTGCTTTGTCAATCCTCACTATCATGGTATCCATTTGGGTTTGCATCTTGGCTATAGCATTTTTTATTTTAGTCTGACTATATTTTAGTTCTTTTATCTCTGCAGGAAGGGATTCCCTGGTGTCTTCTATGCTTTTTTTTCAAGCCCAACTATTATCCTTATCATTGTTGTTTTAAATTCTAGTTTCAGACATCTTACTTATATCTATATTGATTAAATCCCTGACCATAATTTCTACTTCCTGTTCTATCTATTGGAGTGAATTCCTCCATCTTGTGACTTTGTCCAGAAAAAACAAAAACACAAACATATCCCCAACTCGATCATAGATGTCTTTTGATAGGCTTGCTAAAAGAAGGGAGTGCCAAAAAACTAACAGTATATATATATATATATATATATATATATATATATATGAATAAAAAATTAAATTAAAAATTAAAAATAAATTAAAAATAAATTAAAAATAAAAATGAAGCTAGAGTCTATTACCCAGAGAGCTGAAACTGCAGCACTCTTTGATCAGTAGACTTGGTGCCTGTGAGGTGTTTATGCTAGTCTTTTGGGGAAAGGACCCGTTGCACTGATTCTCAGGCCAACTTGCCCTAGTAGGGATGTACCTGCAGGGTGCCTGGAGCAAGGCTTGGTGTAGCGGTTCTGGTCTCCACTTGGTGGCACTGTTTAGCTCACTGAGGTCAGTCACTGCTGGTGGGTGAGGGGTGATAATGGCTTCATCCTGTTCTTTCATCTCTGGAACAGGGAGCTTGTGCCTGCCCGTTTTCAGGAAGCCTTCACAAATGAGCAAGCTGTGTCCCCGGCTTCCTTCCTGTGTCCCTGACTACCATCAGATTCCCACCTGCACCTGCTCTCCACTTGACCAGCAGCACAGCTCTCCTGTGTTTCATCTCAAGCAAGGCTGGGTGTCAGAACTCTAAACTTCAGAGACCTCCCCACCCCCACCCAAGACATAGTCTTGTGCTGATCCTGTGGGAGAGGGTCTTGTTATCCTGAGGCTGATGCCAGCTTGTCCCAGAAAATGGTCAACTGACCACGCAGTGGTTAGGAGCTTACGGTAAATCATAACCTGCAGCCAGCACAGGGGTTTGCTGCCCTCAGCAAGCGTCTTTGGTCCTATGATGGTGAATGGGGCAGCTCAATGGCACCCACCAGATCTTTCGCCCCCGGAGAGGATCTATCACCTCTACTAAATGCACCCCAAGCAGGGGAACAGCTTCTCCTGTGGGACCAAGGAGATCCTCAGAGCACCCTGCTACTGGGTCTCTGCCTTCCTTCCCCACTGGAGCAGTTCCAGGTGCAGTGCTGGCCATGGCACTGACCTCCAGAACTTCAGACTCTGTGCTTTGCAATTTATTTAAAAAAAAAAAAAAAAAAAAGAGGTATTTAAACCATCTCCTTTTCCCAGTCAGTTGCTTTGGGGAAGTTTTTCCTGTGTAATCCCCCTATGTTTATTTTTATTCTTTTTTCACTCTTTCTTTCTCTCTCACTCCTCCCTCCGCAGTCACATCTCCCTTCCCTTTGCATTGCCCACTGCTCTTTTCTCCCCCAAATCAACTCTCTGCAGTTCCTACCTTCCACAAAGGGATCACTTTTTCTGCTTGTAGATGTACATACAGCTTTGCTCTCTCAGTCCTTAAATCAATGTCTTGGGTGTTCAGAACAATTTGATATTTATTTAGCTGTGTTCCAGGGAGGAAGCAAAGTTAGAGTCACCCCACTCCTCCACTATCTTAACAAAAACCCCTGACATACTATTTTAATTTTTTTAAGTTTATTTATTTTTGACAGAGACAAGTGCGAGCATGAGCTGTGGAGGTTGAGAGAGAGAGAGGGAGACACAGAATCTGAAGCATGCTCTAGGCTCCAAGCTGTCAGCGCAGAGCCTGATGTGGGGCTCAAGCTCACCAACCATGAGATCGTGACCTGAGCTGAAGTCGGACGCTTATCCGACAGAGCCACCCAGGTGCCCCGACATATTGCTTTAAATTATATTTATTTTACTTCACATATGTAGAAATTACTTATATTTTGTTCAAAAATGTTATTACATAATTTTAAATACTTATATAGTAATCTATCATATCAATATTCTGTTTCTAAACATCTGATTTGGGATATTTATATTTATAATGTAATTAGAAGTTTATGAAACACTCATAATTATATACTTGTTGCCTACACCTATGAAAATATCTACTAAATGCTGCCTGTTTAATCAAAACTGTTTAATCCAGACACATCCACAGCCTGTAAAACTCTCTGTGAATCAAAACATGTTTTATCTAGTATGATTATGTGATCATATGCAACATTTTAAATTCTTTTGCTAGAGTTTTTCCTCCTATTTAAAGTAAGATCTCTATCTACACAGAGTCATAGAAATTCTTACATAATAGTGTTATATTTCTACCAGTCGATAAGCATTTAGTAAATTTCTGCTCTAACGCAGCCTGGATATGATGTGTCTTTGACAAAATACATACCCGCTTAATTTTCTTCCTTCTCAAAGTCCTGTTAAACAACAGGTAAGGTACACATTACCATAAAGCCAAGGATTCTTGACAGTGGACCATGGCAAGGTCTTGTCAGACAGAAACTACTCCTTTAGAGCTACTTCTGGCATGTGGCATTTATTCAGCCAGATGATTTTATACTTACTAGGAATGAGAATTTTTCTGTACTTACAATTTGATTTTTTTTTCCTTTATCTCATTTAATTCTTAGTAAATTCTTGTAACTCTCTAAAACAAAACACTATCGATAGCAAATCTATTCAACTCAAAATTCAACATTACCACCCCTCCCCCATTTTCATACCCATTGAGCTGGTTAATGATTTTCTCTGATATCTATCCCAGTCTCACTAGAACACTATTTCTTTCTGTGATTCTTAACCTTAAGTACCTAAAACTGCCTTGGTACCCAACCCAAGAACATTAGGATTCCCCTCCCACTATGATTATCATGTAGGATCTATGAAAAACAGAACCTTGCACAGTGCCTGGCATATAGCAGATGTACAACTAATATTTGTTAAAGAAATTAATAATTTTTGACTTTAAAATTTGGCATATATTTTACTTTTTAACAGCAATTAGTATCATTTCTAAAACTGTATAACCAACTATGAAGTAAATTTAAAAAGTTCTTGTTCTCCCCAACGTACCACTACTCTCCAAACTTAACCACTAATGAATCCTATGAACAAACATTTCATTGTTTCTTAACAATCCCCATCCCTCCTATTGATGTTTTACATAGGAGGCTTCTTGGAAATCTTCTCTAGCCACTTGGAGTCTCTCTCGGATCTATCTTTTTTTTTTTTTTTTTTTTTAATTTTTAGCGTTTCTCATTTCTCAGCTATCTTCCATCAGAGAGACTTCACCCGTCCCTCTGCTTGGCAGGTGGTGGTCTTTTTTTTTTTTTTTAATTTTTTTTTTAACGTTTTATTTATTTTTGAGACAGAGACAGAGCATGAACAGGGGAGGGTCAGCGAGAGGGAGACACAGAATCTGAAACAGGCTCCAGGCTCTGAGCTGTCAGCACAGAGCCCGACGCGGGGCTCGAACTCACGGACCGCGAGATCATGACCTGAGCCGAAGTCGGCCGCCCAACCGACCAAGCCACCCAGGCGCCCCTTGGATCTATCTTTTATCTTCTATATCGAAATCTTTCCAACTTTTCTTGAATCTCCAGTTTGTATCTTAGTAGTACTTCCCTTGGTTCTAAATTTGATGGCTGGACTTGTGAAATTGTTGCCTTTTTTGGAATGTTGGCTGGTTATCAATTTCAGTTTCACCCTGAGTGCTATCTCTCTTTATCCATGTTGGTCCTCAACTCTGAAAGTGCAGGGCCATTTTTCTTTGCCCAAAGAATTTTGTTCTATGCTGGGTTTAAAATAGTAACAATCCTTCTGTCATAAAATATGGACTGTTCTTGGCTTTGGGCCTAAAAATATCGCCTAGTCACATAAAGTTATACCACTTGAAAGCGTATTATTTGTTTTAACATGCCAATCTTAAATGCAGGGACTAAAATGACTTTTAATTTTTGGAACAGTAAACATAATTTAATTGGCTTGCATCCATATTTTCACCCCCCATACATGCAAAATAGTTTAAATATTGACGCTGAAAAAACTTGGTTTTTTATTTAAAGTTTGGTGAGTTAGTAATAGCAGGAGATTAAGAAGGAGTGAAGACTCTAGCCAAATGCCACTGCTCTGTAGAAGTTTGTTTTTGTTTTTGTTTTTGTTTTTTTTAATGGAAGTTTGTTTCTTCTACTAGGAAACCATGTGAGATTTAGAATTTAAAACTGGGCCCCGCAATTTATGAGTTACCTCACAAAGTAACGTGCTTTAATTTGAGTCTTCATTGTATATTTCTAAATGTACACAAAATAAATGCCTACTTTATGGACCGTTAGGAAGATTAAGTGAAATGTTATGTGCGATGATTTTTCTAAAATGCATAAAACATTAATTATAATAGCATTTTCCCAAACTTTATTTCATTGTCATCTGGTCTGATATTTCCATTGGTGGGATTGGGGCTAACACACAGAGAAAAATTAATGCAGGTCTCTTGAAGAGGCAAAACCACATGGAATGTTTGAGGAACCCATGTAATTTGGTGAAACTAGAGAGAAGAAATCATGAGAGGATGCAGTGCAAAACACAGCTAGAAATTTACATACCTTTCCCTCATACTCATTAATGAGTAAATGTTTACCACACAGACACTGAACTTACTGACCCCGGGAAAATGCAGTTTCCCTCTAAGTCTAGACCGCCATTGGGCCATCTCTGCCTCTGAGTATGGTATTGGCTGAGACAAAATCCATTCACTACCTCCCTTTACATTGCTTCTGCACAGACAGAATTATTCTCGTCTTTCTCTGTGGAGCTGTTACAATTTAGTTATAACCTTATCAGATCATTTAACACATTTTATGTGTTTTATTTTTAGAGTTTCATCTCTACCATCACTTCTTAAATGTAGATTTTTCTAGCATAAGAACTTAATTCCTAATCATCTTCCTATGCTCTCAAAGCCTGGAATAGATTACCTTCCAAGTAGGAAGCACGCGTTGTGTTTATTAAATTGACTTGTAAAATTTGCATAGTAGATTACTATGCTTTACACTGGTTTTCTCGTGATGTTTATTTAGCAGATATTATTGTCATATCATCCAGAGCCCTACACAATTACTTCTCATCACTTAAAACATCAGTGAAAGTAGAGGGAGAATTTGCAAGGCATGCTTGCTAATGTTTGGTATATACAGGGATTTTACAAGCTAAGTTAGATACATATGAATTATGAATATCTACATGCGTTACAGAGCATAAGATCTAACTTGTTGGCAGGGGCTACAATATTATGAGGGGAACAGAAGCAAGCTCACAGCCATAACCTAACTTTTATCAGGAGTAAAGCTGACATTTTAGTCTTGATATTTTCAAGTTCCCTTTTAATGGATTCCAAGGTCAGAGATGAAATAATTTACACTATCTACTGAGTCCTTAAAGTACAGCAAGGGTAACTTACTATAATGGCAAGGGAAAAAAAAAGCAATTTCTAAATAGTGACTAGGACTCCACATCCCCAAGAAATAGAGAAGACAATACTCATCATTAAATATTTCAGAAATATGGGAATCCATATATGTTGCCTGATGGTATATTTATTACTTGAAGTAAGAGATTCTTCTAGAGTATACTCATCCTACTAGACAGATGTTAGACAAACTGTATGTTCATCAGCATATAACAATATTTTCTTATTGCTAAAATAGAAGAGGGAGATATATGATTTTTTCACTGAGCATATTTTGCTATGAGCCTATTGAATCCATTCTTGACTTTTACTTTTTATGACTAGGAGAAAAATTAGATGCTTATATTTATACAGAATGTACTTTGAGTCTAAACAGAACTAGGTTCAAAATCCAGTTTAGCCATTGACTGTCTAATAAGGGGGAAATTTCTTATAGGTAAATTACAGATGAGGAACTATTCATTAAATCTATCTGACAACAAATAAACTAGGTAATTTATGGAAGACATTGAAGGTACTGTCTGGCACATAAATGCTTCATAAAATATGATGATGATGGTGATGATGATGATGCTTGGAATTGTGGAAATTACCATGAAAAAAAATGGAGTTTTGGAATTATAAGGCTAAGTAGAAAAAAGAAATAAGAACCAGAAGATTATATATGGCATGTGATGTTATTCTGTAATATCCAAAACAAATGACACAAAGCAAGACATTGTGTCAACAATAAAGAATCTGATTCAACTACAAAAATTAAAACAAGTAAATAAAGAATATAAACAGTACAAAATTGGGTTTACTCATGGAGAGGTGAGGGACAGAATATGAAAGAAGCACGTAGAATATGTAAATAATTGCCAATATTAGAGGAGAGGGCAAGAATACTGTCAATAATTGTGATTCATTCTGTTCTCTTACCCTGAATTCCATGAAAACTACAAAAGAAATAAGATTAAACTGCTTTGATAGAAAAGGGCATGGTAAGTGATTGGAAGAGGAATACATAAACATATATTTTAATGTTTCAGAAAGTACTGAATTCAATACGGTCTCTAAGTTATAGGTCCTAACAAATTACTTTCAAAAGTCCCTAATGAGAATTGCAGCTGATTGTGCACTGAATGAGAAAATTGTAGATCAATTACCCAGACATTCAGGATACGACCTGCTCAGGGTTAAGGACATTTTTGGAATTAGAATACTTAGGCCTAGAAAGCTTTAAAAGAGCACGTGCTAAACTGAGGGTACTTGATGATGAAATAAATATATGTGAGCAGTTTTAAATCATTGTTTTAAAATAGTTTTAATCCTTATTAATGTGGAATATTATTCTAGACAACGGAATATTATTCAGCACTAAAAACAAATGCACTATCAAGTCACGAAAACACATGGAATAAGCTTAACTGCATATTACTAAGTGAAAGAAGCCCATCCAAAAAGGTAAATACTGTAAGATTCCACCTATATGACATTCTGAAATAGGAAAAAGAGTGGAGGCAGTAAAAAAGATTAGTGGTTGCCAGAAGTTGCCTGAAGGAAGGGATGAATAGGCAGAGCACAGAGGATGTTTAGGGCATTGAAAATACTCTGTAAAATATCATAACAATAAATACATGTCACTGTGTATTTGTCCAAACTGAGAGGATACACAGCAACAAGAATGAATCATAGAAAAAAAGGAAACAACTGTGGACTTTGGGTAGTCGATTATGATGTGTCAATATAGGTTATCTCTGTAAAAATGTATCTCTTTGGTAGGGGGGTGTTCACAAGGGCGGAGTCTATGTATGTGTAGGGCGGGAAGTGTGTAGAAAATGTTCTCCCTGGGGGCGCCTGGGTGGCTTGGTCGGTTAAGCGTCGGACTTCGGCTCAGTTCACGATCTCACGGTCCGTGAGTTCGAGCGCCGCGTCAGGCTCTGTGCTGACAGCTCAGAACCTGGAGCCTGTTTCAGATTCTGTGTCTCCCTCTCTCTCTGCTCCTCCCCTGTTCATGCTCTGTCTCTCTTTGTCTCAAAAATAAATAAACGTTAAAAAAAATTAAAAAAAAGAAAATGTTCTCCCTCTCCCCTCAATTTTGCTGTGAACCTAAAACTGCTCTAAAACATAAAATCTAAATTTTAAAAAATAGATGGTTTGTTTCTCACGGGAGTTGATTCAGAGATCCAGTATAGATATCTGTAATAAAAAAACGAGCCCCAGACACTTCAAACAATTTTTTTTTCTAAATATGATTCATCTCAACTGAGTTTGTTACATTGTTTGTCAGTATTTATAAAAGTCCTTTTCTAGCAAATATATGGAACGTTGGTTAAATACAATGTGACTTAGTAACTACTTTGATAACAACCATTCTGGCAGATGGTATCTAGGCCAAACCAACACTTTAATAACATAATAAATTTCCTGAAATGTATATAACAATATTAGTAGCACACATCCGAAATGTAAGCATTAAGACTAAGTGCTCAGTAAAACTATTGACTGAAGAAGTTCAATATTTATACTTATTTGTTAAAGCTGCAGGTCCTGAAAACTTGGAGGAAAACCAACTGCATAATTTAGCAACAGCCACAATTGATATTCAAGTTACTGTTTTATTGTCTACTCCTTTAAAAATGTCAGGTTTTATAGAATGTAATCAACTAGAATGGAAACGTCATCCAAATAGCATCTTGAATAATGACAAGGTTGGCAAAGCACAATCCTCAATCTTTAATATTTCCAATATGAAGCATTTGGGAAATTTAACATATTAGACTTCAGATGTTGTCTGTTCCTGAAAATATTATCAATAAGAAAGTGGTAACACAGTAATACATTATGCTGACAAAGATTGTAACTACAGTGGAAACAGGAACATTTCCTATTCCAATTTATTCTGGCTCTTTTCTGAATTCTGAATGTTATTCAGAAATGACAAAGCACAAATGAACAATAGAATCCTAAATAGTTTTTCAGATTAAATTGTGGTTACTATGTCACACGAAAACACGTGCATTCATGGACGTGCACGGCACTTTTAACTTTTATTCTGATATAATTTTGGACTTAAGGAAGAGTTACAAAAAAAAATGTAGCCATTTCCTGTATACCCTATAGGCAGCTTCCCCTTATATTAGCATTGTATATACTAATAGAATATTCATCATGCCCAAAGAATTAACTTTGGTACAATAATATTAGTTGAAGTTCAGAAGCTATTCAGCTTTTACCAGTTTGTTCACTAATATCCCTTTTCTATTCCAGGATCCAATCCAAGATGCCACATTACATGTTGTTGCCATTTCGTCTTAGCTCACTTCATTCTATAACTCCCTCTCCTTGTATTTCATGATCTTCCCTTGTTTGAAGATAACTGGTGAGGTATTTTGTAGAATATATCTCAATTTGTGTTTGAATGCTGTTTTTTCATGATTAGATGGAGGTTATGCATTATAGGGAAGGTACCAGAGAAGTGATATGCTCTTCTCAGTGTTTCACATGAGGAGGGTACAATGATGTCAACATTCAATACTGCTAATATTATCCATGACCACCTAGATGCAGTGACATCTTCTAGGATTCTCCAGTTGTAAAGTTACCATTTTTCCCTTTGTAATTACTAAATGATGTGAAGGATGTACTTTGAGACTAGGCAAATATCCAGTTTTTTTCCTTAAATTTTCACCTACCAATTTAGCATCCATAGGTAGTGTTCGAGTGGTGATTTTCTACATCCTTCATTCCTTTTACATTTAATCATTAGCACACATCTGTAAGAAGTTATTCCCTGTCCTTCTTTTATTGATTCCTCCAGAATTTATTTAAGTAGTTATTAATTCATGGGTATTTATTTGGGTTTTGGATTATAATGCAATACTTGTGTTATTTATTTTTGTTATTTATTCATTTTTGTTGCTTGAACTTTCCCAGCTTGGCCATTGGGAACTCTTTTTTTCTCCCCTAGTTTTACTGAAAAATGATTGGCATGCAATGCCTCTGCTCACCAATCTATCCATCCTCTTTTTTTATGGACTTTCTCACTTTCTAGCATTCTAAGAGGCTCCAGGATCATCTCGTATTTTCCTTGCTGTAGTTCTGGAGCCCTTTTATTGTATGTGGAATTTAGAGACTGAAATTTGAGAACCAGTGTGCTCATTGTTGCTGGAATGTCATTTCTTATTTTTCTTGATCCATAAAGCTAGGAGAGCTATGTATATATACTAACTCATACTACATGCACACGCGCACACACACACACACACACACACACACACTCACACACACACACTTTGATTTCTCTCTCTGTACATACATTTTAATAATATATGCATGAGCTTGTATTGACACCTTTAGCTGACATCGGTTCTCATGATCATTCTAATCTTCCCTCTTTTTCTTATTTATAACTTTTTTTTTCCTACTGTGAAGAACCTGCCTATCCTTGTCTATTCTGCATATACTTCTATTTTCTACCCTACTGTATAAATGACATAGCTTCAAAATTCTTAAACCACACTTCTATTTGAAACAAATTTACCAACTAAAGAGTTTTTGTAGCTAGTCTTTAGCTCTACAGTAACCACTCAAAATACTGTTTTCCCAAATTACATATGTCAGCTTCTTTCCCATTCTTCAGTGTCCTTTTCAATTCATTGGAAGACAGATTCATTTGTCACAGCCTACGTTCCATCTTTCCCCTCACAGCCTAGCTGGCTTTTTCAAAAATTAACATACAGGCAAACTCATTTGCTTTGTCCTGTATTCTTCTGTCACTGTTAGCAAATGCACAGTGTCATGTAGCTGTGAGCACGGTATGTGCAGTGTGTTTACCCTGGAATCCCCTCTGCTCCCATCCTCTCAACTCTTACCCACAACACTTGGCAATCACGGATCTGTTTTTCTCCCTAGCTTTGCCTTTCCTAAATTGTCATATAAATTGAATCACACAATATGAATCTTTAGATATTCTTTTGCTTAGAAATGCGCATGTAGGATTCTTGAATGTTCTTGAATATATCAATTCAAGATACATTGTTCTTGAATATCAGTAGTTGGTCACAGCACTATATATCTAAACCTGTGAATGGGAATTGTCCCCTTTCTTGGTTCCACTCTTGTGTGAAAGAATTCCTGGCTCTTTCTGTTGCACAGCTGACTTCGTGCCATTCTGCTGTTGCTGTATAGAGTTAGGGAACATACTTTAATAAAAATAAAAATAAATAGTTTGCCATTTTTGGTTGTTCGAGCAGCATTCATTGTATATAGTGCCATACTTTTTTTAGCAGTCACCAGTTGAAGGGCATTTTGAATTGTCTTCAATTTGGAGACATTATGAATAAAGCTGCTATTCAGTTTAGTCATTTTTGACTATTTGCATTCTTTAAATATTTGTGTTGTGATGATAAAACTGCATTCTAAAAAGTATTTTTAAAAATATTTAAAAAAAACAACAACAACAACTTGTTATGAGTTCCCTTCAATTACTTTATTAGTTTGTGATTGCAAACTGACTTCAGACCTACTCTACTCAAGGCTTGGGGACAAACTTTCTGTGTTATTTTAATATCTTTCATGATAAGGTAATTTAAGAATGAACCAAGGTTTGGCCTTTTGCAATAGAAAATATTTTAATTTTCTGAAGGACTATTGGTGTTCTCAAAGATTATTGAAGATAATATTTATAGTAATTTTGTCTCTGGCACTAATAGTTTTTAATTATGTGTCTACTGTATAAAAGTCTAAACTCTTTTTAAAATTCTGAATTGGTATTGAAATTAGGTTAGATACCTATGTGTACTTTGAACTAAATATCTCAAATAGTTAAATTACTTTATAAAACTAATTTTATTCCAATTCCCCAAACTATTTTAGGAACAGAAAAGATAAGCTCTGTCTTCAAAACCTTAGTCACTATCTGTCCTTTTCCTTCCAAAACTGCATTTCAGAAAATAAAAAGGATTTAGCAAAAGCTGGTTACTGTTTTACAATGGAGCTGTTTAATAACTTTAAAAATTACATTGATTGAATGGTTACAAGACCAAAACTAAGGAAAGATAATTTTAATAATCCCTCCTTTATCTAGACATGCCGGAGCTTTTTATTCCATAAATGAAAATTTTATTTCATTATCATTATAATAAGTAAAACAAGTGCCTTTGTCAGAGGCTAGAATTTCCAACTTCAGTTAAACTTCAACATGACTTTTGTGTTAAGGACATACATAGAAAAGATAAATCATTCCCCAATGTTTTTTCATACGAACTTCATAGTTTTCTGTATTGCCGTCATTGATTCTAAATGTGATATTATTAAATTAATAAATTCAATCATTAATAATCATTATTAAATAATAGTTAATTAAATGATAAAAATCAATTACTACAACATAATTATAAATAATAAAAGTATTAATAATATAATAAATGTATTCGTTCTCTGGCATTTTCACGTTTTTAAAAATTTTTTAAAAAGTGTTTATTATTTTTGAGAGAGAGAAAGAGACAGCATGAGTGGGGGAGGAGCAGAGAGAGAGGGAGACACTGAATCTGAAGCAGGCTCCAGACTCTGAGCTGTCAGCACAGAGCCTGATGTGGGGCTTGAACTAACCAACCATGAGATTATGACCTGAGCTGAAGTCGGGCGCTTAACTGACTGAGCCACCCAGGCGCCCCTCTGGCATTTTCACTTTTAAAATGGATGAATCTATTATAAGTGTTGTTTCTAGTTAATATTATGTTAAAAATCATTAATCATAGTGTGTCTGTGTTGTTAGATACAAACTAAAAACAAATAATGCAGTTCTCAGATTATATCAAATGACTCATAGATGCTTTGCTATTGTATAAAGTAAAACAGCAGCACATTATTTAATGGAGACTTACTGAACACTGGCAAATTCTGATTTATCTAATTTTCAAAATTAGGCAAATTATTTTTACCTTGAATATTTATTATCAAATTGTCTTTTAGTGTTGGAGTAATACCACATAAGGTTTACAAGTGTCCCCAAGATTTATTATATGATCTTCCAAGCTCTTATAATCAAATTAGGCATATTAAATAAAATTTGCCCTGAGAAGTTCTCCATAAGAATATGTTTTTCATTTCAACGAAACTAGCAATGTATAAAACCCCTAAAATCTGAGAATTATAGAATAAATATGTTTTTGCATAACTGACACCAAATAGTGGTGAGAAAAATAATTGGCCACTGACAAGAGATTAGAATAATCAAATTTACTCTAAGTCATCATGAGCTTAATAATGAAAAACTCACTTTAAATCCCAGCCTAACCATCTCTCAATGTTCTTTTTTGTCCTTTTAAATAATATTGCCAATATGTAAACCAAGCACTGCTAATATTCTTGGTATTCTCAAGGTATTTACAGTCAGTAATAATCTAACATAATTTATTATTGTCAATAATGAGTTCTAGAAATTAGAGTCGACAATCACATGCTGAGGTAGCTTGAGAGATGTGCTCCATTTTGTTGGATGATCAGTATGGGGGACAAAGGCAGCTGTATGAGTTCTTCGTATTTGGAAGGTCACTCAGATTTTATACTGTTGATATTACTGTTTTCCTTTCATAACAATTGAGAAAAATGGAGAGAGGTCATACTTTCTACCACCTAAAAATAGTATTTTGAAATTAAATGATCCAAAATATCATAAGATAAGCTGCTACAGATAGACTGACTTCCTAAATACTTATACACCCTCAATATTCTTTTAAGAATGTCATATATTGAGAATAAAGATTGTAAAATAAATGCATAACCATTTCCTTTTCACTCTATTTTTTTTAATTTTTTTAATGTTTATTTATTTTTGAAACAGAGAGAGGCAGAGCATGAAGTGGGGAGGGTCAGAGAGAGAGGGAGACACAGAATCTGAAACAGGCTCCAGGCTCTGAGCGGTCAGCACAGAGCCCGACGTGGGGCTGGAACTCACGGACCGCGAGATCATGACCTGAGCCGAAGTCGGGCGCTTAACCAACTGAGCCACCCAGGCGCCCCTCCTTTTCACTCTATTTTATTTAGCCTTAGAGTTTTGATTTTTGATATTCTCTTCTGTCTCTTTAATTACACTTTCTGGTGGTCACTGTCATTTCCATTGCTTTCATATAAATAGCATCAAATCACATTGTCAAATTGTTATAATTATGGACTTGTCTTGAACGATCCTTGTCAGCAACATCTTAGATGTTCAGTTTTTAGCCCAAATGAGTTATAACTTAGAGTGTTCTCATTCACTTCATTTAAAAACTTTTTGCCAAATTTCTTTTCTTTCTTTCTTTCTTTCTTTTTTTTTTTTTTTTTTTTTTTTTAGAGTGAGCACGTGTGCACAGTGGGGGAAGGGCAAAGGGAGGGAGAGAATCTCAAGCAGGTTCCATCTGCAGCACAGAGCCCGAGGCAGGCTCAATCCCAGAATCTGGAGATTATGACCTGAGCCAAAATCAAGAGCCAGTCACTTAACCAAATGAGCCACCTGGGCACCCTGCCAAATATCTTAATAACTGACTAAAATGATCTCAATATTATGTATTTTCTCTCTGATGTCCTCTTTCAACTTCATTATTCTGAGTTAAAAAAAAAAAAAAAACAACCTATTTTCTTATTTCTAAGAATTTTAAAAACATCTTGAGAACATTAAAGAAATCTGATATAGACTTCTATGATAGATAAGAAAGACCAACATCTTGGGGTGAAGGTAATTGTTTTGTTTCTCTTTTTGTTTCCTGAATTTTGCAGAATGAGCAAATGTGACTTTTTGTATACTATGATGCATTCCCTAAATTCATGAGTGTATGTTCCTCTATTTATAATGTTTGCTGTATAGTGACTGTCTTTACTAGGACATAGTATGAGATGCTGAACCTTAAAAAAAATCAGCATAAACCTTACACATCAACTCAATGAATCATTTGCTTTTATTTCTGATTCACATGTCTTTGTTATTTGGCTTTCAGTCATAGATCTGTGGTATCATGATGAAATTCCAGTATTTCTACCTTTTCTGTAACTCTGTTGCCAACACATTAAATGTAGGCCTGTTCCCCTACCCCTTGGAGCGGTAGAGGAGCAAAGTTACTTTCCTTCCAGAAGAAGCTGTTTTTCAGTAAGGAGCTGTCCATGGTGGCAGGCTGAGCAAGCCATCCAGAATACATAAAGAGTTCCCTTTTGGCCAAGAATGAAACTTTAGTTAGGATATAAATGATATACATTTATATATTTGAAATTGCATAATGTTATCCTCCATTCCTGTTTTAAAACATCTTCCTCTTTATGCACATTTAAAAAGGAACACTTTTATTGGCACATTCTTTTCCTTGTCAAATTAACAGGGTGAAACAGTGGTTTTTAAGCTCTAAAGCTGGTTTCTCCTAAACTAGTTTCACTGTGGTATTAGAGGTATGTGGTATCAGATTAGAAAGGTGTTTTTGTGTGTGGGGGGGGGGGGGGAGGAGGAAGGGGAGAAGCAGTCAGTATTAAATAAAACTTAACCTATCACTGGCCTAAAGTATGAATCTTCTTGTGTGGCTGACAAAGCATGCACATTTTAGCCATTCACTTTGGTTTTACGTTAAATTATGCAAACTTATTTCAGTCCCAATGTCTATTGGACAGAAGCAAACTCTGTCACAGCTTAAAGGCATATCCCAAAGCTGGAAGCTTTCTGAGTCTCACATCAAACTCATCATTGATATATACAGAATCCCTCCAACTTGGTCGTTTTGTTTCTTTGCTTTATTTTCTCTAAAACCTTCATCACTGAATTTCTTGGGGGCAACAGTGTGTTCCATTTATGATATATACTTTCTAATGAGAAAAATACCACAGATCTCAGTGATAAATGTATGCAAATATGGATGGTTTTCCCATTTGGAAGGTGACATATGATATTCATAACTATACGTTATATTAACATTTATGTGTGTACAATGTAATTTTATCTATTATTTGTAAAAAATTTAACCTGTACCCCACAAAGGTAGTGAAAGCCTAGTATCAGCCAACTAAGTGACTTGGTCCTTCTCCTTGGGATTAAATCTATATTTTTAGATTATTAAAAATTAAGTCAAAGGCATCAGGGGAATGGGCACTACAATCAGTACCTGGTTTCTGCTGAGACTTATATAATACTGTCTCCTCTTTGATCTGAGTTCAGTCAGGTTATTGCTGTGTTTCTCCTCATTACTTAAAGCCTTTACATCTCTTGTCTTCCCCTTCTTTCTCTATCCCCAACCCTGATTTTCTCTCTTTCTTTTTCTCCCTCTCCTTTTACATGCCATATACCAGTTTAAGCTCAAAGCAATAAAAGTGATTGAAGCAAGAAAACAACAGTAACAACTTGAATATACTTTAAAGACATACTATTGAAAAGAAAAGCCAGGCACAAGAGACTGTACTGTGTGATTCCTTTTATACAGTTCTCAAAAATAGGCAAAAGTCATATGGTGTCAACAGGCAAAGCAACAGTTAAGTTGAGGAGAAAGTATTAATAGAAGAGAAAATGAAGGAAGCTTCTGAAATAATGATCTCTACTAGACTCGGATTCTGGTCACCTCAGCTTGTTTACTTTTGGAAATTCACTTAAATGTCTAGATGTGTATTTAAAATCCATCCATCTATACCTACATGCGCGCTCACACACAGACACACATCCACACACTGCATCAAAATTATTTGTCTTTTGTAACTAGCAGTTGTCAATCTAATTAGAGAGCCAAGTCCATAACATTTTCTACAAAGTGCTTAAATCAATAGCCAGGGAAGTGGTGAGGGGGTTGGACTGAGTCCTACCGTATATTCCGCTCAGAAATCTAGGGCTTCTTCCCAAAGAAGTAATTCACTCTCGTAATGTTTCAGTAAGTTTGCTAATGCATGAAACTGTATTTGATGCTCTCACAGTCGCTAATCTTCATGTCTAATATCTTCTTGTTAGTTTCCCCATACGTACTGTTGCTTAACACTAGACGCGTGAAATGAAAATAATTTCATCGCCCAGTTCGCTGAATCAGCTTTGTACATTCTCTATTCCATATCTTTTTTTTCCCTTCTGCTTTAGTGTTCCCAGTAACATTATAAAGTCATAATAGAGATTCTTAAAATATTCCACATTTCAAAATATATAGTAACATTAGTATTCCTAATCTGGCATGCATTATTTTTTCTGAGATACCTAAGAAATCTTAGTTTGTTGGGTTTTGGTGGCATTGATGGAAGGAAGGTTGTCAGTTACAAACCAAATAGAAATATGATAATTAATTCTCAATTTCATTCATGGGAAATCAGGGTTAAGTTTGGGCTTCATTTGCTGGTGAAATTGAAGAAAACAGTTTAAAAGACACTGTGAATATGGCCACCTGATTCTGAACTCCTTAGCAATCAGAATGTTCTTTTCATATCAGCTTCCTCATAAAAGGAGTTGAAAGAATTCCTTTTAATTATCAGAGCAATTAATATATGGCAACCTTTTTGTTTCCTCCTTAAATTTTGGAAGAATTAATCAGTGAGACAACTGAAGCTCGGGTTTTCTTTGATGAAATTTTTAATAATGGATTCAATTTCTTCAGGAGATATTAGACACGGCAGATTTTCTATCCCTTCTTCTGGTAAGCTCTAATAAGGTATATTTGTTATCCGAAAGTTCAAATTTATAAGCAAATTTTTTCTGGCATTTTCTGATGTCTCATGCCAATGGGCTGGTTTACCGTTTTGACTAATCACCTCATCTCCACACTACTCTGCTGTATTTCACCCCGAGCCATCTCTGCCCTGAGATTAGCTGCTTTGGGCAATTTATATACCATTTTAAAAACTCTGTTAATTTTCTTTTCTCTTAGATTAACTGAAAATGGACTTTGCCACATATTGGTCATTTTACTTTTTCACAGCACGCTAGACAGGAAGGATACTCTGTCTCCTACCATTTTGTTCATATTAGAAGACTTCCCTGTCTGTTTTAAGGATAAAATTAAGGGAAAAGAAGTTTCCTTCCCTAATTCTCTTCCATGTGTTCCTCTATAATAGCACCCATAATTAACACAAATTCAGGTTAGTTTTGAATATACACGTTCTCTGATTCAGTAATTGGCCAATACAAAGAAATAAATATGTGCAAGAGGTAGTAGTAAATTTGGGAGGAGCAAGGATGAGAGTGGGGAATAGCATTAATAAAACAATAAACTTGAGAGCATGGGGTGCATGAGTTGGAGTGTATTTTGCAAGGGAAGGATGAAACACAAATGTTACATGGAAGGTTTTGCTCAGAATCACCGTGGCAGTGAGTTCAGTGCTTTATAAGATGGTTCTGTATTCAACCCTACACCATTTTCCCAAGATGGTAATAATGAATGAAGGAAACAAAGCTTCGTGACCTGTAAGTAAGAAGATTAAGTAGTTAATTCCTTTACGATAAACGTCTATTCCTTTAATGGACGCTATTACTCTTAATCATATCTGATTACTTGGAGCTAGAATGCCTCGCCTCCAGTCCCCACCCCCACTATTTTTTTGCCATTTTGGATGATTCTCTCTTTGCTTCCTTATCATCTGTACTTCTTCCAAATTCCCAGGCCAGAAATTTTCATTTATGCTTGAGGGTTCATGTAAAATTATGTTATATGTCACTGTACTATTTATTTTTTGCTGCATTTCTAAAAAAAAAAAAAAAAAAAACTATGAAAAGTGTGTATTCTGTGACTAACTTACAAATATCACTAACCAGCTAATAATTGATACACCTGGGCTGTGAGCCCTGTGTTGGCACTTAGTATATAATACCCAGAAGACTGTCATTTATATGAATGCTGGCCCTGCTTTTACCTACAAGGTAGAATGCTCAGCACGTAGAACAGAATCTTTCGAAACAGCAAAAGTGTGCCTCTGAAAAGATATATCAGCAAAGTACAGTTACAATGCCAGCAGTTTTTACCCTCCGTGCTAAGTACTGAAATTGCTCTTTTATGGTTTATTTCCCTTCCAAGAGTATGGACATTGACGGCTTATTGTTTTGAAACACTACCAACATTAAAAAAAGCATAGGTAACTTTTTTTTTAATGAGATTTAACATGAATTCTAGTATACTCCTTAGCGAGATTACCATATTTACTGAGTATTGTAAGATTTACTCATTTATCATCAAAAGAGAAACAGTACGCTCCTTTCCAATAGGAGGATTTCTGTTGCAATTAATCATTTTAACTCTGATTCATTCTCTTTCTCTTTCTGTTTGGAGAAAGAAAAAGCCTAGAGCCCTAAAGGAGGAAGCTGTGCTTATAACTCCTAAAATGCAATTCCAAATACAAACTTTCAAAACGATATTCACATCACAAAGTCTGATTTCCCTGAAGTGTGCTGTCAAAATGCAAACATCAGAATCTAGGTATTTCCTATATCTGCCTTGTATATAATTTCAGAACATCCAAGAGAACTCCTTCTTGCCTTTGGAACTCAAATACTAGCTATTATTGTTTTCCTTTTCTACACAAGGAAGAGTAAGGAAAGATTGTATTTTGGGATGTGGTTTAAATAAAATATTTTTAAAAGTTAAACTAATGAAATTCAACCATTGATGCATATGCACAACTGCCATCACAATGTAAAGACTAAGTCATTTTAGGCTTTTGCTTCTGCAAACATCCCTTTGATCAATATCCTTTTTTTAAAAAAAACATACATGGGTGAGGCTCATCTTTGTCTTTTGTGATTATGTGTATCTACTGTTACATAGATTATTTAAGATACAACGTAGTTGCAAAAGAAGTTACATATAAAACTGAACTAGATTATCAGCCATCGTCTCCTCTTAGCATCTTCTGACCATGTCATCTACTCCTTAAAATATTCTAAAATATTCTAATGGCATTATAAACCAGGACTTGAAGAAAATGATATACGAGTACCAGAAGAGATTTCCTATTTCATTGCCAACAAATTGTATTATATATATGGAGGAGACTTTATTCCCCTGAACACTGAGTTTTATGCTAGGCATAAACCTTGTCTTGCTTCCCTCTACCTGATAGTGTATACTGACTGACTGCTGTTTTGTGACCCAGAGTTGCTTATCGCTCCCATTAGAAACTTTCGTCCTACGTTTCTACTTTTTAAGAATTATTTTTTTTTAGACAAGTTTTAGGCTTCCAACAAAATTGATTTAAAAAGTACAAAGATTTCCCGTATACTTTTTGCCCTCATACATGCACAGCCTCTCCATAGTCAGCATCACTCACTAGAATGGTACTTTTTTTTTTTTTTTTCCAAGGATAAACCTGCATGGACATATCATAGTAATCCAAGTTCCATAGCATACCTTTGGGCTTATTCTTGGTGTTGTACGTTTCATGGATTCGGACAAATGTCCGGACATTTTCTACCATATCTTACCATATTATACAGATTATTTTCACTGTCCTATAAATCCTCTCTGTTCTGCCTGTTCATCTCTCCCTCCCCCCTCTATAAGATAATCTTAGTGGTCTCCATAGCTTTACCTTTTGTAGAACGTCACATGTTGAAACCATGGTATGTAGCCATTTCAGAGTGCCTTCTTTCATTTGGCAATATGTATCTCAGTTTCCTCTGTGTTTTATTTATGGCTTGTTAGCTTATTTCTTTTCAGTGCTGAATACTCCACGGTCTGGCACAGTTCATTTATCCATTCGCCTGCTGAAGCACATCTTGGTTGCTTCCAAGTTTTGGCAAGTGTAAATAAAGCCACCAAAAATGCCTGTGTTCAGGTTTTCATGTAGACAGAAGCTTTCATTTCTTTTGGGTAAATGCCAAAGGCATGAGTGTTTGGATCATAGGGTAAGAGTATGCTTAGTTTTGTAAGAAACCGTTACTGTCTTCCCACGTGCCCTGAGCTTGTGCATTGCCACCACCGATCTATTAGAGTTGCTATTGTTCCACATCCTTGCCAGCATGGATATTGTGCGTGTTTTGGATTTGGGCTGTCCTAATAGGTGTGGAGTGGGATCCTATTGTCATTGTTTCTTCAAAGATTAAAACTTTTCAAAAATAACAGGGTAGAAGTTTAGGTATTTAGGCTGGTAGGGGCCTATTTTTGAATCTTGAAGAATGAAATGCTCTGAGCATTACCAGACCTAGTGAAAATTTGGAGACACCTGAGAACATTCTGGGAACACTGAATATACCTAGTGCACTGCAAAAGCAAAGCATAATATTTAAAAACGTTCTAGGTAGGAATCAAAAAGAAATCCAGAATATCTGGATTTTACTCTTTTTTTTTCTTTTGACATATATTCATTTTTGAGAGAGACAGAGTGCGAGCAGGGGGTGGGTGCAGGCAGAGAGAGAGGGAGATACAGAATCAGAAGCAGGCTCCAGGCTCTGAATTGTCAGCACAGAGCCCAACACAAGGCTCGAGCTTATGAACCCTGAGATCATGACCTGAGCTGAAGTCGGACGCTGAACCAACTGAGCCACCCAGGCACCCCTAATCTTTGATTTTTAAAATGCTGGGTACTTGGTCAAGTTTCTTAATGTTTTTATTTATTTATTTTGAAAGAGAGCAGGGGAAGATCAGAGAGAAAGAGAGAGAGAGAGAGAGAATGAATGAATGAATGAATCCTAAGCAGGCTCCAGTCAGCACAGAGCCAGATGTAGGGCTAGAATTCACAAACCATGAGATCATGACCTGAGCTGAAACCAAGAAGAGTCAGACACTTAACCAACGGAGCCACTCAGGCAACCCAGGAAGATACTGGAGGTCTTGCTATTGTGAGCTAAAGTTATTTTCCCCTCTAGTAAGGCAGTAACATTAAGACAGTAGGGAATTCCTGGAGGAATGTTATAACTCTGTATTTCCCTCAAGCATTTGTCAATAGACTGCAGGTTATAAGGAAATTTAATTTTATCTACCATTTCCTTCTGCCTTTATCCCCACATCACTATGGAGGGGAGGGTGATGTTAGGACTCCAGGAAACTGAGTGTATGGGTTTCTAGATGTTAGGCTATTAATAAGATTGCCTTTTTCTTGTAATTTACTAAGACCTTTGCAAACAGATGGAGATTCATATTCTACATGACTGTGATCTCTATCAGTTAACCATTTATTTTTCCATTCCCTTTGTTCTTGGGCAGCCAAGAGTGCCTGAGGAATGTCGCACATACCCCCCGGGGGGGGGGGGTGGTGAGGTGGGTGAGGTGGTGTTACCTTGTGCTTCTCTCTTAGCTTGTCTTTGGCTTCCTCATCAGACAGAAAAATAACAAATGGAGAAATAGAGGGGTCCAGCTTTTGTTGGAATCCAAGGTGGGACCTGTGGTTTTGTGTGCTCACTTTTTGTTGAATTTAAACATAAGAGCAGGACTTTAAAGTGTAGGAAGAACAAAAACAATTGACCCAAGTGGTGAATTATGGAAACCAACCAAGATCGCTAAAATAGAGTAGCCTGGGGGTGGGAACAAGTTGAGAGGGGGAGCTGAGTTTTGCCTGACTCTTTATCTAATAGCATAGCTGGCAATGTGTTTACTCTAGATAGCCATCTTTGAAGTGAATGACTCTTTGAAGCAATGCCTCATCAATCAAAGTTTAAGTCCAGCGCTTACATTATTAAAAAAAGAAAACCCACTGTCAGGACTTAT
The DNA here is from genome assembly GCF_024362965.1 of Panthera pardus. Classification (NCBI taxonomy): domain Eukaryota; kingdom Metazoa; phylum Chordata; class Mammalia; order Carnivora; family Felidae; genus Panthera; species Panthera pardus. The sequence goes on from NW_026527013.1 coordinate 89,745,206, forward strand.
CCTACAGAGGCTATCAAAAATACCTAAATTATCCACAGTAGGAATTCATAGTAGTAGGGTGTAAAAAGTAGAAAGTAGAAAGCTCAAGATAACTTCAAAATTCTTGGTCTGAGCCATTAAAATTCTGAAATAAAGAAGCTTATTAAGGAATATTAAGATGGAGCAGGTTGTAGGGGAGATTGAGTTGAGTTTGAGAAATCGTAATATGCATCAAAGTGGAGAGGTGGCTAGATATGGGAATCTGGAGCACAAATCTACATATAGGACTCACAAAGGTGTGGGTTGGTGATATAAATATGAGAGGTATATAGAGTGACAGTATTCAATGCTATGAGAGTGGTTGTCAAAGGAGTGAATGTAGACACAGCCCGGAGGAAGACCACTATGCCCTGGAGTTGTCCAACATTAATTCCTGTCAACCTTCTGTATAAATCTGTGACTATCAGATATAACATAAAAATCATTGATTTTTTTTAGATCTTCATCTTACCTAAGAACAAACTGAAAGAGAAGTAAGATTACAGTGTTTTATCCAATGTCAAAAAAGAATGATGATGGAACTAAGACTAAATAAATGCCCCAGCTAACTGACTAATAATTAAAAGCCTGCTTGTAAAATAAGAGGGAAGAAAGGATGAAGTATTTCACATGAAAGACTCAAAGAGTAGATGTTTATGTTTATGAAATAATTAATTAGAGTCTTTGCTATGCTTGTTGATTAAGCACAGATTTTGAAAGCCTTTGATCAAAGATGTTGACGTAGAACTAATATTACTTTTCAAAAAATTCAAAACAATCAAATTGAGGGAGTGTGAAGTGTCATGTATGAATTCAACATCTTTCATCACACTTCTTTTACCAGTTTTTTTTTTTTTTTTTTCTTTTTTGGTCAGGGATAGAATAAAGGAGAAAAGGAACCTATCCTGTAATTTCAGAGGAAATAATATACCCAAAGTCAGTGATGGTCTATTTGCATTTTATAGAAACATTTGCTAAACTTCTGGTAGACTCATGCTTGACCTCTTAAATTTCTTCTTTTATATATTAGATTTAAAAATTCTATAAAATATTTTGCCATTGAATACAAAGATAAAACTCTCCATATAAAATGAGATTTTATATTTATATGAAAGCTTTCATATTGAAGAATTCCAAGAACATTTTCCCAACTTTATAAATAACATAATTTCACGCACTGTTGGATTTCAGCTGCTATTAAGGCAGTAGACATCACCACCGGGTAGTAATTCTCAGCCTATAAAAAAAAAAAAAAGTAATACCATATCCTATTTAGTGAATTGGAATGCTAAATACATACAGCATGTTTACTGTTGTGCCTCGAGCAATACATACCCAACAAATTGTAAGCAATATTCTTATTTTCAGGATTAGATACTTGTCTCTAGAAGAATGCATTCAAAGGGAAAGTAGGTAATATTTTTCATTCTCTATTGGATAATTGTGCCATGCTCCCTAACTGCAACACATGTTTTCTATCCTTTCCATACTCATCAACATGATTCTATTTACGAAGTTTCAAAATCAATATTAAGCTACTAAGGAAACCATGTGGCAGTTGATGATGAAATAGCCATGGTGAATGGTTGTGTCGAACTGCCCACCGCTTCACCAGGATTCTACTGGGAAGTGATTTCCCTAGTAATACGACATCTCTGATGTGCACTATTTTCCATAATTTCAGAAATGAGCTCTTCACTGTTGATTGATTTTATTACAGTCCTCCTCCATTAGATATGTCAATTTATGGGAACAAAGACAAGTTTAAATAAACTATCCCCAAGGTAGAAAATGAGAAATGTTACTTATTGTTTTGGTTTGCCATCTAGAGCCTCTTTCCTCTAACCAAAGCCTGTACCTGTGACTGGGAAGGCGATGCCACTACTCTTCATCTGTCTTCCACTAATTAACCCAAATACTAAAAATTTTTGTACCTTTACTTAACTTTGCCCTATTGTTACAGCAGATACTCAGTGACTAGGAAGAAACCAGGGACACACACTCGGGGAATCAGAAAAGACTGCTTATTTTGCATTGGTGCTGGACCAGCACAGTCACCTCCAAAGGCTGAGCCCTGAGCCCTGGAGCTGGCCTTCTTTTATACCTACCTAGTTTCTGGGTACTTGGAAACTTTCTATCAGCTACAAAGGTTGGGGGGAGTTCAGGGGCTCAAGGAAAAAAGGGAGGGGGTACTATCAGTTGTGCTATGTGGTCAATTGACTGATGCAAGAAGCAAGCAAGATTATAGAAGCCAAAAGCATGCAAGGGGGGTATCCAGCCTTGGACATCTGGCTGGACTTTTTTTTTTTTTTTTAAATCTGCTCTTGCCAGCTTCTCATTCCCCCTTCTTGATTCTCAAGTTGCTGTAGCAGCCTTAGAGAAAATCAGTTTGGGGGGGGGGGGGGGGCTGGGAATCCCTTGCTGCCATGGGAGGAGAGGCAAAGACCATCCTGGTTTCTTCCTGCTCACAGGGATGTTGAAGGGAGGAATGTGACAGCTTAGGTTCTTTGCTACTCAAAGGAGAGTAGCAAAAGTTAGAATGGTCCAACTGGAGCATCATCTGGACTTCTATAGTTTCTAGGCGAGAGGAAACAAACCTGGTTAGCATATTAAGAATACAAGGACCAAACAGGAAGGCTATGAAAAGCATTAGGAGAGGACCAGCTAAAGGGAGGAGCCAGGATGCCCAATTCCATTTGGTGCTCCAGGAGTTCCATGAATCTGCTAATTCTCGCCTCCGTTTGATGATCTGCTCCCTTAGTTGTTGGGTCATATCTCTAACTATCCCTGATATGTTAACATAGAAGAAGCATTCCTCATTTAGGAAGAGTCACGGTCATCCATTTTTGGCAGTTAGCAAGTCTAGCCCTCTCCTGTTTTGCAAGACTAACACTGCTAAGAAGTCTACCTGATCTGTAAAACCACCAGAGATTTGGCAACTCGTTCTATGTCATCCATTAGGACCTGCGATAATTTATAGTAAGTGGTTGAAGAGACTATTCTATTCCAGTGCCCACCCTGCTGCTATCCCTAAAGCAATCATCAGACTTGAATGGCTTTTTTGGTCATGTATATGCTGCCAAGGGTGCTGTAGGAAACTGATTGTCGGGAATAATGTTTATCTGAGGAGTGAGGAAGGCCAGTGTACAGATGGCCATCCATTCAGCCAGTAGACACAGGTAGGCATCCGTCCCACATACAAAGAAAATCCCTGGGAAGGGATGACACCAGAATTGGGTTATTGGAAGATGACTGAGTTCCTGACTGTCAAGAGTTGGGTTGCATTGGCTGATGGTCAGATTGGTGACTGGCTCCATTCCCATTTTATTTGTCAGGCACCTGGGAGCTATTTGGGACAGTTAGGCTCCAGTTAGTACAGGTATTACCATGTGGGGGTCTGGGTCTTTAGTTAACAGGGTAACATTTACAGTTGCCTGAGTTATCAGAGTAGCTGCATAAAGTGGGAGGGGAGAGCCCTGCGGACAAGCAGAGACAGTAGTTTTTGGCCAGCTTGTGATTGGTATCATTGAGGAGGTGATGAGTTGTACTCAACATCTGGTCCAGATGGGGTTATAAAGCAAGTGGTCTGCCCAATTCAAGTCTAGGCAGGGGCCGAGGTGGCCCAACAGGCATGGAGAACATCAGGGCAGATTGGATCAGGCAACCACAATTGCATCTTATTTATTTATTTATTTATTTATTTATTTATTTATTTATCATTTATTTATTTATTTATTTATTTATTTATTTATTTATTTATTCATATTTATTTATTTAATCCTGTCCAGTAAGTTCTCCCATTCCTGTTACAGGCCTCGTGGCATTATAACATCTGTCCAGCATGCAGGGGTAAACGGTGGCATGGGGGCGTGGTGGTAGTATTATCTGATCCATTAAGGCCGGAGGAGCAAGGGAAGGAGAGGGAACAGGGGAATGAGTAGGAGCAGGGGGAGGAATAAGAACAAGGGAGGGAATACAAGCAGAGGGAGGGATAGCAGGGTAACAGGGTAACATGGGTCTGTAACAGGGCTGTCCCTCATGGAGGCAAAAGACAGCAGAAGATCCTTTGACACAACCCTCCAGTCAGGAAGGAAGGTTCCAAGAGGGGCAGTGGCAAGTGGAAAAACTACATGGCTGGTAAGAGGAGAGGATCCTTTTTGAGCATGTTAGGAACAGGAATATGCACAACAGGGGTAGGAGACAAGGCTGATTCAGCGTCAGAGGGAATGATTCCATCCTGGGGTAGGAGACAGTTCAAAAGGCAGAGAACAACATGCAGGGAATGACATCAATCACAACTCAGATCATATACATCTAAGGAGAATAAGGCATCCTGACACTAGCAAGTAGAGGGAGGCTACCAAGAGTTCGTGACTGAAGCACCGATATGTGGAAGTAACTTAGGTAAACCATACAGCAAAGAGTATAACAACAGGTACGGAAAGAGAAATATTTAGGGGATGGCAATGAAATATGAGAGAGAACAATTTGCTCTAGCTCGTTTAAGGCGCTTCATTTAAGAAGCTTCTGGTTATAGATAGTTCTCAGGTGTTAGCTGCAGGCAACTTATCATCCTCTGTCTTCTGAAGGGTGATCTGTAGAGGATTATTCTGGTTAGCAGTTACTTTCCATTCCAAGGGGCTGTCAGGTGACAGATGGGCTGGCGTTACTTGAGAACAGAGGGTCCAGGGGGCTAGTCCTGCAGCCTTTAGGGCTGTGGGCGTGGTTACCACAACTAAATAGGGTCCCTGCCAAGTTTATTTGAATGGTTCCCTTTTCCAATCTTTTATCCAAACTTGATCCCCAGGTTTGTGAGGGTATACAGTTATTTCCAGGGAAATGGGTACCCTATCCATGACATACAAACATACAAAGAAGGACACCTGTGTACCTCAAGGACAGTTTTTCCTAGTCCTTGTAATTGTTTGTGGACCTCTAACTTTCATCATTCCTTGATGCTCCCTTGGAGTTGAATCAAGAGGGGTGGTCTCCAGTACAATATTTCAAAGAGGGAGAATTCTACTTATGCCCAGGGAGTGCATCACACTTGCAGCAGGTAGTATTTCAGCCCAGGGTAGACTAGTTTCTTGACAGAGTTTTGCCATAGCTAATCTGAAGGTCCAGTTCATACGTTCCAATTTCCCTGAACTCTGGGGCTGGTAGGTTGTGTGTAAATTCCATTGGATACATGGGGTTTTGGCTCACCACCTCAGCCATGAAAGCCAGGCTACTGTCTGAGCCTATGGTTAACAGAATTTCATGTCTGGGAATGACATCCATTAGCAAGGCCTTGGTTACTTGTGTTTTCAGTGCGTGTGGGTAGGCCTCAACCCAACCTGAAAACACGCAGATGAATAATACCAAAAGATATTTGTATCCTCTACTCGGTCTTATTTCGGTAAAGTCTACCTCCAAATCTTCAAAGGGTGCCTGACCACAGCGTTGGATACCCATGGGCCCAGTAGGGCCTTATTTGGCATTATTTTGAGCTCAGAGGAGGGAGCATTAAGAGATAGAGGCACAGAGGGATGGGAGCTGAGCAATTACATAATAACAGCTTAATAAGTTTTCAAAGGTGGTTTTTCCTAGGTGGATGAGCTCATATTCTTGGAGGACCACCTGGTGGGCTAGCTGCTCCAGTATATAGATTCTTTGGTCTGGAATCTTTTGTCTGGCTTCCTTTTTCCTATTGTGCCCATTTTGTTTCTTGGATTGTGTACCTTGGGGAAGCTGGAAGCTCGGGGACCAGCATGATTTTTGTGGATGTTGTTTGTTCTTCTGCTGCTTGTTTAACTGAGGTGTCAGCCCATCAGTTACCTTCTGACACTGAGTCTTTTCCTCTCTGGTGTCCCTCGCAGTGGATGACTGCTACATTCCTCGGTTCCCAGACTGCCCTTCATAGTTTTAGGATTTCTTCCCGATTTTTTATTTCTTTTCCCCCTGCGGTCAAAAGTCCTCTCTCCTTCTATAGAACCCCAGGTATGTGTATAGTGGTGAAGGCATAGCACGAGTCAGTGTATATATGTTGGCCTGTTTGTCTTTACTGAGTTCTAGTGGCTAATTAGGGCCCATAGGTCTGCTCTCCAGGCTGACCATTCTTGTGGACTGGCCTTTGCTTCTATGACCTTACATTCAGAGACTACAGCATAACTGGCATATCTCTTGGCTTCGTTCATGAAGCTGCTGCCTTTGGTGTAAAGGATGAGGTCAGGATTTTGTAAGGGCCTGTCTGATAGGTCGGGTCAGCTAGAATGGACTTCGTCAAGTACCTCTAGACACTTATGCCCTGGGAGCCTTGCTGCTGCAGTCAAGAAAGTGGCAGGGTTTAGTGTTCTTATGGCTTCCAATCTTATTCATGGGTTCTCACATAGCAGTCCCTGATACTGTATCATTCAAGCATGCGTTAGCCAATATTGCCCTTTGGCATCCATCGAAGTAATAACAATATGGGGAACCTTAACATTTAGACAAACGTGAGTTTTTCTCCTTCCTTGATTAAAAGTGTGGTGGTTTCAAGGGCCCTCGGACAGGGTGGCCATCCTGCTGCAACTGAGTCAGTCTGCTTTGCAACACTGGTCTCTGCCAAGGTGCAAATTACTGTGTGAGAACCCCCAGGGCCACCCCATTGTTTTCATGTATGAACAGGTTGAAATCTCCTGATATATCTGGGAGTCCCAAGGCCGGTGCCTCTGTGAGTTTTGTTTTTATGGTTTTGAACGCCTTTTCTTGATTAGGGCCCCAGAAAAGGGGTGTCTTTTCTTTCCCCCTTCAGTGCTTCATATAGTGGTCTGGCAAACTCCAGGAACCCTGGGATCCATATTTGACAGAATCCTGATAGTCCCAGAAACTCTCAGATCTGCCGGTGGATAGTGGGAACCAGAATGGCACAGGCTGCCTGTTTCCTTTCAGCTCCCAGCATCTGTTTGCCTTGGGTAATTTTGAAGACCAAATACTTAACTTCCTTTTGGCAAATTCTGTGCCTTTTTCCCACCTCTACTAGTAGCCTGAGTAGGGCCCTGGTTCCTTCCCAGCATTGGGTCCACGTGGGACTGGCTAGCAGGAGATCATCCACATATTGGAGGAGGACATATCCTAGGTCCCATCCAGGAAACCTGGCTAAATCAGATCCCAGTGCCCCACTGAACAAGGCTGGTGAATTTTTGAATCCTTGTGGCTGTCTAGTCCAAGTGAATTGTTCCTTTGTCCCTGTGGTAGGGTTTTCCCATTCAAAGGCACTAGCTGGAGTTAGTCAAATAGGTGTTGACTATTAGGCACTAGCTGGAGACAGAAGTTGTCCTTTAAATCTAGACATGTGAACCATCCTGCCTCAGAGGATATGAGTCTTAGTAGAGTGTATGGGTTAGGCAACACTGAATACAGCATGATGATGGCTTCATTCATGGCTCTTAGGTCCTGTCCAGGGAGGTAACCATTGTCCCAGGATTTTTCATGGGAAGCAGGGGAATCTTCCATGGGGACTGGCGTTGTTTTAGAAGTCCCCATTTGAGTAGCCTATTCAAGTGTGTCTGGATCCCTAGGCGTGCTTCCCATGGAACTATATGTTGGTGTATTTTGACAGGTCGGGCCCCAGGCTTTGGTCAATGAATACTGAGCAGTGTTTTTTTGCCAGACCATGGGGGTTCTCTTCTGCCCAAACTGAAGGGAATTCAGCTTCTAGCTCGGGGGCCACAGTTGGCTCATCAGGAGGGGAAGGATATAACCTCCGTTCTTTTCATGGTATCATCAGGGACAAAATCATGGGTTGGGCTTTTTTGTTTAGGCACAATTGCATCTGTCCATTCAAAGTGAAGGCTATTTCTGTGCCCATCTTGGCTAGGAGGTCTCCACCTAACAGTAAGACCAGGGAGTCAGGTAGATGTAGGAATTCATGAACGATTTGCTGACGCCCACCCCTAGCCGGCATTGTTGGGGACCGCAAAATGGCCTTCAGTTTTTGCCTCCCAGTGGCTCCTATGATGGTAACTTATTGACCCAACAGAGGTGACACCTTGTGTGCCACCACTGAGTGTTCTGCCTCGGTGTCAACCATGAAGTCTATGGTCTGGCCTCATACCTTCATTTTGCCCATGGGCTCATGGGGGACCAGTTGGATAGAGTCCGTTCTTTCCTAATCAGAATCCACTACTGCCAGTCCAATTAAGTCAGCCTCAGGTGGCTCTGGTTGGCAGTGGGTAGGTGGAATGGAAATTTTGGTTTTCCCTTTTGGCAGTTGGGGCATTCATTTTCCCAGTGTCTAAATTCTTTTCAGAATTTAGCACATTGCTCCTGTTGCAGTGGTACCCTTCATTTTTGTTTTTGAATCCTTCATGGTTTCCATGGGGGTCCTTCCAGAAAGGGTGGTAGCCCCAAGGCTATGGTCAAGAGAGCTGCCTTTTGTTTCATTCTTCGGTCTGCCTCCTTTCTGGCAACTCGATCTCGATTTAGAAAAAAACTTATTGGCGACTGCCAGTAGTTTGGTGGCGTTCTTTCTAGGGAATCCTTCTAATTTTTGGAGCTTCTGTCTAATGTCACTTTGGGCCTGTCCCACCAAGGCAGCATTGACCATGCACTGGTTCTGGGGGTCTTCTGCATTGAATAGAGTGTAAACTCTGAAGACTTCACATAATCTTTCATAGAAATCAGCAGGACTCTCTCCTGGCTTTTGTAGGCCCTCAGATACCTGGTGGGCTTGGTGGGCTTTTTGGTCCCTGCATTTACCCCTTGAAGGAAGGCGAGTCAGTACCTTTCTAATCTATCCCTTCCCACATCTGTGTTGTGGTCCCAACAGGGCTCCTCTTTGGGCATGGCCTCCCATGCCCAAGCTTCAATGTCTAGGTGTCCATCTGGTGTCTGAGTCTGGAGCCATTTTCTGGCTTCAATATTGATTCACTGGCACTCTTCTATGTTAAAAACGGTGAGCAGAATCTTCTTACAGTCGACCCAGGCAGGGTGGTGAGTTTGGAATATGGATTCGAGATCTATCATCACCTGGGGCTTCTCAAAGTAGGGCAGCATGTTGTGTTTCCAGTTGAGAAGGTCAGTAGTGGAAAATGGTTGGTAGTAGAAAACCGATCCCCTCCTCTTGTAGGGTCCCGTTGGGGCCTATTCTCTGGGGATCCCTAGTCTCCTGCAGTGACATCTGCATTGCTCTTGGCGGCCTTGGACTTTGAGCCATGGACCTAAGGCATCTTCCTCCCAGTTCAGGTGTCCCTTGTTGGGGTGGACTGGCTGCTGGCAGAGGCGAGACTGATGGGGGTGGACTGTCAGGCAGGTAAGGTCCCCCCTCTTGATTGATGGAGTGCCGGGGGCATGTGGTGGCAGAAATGGAAGGACTACTTCTGAATTTTCTTGGAGAATAGGGGACATTTTTTTCTGCTATGAGGTCTTCCTCTCGACCTGCACCACTAAGATCCTACATTGTCCCTTACTATTAATGCAGAACTGGACCCAAGGGGTCTTGACTTGGGCTATTTCCAGCCATTGGTCAACACACGGGGATTAATCTGGGTGGCCAGGGCCCCCCAGTAATTACTTTCTAAACAACTTGGACTGTGGGGACATCTAGGGTGCCCTCAGGGGACCAGCCTACACCAAATATAGACCATTCTATTTCACAGAGAGTGCATAATTTCCCGGGGGGTGAATTTGACCCCATAGTCACCTGAAAATCCCTTTTTAAAATTCTTAATCATACATTCCAAAACAGTTGGTTTTGAGAAATTTCCTCCCATCCTGGTATCCTAGATAGGTCCCTCCCAATGTACGGTGTCACAGGACAAATACAAGGGAAGACATAGTTTCATCTGCCTGGCTGCTCCCCTCCCAGGCATTAGATGCTTCTTAGCATTGGCAGGTCAGTATAAACCCCTGACTCGGTTCAGGCCTCTGAGGTCATCACAGAATCACAGGGTAGGACCCACCCAGGCTCTGTACCAGAAACCATGGAGCATGGGCCCTCACACACACACAGACAGATTGCAGATTCCACTTCCACCCAGGGCTTCCCTGTTTTATGCAGCGACTGTGTCGCCTGGGAGTTGATAAAACTCCTGCCTCTATGGCAGGCCTGAATGATGTCCTGGGTTCCCAGGGACACTTACCCCATACGATGTCCATCCGGGCAGAATTTTCTGATTCCCTCTCAAGTCCATTGGAACAAGGTGTGGCCGACTATTGTCGGGCTGGCAAGGGTCAGGGTCCAGTGAAATCACCAGCAGTGTGCCTTCGTTTCCATCACAGGGGACCACAGTGAGTGGTCTCTCGGCTGCCCTCCAACAATGATGGTTCAAGGGGCTAGTGCTGCTGTTGGCTTCCCGGCAGTGCACCACAATATTACAGCAAATACTTGGCACCTAGGAAGAGACAAGTGACACGCACTGGTGGAATCAGAAAAGACTGTTTATTTCACACTGGTGCAGGCCCAGCAGAGTCACCACCAAAGGCTGAGCCCTGAGCCCTGGCACTGGCCTTCTTTTATGCCTGGCTAGCTTCTGAGTTGCACAGGTGGGAGAGATTGCAGGAGCTCAAGGCAAAAAAAAGGGGGAGAGCACTATCGGTTGTGCTACATGGGCAGGTGGCTGTTGTGATAGGGAAAAATCTGTTTTAAGATGGCCTACAGGACTGATAAGGGAATTCCGTTGCCTGCCAGAAGACTCCCTTTCTGGGATTTGCTTCCTACCTGCTTGCTGCTGTCACTGAATTACTACAATGAGGAATGTGGAAGTAACAGACTATAAACTGTCCCCTCTGTTGATGCTCTGGGCTCAGACTTCTGGAGAATGATCTCCTCTGAGCCCACCAATGAAAAATAGACCTCCTGCCTTCCAAGATCTCCAAGTGCGGCTTGGTTCTTCTGCCGGGTGATCCAGTTGCAAGAGGCATACAAGGTTACAGAAGCTAAAAGCATGCAAAGGGGTGTAACTGACCTCAGACATCTGGCTGGCCTTTTTTTATCTGCTCTTGCCAGCTTGCCTTCTCACTATGAGACATATTCTTCCTCCATACTCCTTATTATAGCATGTTCTGATTGTTTCACTTCACCATTCATAATGCATAATTTCTACTCTGATTCTTTTATATGGTTTATTACTTATGTTGTTATGCCCAGAATTCGTGATCCCCAAAGACCACCAGGGAGCCGAGTCTGATGCAAAAACAAAGAGCCTTTATTCGAGCTAGCTTGAGCTCAGTCCCCTACCTGCACCGACACAGCGGTGAGATGCTGGGGAGAGAGAGCGAGTTTCAAAAGCACAAAGGTTTTATCGGGGTCTAGGGGCAGTTGGTGAGGTAATGGCTGTGGGCTCAGCCAACTAGCTGGGGAAGGGTTGTGGCCTTGGCCAATTGGCTGGGGAAGGGTCGGAGTCCTGTTATGCAGGTTGCGGGGTGTGTTTTGATTAGGAAGTTTGAATGGGTGAGCGGGAGGTTACTCAAGGGGAAGAGGCGTGGTCTGAGGTTTCTGCGATTTTCCCGGAAAGGGGGCATGTCGGGGACATAGTCACTCAAGGTGGAGGACACAGAACAAGATGGAGTCGGCCGGAGTAGGTCTGCCCTTTCAATGTACCCATGGTTTTATACAACTGATCTCTCTTTGCTTATCAAGTTTCATACTGAATTCCAAACAAAGGAGATAGAAGAAAACAGGGATTATTTTTTAATACCATGTTTTGGGGTGTTTCGATAAAGCATTAGGCAATTTCAACCACTGAATTGTTTTCATTTCACATAGCACTTGCTCAGTGCCCAATAAAAAAATTAAAAAATAAAAAATAACGTTTTTCTTTTACACATCCAAAAAACATCCTTTTTTTTTTTTTTTTTTTTTTTTCCACACATCTTTTACACATCCCTCCCTAGGGAACAGTGTTGTCTACCAGGGTGGAGGTAAAGCCCATGACAATAGCCAACATTCTTACCTGAGTGTTTCTCACAATAGGGCTTTCTAGGATGGTAATATTATTTTCCTTTATTTACAGATAAAGTAAGGGAGGTTGATAGAATGTAAGTAATTTACTTAATTTATAAAAATTTCATAATATGGGTGATGACGGAGTGTGGGGCAAACTGAGGGAAAAGTGCAGGCTAACAGCCCCCAACCCCACCAAGGTGGAACATGTATGATATTCCTTGGACATTCCTGGCTACCCCAAAACAGGAAAGGACAAAAAAACAAAACAAAATTAAAAAACAAACAAACAAACAAAAAAACAAAACCAAATTTGTAAGACAAAAAAACTACAGGAAAAAGGCAATCCCATCAATGGCCTAAAGTCCAGGAACTCCTTACTGTGTTGATGTTAATGCTTTGCTGGAGGGAAAAACAACCTTAGTGACACTAGATAGGCCTCCCATAAGTCTTTAGTAAAACCCCCTCTTGACTTTATGTCCCCTGACTCCATAAAAGCGTCACCCCCACAACCTCAGTGCACCTCTTCCTGTCCTCGAGTCCTGCCCCTGTGCTTTAAAAAAATCACCTTTTTGCACCAAAGGCGTCTCTAAGAATTATTTCTTGATGGTCTTTTCCAGACCACATGAACCCCCATCACTCCAAAACTTCAGTCTGGAACTTTAATTCATATTTTACCCTCTGCTCGTAGCCCTTTTTGTTTTGTTTTGTTTTGTTTTTAATGATGCGGTCACTTGCTATTTTTGCCACATATTATTTATTATTCTGAATAATCATATTTACATTTATTTTTATATTGTGAGCATATTTTTGAAAGTTAGCAAAATATGTTTGTGTGTTTGGGTGATAAAATAGATTAATGTAAAAGTACTTTAATTTTTTGTAAATTACTTTAATATAAATAAAAACTTAGATGCCTCTTAGAGCTCAAAATCCCCAGAATGGGTTTAGTGAGGTGAAGTTATTTGTCCAAGGCCACTAAGACAGTTACCGGCATGTGTAATAAGCTATACCTCAGTGTTCTTGTTCCTAGTTAATATTTCTTTATCTTTCCCTCCAATGAACCCATTTTTGACAATTAGAATTATACACTTGTATTTCTCTGTGTTTGAAATGTGAAAAAAAAGAATGTGGGTAAAAACTAGTTTTTTTTTTCTTTTCATAAAAACTAGAGAAAATTTAAAATCAGAAAACAACAGGCAGAAGAGACCTAAAATACAAGAAAAAACAACAGGTCACAGTCACCTGAACGACAAAAAATATGTTAAAAAATAGAAAGTTAATGGTGCTTTTACATTTACTTTTAGAAAAACTTTATGCTTTCTAACTTCTGAATTTCTCTGACATTTTATCTTACCGTTTTCATAACATTTATATATTTCAATGTAGAATTACATATATTTATTGAACTCCTTCCGCTGACAAAATTGTCCTTAAGTCAGCTTATTTGCCAAATGGCCCACCACATTACACAGTTCTTTCTTCTTAGAAAGCCAGAATTCAATATTGCCTGGCATTGTTGCTTTTCATAAATATTTTGGAAAATGAATGAGTCAGAAGGGAATGGATTTATCAGCGAGCTAATAGTTCCTGCCAAGTGTTGTTAGAGATAAGTGGTTGACATTGCTGATGGGAACCATTACTGATTTATGATTGCCAACCTCAGCTGGGGCCTCAGAGAAGCTTGGTAATTATGTTTAAATTTTTACCACTCCCTTCAAATTCACTGTCCATTTTCCTTCTCTATCTTTTCAGAATGTAAGTAAGCCTCTATGATACAGTAAATATTAAAGTCAGTAAGCAGAAACTTCTGTACCTTTCTCACATTTCCTCTGTAATCTATGTCTATAGTACTGTATTTCACTGTATGAGTATACTTCAATCTAGTTTTTGTTTATGTTGTTAATGGACATTTGTGATTGATACAGATATATTATCACAGGTAGATAAGACAGTTGTAATATGGACATTCTTCTATATTCTCCGGTGACCATGGGCGAGAGTTTAAGTAGGTCATATACCTAGCAATTGGATTTCTGGATCATAGGACATGCTCAGGTTCAGCGTTTCAAAATAATGCCAAATTGTTTTCCAAGATAGTTGAACTGATTTGCATTCCCACAAATGGAATGTAACTGACCACCTTGCTCTTTATCTTTGCCAATACTTGATGTTGTTTCTAGTAATTCGTAAACTACCACCTTGCTGAGTGTGGAAATTCTCTCATCTGCTTTAACTCTGCAATCCCTGATTGCTCGGTACCACAGTTTAAAAATTCTGATTTCATTCTCTGTGAAGAGCCTGTCCATGGTTTTCTTTATTTTTTTAAATTTTTAATAAAAAAAATTAAATGTTTATTTGCTTATTTTGAGAGAGAGAGAGAGAGAGAGAGAGAGAGAGAGACATAGCAAACAGAGGAGGGTCAGAGAGAGAAAGAATCCCAAGCAGGTGCTGCACTGTCAATTTGCAGGGCTCGAACTCATGAAAGTTGAGATCCTGACCTGAGCCGAAATCAAGACACTTAACTGACTGAGCCACCCAGGCACCCCATCTTTTTTTTTATGATGCCAATCATTTAAAATATTATCTGGGTATTTAGCCTTTGTCAATTTTGCATTTTTCCATTCTCTTTATGGTACTTTTGATATATGACATTATTTACTTTAAGGCGTTTTAGTGCTTAGTAATTGTTTTCCGTTATCGAATTGCCTATTCCCTGTCAAAGGACACTGTATTAATTTCGGCAGCTATATAATGACTCAGAATTTGATAAAGCAAACCCCACTTTTTCCAATTCATGAATGTCTTGACTAAAGTTATAGATAATAAACTGTCTTGTTTATATTAAAAGAGACACCCATATTAACTTAAGATTAAAAATGTAGGATACAAACATCCATGCACATACAAATGTGTTGAGATTTTAAGATTGTTTGAAATTGCATTGCACTAATAGATCATTAAGGGGAGAACTGAAGTCTTTACAAAATTATATATTCGCCTTCATGGACTTTGAATATTCTTTCTTCATTTAGGTCCTTAAAAAGCTTTTCTATATACTTTTATATATTTCTGTAGGGTTCTTGAATTTTTTAAAAATATTTCCTAGGAACCTAATGCTTTTTAGCATTAATTTAATAGAAGTTTACATAATATAAAATTGTAAGTTCATTTCTATTAATATATAGAAGTATAATTGATTTCTGGAGTTATCTCTATTTAATAAACTTGTTAAACTGATTAAATTCAAGTAATTTATCTGTAGATTCTTTTATGTATTATATACAATCATGTTTTCTGTGATCAATGTTTGTTTTATTCCTCTTTAGAATCCCAATACATTGTATGAATTACTTTTGTATTACAGATTGCCTAACACCACTAATACAATGTTGCATAGAAATGTAAATAGCTCCATATCTCCTTCCTGGTATGAGAAGAAAAGCTTTAAACATTTCACCTTTAGGAATGAGGTTTTGCTCTGGGTGTTTTATAAATAGCTCTTATTAAACAAAAAACAATCTCTTCTATCTCTGGATTACAAAGTTTATTTTTATTTTTTTAATTTTTTAAAGTTCAGTTGTTTGCTTGTTTATTTATGTAAGTAGTCTTTATACCTAATGTGGCCTCCAATCACAACTCCATATTCAAGGGTCCCATACTCTTCTGATTAAGCCAGCCAGGCACCCTATAAATATATTTTTTAAAGAACTTTTTTTTAGAGAAGATTTAGGTTTACAGAAAAATTGAAAGTTAGGTGCAGAGATTTCCCATACTTCTTCCAGAGAGTTTTATCATAAATTAGTGTGACATTTTACCACATATTCTTTTGTCTATCCCTTATTGATCACAAAATTTCCCTTTACTGTATTTCTATCACTAATCCCCTATAGGTATTTTTCTACTTGTATTTCTACTTGTATTTCTATCACTAATCCCCTATAGGTATTTTAGATTTCTAAAATTAAATCAATATAAACATGACCTATTTTCCTGTACATTTTTTTTACTGGTATTTTCTTCCAGAGTGTTTCAATTATTTTTACCAATGAGATTGGACGCTAGTCTTTGTTATCAGGGTCATGCTGGCTTCATAAAATAGGGTTTTTTTCCTCTCTCTCTATTATCTGGAAGAAATAATGTAAGGTAGATGTTAATTTATTTTCTAATGTTTTGAATAATTCACCAAGGAAATGATCTGCATCAAGTGTTTCCTTGGTACAAAATCTGGTTTTTAAAATTACTTTTTAATTATAGGTTTCAGTTCCTTTGTAATTATAACATTTTTTTGGATTTTTAAATTTATTCTAAGTTTGAACATATTTTATTTTACTGCATATTTGTAAATTTTATCTATATGCAATTTAGATGACATACAGTTATTCAAAATAGACCCCCAATTTTTAATGTCTAGAGTCAATAACAGTATCTTATGGTTTATTAATTATATGGTTTATTCTTTGTCATTGATCAGGTATAATAACAGTTTATCAATTTCATAAATCTACTCAAAACACCATCTTGCAGGTCTCTTGATCCTAGCTGTATATATTTTTTGTATTTTCTATTTCTACTCCCATTTGTATTATTTCTGTCCTTCTACTTTTTTTAAGGTGGTGTTGCTTTTTCCTAATTTCCTGGAGTGGACACCTTAACTCATTGATTGTTAACCTTTCTTTTCTTATGTAGACTTTATTGTACAGGACTTAAAGCAAGGGTTTTCTTTGTAGGAGATTTTTGTTTTTATTTTTCAGTGATAGGTTCTTTTACAATATAACATTATTCAGGCTACCATTCTCATCTATGTATAGTTTTGGCTATATCCAGCATGATTTGAAATATTTTACTTCGTTGTCATTTTTAATTTAAAATTATTTTCTAATTTCCAGTGTGGTTTCTTCTGTGATATATGGACTGTTTTGAAGGTTAGGACATACTTTACTCAAATTTGGAAATTTTGTAATTATGATTTGATTGCTGATGTGTAGCTTACTTAAATAATGTGCAGAAGATATACCATGTATTGCATTTGAAATTTGGTAAGATTTATTTTCTCTCATAGCACGTTCTATTACAGTATGTTGTCCAATATCCTACTTGGACAAGAAGTTCACTCCACTGTTGTTAGCTGTTGAGTATTTCTTTATGGTTATTAGGTCAAGTTTTTAATATTGTTTTTCAAGTCTTCTATAAATTTATTGACTTCTATAAATGAGTTATATAAAAAACTTCCACTATGATATACATTTTTTAAATTTATTTTGAGAGAACACATATGCCTGCACGTGAGCAGACGAAGAGCTGAGAGAAAGGAGAGAGTGAATCCCAAGGGAGAAAGCGAATCACCAGCACAGAGCCCTATATGGGGCTCAATATCAGGAACCACGCGATCTTGACCTGTGCCAAAATAAGTCAGATGCTTAACTGACTCAGTCCACCCAGATGCCCTGATAATCTGTTTTTTTTTTATTTCTCCTTCATGTTATGCCGATTTTTGCTTTCTATATTTTAAATTTATATACAAGCATTAAATCTATTAGTGTATCTTCTTGATAGTTTCACATTTGATTATTATTAAATGTTTCACGGAATTATCTCGGTAGTGCTTCTTAAGGTCTACTTTGACATTTGTATAGCTAAAACAATTTTATTTTTATAGTATCTGGTTATATGTTATTGTTTTATTTTTAAACATTCTGGGTTTTTGTAATCAAGATGTGTCTCTTATAAGTATCTTATAAGTAGCATGTATTTTAAAACCAATCTAGTAGTTCACATATATATTAAATAATTAATTGAATACCTTATTTCAATCTATCTTTCTACACTTTAAATTTTTTTAAATGTTTATTTATTTATGAGAGAGAGACAGGGCGCAAACGAGGGAGGGGCAGAGAGAGAAGGAGACACAGAAATCGAAGCCAGCTCCAGGCTCTGAGCTGTCAGCACAGAGTCTGACGCAAGCTGGATACCATTGAAACACGAGATCATGACCTGAGCTGATGTTGGACGCTTAACAGACTGAGCCACCCAAGTGCTCCAGTGTTGTGATGTTTTTTGCGTTGTCTTGTTTTGTTTTTGCTATTCCAATTTCTCATTTATCTCATTCTTTATACATTGTTTTAGTCTTGTTTTTGTGGTCACCCTAGCGTTCATCACATTCACTAGTGATTTATTAGATTATGAAACAAATGAGCACTCTCAACCTTTTACAGTGTAAAAACTATTCATGGTATTTTAACTTCAGTTAACCTCTGCTACCATATTCTTAATGTTATGTATTTAATGATAGGCATATTTCAAAGCTGTAGGTATGTTTTGTTGTTTGAAAAGTCAATACTTACATATTTACCCACCTATGTATGCTTTTTGTTAATAATCATTCCTTACTGCATAACTTTGGTTTTACCCACCCATTCATTTTATTTGTTTGTTTGTTTGTTTTGCCTGAAGATTACCTTTGAGTATTGTCTTTAATGTGTGCCTACTGCTAATGAATAATCTTATTTACTCTTTGTCTAAAAGTGTCCTTAGTTTGCATAGATTCTTGAAGAATACTTTCAGTAGCAATGTAACTTGGGGTATGATGTTTCCTTTCAAATAACAGTTTCTTGTCTTACCTATTGTTTCTTTTGAGAAGACAAATATTAGTCTTATTGCTGTTCCTTTTTTTTTTATTGCTGTTCCTTTGAGAGAGTTGTACTGCATTTTGTTTACCTCATGGTTTTTTATATTATCTTCTGGTCTTGATGTTCACTAGACTTAGAGGTATCAGGAATGGTATTATTTATATTTATCTGGTTCGACTCTCTCGATTCTTCTTGTATATTTAGTCTGATGTCTTTTATTACTTTTGGAAAAATCTAGTCTGTTATCTCTTAAAATATTTATTTTCTACATTTTCTTCCTGTATTTCTCAAGACTTCTGTTTCACACATATGGTAAAAAGCTACCCTCTGTCCAATATATTTTTTGATGTTTATTTTTTTTTCTTTTCTCCATGCTTCAGTTTGGTTATTTCCTCGGGTCTTGCCATGGAGCAAATGTTTGTGCTCCCCAAAAGTGATAGCTTCAAGCCCTTCTTTCCAATGTGATGGTATTTAGTGAGGAGCTTTAGGGACATCATTAGGTCATGAGGGTGAAACCCCTATGAAGGGGATTAGTACTCCTACAGAAGGAGACATAAGAGATAATCTCTCTCTTTGCCATGTAGGATATAGCAACATGGTGGTTATATGTAAGCCATGAAGGCCTTTACCTGGAATAAATCTTCCAGCACCTTGATCTTGAAATTCCTAGACTCCAAGACTATGAGTAATAAAGGTATATTGTTTAAGCTACCTGGTCTGATATTTTTGTTATAGCAGAACAAAATGACTAAAGTAGAACTAAATTTCTAGTTTATTAATTATTTCTATGTCTAATTAGTGAACCTATCTACTGAATCCTTACTTTTAATTTTCCTTCAGAAAATCGTAAAGTATGTTTTTATTCTCTTCTTTATTTTGCTTCCTTTTTCCCTTCCTTCCTTCCTTTTACATTTCACATTTATCTACTAAAATTCTATTACGTATTTTATTTCATGAATACTAATCATAGGTATTTTAAAGTCTTTATCTGATAATTTTTTTTTCTTGTTAATCTGTTTCTTTTGTCTGTATTCTCCTGGTTATTCCTCATTTGCTTTTATCTATTGATAGGACTGGCAATTTTTGTTGAATGTGGACTTTCTAGATTTTTATTTTCTATTTATTTTTATTTATTTAGTTTCTGAGATGGGGGAGGAGCAGAAGGAGAAACAGAATGTTAAGCAGGCTCCACACTGAGCACAGAGCCTGACATGGGGCTTGATCTCATGACCATTAGGTTACGACCTGAGCTGAAATCAAGAGTCAGACGCTTAAGTGACTAAGACACCCAGGTGCCCCAAATGTTGGACATTTTAGATATAATCAAAGGCTTTCTTATTTTAAAGAATTCATAGAGAATTTACTCATCATTTTGGATTGCAGTAGCAATAGGTATATATCTTCTCTTCTAAGTGGAACCAAGGGTTCAGATGATTTGAAGATCAGTTTGTCTATAGACACTGATCTATTTCCAGTCTATCCTTACTCATATAGTGAGAACTGTTAGGTATTCCAACCTGCAGATTTTTCCAGAAACTCTCTTCCTTGGAAGAGTCTGAAGTCCCATCTTCTGTTCTGTACTACCTCTTAAGATTTCTCTTTGTCAGGCCATCACTAACTGCTTTGGAATTGGCAAATACCAAAAGGGAAGACCTGTACTTAATGTTGAGATCACCCCTTGGTATTCCCTTTGCTTCAAGTCCTTGGCATCCCGAAAGGTATGAAGTGCCTCAACTAGTCAGTTTATGTATCATTTAAATATTTGGCTGCTTTTTTAAACTTGTTTGTCTTTATGGTAGAATATACCTGAAACAAGAAAGACATCCGTATGTATCCTGAGTTTGCTCCAGTTTTATTACGCAGCTATTAAATCTGAGTTTTGTCTTCTGGTACCACACTCTACATGTGCATGGCAATTAATATTACCTTTGCCTGTTTTTACAAATACCATCAAGTTGAAATCACTTTAAATAACAATTGAACGTTCATATTTTTGTTTAATTTTTAGCTTAAAAATATTTCTTTATCTTAGCTCATTGATGGATTTAACATTTTATATTGCATATTTTCTCCAACATTTTTAGCTTTTGCCCCCTCAAAGATTTGTCAACGTGTACCTGGCATATAGGTGGTAACAAGAGAGTATTTGAAATATATTACTTTTATAAAAAGTACATTTTAAAAATAAATAATGATAGATTTGAAACGTAAAACGTAATAGATACAATAGAGAAAAATATATATAACATATTATTGATGGCATTTATATTCATGGAAGATATATCTGGGTTTATATCAGGAAGTGACTTGCCCAAAACTATGGAATTATACAAGTGCTAGAGTGATCTTCCAGTTCTAGACCTACATGCCCAATCTACTGAATATGTAATTTTTACTTTTAGTATTTCATTTTCTCAATAGTATATTTGTTTCTTTTTCGCATATGCTTTGATCAATTTTCATAGTGTTTTCCTATTTACTAATGTTGTCCTTTTATGTTTTATTTCTTTAAATGCTTATATTTATCCTCCCTTTGAAGAATCCAACATCCGAAGGTGGTGTGGATCTCATTCTCTTGCTTTGTTTCTTCTGGGATTCACCCTTGCTAAGTTAGTTTTCTTTGATTTTGTTTTATTTAATTGTGCTCTCAGTCATTAGATTTTTTTAAATATTGTAATATTTTCTGGTCTAGTTTAACATATTTTCCTATAGTAAGGATATGAATTTGCTTCACATAGATAACTCTTGCTGCTAATATCCAAGAATGCTTTAAATTAAAATTTTATCCCATTTGTTTTTATAATATGCAGTATGAATTCAGGCAGCCAAAACTTTTAAAGGCAATTCTTAAATGATGAATTTTCAGGTGAGATTTCTATATCTTAGTATAAGTGTTAGGAAAAAATTTTTTAAAAATTAACTTTTCATTTATTGAAAATTTGCTGGTTAAGGTAACTAAGCTATCTTTTTTTTTTTTTAATGTTTATTTTTTAAGAGAGAGAGAGACAGAGCTCGAATGGGGGAGGAACGCAGAGAGGAGACACAGACTCTGGAGCAGGCACCAGGCTCCACGCTGTCAGTACAGAGCCCAATGCGGAGCTCGAACCCTCGAGCCATGAGATTATAACCTGAGCCAAAGTCTGAGGCTCAAACTACTGAGCCACCCAGGCGCCCCTAAGCTAACTATCTTAAAGACAATATACTATTAAGTTTCTCAGGATCCACATAAGAGTGAAAACATATTGTATCTGTCTTTCTCTGTATGAATTATTTCACTTAGCATAACACTCTCCAGTTCCATCCATGTTGCTACAAAAGGCCATATTTCATTCTTTCTCAATGCCAAGTAGTATTCCATTGTGTATATAAACCACAATTTCTTTATCCATTCATCAGTTGATGGACATTTAGGCTCTTTCCATAATTTGGCCATTGTTGAGAGTGCTGCTATAAACATTGGGGTACAAGTGCCCCTATGCATCAGCACTCCTGTATCCCTTGGGTAAATTCCTACCAGTTCTATTGCTGGACCATGGGAAAGGAGAAGGGGAAAAAAAAAAAAAAAACAACTTAGGAAGGGAGGCAAACCATAAGAAACTTAAAAACTGAGAATAAACTGATGGTTGATGGAGGGTGGGAGTGAGGGGAGGGTGGGTGATGGGCATTGAGGAGGGCACCTGTTGGGATGAGCACTGGGTGTTGTATGGAAACCAATTTGACAATAAATTTCATATTAAAAAAATAATAATAATTTTAAAAAGACTACATACTAGGGCTTTTCTACTTTTAATATCTTCGTGGGAAAGTGCTTATATGTACAGAAGAAGTACGTAATTGTTTTATTGTTTTTAAAGTCAATAAAAAAAAGTTACATTTCAGACATATGTTACCCTTGCCCCATAGTATCTCTTTATAACAATAGGATACAAAATACTGGGCGATAGACATATAGGCTCATACTTTCTGTTTTCTGAAATTCTTTCAACAAAATATATATGGAAAGATACCTAAATATCTATCTATATCTATGATACATGCAGAAACATAGGTAAATTTGTTGTAGAAAAAAGAAAACATTTGAGGAAGAGATGAAATACTAAATTGACTTTATATATCAAAATTCAAAAATGAAACAAAAATATAAAACATTTAATTAAGAAATCTTTCTAATTCAGAATGTCATTGTGCTACATTTTTTGTTACTATTTGCATTAATGAGACTGTGATGTCCTTAAACTTAATTGTCTCATGGGATGAAATGTCTCTGTATGTAGGAAAAGCAAATTTTATGAATTATAGCAAAGTCATTTAATATGCATCAAATTATTATAGAAGTACTATTTTTATTTTTCAAATAGCTTTTTATTCCCATAACTGGCAAGATATAATAAAACAATAATATGCAAATCTGTCCGGAAACTCAGCGGATTGCTTCAAAGTAAAAGTCGTGGACCTCTAACACAGAAAGGGGCAAAGATTAAGTGTATTGAAAATAGTTTTGTGTAACAAGGATTTTAATTCCCAGCCAGTTGTTAACAGAAGCTTAGGCCATTCACCTACTGAGTGATGGCCTCTTCTTCCTGCTTGATAAAAACAGATGTCATTAAAGATTTGAAGAATGCCACTGAATAACAAAATAATACTGCTCTTTGCATGTAAAAAGAGTTCATTTGCAAATAGATCATCTCCTTACAATTTCATGCCTGAGAAGTTAAAAATAAAATAACAGAAACTATTTACCTCTTCTTGAGAAAGGCTAGGATAAATGAAAATATCTTAAGCATATACTTTTTTTGGTACTTTCTCTAAGTGTTAATTTCAAAGATGCAAGGAAATATACAGAATTTTATCTACTCCAAGTAATCAGATTATGGATAGCTATAAATGTTTATTACTTTCTGCCAGCAAGGAGATGCTATTTTCAAGATAAAACTTAAAGAAAAATACATATTTCCCTTACCAGAGAAAAGAATGAACTTTAAATGTAAAATGTAGCTTAGGTTGTTAAAGGTAAATCAGTGGCCAAAATAATATGCTTCTCTTCATGCGTTATATTAAAAATATAGAGAGAGTTTTAAAAAATATAGAAACTGACCATTCAAACTTTTTTTTTATGTTACATGTTTCACAATAATTCATGAAAAGAGCAGATAATAGTTATTTTTCATTAAGCTCTATTAGAATTTTATCTCTTACTGGACTATTTCAGTTTTTTTGAGAACTTAAATGTATATTTAAAAATACTCTTTCCTTTGACACTATTTTTAAATAATATTAAATCTGTAGTAAAATTAAAGCTGACTTTTCTATTAATAGCTATGTCAACAAAAACATTTTACTTACTGATGTTTTAAAAAACAAAATATTTACGTATAATTTTACTTTCTCCTGAAAAGAAATTCCATTTTAAAAATTCATGGTAATTTTAATGATATAATCACATCGTATCAAAGCAAACTGGACAATATTATATCTTGTTATTGTACAAGAACACTGTTAATTATCACCCATTAATAATGCTTGATGCAACAAGATATTATTGTTAGTGATATGCCCCAATTCGACAGACCCCCTGAAAACAAACCACCAGAGTCCAGAGTCAAAGCCAAGCGGCAAGGGTCGTTTATTGCAGGTTTGAACCCAGTCCTCCACGCACTCCTTGCTGGTGGCGCTAAGAGGCCCCGAGCGAGGATCTTACAGCTTCTTTTATAGACAGGCACAAACAAGTTAGGGATTTTTTTGCGGTTACAGAGCTGTTATTGGTTGACATTTAAATCTGAACACTCAGCAGAACTTGATTGGTTCCTGCCTTTAGGTCAGACCACAACCGGGCACGCCCTGGCTGGTTCCGGGAACGGCGGGGA
This sequence comes from Panthera pardus, assembly GCF_024362965.1. Taxonomy (NCBI): domain Eukaryota; kingdom Metazoa; phylum Chordata; class Mammalia; order Carnivora; family Felidae; genus Panthera; species Panthera pardus. Next base: position 89,769,619 of record NW_026527013.1, read on the forward strand.
GGGCGGGGCGGGGGGGGGGGGGGGGGAAGGTCTTTTCTTTGCAGTTGTGAGTACATCTGGTAATTTTTCTCTTAGTCTCTCATTCCCCCCTTTCTTTGGTGCCTTAAGAGCCAATCTTGGATCTTATGTGTCTGACTCAAATGTTTCGGTAATGACAGGTTGGTATTGGGTCCTAAGGACCATCAGTTGGATCGTGTTAACTAGGTCTTTGATAAAGGCAACTAGTTTATTAATAATGTAAGGCCCGAAGGTGAGGAGAAGGAGGAGTATAAGGGGCCCAGCTAGAGCAGAAAGCAGGGTGGCTAGCCATGGGGACTGATTGAACCAAGACTCAAACCAGCCTTGTTGTTGTTCTCGTTCACGATTCCGTTTGGCCAGGCCTTCTCTAACTTTAGCCGTGGACTCTCGGACTACTCCGGTGTGGTCAGCATAAAAACAACATTCTTCTCTTAAGGCTGCACATAAACCTCCCTGTCGGAGGAAGACTAGATCTAGCCCCCTTCGGTTCTGTAGGACCACTTCAGAAAGGGAGGTCAGAGATTTTTCGAGGTGCGAGATTGAGTCCTCAAGTCTGGCTATATCCTCATCAATGGCTGCCCTTAGGCTATTGAACCCTCGGTGCTGGATGGCTAGTGATGAGATCCCTGTTCCTGCCTCTATGGCACCGAGGCCAAATAAGGTGGCCAAGGTTATGGCCGTAAAGGGTTCCCGTTTTGTTCTTATTGACTCTCTTGCTTCCGTCCCTTCTGTCCACAGATCATATACAACATTTTCTCGGTGGTAAATAACCTTTGGAAATATTAATACCATGATACAATATTCGGGTGATGAATTAAAAACATCTCTGCTAACACATGGGGTGAGCCCTGTCTTAGAACAAATCCACCAACTGTCAGGAGTTGGAATTATCCATTTAGATTCATCCATAGAGTAATTAGTTGGGGCACAGAGCTGGATATGGCTAGAGGGGACCTTTCCTATACAAGTCCCATTGCCAGTGACTGCTTGCAGTGTGAGGCCGGGGCCCTTTCGATTCCACTTGCAAGCTGCTGGCGACTCTTCTCCTGACTGTGAAAAAGAGGCAGCTAGACCTATGGCTTTGTAGAAGGGGGGTTTTATATCATAACATAGCCAGCAGGCCCTTGTTGCCTCAGGGTCCGATCGGTTTAAGGTCTCATACTCTGCTATTAGCAATTTCCATAGGGAGTCAATGCCTTCTGGGTTCTGATTTTCTTGGACAGCTTGTGCTTTTACTCCTAGGGTAAGGACGGGGGTCCTGCTGGAGGGAGTAGTGGGGATCTGCCTGGGGATAGGCTCGTCTCTCTTTTTTTTTTTTTTTCCTAATACCTGATTTGGCCCCACCGGTTGTACAAGAGGGGAGACTTTTAATTTTATTTGAATGGCAGTCCCAAAGAGGGGATATTGATATAAGTAGAGTCCTCAGGTGAGTCCTGAGACCCACCGCCTGTCCTTTTTCCCCTCCTCTGTAAATCTTACATGAATAAGGTTACAGTTTTCATCATACCTGGTGCGGGTACATGGTTGGACATAGGACATTTCAAAAATTGGAGTTTTACTTCCCACTTCCCTTCCCCATCATTGGAGGTGACGCAACTCCAGGCTGTGCAATAGAGGGTTTCAAACCCTCCACATGTGTGCCTCATCGTCCCCGTCCTAAATCCTGGACATGCATAAAATCCATTTCTACTTATTGATACCCTCCTTTGCAGTTGCCTCCATTTACCTCCTTCCATTTCTTCTAATGGGCTAATTTTTTCTAAATTAAAATATAAATCTGGGCACCAGGTATTTAATGGGGCAGTTCCTAGGGTTTTGTTGTAGACTTCATGAGTCTCTAAATTAGTAATTTCCCATGTCAAATTATAGGGGTTGTGGGGGTTTGGATTTACAGACAGAATTTGCAGAACAATCAAGAGGAGGGCAAGTACCATAGTTACGGCTCAGTCCGTTGGCGGCGTAGGGTCAATTTTAAAGGATTGTCCTTGGTCCGATCAACAGTCCAGGTTGTCCTTGAAGGTCTGATGAGGACTGAGAACGGGTCCACTGTTTTGGCGTGGGCGAAATGGATCCAGGTGGCGATTCCGTCTACTTTGATGGCAGTAGGCATCGTCAGGATGACCTGGAAGGGTCCTTTCCACCTGGGCTCTAGAGTTCCCTGCCGATGACTTTTGACGAGGACCCAATCCCTCGGCCAGAATTGATGTGGAATAGGCGGGGGTCCAGTCTCATAGAGTTCCTTTAATTTGGGCCATACATCTTCTTGGACCCTCTGCAAGGCTTGTAGAAGAACAAGAATTCAAGACTATTATCGTTCTCAGCTTTGACAAGGTTATCTTTTAGGTTAGGGATGATGGGGGGTGGTCTACCATGTATTATTTCATAGGGTGTGAGTGCCAGTTTGTATGGGGAATTACACACCCTGAACAGAGCGTAGGGGAGAAGGACCACCCAATTAGCGCCAGTCTCCATGGTCAATTTGGTTAGGGTCTCCTTTAATGTTCTGTTCATTCTCTCTACCTGTCCTGAGCTTTGGGGTCGGTATGCACAATGTAATTTCCAATCAGCCCCAAGTATGGAAGCCAGTCCCTGACTTACCTTAGAGACAAATGCAGGTCCATTGTCTGACCCTATCATTACTGGAAAACCATACTTGGGCAGGATTTCTTCTAGGATCTTTTTGGCTACAATCTGCGCCATTTCATTCTTGGTTGGAAAGGCTTCAGTCCATCCTGAAAAGGTATCTACAAAAACTAGCAAATACTTATATCCATATTTTCCTGGTTTTACCTCAGTGAAATCTATTTCCCAATAGGTCCCCGGTCTGCTCCCTCTTTGTCTTACCCCTGTTGTCTGAGGATTGCTACTCACATTGTTGAGTTGGCACACTGTACATTTAGTGACTACTTGATCGACCTTATCAGAGACATTTCTGATTTTTAGTCCAGTCTGTCTCAGTAAGTCCAACATTCACCAGGAACCTAAGTGGGTGCTGCGATGGATCCGCTCTAGAACTTGCCATCCTAGTTTATCTGGGAGTATAATGCTGCTTTTGGAGTCTCTCCACCAGCCATCTTTGATTCGGGTCATAGGAAGTTTACTCATCCATTGAATGTCGCTTTCTGAATACTCAGGGCTGGGGGGCAATTCCCGGGGTCCGGGGTCTGGCAGCTATAGGGTCGGTAATTGTGCTGGGGGCCGAGCTATGTTTTTTGCAGTCTGATCGGCCAAATTGTTGCCCTGGTCGGTTGTCTTCTGGTGTCCTGGGCAATGCACAATCGCTAGTTTTTTGGGTTCCCATAAGGCTGCTAGCAGGGCTAGAATCTCTTCTTTATTTTTGATGTCTTTCCCTTCAGCTGTGAGGAGCCCCCGTTCTCTGTATATCGCCCCATGTACATGAGTGGTGGCAAAGGCGTATCGGCTATCAGTGTACACGGTTAGCTTGCTGTCTCTCCCTAATTTTAGGGCCTGGGTTAAGGCTATTAGTTCAGCCTTCTGGGCCGAGGTTCCGGGGGGTAGGGCTTCTGCCCAAATCACCTCGGTTTCTGAAGTTACGGCCGCCCCCGCATACCTTTGTCCTTGGTGAACAAAGCTGCTTCCGTCGGTGAACCAGATGGCGTCCACATCCGATAATGGTTGGTCCTGCAAGTCCTCCCAGACCCCATAAACTTGAGCCAGTATGTCGGCGCAGTCATGAAGTGGGGTTCCCATGTCTGGGTCTGGCAGCAGTGATGCTGGGTTCAGGGCTGTTGGGGGGGGGTGAAGATGACCCTGAGGGGGTTCAACAGCAGTCCCTGGTAATGAGTGAGTCGGGCATTGCTCAGCCACCTGTCAGGCAGCTGCTTGAGGATGCCCTCGATGGTATGCGGGGTGGTGACTTGTAGCTCTTGGCCCATGGTCAGCTTATCAGCGTCCTTTACCATTAGGGCAGTGGCTGCAATCATCCGGAGACAGGGTGGCCATCCGGCGGCCACTGGATCTAGCTTTTTAGACAGATAGGCTACTGGCCTGCGCCAGGGGCCTAAATGCTGGATTAGCACCGCGTTAGCTATGCCTCGGTTTTCATCTACATATAGGTGGAAGGGTTTGGAGACATCGGGGAGTCCCAGGGCAGGTGCTGATAGCAGAGAAGTTTTAATTTGTTGGAAGGCCTGTTCGGCTTCTTCCGTCCAACTAAAGGGCTGTTGATCTTTTGTTGCCTGGTATAAAGGTTTTGCTAATTCAGCAAAACCTGGTATCCATAGTCTGCAGAACCCAGCCGACCCTAGGAATTCCCTCACCTGTCGTGGTGTCTGCGGTCTGGGAATACGAAGGACAGTCTCCTTCCGGGCATCCATTAGCCAGAATTGCCCCCCTGTCAGTAAGTAACCCAGGTAAGTTACCTCTGACTTGCAGATCTGAGCCTTCTTTGCTGAGGCGCGGTAGCCTAAGGTTCCCAGAGTTCGCAGGAGACCTTCAGTTCCCTGGATGCAGGCTTCCGGTGTCTCAGCAGCTATTAAGAGATCATCAACATACTGTAGGAGAGTTATATTAGGGTGTTGTTGTCTGTACTCACTTAAATCTTCATGTAGAGCCTCGTCGAATAGGGTCGGAGAGTTCTTGAATCCTTGTGGCAGTCTGGTCCAAGTGAGCTGGCCATTTATGCCCCTGTCTGGATCTGTCCACTCGAATGCAAATAGCTCTTGACTTTTAGGTGCTAGTGGTAGGCTGAAAAAAGCATCTTTTAGATCCAGAACAGTATACCATTGTTTTTCTGGGCTGAGGGTGCTCAGGAGAGTATAGGGGTTAGGAACGGTTGGATGTATGTCCATCACCCGCTTATTGACTTCTCTCAGGTCCTGCACTGGTCTGTATTCCCCGCTGTTGGGTTTGTGCACGGGCAGCAGGGGGGTATTCCATGCTGAGTGGCAGGTGCGTAGGACCCCGAAGTCAAGGAGGCGGCGGATATGTGGTGTGATGCCATTTTTGGCTTCCGCGGGCATAGGGTATTGGCGCACGCGGACGGGGTCCGTCCCGGGCTTGACCTCTATAAATAGGGCTGGGCGATGTTTTGCTAGCCCCATACCACCGGTTTCTGCCCACGCGTCTGGGAAGCATTGAAGCCAGGGCTCGATGCCCTGATCCAGAGGAGTGGGTTCCTGATGGAGCCTATATTCATCTTCTAGTTTCACAGTGAGTACAGATATGGGTTGGTTGTGGAAGTCAGTCACTGTGGGTCCCCCCGGTTGGAAATGAATTTGGGCCCCTATTTTGGTAACCAAATCCCTCCCCAACAGGGGGCAGGGGCTGTCGGGAATGACCAGGAAGGAGTGGGTTACTTTCCCAGTTCCTAAGTCCACAGTCCTCTGAGTTGCCCAGGGGTACTTCTTTATTCCGGTGGCCCCTTGTACCCAGGATGATTTTTCAGATACTTTTCCATAGGGCTTGACCAGAACTGAGTGCTGTGCCCTGGTATCAACTAGGAACTGGACAGGGGTCCCCTCCACTTGCAACGTTACCCTAGGTTTGGGGAGGGGATCCGAACCCCATCCTCCCTATTCTGTATCTTGGGTAAACAGTATGGGGGCTATTTTAGGCTGCCATTGTCCTTGGCTGGGGCAGGGTTGTTTCTTCTTGGGGCATTCTCGTATCCAATGGCCTTTTTCTTTACAATAGGCACATTGATCTTTATCTAAGTGCTGCCTGGGAGGGCGTGTTGTTTGAGTGCCTTCTGGGGGTGGCTGTTCTTTCTGGACTATAGCGGCCAGGACTTTAGTCATTTTCTCTGTGGCCTTGATCTGTCTCTCTTCTGGGGCGTCCCTGTTGTTGTAGACCCGTTGTGCTATACGGAGCAGATCCTGGATCTGTTTACCTTGTAAATCCTCTAGCCTTTGGAGTTTTTTCTTAATGTCAGGAGCTGCTTGATTTACAAAGGACATAACGACAGCAGCCTGGTTGTCAGGGACTTCTAGATCCACGGGGGTAAACTACCTAAAGGCTTCCATTAATCTCTCTAAGTAAGCAGCTGGACTCTCTGCCTTTCCCTGTATGACCGAATATACCTTAGCCAAATTGGTGGGCTTGCGAGCTGCAGCCCGGAGACCTGCCATCAGAGTCTGGCGATAAATGAGTAGCCTTCCCCTACCTTCTGCCGTGTTGTAGTCCCATTCGTCCTGTGGAGGTCTGGTTAGGGGGAAAGCCGCATTAATGAGGTCAGGGTTAGATGTCGGCCGACCGTCGTCTCCGGGAACCAGCTTTCTTGCTTCTAATTGGATCCTCTCTCGCTCCTCTGTAGTGAACAGGATGCGGAGGAGCTGCTGACAGTCGTCCCAGGTGGGCTGGTGGGTGAACATGACACTGTCTAAAAGAGCTATTAGGTCTTTAGGGTTATCAGAGAATCAAGCGTTCTGTGTTTTCCAGTTGTAAAGGTCACTGGTGGAAAAGGGCCAATACTGGAGTCGGGGGTTGCCTGTTTCATCGGGGGGTCCTATTTCCCACAGGGGTAGGGCCACAGTGGAGTCTGGGAGGCGAGGGTTTGGCTCACGCTGGGTGCGCCCGCGGGTTCGGCCAGCTGGCCCCTCGCGGTTGTTTTCAATGGGGCCCGGCGTGGCTGCTGCCTCCCATCCTCCTGGTTCCGGCGCAGCTGCCACTTCCCATCCTCCTGGTTCCCCTAGGGGGGCAACTAGCAGGGCGACTGGTGGGGCGGCTGCTGGGGGCAGGGCCTGGGGTACGAGGGGAGGGGGATGATAGGGTGGAGGGTCTAGGGATAGTAGGTCCTGACTATCGGGCAATATGGGATACAAGGGCACGGCTGGCGTCCTTGATTTTGGGGAATCTGCAGGCTGCATGGCAAGGACCTTACACATTCCCGAGGATAGGAAGGGGGCCAACCAAGGGGGTGGATTTTCCACTAAACTCCGCCATACAAGAATGTAGGGAATCTGATCCGGGTGTCCCTCGCGACCCGGTAGAAAAATCTTTGATTTCACCTTAGCAATTATAGGGAGGCAGAAAGTTCCTTTGGTTGGCCATCCAACGCCGAAGGTTGGCCATTCGGAGCGGCAGAGGGTTATTAATTTTCCCCGCCGGATGTCTAAACTCAAATTCTGTCCTCTGGTTCTAACATCCCTGAAGTTAGCAACGAGGAGAGAAAGAGGAGTGCTTTGAGATTGGCCCATCTGTATCCTGGAGGTGGAGGAAAGGATTAAAAGGAGAAACAGTAAAGTTATGAGGATTTCTGGCTGGGCCAGGCCAGGTCACCTGTGAAAGAGAAGGAGTTTAACACTTAAAGGTTATAGAATAGAGAACACAACACTTAGATCGCTAGCGCGTTTCAGGTGTCCGCCACCCGAACAGAAAAATTCCAATGGGCCCAAAAAGGTGCCCCAGACGGGTGCCAGTGGACGTCTCCTACTGGACCTGACCGACTGCCCTATAGCGCGTCCGCCAGGGCTGTGTCAGTCACCGATACAGATCCCGCGCGGGAGAGCCAGAAACGAACAAACAGAAATGGACAGAGCCGGCTCACTTACCGATCGGTCTCAGGGACCACCCGTTGACTTGGGGTCTGGTGGGTTTGGGGGGATCCCGGACGAGCCCCCAAATGATATGCCCCGATTCAAGAGACCCCCTGAAAACAAACCACCAGAGTCCAGAGTCAAAGCCAAGCAGCAAGGGTCGTTTATTGCAGGTTCGAACCCGGTCCTCTGTGCACTCTTGCCGGTGATGCTAAGAGGCCCAGATCGAAGATCTTACAGCTTCTTTTATAGACAGGCACAAACAAGTTAGGGATTTTTTTTTGCAGTTACAGAGCTGTTATTGGTTGACATTTAAATTTGAACACTCAGCAGAACTTGATTGGTTCCCGCCTTTTTTTCAAACCACTCAGCAGAACTTGATTGGTTCCCGCCTTTAGGTCAGACCACAACCGGGCACGCCCTGGCTGGTTCCGGGAACGGCTGGGAGGGGGGGTTGGGGGGGGAGGTCTTTTCTTTGCAGTTGTGAGTACACCTGGTATTTTTCTCTTAGTCTCTCATTAGCACAGATAATTGTAGCACTCTATAAACACAGGCATATAAAAGTAGGATTTCTCTAAGAATATAAATTAGCAACAAATGTGATTTAACGTTTAATTTTTTGTTTATTTATTTATTTTTGAGAGAGAGAGATCAGGGGAGGTGCAGAGAGAGAGGAAGGAGAGAAAATCCCAAGCAGGCTTTGTCCCGTCATCCCAGAGTCCTATGTGGGGCTCAGACTCCAGAACCATGAGATCATGACCTGAGCTAAAGTAGGAAGCTTAACCAACTGAGTTCGAACCCCATGTCAGGCTCTGTGCTGACAGCTCAGAGCCTGGAGCCTGCTTCAGATTCTGTCTCCCTCTCTCTGACCCTCCCCCATTCATGCTCTGTTGCTCTCTGTCTCAAAAATAAATAAATGTTAAAAAAAATTAAAAAAAAAATAAAAAAGCAGATTTTGATTATGCTCTGGGAAGCTATCACTGAAGCCAAGCATCTCCAGCAGTAAATCACCTAGCTGCTACAGCAGTGCTCTGCTTTAAGCACTGTATACTTAAAATACTTCCTGACTGTGTACTACTGAGGTATTTATCAATATCCTACTCAATTTATGTATTAACTTAGTTAGAATTCACATTTGTTATTGTCTTTTAAATTTTTACCACTTGCTGTTTATTGAAGTTGTTCAGAGTCAAGTTATTCCACATTAAAGAAAATTTGCCAGCACGGAGTGACTCATTCACTTTGGCTCAGGTCATGGTTCATGGATCTCGTGGTTCATGGGTTTGCGCTGCGTCAGGTTCTGTGCTGGCAGCTCAGAGCCCCGAGCCTGCTTCGGTTTCTGTGATTCCCTCTCTGCCCGCCCACCCCCCACCGGCACTCTGTCTCTGTGTCTCTCAAAAATAATAAAAACATAAAAAAATTAATAAAAATACATTTAATAAATTTAAAAAAAAAAGAATATGTTGATGCCCTTTTGGAAAGTTGTATGAAATACAAGTATCATACTTTCTTGGAAATCTTAGCTAAAGTTTCTCTTTTTTTAATTAAAAAAAAATTTTTTTTAAACGTTTACTCATTCTTGAGAGACAGAGAAGGACAGAATATGAGTGGGGAAGGGGCAGAGAGGGAGACACAGAATCCGAAGCAGGCTCCAGGCTCTGAACTGTCAGCACAGAGCCCTATGTGGGGCTCCAACTCAAGAACTGTGAGATCATGACCCGAGCTGAAGTCGGATGCTCAACCGACTGAGCCACCCAGGCGCCCCTGTTAGCAAAAGTTTCTATAGGAATTTAGCCACGTCACATTCTTAATACATTTGTGGTATGCATTTTTTTACTTGTTTGTTTGTTTCAAGCTTTTTCTTTTTTTCTTTTTAGTATAATTTATTGGCAATTTAGCTAACATCCAGTGTATACATTGTTCTCTCAGCTGTGGGAGTAGATTTCCATGATTTATCACTAACATACAACACCCAGTACTCAAAATGTTGTTTTCCTATATAATAACAATGCATATCTTTCTATTTTTCAACTACACTTTTTGACTTTCTGTGGTATTTTTTTATTTGACTTACAAAGAAATGCACATATTTAATGCATTTCAATATGTTACATGTATTTTAAAATACTTTCCTATTTGATGACGCTGGACATATGCAAATAATCTGAGATACCATTACTACAATCAAGAAATAAATATATAATACCACCCAAAGTTTCATCATGTCCCTTTGTTGTTGTTTTGTTTTTTGTTTATATATTGGAAGACTTATTCTGAAAATATCCATACAGTTCAAAGTGATCTATAGATTCAATGCTATCTCCATCAAAATCCCAATGACATTTTTTTTTGCCAAAATAGAAAAAAAATCTAAAATTTATATGGAACTACATAACACTGAGAATACTCAAGAGATCTTAAGAAAGAACAAAGCTGGTGGCATTATACTTCCTGATTTCAAAACATATTACAAAGTTACAGAAATTAAAACAGTATGATACTGTGAAAGAGACAGATATATAGGTGAAAGGAACAAAATAGTTCATAAATCAACCAACATGTATACAGCCAAATGATCTTTGATAAGGATGCCAAGAATATGCAACAGAGAAAGGATTGTTTCTTTTACAAAGAGTGCTGGGAAAACTAGAAGTCCACATAGAAGGAAGGAAGGAAGGAAGGAAGGAAGGAAGGAAGGAAGGAAGGAAGGGAGGAAGGAAGGGAGGGAGGGAGGAAGGAAAAGAAAGAAAGAAAGAAAAAGAAAGGAAGGGAGAGAGAGAGAGGGTGGCAGGGAGAGAGAGAGATAGAAAGAAAGAAAGAGAAAAGGAAAAGAAATTGGATCCCTACTTTATACCATACACAAATATCAAATCAAAATGGATTAAAGACTTAAATGTAAGACCTGAAACTGTAAAACCTGTAGAAAACAACCTAAAAGAGAGGTCTTGACAATGATTTCTTAGACATGACACCAAAGGCACAGGCAGTAAAAGCAAAAATAGACAAGCAAAAATGCTTCCACAAAGCAAACAATTGGCAGAATGATCTACGGGAGAAAATATTTGCAAGCCGTTTATCTGATAAGGAGTTAACATTATACATGTGTATTATTTTTAATTGGGTTACTCCAACAGATCAATAACAAAAAAATAAATAAATGAAATGAGTAACCCAATTAAAACATGGGTAAAGGACATGATCTGACATATCTCCAAAAGAGTTGTTTAATGGGTATAAACTTTCAGTTATGCTAAATGAGTAATTTCCTAGAGATTTGTAGTTTAATGTGCCTATAGTTAATGGACTGTACACTTCAGTTTTTTGTTTTTTGGTTTTGTTTTTTTGTTGTTGTTGTTAGGAGAGCAAATCTCATGTTAAGTTGTTCTTACCTAAAAAAAAAAGAGAGAGAAAAGGAAAAAAAAAGAGACACAAGGAAACTTTGGGGATTATAGATTTCTAGTGTTTAGACTTTTTGTTCTGTTGTTACACAGTGGTTTTAATATTTTTTTATTCATTTAAAAAAATTAATGTTTATTTTTAAGAGAGAGAGAGGAGGTGGAGTTGGGACAGAGAGAGAAGGAGTCACAGAATCCAATGCAGGGTCCAGGTTCTGAACTGTCAGTGTAGAGCCAGATGCAAAACTTGAACCCACAAACTGTGAGATCATAACCTGAACCAAAGACACCTAGCTAACTGAGCCACCCAGGACCCAATATTATTTTTATTCTTATTTTTTAAGTTTTTATTGAAGTATAGTTGAGGTATAAAATATTAGTTTCAGGTGTACAACATAGTGATTTGACAATTACACAGTTGCTGTCTGCCACCATACAAAGTTATTACAGTGTTATTGGCTATATTTCCCTATGTTCTCATTTCTATGACTTATTTTATAATGGGAATTTTGTACATGTAATTCCTTTTACCTATTCAGCTCACCCTTCCATCCCCCTTCCCTCTAGAAACCATCAATTTGTTCTCTGTATATATGAGTCTATTTCTATTTTGTTTATTCTCTAGGTCCATCTCTCTTTTTTTTCCCTCCGTTTGTTTGTTTTCTTAAATTCCACATATGAGCGAAATCATACTATAACTTTTTTGTCCCTTTATCTACCATGGGCATATCTTTCCTTATCTTGTATGGAAGATTGTTTGTTCTTGTTTCTATATATTGACTTTTGTAAATAATGCTGCCACATACACACACACACATATATATAATTTGAAAATTATATATATACATATATAATTTGAAAATTAGTGTTTTTGTTTTCTTCAGGTAAATATTCAGAAGTTTAAAAACTGTGTTGTATAGTATTTCTAATTTTAATTTTTTGAGGAGCCTCCTTACTGTTTTCAGTAATGGCTGAATCACGCATAGGTTTAAAAGACACATGATGAGGCACAAAAAACATCTGATTATACTGAATACACTGAGATTGTGGGGACAGTAAACATGAAACTTGTGAGTCACTGGAATTATAGTAAAGGAGGCCACTCCTATTTCTACCCTCAATTTCTAGATCCATCTGTAGCTCTTTGGGCCACAACAATTTACATTAGCTGTTCAAAGTCAGAGCCCTCAAATTACAGTGTCTGTTCCATGGCTGGCTTCTTACTTGATCCATTAATAGCTAACTTTAATGTTTTATGAAGCTATTCTAAGGCAGTGAGGGATATTATAGGACCAGTGGTTCCAAATGTCACACCTCCATTACGTAAAATGCTAAATTCCAAATTCCATGTTTATACATCAGATGCCCTGACAACTATTGGGTAGTGATGCTACCTGAAGCATAGTGAGTAGGGGAGGCAAATGAATGATAACTGATGGCAATTTCACATAAATATGAGTGGTTTTCCTCCCCTGGGTGAAAAACTTGCAGTGTATTAAACATGACATCAGTGGCTTAAATGGTCTTCATCTGGGATGAAGGACCCAGCTCGGTTTCCATTACTGAAAGATCAGACATTTTTGGTCCCAACCTCTGTTATCTTGATTGTAGCACCATGGCTACCCTGTTATTTATTCCATTATGGTGGCCGTGGGCAGAATTTCTCTGGCTTCCATTGCTCGTGTCATCCTGTCCACTCAGTTTCTTAGTACCTCCTCTATACTCTCATGAGTATTGACATACATAAGACAAAGAGTTTCACACATAGTCAATACTCACATGACTCCATTTGTATGCTTCTTTCCCACACCACTTAGTCCCTAACTTACCTCATTCCACCCTTCAGGCTCTGGATCGACTAGCCATATATATCCTTATTTTAAGCCAATATTCTCTCCACAGAAAGGAAACATGCAAGAGTACTGCTCAAAACTCTTTTGACTAAGAAGTTTTCACCATTCACTACTAGAGCCGTCCTTGAATGAAGCTTCAGCATGACAGTAGTGAATTTTTGGATTGCATTAACATATCATGTTGAACTGTTTATAAACCAATCCCAAAATTTGTCTTGTCAGTTGGTCATAGGGAAACATCTGTAATGTCTTGTAGTTGAGGGGGATATTTCAGTGCAACAGAGATAGATAAATTATAGACTAGGGCTATACTTAACACTTAGGTTAAACCCACTTGGTTGTGATAAATTAAAATTTGTATTATATTTATATATTGCTGGATGTAATTAGCTAACATGTTGGAGAATTTTAGTCTGTAGAATTCTTTTTCTGTCAAATTTTTGTCTACTTTTGGTGTCAGAGTAATAATATCAGCTTCATACAGTATCTTAAGGAGTGTTCTGTGATCTTTCAAATTTTGGACAGGTTGTGTAGAATTGTTACTGTTTTTCCTCAAACGTTTGATAGCAGTTATAGGGGTCTGATTTTTCTTTCTTGGGAAGGCTTTAAATATACATTCAATTTCTTTACAAGATACAGGACAGTTTAGCCTTTTAATTTCTTTTTGAGTGAGCTAGCTATGACTGTTTTATCAGGTTGGCCATTTCCTCTAAGTTTTTTGTCATGGGATTTGCATTGCAACCTTATCCTTGGGGTCTTAATGTTCTGCTTTTGCTGTTGTTGTTTTGATACTTCCAATGTGTGCCTCCTTTTTGTAGTCAGGTTTATCAATGTTTTTGATATTTTTAAACACAAAGATTTTGCTTCATTTATATTTTTCAGTTGTCAATTTTATTGATTTCTGCTCTTTAATATTTTCTTCCTTATACTTGTCTTGGATTTGTTATTAATTTTTAAATTTCTTAAGTGGGAAGCTTAAACCAAACCAATGTTTTATCTTTATTTTTCGCTCAAATATTTAATGGCATAAATATTCCTCTAAACACTGCTATAGCTGTATTATCAAAATTTTCATATGTATTTTTATCGTATTAAATTAAAATATTTTCAAATTTTCTTGTGATTTCCTTTTTGATTGAGTCATTCATTGTTTTTTTTTTTAATTTCCAAATATTATGAGTAATTTTTATCTAACTTCTTTTTTGTTAATTTTTCAGTTAAGTCCATTAGTAGCATAGAACATACATTCAGTAATTCCAACTCTTAAATTTGTGAAGGTTTGTTTTTACAGAGGAGAATATAGTCTTATCTTAGGGAACACAAACATACACTTGAAGAAATATTTACTGTGCCCTTACTGGGTTTTCTAAATGTCAATTACATTGGGGTGCCTGGGTGGCTCAGTTGGTTAGGCATCTGACTTTGGCTCAGGTCATGATCTCTCAGTCCATGAGTTTGAGCCCCATGTCAGGCTCTGTGCCGACAGCTCAGAGCCTGGAGCCTGTTTCGGATTCTGTGTGTGTGTCTCTCTCTCTGACCCTCCTCCGTTCATGCTGTCTCTCTCTGTCTCAAAAATAAATAAACATTATAAATGTCAATTACATCAAGTTGGCTGATACTAATTTTCATATTTTCTGTATCATTGCAGGTTATCTGAAGCTCTGTTGTTAAATCATACACATTTAGGGCTGTTATGGTTTTTTAAATAATTTATATCTTTATCATCATCTACTGTTCTTCATCTTTGGGAATATTTCTGTGCTGAAGCCCATTTAATCTGATGTTAGTATAACTATTTCCATTTTCTCTGGATCACTGTCTTCTTTGGATGCAATCTTCCAACTTTTTACACTAACCCCTTTACATTTGAAGTATGTGTTGTGTTGTGCGTGTATAGACACTTGTAGTTACGCTTCGCTTCTCTGTTTTCTAATCTGATTTTTGTGTTTTAACAGGTTTTCATAATCCATTACACTTATTTTAATGCAGATGTGGTTGTATTAAATTCTACCATCTTGCACCTGTTTTCTATCTGTTCCATCAGTTCATCGTTAGGTTTTCATTGCCTACTTTTAACTGTTAGCATTTTATTTTAATTCCCATAATCTTATTCTTTTTAAAAGTTTTTAGTAGTTTCTTTGATATTTACTTCTTTATTAATCACAGTCTGCCATCATATGACCTTATATCACCACTTCATTAGAATGTAAGCCATTTACAGTATAATCTTAATTCTTTCTTTACAACATTTGTCGTATTCTTCATACACATTTTAATTACACTTGTGCTATAAATACACACCAAAACATGACTATTTTACTCTAGAGAGTGAATTGTCTTTACATGTATTGAAAATGAAGGAAAAAAAAAAGGAAATTTGTAGTTACTTCCCATCATTCCACTTCTAACACTCTTAATTTCTTTGCACAGATCCAAGTTTGTCTCTTATACAATTTTTACTGCTTAAGAACCTTCTCTAGTATTTCCAGTAGTCCAAGTCGGCTGGCAACATATTCCTGCGTGTATCGTAGGTAAATGAAAAATCTACTATAATCTTTCAATTCATCTGTATGTAATGTGTTTCTTTTCTATGTGTGTCATAAAGATTTTCTCTTTTACTTGGATTGTGAGAGATTACATATGATATACCTAGATATGCTTACATATGCTCACATATCTATGCAAAATATGCATACATATTTTGTTTTGTTTGTTTTTTCAATCCTGTTTGCAGTTATCTGAGCTTCTGGTTTTGTGAGTCTTTCTGCTATTAATTTTGTAAAAGCCATCTATTTTTACAAACGTTTTATCCTTTTCTTTCTCTTATTCTGAGATTTCAATTATAGATATTATATATAATTATGTGTATATAATTATATTTATTCAATTATATATACTAGACTGTTTTGAGTCCATTGATTTCCTGCTTGTTTCTGTATTTTTTTCTAGCATTCCCACTTGGTTATTTGTTATCATTTTCTTCTTTATTAAAATTACTTATCTGACCTTGAAAAGTCCACCTTTTCCACTAGAGCACTTAACATGTAAATCATAGTTATTTTTAAGTCTTAAACTGCAGCTGACATTTTCCAAGGTCATCTGGGATGGATGGATGGATGGAGGTGTGTGTGTGTGTGTGTGTGTGTGTGTGTGTGTGTGTATCTCCACAACCTTACAGAAAAACTAAAATGCATATTCAAAATTAGTTTTGACCATTATGGTTACATGAAAATTAAAGCAGTGTATTAATAATGTAATCTTTAAGTTTCAATTAGCCCAAACACTCTAATTTATGTAAGTCAAAGGAAGATTATATATAACAATAATTTGGTGGCCACCATATATCTACTTAATTTCATTTTAAATTGACAGGGGTGTCATTTATTAACTTGTGGAGGGTATAATAAAACATGCCAGCAAACAGAATTGGTCTGAAATTCATTAATATCATTTTTGCCTTCTAGTTATGGATTATAAATAAGAAACTTAAAGAATAAAATGCAAAAAATCAAATGTGTTTTATTGGATTGTAAGTCGTGATTTAAACCAGTTGCTAGTAATATATTCTCCACACATGTAAAATTTTCTTACTTGATTGGGGAAAATGAATTGCTCCCGATATAGGAATCAGATTTTCTTCAGAAGGATATGACCCTCATGGCAGTAATTCTTCTCTATTACCAGAGAAATGCTCTGGCAGGGGGTATGTTTGCATTTCCATTTTTATCACTCATAATACTAAGTGTTATCTTTAAACATGACATTTAAGCTTAACTATTATATTTTCTTTTTTACACAAAATAGAAAAGATTAAAATGAAACTTTTTATTCTATACCATATTTTCCATCTAGTATATATGACCAGTGAAATTTGGAAGCAGTCGCACATTAATAACGTTCTGTTTTGAATATTAAAGCAAAATCTTTGAGTAGTTTTTGGATTTGTCTTAAAGGTCATCTAGCAGTATCCAGGGAGCTTAATATGCCAGAGCCAAATATTTGATTTTAATGTAGTACTTTGCAAGTGACCATAAGTCAATTGGCAATTGACCATACTACTTACCCTTTCTAGTTTTTACCTTTTTCTCTGGGAGAAAGAAATGGATTTTATTATGGTAATTAAGTCTTTGTTAAGCATCTAAAAGGCTATATGAAATATGTATATCTTAGCCTTTATATTAAATTGCTATAATATTCACTGATTATTACTTTTAATTTTAGTGAATTAAAATGCAACTCACAGTGCAAGAAAACACTAATACTGTCATTTCAAAATAGGATTTGTCAAATTATATGGAGTCTTCTCCCCTATTTAGTCATAGTCCTTTCAATGAACATGTAAAATTCTATTTTTACTACCAATGAAGCTCTAAATATAAATGAGGGCAATGCATTTGCATACTATTAAAAGCCTACATATGACCAATGGTGGTTGAATATCACCTCAAATTTCATTGTCTTATCCAACACAGGGATTTAGAATAGGATTGATAAAATTAAAATATATGACAATTTGATCATAAATCTTAACATAAATTTTGTAACTATCCTTAGCAAAGTTTCATTAAGAACATAATACTTAGGGGCGCCTGGGTGGCGCAGTCGGTTAAGCGTCCGACTTCAGCCAGGTCACGATCTCGCGGTCTGTGAGTTCGAGCCCCGCGTCGGGCTCTGGGCTGATGGCTCGGAGCCTGGAGCCTGTTTCCGATTCTGTGTCTCCCTCTCTCTCTGCCCCTCCCCTGTTCATGCTATGTCTCTCTCTGTCCCAAAAATAAATAAAAAACGTTGAAAAAAAAAAAAAAAAAAAAAAAGAACATAATACTTAGAAGTGAAAAAAATTCTAAAAATGATAAAAGCTATGATGAGGAAGTATCCAAGAGTAAAAAAAATTAAATGATTCAAAGACAAAGATGAGGAATTTTCCTGCTGTAAATATTTTGCAGCATTATTCCTGTTTCTAAATCTTAAATAATGGCCCTTTGGGAGTAATAATAATAATAATAATAATAATAATAATAATAATAATGCCATTCGTTTTAGCTAGCACTTATTATTGTATTTGTTATATATAACTTACTGACATGACCCCTCATCCTCTCATCTCTGAAAGACAGAAATTTTAATTTTGAAACTATTTTGTAGGTAGAAAAGAGAAGTCCAAGGGATAAACAACTTCCTCAAGATCACTCATTAAGGATCTAAACAAATGATCTTTTTTTCACAGCATTGCGTTTGATTTTAAAATTGGAAGATAGGTAATGGGAAAAAAATATATTCCTTAGCTTAAACGATTAAAATTTCACTTCCACCCCACATTAAATTTATCATCATTTTTCTTGTTTTACAAACCAGTAAGTTTGAAGGAGTCCCTGGCTTTTTATTTACCTCCTTGTTCAAATTCTCTATTACCAAGCAGGTTTTTTTTTCTCCCCTTGAAATATCCTTTACATCTGTCCTTTTCTTATTTATTTACGTCACACCAATTCTTATCCCCATCTCAAAAACACCATCATAGTCTCTCTTTGCCTCTAGCTTCAAATTCATACTCCTGCCAGCTAAGTCCTAAAACATCACATTTATCGATGACAGATGACTCCCATGATCAAATAATGAGGAAATCTCCACAGTTTCTGCTATAGTTTAGACCTTTATCATTATGTCTGTCACACAAACTAATGAAATTATTCTCATTAACTCCAAAATTGCTCCTTTCTAATATCCTAGCCTCCCTGTTTCCATAGTAATCTCAATGAAAGGCAAATTTCACTATGTTTTTTTTTTTTTTATACCAATACCAGTGATCAGTGACTTCTAGATATTAAAGGTAGATTCTGACTCTTTTTCATGTGGAGAAAACATGTTGGATTTTTCACAATTGTTATTTTTCCCTAAGACTGATTTGCAATTTTCTAATATTATATGTTGTTTCTGACCTCTGTGCATTATCATATGGTGATCTCTTGACCAGAAATCCTTTACACTATCGTTTTTCCACTTGTACTTCCTCTTTCTTTCCTCTTTCCTTTATTTTACTATACATCTCATTTTTCAGGGTTTAGCTAAGACATGTCTACTAAATCAAGCATTTTCCTGTTCTATTCTCATGATCCAGATTGGGTTGACTATATATATATATATATACACATATATATATAGTCATATATACATATACACATGTATATATATATATATATATACATATATGTGTGTGTATGTGTATATATATATGTGTGTGTGTGTGTATATATATATATATATATATATATATATATATATATGTATATAGTCAACCCAATCTGGGTCATGAGATACATATATACTGATATTGAGGTAAAATTTATTGAAAACAAGTATAACTATCTTAATGGGTAAAATTAGTGACATTTAATACATTCACAGTGTTCTTCAGTCATCCCTTATGTCAACTTTGAGAATAGTTTCATCAATCCCTTAAAAAAGGTTTGTACATGTTAAGCTTGAACAATTGGTATCATATCTCAGAATCTGTTGCCAAACCCAAGGTCGTGAAGATTTTCTCTTATGTTTCTTCTAAGAATTTTGCCATTTTACCTGGTACATTTAGGTCTTTGATCCATTTTGAGTTAAATGTGGTATATGCTGTGAGATAGGGGTCCAATTCAGTGGATATTCAATTGTCTCAGCACAATTTGTTGGAGAGACTATTTTTAACTCAGTGAATGGTTGTAGAACCATTGCTGAATTGGCCATAAATGTATGGATATTTTTATGGATTCCCAATTCTAGTCCATCGGTCTATATGCCTATTTTATGCCAGTAACACATGCTTCTGATAACTATAACTTTGTGGTAAATTTTGAAATCCGAAAGTATGAGTCCTCCCACTTTTTCTTCTTTTTCTAGATAGTTTTGTTTTAGAAGCCTCCTGCAATTCCATGTAAGTGTGAGAATTAGCTTTTCCATTTCTGAAAAGAAAAAAGCTGTTGAAACTTTAATAGGGATTTGTACCGGGTACTGTTGCTACCTTAACAGTATTAAGTCTTTCAATCCATGGCTTTTGTTTACTCAAATCTTCTTTAATTTGTTTCAGCAATATTTTGTACCTTTAAGTGTATGAATGCTTCACTACTCTGGTTAAATTTAGTCCTAAGTATTTTAGTTTTGTAGACGTTACTGTGAATAGAATCATTTTATTAATTTCCTTTTTTGGATTGTCTCTGGCTTGGGTACAGAAATAACAACTAATATTTGGGTGATGATCATGTGTCTTATACTTAACTGAATTTTCTTATTAGCTCTTTTTGTGGATTCTTAGGATTCCATACATATCAAATTATGTTATCTGCAATTGATTTTACTTTCTCCTTTCTAATTTTGATTCCTTTTATCTCTTTTTCCTGCTGAATTTCTCAGGCCAGAACTGCAGTTACAATGGTGAATAGAAGTGGTGAAAGGGGTTGTTCTTATCTTCTTCCTGATCTTAGTAAATCTTTCAGTTTTCAATACAGAGAAATAGCAGATATAGGCTTTCCATAAATGCCCTCTATCAGGGAAGAATTTTCCTTCTATTCCAAGTTTGTTGAATGCTTATATTATGAATGCATTTGCATTTTTTCAAACGACTTTTCTGCATCAATTGATATAATTGTTGTGATGGTTAATTTTTGGTGTTACTTTGATTCGGCTAAACAATGCCCACATAGGTGGTAAACATTATTCCTGGATGTGTCTGGCAGTGTGTCTCTGGAAGAAATTAGCATTTGAATCAATGGACTGAGTAAAGAATATCACCACCTTCTAAAAGTGGGTATTTTTCAATCTGTTGAGGTCCTGATAGAACAAAAAGGTGAGGAGAAGGATGAATTCACTCATTCTTGAGCTGAGACATCCTTCTTGTCCTGTCCTCAGACATTGGCACTCCTAATTCTTGGGTATTCAGATTCAGACTAGTGCTTGCATTATCGGCTCCATATCACCCCCCAATTATCAGGCCTTCAGATTCCAACTAATTATACCACTCCCTTCCTGGGTTCTGCAGCTTGACGGCAGATCATGGGACTTCTTGGCCTCCATAACTATGTGAGCCAGTTCTTATAATTAATCTCATATATATTCTTTTGCTTCTGTTTTCCAAAGAAATCTGACTAATACAATCATGTTGCATGTTTTATTGTTTTTTTTCCCCTTTATTCTATTAATGTGATGTATTACATTGGTTGATTTTTGTATGTTGAACCACCCTGGCATTCTTGGGATAAAATCTCACTAGGACAAGGTATATAATAATTTTAAGATGATGGTAACTTTGGTTTGTTAGCGCTTTATTGAGGATGTTTATAATTACATTTATTAGTATTATTTGTGGTTTTCTCATGACGTTTTTGTCTGGCAGTGATTTCTGGTTTCATTACATGCTGGTCATGAGAGAAAATAATTTGCATGATTTCTGTCTGTTTATATTTATTGAGAATTGTGTTGTGATCTAACGTATGGTCTATCTTAGAGAATACTGAAGTACCCAATTGTTATTATCAAACTATTTCTTCTTTTAAGTGTATCAATTTTTACTTAATATGTTTTGGGACTGTTATTTAGTACACATATGTTTATAATTATTTTATCTTCTTAATGAATTGATCCTTTTATCACTATATATTATTCTTCTTTGTCTCTTAAAGAAGATTCTGACATAGAATATTACCAGACATAGAATTCTTGGTTGACAGTTTTTAGTCTTTCAAGACTTCATATATGTTCTCCCACTATCTCTAGCCTCTGTGATTTCTGCTGAAATATTTGCTGTTCATCTCTTTAAGGACTTATTATATGTGACTACTCCCTCCCTTTAGCTGGGTTCACAATTGTCTTTTTACACTTTTGGTGGTTGGGTTTTTTTGTTGCTGTCATTGGAATATCTGCACTCTTTATCGCATACAGTCTCTGAAGTTTCTGTTCCTGTAGCTTAGGGTCAGCTAGTGTTTTGACAGGCACTTCCTTTGACAACTGGAGTCAAAATAAAATAGAAAATGATAGACAAAGAAAGAAAAGGAAAATGAGAAAAACAGTCTCTCAGTATTTGCAACGTGGCTCTGAGATGGGGCACTCCTTCAATGCTTAGCCAGGTCACGTAAAATGGCCTCAGGCTCATTGCTTTCACTGAGCTTAACATTCAACCAGAGGTGAAAGCTTAAGGACAACTCAGGTCTCTCTGAGAGTCTGTATTCTGCCCAGGACATATGCATGATTTCCAAATTCTCTGGTATACATAATGTCTTCAATATCCTAATTACCTAAAGAAACTCTCTCTCAACTTTGTCCTCTAAGACTCTGGGCATGGTTATTGTTTGCCTCAACTGTGAACTTCTGCCCAGATTGCAGTGATTTGTTTATTTATGTTACCATGTTTTTGAGGAATGAGGAATAACCATTGTCCCCTCCTAAGAAAGTTCTAGGTAGGTAAAACAGTATGGCCCTAGACAAGTAAACACAGACACAGTTTTTTGAGAATATGATCTTCTCTGTTCTATCTGGAACCAAGGACCAAGGGCCCCCACTAGCAACATGAGCTGCTGCTGCTTTGATTCCGATCAAGTAAGAGTAGATGGTAAAGCTAGGACAAGTAAAAATGCTGTAAAGCTTTCCAACCATTTAAAAATAGGTTTTTTCTTCATTTAGCATTTACTTTCTTGCCATAAATCTTTTATTATTTTTCAGATTTCTGACAAAGTTGGTTCTGACAATTTTCACTTGATATCTCAATTTGAAGAACATGACCTTGGAGCTGCCTGGTCGACCATTCCCATTCATGACTATTTCTATTGACCATTTTTGATTGTGTCCCAACTTTTCCTGAATCATTTGTCATTTTACCTTTAACCTAGGCCTAAATATATTCATTCATACATCAGTATTCCACTACCTTCTTAAATTTAGGGACTATCCCAAACCTGACATATGCTTACCTAAGACCATCCTAACATGACATATCGTGGGTGGTCATGGATATTTAGTAAATGAGCTAACAAGTGTGACATATAGTTGACTATAACAAACAAAAAGGCTAAATATATTTTATCATATGTAAATTTATCATTTAATCAGGATATAACAAATGGCAATATCATATTCAGAGTTTGAAATCAAATAAATTTGGTGACTAAAAGAATTTTATCATGGATTATGAAGCTAGTAAAGTTGCATTCATCAGATTGTAGACACACCCAAAAATATGTTTCACAATTTGTATCCCTTGGATTATAGCTCTAATCACTAAGGCATAATCTCTGTGAAGACAAATATTTTTTATGCCGAAAATAGCAGCAATAGGCTTTCAAAAATTCAAAAATTAAAATTGAACAACATACTTTATGATTGAAATTTTGTATTTTGATCAGTGTTTGGATTCGATTTAATTTTTTGGAAAAATAGTTTTAAATATAGAAATTTAACTTACCTTAATGATAATGGATTTATTAGCAGCATCTGTTTTTATAACGTATTTAAAGAACTTAAGAAAAAAGGACTACATTGTAAAAACAGATGCTGCTAGAAATATTTTGATTTTCATACTCCAAAACGTTTTTAGGTCTAGCAAATTATTTTATGAATATTGTCACTTGTTCTCTCAGTTTCAAATCAAATCACGTAATCATTTGCAAGATATTACAGCAGCAGTAGCTATAATATATAAGGAAGTTTTTTTATTCCTTATTATATATTTACTACGTATGATTTCATATATTTACATTTATATGATATTTATACATTCAATTATTCAAATATTTTGTTTTATCATTTAACTTGAACACTAGATAAATGGTACATTTCTTAACTTCAGATTTCATGTAGATCTTGCAAACTTACCTAAAAGCAAAAAAAAGAGGTTAGAGTGGGAGAGAGCCAAAGCATAAGAGACTGTTAAAAACTGCGAACAAACTGAGGGTTGATGGGGGGTGGGAGGGAGGGGAGGGTGGGTGATGGGTATTGAGGAGGGCACCTTTTGGGATGAGCACTGGGTGTTGTATGGAAACCAATTTGACAATAAATTTCATATATTAAATAAATAAATAAATAAATAAAGCAATAACAAAATCTTTATTAGTGTCACAGTACAACGTGTGGGTTTTTATGGTTTCTGAATTATATCATTGGTATGATCACTAACTTACCAGTAAACTATTTTCGAATTTTAAGAATTATATGACTAATCAGTAAAAAGAAGGTAATTTTAATTCTATGTAAAATAAAATTAAGCTTAAATCTTAATTGTTTTGGCTCTAATATAACTATGAAAACAATAGGTGTAATAAAAGGAAGAAATAAAAAAGAGAAAACTCAACTATTGAGCTTTTAGAAACTAATTAATTATATAGATATAGACATAGATATATGGATAGATAATTAAAGACAATTTTTTTTGCCGTTGCTCAATGTTCCCATAGGAGACATATTTACATTTATTATACTTCAGAATTAACATGCAAACACAGATACACATGCACACATAGACACATGTACACATCCCCGATACTCTAATTCTATACCCCAGAATTTTAAAAATTATTTCCTGAATGGAAAATTATAAAAGGTCAGTGTAAACATTCAAGAAGGATATACAACAAACAGAACAACAATTCCCCTGCATATTATGGTGTATCTTACACAAACAACACTTCTCTAATAATGAGTAGCTAATCTAAATAAGACAAAAAAAATTCCATATAAAAGCATTAGAGAGCTTCCAAGGTTGGTAGCCTTTAAAGAGTCAATATTCTAGGTAGAAAAAATGTAGTCACTAAGGGGAACTTCATATTCCAAGGGTGTAATTTGTAAGCAGTCTACATTGAGTGACTGGTCAACAAAGGTTTAGCAGTCTCTTAGGATTGAAGAGGTAGAAATTGAATTTCTGTGATACCAAGTCACCTAGGGATGGAAGGGTCAAGATCTAAGTGAAAAGGAAAATACAGGAAACAGGTTACTAAGATTAAAGCTCTCTTTCAAGGTCATAAGCCAATGAGAAGCAGCAACCCAGAGTCTGAGAACCTAAATGGCGTTTAGCGATCTCAGCGCTGGTGCGTGAAAACGAACAGAGTAGAATTACATTCCACCACGAGGATGACCAATTTAACTCTTTAGGATCTTAGCTGGAATCATAAAAGAGACATCCTAGGAACAATTGTGAATCAGCTTTGGATCAGGCATCAATAACTGGAGTCTCACCCCATTTCATCCCAAATCCTGATTGATGGAGATCGGCTTCCAAAAGAACTGCTTGGTAGATGTTTGAAGCCTTTGAAGATTTTCACACAAAATATTCGATATTCAATTAAAAATCACAGGAATAGAAAATAGATTAAGAAAAAAAAGTAGACCAAATAAATAATAGAAACAAACATACGGATGATCCAGGTGGTCATCTGACATTCAAATAGTATTGTCAAGGAAATAGACGATAAAAGAGATCATTTGAGCAGAACGCACAAAATCACATGGGAATGAAGCTGAAATTCTAGAACTGAGAAATATAATAGCTGATGCTAAGAATTCAATAAATGGGTTTATCAGCAGCTTGGATCCAACTGAAGGAGGGTTAAAAAAGCAAAATGCAGTCAGTAAAAGATTCACAGATAGCAGTATAGAGATTTAAAAGGATAAATTAGAGCAAAAACCATGAATTAGATTGGGTTCTGTGAAGAAGTCTAATATACATGTAAGGTGGAAATCTAGAAATGGAAGAAAAGGGATATTTAAAAGGGTTTTAGGGTTTTTTTGGAAAATACTTGCAACTAAAATTTTTGTAAAAAAAAACATTTTTGCATTTTGGAAAATGCAGTCAGTTCTTTAAAATATAATGGTTGGGGCACCTGAGTGGTTCAGTTGGTTGGGTGACTGACTTCAGCTCAGGTCATGATGTCACAGTTCGTGAGTTCGAGCCCCATGTCAGGCTCTTTGCTAACAGCTAAGGGCCTGGAACCTGCTTCAGATTCTGTGTCTTCCTCTCTTTCTCTACCCCTTCCCTGCTCATGCTCTGTGTCTCTCTGTCTCTCAATAATAAATACACGTTAAAAAAAAATAAAGAAAAAAACAAAAAACTATGAGGATGTATTATTTAAAAAATATATATATATATAATGGTTGAGGGGCACTTGGATGGCTCAGTCAGTTAAGTGTCCAACTTTGGCTCAGGTCAGGATCTCACAGCTCATGAGTTCAAGCCCCACATCCGGCTCTATGCTGACAGCTCAGAGCCTGGAGCCTGCTTCTGATTCTATGTCTCCTTCTCTCTGCCCCTCCCCTGCTCACACTCTGGCTCTCAAAAATGAATAAAATGTTTAAAAATAAAATAAAATAATAAAAAATAATGGTTGAATGTTCAAAGTCAAGGAAGACATTAGCCACAGTTGCAATAATTACTGTAAACATCAGTTTAGCATCCAGACCTATTGTTCCAGCAAAGCAGCTCTCCCGAATATTTTTAACCACAACTTTTTTCTCAAAATACAAGCTGATTGCTTTTTAAAAAAGACGAAAGATTTATGCGATCTGAAGAGAAACCAGAGCATTAAACTGATTGCTTTTTAGATGCCGGTTCAATACAGCAACATCAGAATTGAAAATGCTAAAAACCTAAATGAATCCTAAAAGCATCTGAAGTAGGGGAAAAGATACATTCCATTAGAATTAAGTGGCTTTTAAATAAATGGGAATTAATGTTGATTTATTTCAACATTATACTATATAACAATGAGAAATACATTTTACATGCAGCACTAATTAGTATCTACAGACATAATGTTGAGGGAAATAAGGTGAGATTATGTGGTAATAATAGTTAGGGTCCTGAGTTTTGATATGTAGTTACTAAAAGAAGCATGAGAGAATTTAATTGTTAGTACTATTCAATAATTTGATCTGATTAGTGATTAAAGGGTATGTTTACTTTGAGACAAATATTGAAGTATGCGCTTATGATTTGGGTACTTTCTGAATACATATTATATTTCAATGAAACGTAATATTTAAAGAAATAAAATACCTCACTTTACTTTCTGGTTCCACCCAATGCTGTATATCACTCTACAAAATCCTCAGCTCTGTACATACGTATACAGCTGCTTTTTTTTTTAATTTTTAATGTTTACTTTGAGAGAGACAGAGTGTAAGCATGGGAGGGGCAGAGAGAGGGAAACACAGGATTCAAAGCAGGCTGCAAGCTCTGAGCTGTCAGGACTGAGCTGGATGTGGGCCTTGAACTCACAAACCATGAGATCATGACCTGAGCTGAAGTCAGACACTTAACCAACTGAGCCACCCAGGCACCGCATACATATATAGCTATTTAATGAGATTATCAAATGAGATCTTATTTTGCATTTTCTTTATGTATATGTATAAAACGGCTTTAAAAACTTTTGTAACAGGTGCAGAACAGTCCGTTGTAGAGATATACCTTTTTTTCCCCCTCAATCCCTCTATTTTCAGGGGCGCTTGTATTATTCACAATTTTCATCTTTGTTTTTTACTAATCTTAAAAAATCTAATTTTCACACCTAACCCTCCATTCCACTGAAGGTAAAGGTCTTTCCTCCTCCAAACCAAACTTCTACAAAAGGCACTCACTGTAGTGACCATCTGTCTCTTCATTCACCCTGTCCTGTCCCTTACCTACCCAAGGAAGTTTAGCTTCTGGTCCCATTATTCCAGCCAAGCAGTTCTTATTCTTCACAAGGAAATAGCATTTCTTTTCCGTTTCAAGTTATCTCTGTGTAACCATTTCTTCCCTTTGTAATCGCTGTCGTCCTTCGATTTTAATGAAAATAAGCATTTCAAGTTTTCCTCCTATTAGTTCCTCTTTCTAAGTGTCTTTTTTGACTCACCATAGTACAACAATTTGTTATAGGTATTGATGCACCACACAGCTAATTTGGGCCCCCCTCTGTTTCACATTTTCTATCTGAGGGATATAATTAATTTCTGTGGTGTAAAATATTATATATCTGCTCACCACCCCGCAGACTTATATTCAACAGCTGCTTTTTGTCCCCTTTTGAATATCTCAAAAATAATTGAGAAGCAACATATCTAAGGCTCAACCTAGCATCCTTTCAGAGTGGTGTGTTTAAATAAATATTCCCCATATCCATTCGGTTAAGAAAGCCAGGTATTATGGCATCATTTTTTGACATTTATCATTCTCAAAGCTTGTGTAAGTACACAGACACACACGTTTAGTGAATCCTTATACCGTGAATCCCTTACTTGCCAGTGTCCGTTTCCTTTCTAGTCCCCATAACCACTAACTCTCCCTGGACCACTAAGACAATTCAGACAAAGAGCTACTCAAAACGTGTCTTCCCTTAGGAGGCAGGCATAATGTTTCCAAAAGTTGACCTCTGTCATCCACCCAGGATGAAATTCTTCATTGTTCTTGTTACTCATGGGATAAAGAATAGTTACTCTTAAGATAAAGAATGAGACTTACGACATAACGTTTGTGACTATACATAGAGTTACATGTAGTTGTTTTCTGTTATTTACATTCTCATTTATATTCAGAGAATTAGATTTATAAAATATGAATACACATAATAGCAGCAAAGTACTAAGTTATAGTGGGGGTTAAGTAATATGCATAAAGTGTATAAAAAGTTCTTAAGATAAAGTCTAGTACTTAATAAGCATTGAGGTATGTTATCATTATAATCATATTGCTATGAAGGTTAACACAAAACACATAGACTTAATAGCTTGACTAAAATATATTATAAGGATAATTTAAACTGCTCACAAGTTTTAACCATCACACCAAATGTAGAACTCGTCCTCATGTAGGATGAGATTTCAAGAGAGTAAGATTATTATCATTATTTTCATCATCTTAATCATATCCTGAAGAAGCATTTTAAATATATTTTGAGGTATCTGTCAAACAAATGGATTGACATGCTTACTATAAGGGAGAAAAGAGCAGGTAAGCATATTGTTTAACATGTTATATAAGATTAAATGAAATATTTAATTTCTCTGGGTAAGAAGTGGTAAGATAATTCTGTAAGACAGACAATATGTAGTAGCAAGTGTATTAAAATTGTCAAACAATACCCAATATTGTAATCTAGGTCTTTATTATTGTACTTTGTGAGGTGATATTACCCAGGAAGATCTTTGAGCTTTTATTTTTCCCATCCTAAAGTAACAAGAAATTTGTCAACATCAAAAGCTAACAACCATTGACATGCATCTCTTCTTATCCACTAACAAACATCTCTTCTTATCCATCTTTATAGAACTTTTAAACATTAGCCATAGCTGAAACTTGGCAGACTCTCGAATGAGTCTATAGATTTTGTGATGATCCAAAAATTATTTGAAATATCGAAAGAGATACATCTTAGTATAACTTTGTAGTATTTCTTCAATACAGTTTGAAAAATATGATATTGATTTCTCCTTTGCTATGGTGAGATGATGCCTTGTGTAGCTTACAGTCAGTCTTCAAAAGTGTGTTAAGCAACATTTCTATCCTTAGATAGTCTTCACTTTATATTGTGCCATATTTACCCTGCGGCATTTTCTCAACGAGGTTATTTTCTATGTCCAACTAACATAAATTGCTTAATTAATTTCCCTCACATCATTAAAAGCAATGAACTCCATTAATGTTACTGAGACTGAAAATAAATACAATGTTAGAAAGTTGAAACAATCATGAATCTCACTGTAGAAATTGCTTTGAATAAAATAGTCCAAATAGTATTGGCCTATTTAGTGTAAATTATTAACACTGAAACTCAGACAACTTGGGTTATGACCTAGAGTCCAATACCCGTAGCTATAGTGAATATAGACAGATCGGATTTTTTTAAAGTTTATTTATATATTTTGAGAAAGAGCATGAGTGGGGAAGGGGCAGAGGGAGAGGGAGAGAAGAGAATCCAAAGCAGCCTCCGCACTGTCAGCACAGACCCAATGTGGGGCCCAGACTCACAAACCAGGAGTTCATGACCTAAGCCGAAATCAAGAGTCAGATGTTTAAACAACTGAGCCACAGGGGCACCCCTACAGATTGTTAACTCAATACAGGTTTCATTATCTTTATTTGCATAATAAAGATAATGGTTAGATTTTAAAGAATCATAGAGAAAAACAAAGATATCAAAAATTGGTTTGAATGTTTAAAAGTAAGGACTTGGTGAGCTCCAGAGATGATCAACCTTAAATAGGGTCAAAAGATTGATAAATAATTATTTTACCAGTAAATCTGTATTTCACAAAATAATTTTTTTTAAAGAACTGTACACAAAAATAGCAAAAATATAAAGTGGGTCCAAATGATTTATTGATTTATCACTGGCATGTTAACAGTTTTTTCTCTGGAAATTTTCAGAAGAAGCAGAGGGAATGATATCAAAATTATGGATGCCACAAGGCTTGTATATCATGTTGGCTTTTGTATCTCAGACTCTTTTGTCGAGGATGAAGTGTCAATCACACCGTCGTGTGAGAATGAAACATGACACTGAAAATAAATCAAATCTGAAAACCTGAATCTCGTTTTACACCCAAGCCAACAACAACAAAAAATGACTTTTTAATAAGTAATATAAATAAATAGTGAGAGAAAAAGCTAAAACTACTAATTTGGTAGTAATGTAGCGTGTACGTTGTATATACACACAAATACCACGATATATACACCACTTTTTTCTTTATTCACTCATCTATCCATG
This sequence comes from Panthera pardus, assembly GCF_024362965.1. Taxonomy (NCBI): domain Eukaryota; kingdom Metazoa; phylum Chordata; class Mammalia; order Carnivora; family Felidae; genus Panthera; species Panthera pardus. The sequence continues at coordinate 89,800,089 of NW_026527013.1, forward strand.
GACCCTTGGGTTGCTTCCATGTCTTGGCTATTATAAATAATGCTGCAGTAAACATACGGTGCATAAATCTTTTCAAATTAGTGTTTTTATTTTCTTTGCATAAATATCCAGTAGGGAAATTACTGGATCATATGGTATTTCTATTTTTAAGTTTTTGAGGAATCACTGTACTATTTTTCACAGTGGCTGCACCTGTTTACATTCCCACCAACAGTGGACAAGGGCTGCCTTTTCTCCACACCCTCGCTAGCATTTGTTATTTGTCTTTTTCATATTAGCTACCTGACAGGTGAAAAGTAGTATCTCATTTGGTTTTGATTTCTATTTCCCTGATGATAAGTGATGTTGAGAAGCTTTTCATGGGTCTGTTGACCATCTGTATGTCTTCTTTGGAAAAATGTCTATTCAGCTCCTCTGCCCATTTTTTAACAGGATTTTCCTAGGGTTGAGTTGTGTAAGTTCTTTATATATTTTGGATATTAACCCCACATTGAATATATCATTTTAAAATATCTTCTCCCATTCAGTAGGTGGTTTGCATTTTGGCAATGTTTTCCTTTGCTGTGCAAAAATTTTTAATTTGGGTGTAGTCCCACTCATTGGTTTTTGCTTTTTTTCCCCTTGCCTAAGGAGACATGTCTTAAAAAAATGTTGCTAAGGTGGATGTCAAAGAAATTACTGCCTATGATTTCTTCTAGGAATTTTATGATTTCAGGTCTCACATTCAGGTCTTTTTCGATTTTGAGTTTATTTTTATGCATAGTGTTAGAAAGTGGACCGGTTTCATTCTTTCACATGTAGCTACTCCGTTTTCCCAATACCATTTGTTGGGAAACAAGACTGTCTTTTTCTCATTTCATGTTCTTGTGTCCCTTGTTCTAGATTAATTGGCCATAAAGTTGTGAGTTTATTTCAGGGCTCTCTATCTTACTCCACTGATCCATGTGCTTATTTTTATGTCAGTACCATATTATTTTGGTGACTACAGCTCCATAGTATATCTTGAAATCTTGAATTGTGATACTTCCTGCTTTGTTCTTCTTTCTCAAGATTACTTGCGCTCTTCAGGATCTTTTGTGGTTCCATACAATTTAGGATTATTTATTCTAGTTCTGTTAACAATGTTGCTAGGGGCACCTGCTTGTCTCGGTCATTTGAGTGTTTGATTCTTGATTTCAGCTCAGGTCATGATCCCAGGACTGTGGGATCAAGCTCTGTGTTGGGCTCTCTACTGATCATGGAGTCTACTTAAGATTCTCTCTCTCTCTCTCTTTCTCTCTCTCTCTCTCTCTCTCTCTCTGCCTCTCTCTCTCAAAAAAATGTTGTTGGTATTTTGCTAGGGATTCCTTGAATCTGCAGATTGCTTGGGTGGTATGGACATGTTAACAATATTTGCTCCTCCAGTCCACGAGCAAGAATACTTTTCCATTTGTTTGTATCACTTTCAGTTTGTTTCACTGATGTCTTAGAGTTTTTAGACTGCAAGTCTTTTACCTCCTTGGTTAAATTTATTCCTAGGTATTTTATTATTTAAGTGCAATTATAAATGAATGTTGTTGTGCTTTCCCTTTCTGTTACTTTGTTTTTAGTGTGTAGAAGTATAACAGATTTCAGTATATTAATTTTGTATCATGCAACTTTACGATATTCATTTATTAGTTCCAATAATTTTTTGGCAGAATCTTTAGGGTTTTCTATATATACTACCATGTCATTGCAAATAGTGGGAGTTTAACTCCTTCCTTATCATTTTGAATGCCTTTTATTATTGTTGTTGTTGTTGTTATTGTTGTTGTCTGATTGCTATGGCTAGGACTTCCAGTACTGTGTGAGATAAAAGTGATGAGAGTGGACATCCTTGTCTTGTTTCAGTTTTTCACTATTTAAAACAGTTTTTTTAACGTTTATTTATTATTGAGAGACAGAGAAAGAGCATGAGCATGGGAGGGGCAGAGATGGGGAGACACAGAATCCGAAGCAGGTTCCAGGCTCTGAGCTGTCAGCCCAGAGCCGGATGGGGGGCTCAAACTCGCAAACCGTGAGTTCATGACCTGAGCTGAAGTCAGACGCTCAACCCACTGAGCCACCCAGGTGCCCCCAGTGTCTCACTATTAAGGATGATTTTAGCTGTGAGTTTTTCATATATGACCTTTTTTTATGTTGAAATATATTTCCTCTAACTGTACTTTGTGGAGAATTTTATCATGAACAGGTCTTGGATTTTGTCGAATGCTTTTTGTGTGTGTGTCTATTTAAATAGTCATATGTTTTTTATCCTCTCTTCTCTTAATGTGATGTATCAGGTTGATGGAGTTGTAAATACTGAACCACCCTTGTATTCCTAGAGTAAATCTGACTTGATGATGCTGATTTTTTAAAGTATTGTTAAATTTAGTTTGCTAATATTTTATTGAGATTTTTTGCGTCAGTGTTCCTCAAAGATACTGGCCAGTAGTTTTCTTTTCTTTCCTTTCTTTATTTTTTTTTTTCATGTCTTCATCTGGTTTTGATATCAGGGTTATGGGGGTTTGTATAATGAATTTGGAAGCTGACCTTTCTCTTCTACTTTCTTGGAATAATTTGAGAGTAATAAGCATTAACTGTTTTTTACATGTTTGGTAGAAATCATCCATGAAGCCATTTGGCTTAGCTCTTTTTGTTGGAAGGTTTTTTTGTTCTGTATTGTTTTAATTGTTGATTCAAATTTTATTACTAGTAATTGGTCTGTTCAAATTTTCTGTGTTTTCCTGATTTAGTTTCAGAAGATTATATGTTTCTAGGAATTTATTCATTTCTTCTAGGTTGTCCAATTTTTGGCATATAATTTTTAAAATATCCTCTTATAATCCTTTGTATTCTGTGGTGTCATTTGTTATATCCTCCATTTCTGACTTGAGTATTCCCTTTTTTTCTTGTTGAATCTGGCTAAAGGTTTGTCAGTGTTGTTTATCTTTTCAAGGAACCTGCTCCTGGCTTCATTGATCTTTTCTATTCCTTTTTTTTTTTTTTTTTAAGTTTCTGTTTCATTTACTTTTGCTCTAATCTTGATTATTCCCTTTTTTTTTTCTATAAGCTTTGGATTTGTTCTTCTTTGGCTACCTCTTTTATGGGTAAAAGTTCATAAATAATTTTAAGCAAACATTGAGTTAAAACATAAATAAATCTCTCAAAAATCATAAATATTATATGTCCAAGCTCTCTGAAGTACTAAAACACTAAAAATATATATGAAAGTGTGATTAACGTTGTATCTGCTACTGTTATTGCAGACCGATTTATTTCTTTTTTATCTGTATAGTCATTTAAATCTTACTGACATATAGAAATACCTATGTTTAGAAATAGAACACCGACTTAATGATTCTGAGTTGGCAAGTCTAGAATGATTTTAAATTTATGTTTATTGCGGGAAATAAAGGGTTGTTTGAGCCTTCCATATTAGTTTATATTTAGGGTTTGATGGCTATTCTTAAATAAATAGCCAGGGAAATTCTGTTTTGTAATGTCACTGTTTGTAATTTGGAACTGAAATGTCTCAAGCCCATAGCATTTATTCCATCCTGGAACTCTAGTCTACTTCTTACCACATTTACTTAGTTATATAGAGGGTGTTTGGCCCCAGTTTACTAATCATATCAGTATGTCTACTTAGCATCAGAATGTGCAAAAGGTTTTTTAGCCCAGAATATAAGAAGCTAGCTTTGTATATTTCATTTCCAACTTGGTACATTTGGCTAATTCACTAATTTGCTCTATCCCACAAACCTGAACTAAAGTTTATGTCCCATCCTCCCCTTTCCATTCAACAAGTTGGGTCTCTTACCCTTTACATATCTCTTTACTTAGCTGGAAAAAATGGCATATATACTATATATACAACTGCATGTTACATATACTATATGTATAATTAATAAAAGAAACCAAATGCCTGTGCGTAATAGCATATACATATCATTAGAACATAATCTGTCTTAATATGGTCAAATTTTAATTCAAACTATTTTTGGGAATTTTTATGTTTCTTTTCATTATTTGATTATCAACCTGTTCTTACAACTTTTTATATTCTCAACTTATTTGAGTAAGTTATAATTATTTTTCAGTGTTGGATGCCAAACTGTAACAATTTGAACAGTCGGAGGCCCTATTGGCTTACTCTTTATCCTTTCAAAATTATCATAGAGATTTTTAGTTTCTTAGCAGTAAGCATATAATCCAGATGTACTTTGCTTTTTTTTTTCTTACATCACAACATGGAATGAGCTTCTCTCTAATAATAGAAATTCCTTTTAATGATTTTTTTAATGTTAATTTATTTTTGAGAGTGAGAGAGAGACAGAGTGTTAATGGAGGACGGGCAGAGAGAAGGAGACACAGAATCTGAAACAGGCTCCAGGCTGTGAGCTGTCAGCACAGAGCCCAAAGCAGGGCTCAAATCCACGAACCGCTAGATCATGACCTGAGCGGAAGTCGGTCGCTTAACTGACTAAGCCACCTAGAAGCACCCCTAGAAGTTTCTTTTGAAGGAAAATAGTATCTCATATCAATCTTAGTGATAGAGACATACAACAGATTTATTTTATTTAATAAACATTTATGGAGCATATGATACAATAAGGTTTTTCATGCAGGTACAACTAAATAAGACTCCTTTGCTCTTGATTTTATTTTAAAATTGAGTTAATGTGGAATTACTTTATAATTTATTTTTGTTACTATTTTTGCTTTTGTTGCATTTATTATTATTTTTCAGAATACTGTATTCATTTCTATTTATAGCACATAATATATAAAGGGTTTAGGGTCATACTGTAATATTAATATTTGCGTAATTTTATTTTTCAAGAATGGATACATATTTTAGGGCTGAAGGTCATAATTTCCTTTTATCAGTTTTTGTAAGCTAGAAATTTACCCCAAGGAAAAAGTGTGTTATCACTAATGTAGGCAGTATTACTTAGCTTGTCAAGGCATGTTGCTTCAAATTCCAGGGTAGCTCTGAAATATCTGGAAGAATTGGAAACTAATGATATGCCTTTTGGTGTACCAAGTTGACATGTTGATAGATTAGGTATTCCCAACAAAACATCACTGTAATTACACTGTAATCACAAGGGTCAATGTGCAGATCTTCTTTTTTGATCACGCTTTATGTCTTCTGCCTTGTTTAATCAGTAATTTATTATGGAAATCTTATCTTTAGAGATTGAAGCTCATCTCCTACCCCATTTACTGGCCTGACTAGACCTAGATAGCAAGTAAAAATAGGAAGAAACACACACACACGGGCACACACACACACACACAAGTAGGCTACCAGGTATTTCTTTTTCTTTGTGTTACTCCATATGTATTTGTTTATTTGTTTTGAGTTTTGTTGGGAAGAAGGAAATAAAAAGGAGATTGGCAATTGCATTGCTCCAAATTCAAAACCTGCAGAGAAGATTTGCTGAGGGCATTTTCTCTAGTTATCTGGTAAGAGGTGCAGAAAAAATAATAGTTTAATCTTTTTTCCCTGAGTAATTAATGAATTGACCCTTGGATAGTGGTAAATAAGCTATTATAATATTAAATTGGATAAATGTGCCCAAATTCTTCATAAATGGAAATCAAAAATATAATTCTCACAACACGTCAGGTGTACTCTCACAGTAGGAAGTTTACAAATTACATTTAGTGATATGCTGCTTAATTCCACTCATAAAAAAACTTGATATCGATATAGTATTGAAAACTATTTTTGAGTTTTTAACAGTATAAAATTTGAGGATATTAAAATATTTTTGCTAGGGTTTATTTGCGTGGCATTAGTGACCACATACGTTGGGAACAGGCAAATATATACTGTGGTCTCATTAGTTTTTTCACTAACTAGCATATCATTTTAATTTGCCATTGTCTTAGTTTCTTTTGCCACAAAAGGTGATTGCTGAGGTAGGCTATATATAATATGTTTTCATATTTGATCATTTTGCTTTTAAGTTTTTCAAGATCTCCTGGGGGAGGTGTGTCTGTAAGAGAAGCAAAGGCTGATTTAAGATGGTAAAATGATTATATTTTGGCTGTAGTGCAAAATATAAAAGAAATTGATCCTCAGTTTAACTTGTCAATCCTTGTTATCTGTTCTGCAACACATAAGAGATATGCACACTAAAAATATGTCAGGCTGCAAAGTATTCACCAATTAAAAGTAAAGAAAAAGAAAGTTGCCATCTATTCAGTGTTACTGTCCAGATCAGACCTGGCTTAGATTATTACTATTAAGAACTGTATTATTCCTGCATTTTCCCCTTAATCTTAACTTTAGTGATCTCCAGCCTATATATATATTTTTTTCTTCTTAAAGTATTCGAGCCCCAATTCCATGTCAAATAAATAGCTTTTGAAACCTAATCATCTAGATATTTAATCATAAATATTTCTCATCCATATATTTCCATAGTTATTGTTGTCACTCTAGTCTACTAAATATAAGGTGTTCAAATTTTGGCCTTCACTCACACATTGAGCTTCTACTTATTTCTAGCATTGGGGGGTATTTTATGATCAAATTTGGCCTCAATCCATTAACCATGAGCTTATGTTCTTACCCCCCAAAATTACATATTTACATTTAAACCAACATGTATGACAGAATAGAATATTGTGTGGATGGAGTGTGGCTAGGTTACTGATAGCTCAGGATTCTCAACCTTCGTTAGCACGAGCAAGGGAAATTGTACAGGAAGTAGAACCAAGCTGGCACCAGGAGACTAGTTGCATATGAGATCCAGATAAAATCTTGAATCCCCAACCAATTTCATGGCCTAGAAAAATCCAAATCTCCCCTGAAGATTTGTGCTAATTTTTTCAGTGCTTTCATTCTTCTGGCCTCCTCTCCTTCTTGGGTGGTAACTTCTTTAACCATCACCTTTGTTCTGCTCCGTGTTGAGAGTCACATGCATTTTAGTGGCCTTCTTTTGTTCTCTCAATCAAAACATGTTCACACAAAACATTCATTTCTTTTTAGATTTACTCAATATTTGGGGGGGGGGCATTTGGATGGAGTCAGATCATGCATCAAAAAGGCTAAGCCATCTTTATTAAACTCACATTTGTTGCTTCCTTTTCTCTTCTCCCTCTCCTACTATTATGCAGAGCAATCGGGCTACATCTTTATTTTATGCCCGCGTGACTGAGGTACACAGCAGAAAAAATGCTCATTTGTGCAGTGCACCCGAAAACAGTGTTGTGCTTACGGATAATTTTCTTTTTACAGAGACACTATGCAATGGGGATTTACTAGTGTACTGAGCCAGATCCAAACCTGATCACAAAGAGGAGAGAGGAGTTGTAATGAACATCCCTGTATAATTTTATGAGCCAATCCAAGTCGAATCTTTTAGCAAGAGCAGTACCAAAGCAGTGAGGTTTTCAAGAGGCACGCTGAGATTAAGACATTTGCATTGTATTCCAACATCAGATCTCAAAAGAAACAGATCATGTTACTTATAATCAAAAGTGGATCAGTATTCCAGTCATGATATTAGGTACACTGTCTTTCCCATAAGGGTGGATGTTTACTGCCTCTTACTCACTGTAGTATGTGTAGTACAGGAGGGATTTACTTTATTCTTTATTTCTCTATTCCCTCAGAATACAGAATGACTGATATGACTGTGTGTCAGAGGGGCCCATCCCAGTTTGTGAGTTTGTTTTTGTTTTTTTATAATTTAACTTTATTTTTTTTTAATTTTTTAAAAAATTTACATTCAAATTAGTTAGCATATAGTGAAGCAATGATTTCAGGAGTAGATTCCTTACTGCCCCTTACCCATTTAGCCCATCCCCCCTCCCACAACCCCTCCAGCAACCCTCTGTATGTTCTCCATATTTATAAGTCTCTTTTGTTTTGTCCCCCTCCCTGTTTTTATATTATTTTTGTTTCCCTTCCCTTATGTTCATCTGTTTTGTCTCTTAAAGTCCTCATAGGAGTGAAGTCAGTTTGTGAGTTTTTATACCTAATTCCTAATCTCCCTCGTGAGCATTCTGCACAGGATCTTTGGAATAGAGCAATTGGATGCGGATTCACCACATGTCTGGGACTCCTAGAGTCTAAATTGCAATTCAACCCTGTACTTCAAAGTTGGAAAAACTTGTTAATGTTGATCTGCTTCTTTCTCTCCTATGTATGGTGACTTCCCTCCCCATCCACTGCACTGCCAAAGTTGAAACAGTTATGTGCTACATCTTGGCCAGAAAGAATTTGTCATATTTTGGATTTCAGGTAATTATATCACTTTGGAGCCTAAGATCTCAGTTGGGCTTAAAATGTTTCTATGTGTAAATTATCTTTCTTGTTCTCATTTTTATTGTTAGAGTGACAATGCCCTGCATACTTATGTGTTCTGATGGAAGCAAAAGTTTCAAGCCATGCTTTCTTAAATAGTTCTCCCACTTTGCAAATTATAAATTTCAATATTTATAAATACTAGTATCATAATATTTCTTATACTATTAAGAGTACAAGAGAATACATATTTTAATATAAACATAAGACCATCTCATTATAATAATAAGTGATATCCCAATATCATAAGAAAACAAAATTTTATAAGAATGTTAATCACATAAAACATGAAAAATAACTCCTGAGCCACATTCTGACACAGGCTACAAAATGGTTGAAACTTGAAGACATTGTGCTAAGTGAGATAAACCAGACACAAAAGAACAAACATGGTGTAATCCAACTTACATGAGATATCTACAGAGGTCAAATTCATGGAAACACCAAATAGAATGTTGATTGCCGGGGACTGAAAACACCCCCACTGGCCAAAGTTGGAACAATTTAAGCAGAAAGTAAATGACAACATTGGACTATAACCTAAATAATAAAATAAACATGCGTGAACACACACGGATATAAATAAATGATTGAATCAATGGGTAAAATAGAGGGGAAGCTAATACTTCTTTGCAGGAAATCCCAATTAGCAAATATAAAAATAATGAAATAGAAAAATACACAGTGGTAATCACTGAAGGCTAGGTTCACAGACCATACTAATCCTTGTGGGTGAGAGTATAAGGAGAAACAATATTTTCATAGACTTAAAAGATGTTTTCCTCAATATATGTTTATTAGAATGGAAACAGGATAATATTTATATTGAAGAAATATGGCAGACACTGCAGAGTTGTTATCTGTTTCCTTTTTAATACATATAAATATAATATTCCCCTTGATATCAGACTCTAAAAAAATTCCTCCACAAATTGAGGGCGTCTAAAAAATTCTAAATCCGTATTTTTCAAAATTGTCAACATCAAGAAAACAAGGGAAGACAAGATCTGTCATAGGTTGGAAAATGAAAAAAATGAATGATAAACTAAATGTGAACACTGAATTGGATGCCAGAATGAAAAAAAGATAGGGGTGAAATAGGAGTAACTTAAATAGTTTAAAAACTAATTTCTTAGTTTCAGTAATGGGTATGTAAAATGTTAAAATTAGGGCAAACTGAGTGGAGGGGACAAGGGAAATCTGTATACTTTTTTGCAACTGTTCTTTTAGTTTAAATTTATTTCAAAATGAAACGGTTTTAAAAAATGAATTTCACCCACTTTTAAAGGTATGACTTTTGGAGGCAATCATGTCTCTCTTTTGGGAGGGAGGGTAATTATTTTAGATATTTGAAAGCAGCATAACAGTATTTATTTAGTTGGGTACATATTCATTCATTCTTTATTCATTCATACATTTATTCTCCCATCCATCCATCCATTCACTAATTCACTTCAGGGTGTTCCAATATTCAATTTTCACTGAATTACTTAGGTTTTGCAACATACGTGTAAATATTTTTAACTGGAACTTTAATATAATCTTAAACACAAGTCCTCATTTGGACTCTTCTATACTACAAAATGTTACATGCAATATAAAATACATTTTCTTTAAATAAGGACTACCTGGAAAATTCACATTAACACTAGTTTGTTAAAATCTAATTCTTGTCTTGAGTGCTATTTGTGACTAATTTAATTTTAATACCTACTAACCTTTATCACTTATTATTAACTTACCATTATTTACCTTTCTTATTTTTGATAAAATGCTCAGGAAATAAAAATGAAATCTGAGAAACAGTAGAACCATCTAAAAGTAATACTTTCTTTGCTCTTTTTTTTTTTTTGGTATTTAATTGTAACCATTTCCAAAAATTTCTTAAGTGTGAGCTCAAAAATCTACAATGAGACTATTGAAAGCAAATAAAAAAAGAAAGAAAGAAAGAAAGAAAGGAAGAAAGAAAGAAAGAAAGAAAGAAAGAAAAGAAGGGAAAAGAAAAAAAAAGAAAAAAAATAGTACTATTTATCCCCTAAGCAAACAAAAACAGATCCAATGTAAACATAGCATCTTCTTTTCATTCAAGTCATTGTAAGTGATTCCAATCTTTTCCAAGAAGCTTTCAGTGACTAATCTATCAGTCATGAAGTGTGTGTGAACACCAAAATAAATAAATGTATGAAAACACTTCTTTGGGAATATAGAATCATCTGTTTATGTTGTATACTGTGAGTCGATACAAGAGTTGATTTCTGACTCGATACGTACATTCCCAAGGGCTGTAAGGCTACCTATCACTTTCCTTGATAAAGCAGTAGAAAATCTGACAGTTGTCAGAAAGGATTTCAGTGAGCATCCTAAAAATAAAAGGAAAGAGCTAATTGTGTTGATCTTTTTTCAAGCGATCTCAGCTCTAGAAAGTTCCAGAAGAATGAATACAAACGATAGTTTCATTTTGAAATATATTGCTAATTGATATTGATAGTAGAATAATTAAGTACCCAGAGTAGACTTGAACCAAAACTGTAAAGTAGATGACTTTTCAACTTGGGAATCTTAATGGGGATTATTGTATACTTTTTTTTTTTTTCATTCTACTATAGTTCCTAACTCTGTAATCTTTGCAACCACTAGTGCCACACCAGCCACCCTGTATTCCTCATGTGTACCTTTGCGTGGAAACTGGACTTATGCCAACTTACCTTCTTTCCTTTTCTTCCTCTCTTCCTTCCTTCTGATAAATATCTGTGAAGTGTTGATTACACACTAGGCTCTAAGCTAAGAGATCATACAGCATTGTATATAAAATTGTCACAGCTCTTAGCCACACACAGAATGTATGGCTTGCTGTCTAGCAGATAAAAAAGACAATAAACAAATAAATATACACACATCTCTTGCCTTCTGTGATGCATCTCCTTACCTTGCCTCTGATATTAGCCTCAGTTAATATAAGTTGTAGTAGACAGTTCTGGTGAGAACAGACTTACCTGGTGCTGACACTCCCCATTCCTACACTTAACATCTTGCCACTTTTGTTCCCCAATGACTTTTCCAATACCACTATATCTTGGCCTTTGAGCACATGCTGTTAAGAAGGTCAGAATAGAGTTGAAGACCTTGGAGGCCATCCTCTGCCAGTAGAAGAAAGCAGCTGATAGATAAATGCTCTAGCCTTTCATCTGTTAGGAAGTCAATTCAAGCAGGCTTTTTAAACAGTTATCAAGGGCTGCTAGTAGAACTGTGCATCTGTTTTTTACTAATGTGACATATATAATACATCCTGATACAGAATTTTCTTTATTCTCTGAATTGCTTACTTTGTTCTATTATATCTCCATTCTGGGCTTCATCCTCCCCCAAAATATCTGCACTCAAGTCCTTGTTTCAAGTTCTGCTGTTAGAGGATCAAAAAAATTAGAAGAATATCCTTTCAGTTCAGCAAATGAATGTCTAATTATAAGTCACATTAATTTTTTTTTTCCAACGTTTTTTATTTATTTTTGGGACAGAGAGAGACAGAGCATGAACGGGGGAGGGGCAGAAAGAGAGGGAGACACAGAGTCGGAAACAGGCTCCAGGCTCCCGAGCCATCAGCCCAGAGCCTGACGCGGGGCTCGAACTCACGGACCGCGAGATCGTGACCTGGCTGAAGTCGGACGTTTAACCGACTGCGCCACCCAGGCGCCCCATAAGTCACATTAATTTTGATGACTAATAAAGAAAAGGGTATTAACAACAGAGAAACTTTTGTGGATTTTTCTGAGGGGTAGGGAGGTTTATGAGGAGTTAATTGTGTTGGCCTGGAATTGACCTGAGCGACTTAAGTATCTAAAGGGCACAGGCTCCTGCTTAAATTACGAAATGCAGTGGTTAATTCAAAGAGTTAATACAAATTTGGGGACGGGTTGTTTAAGCTTGGCAGTGGTGATTATTAATATCAGTTAGATTGATGATTTATACCTTCTGAGAATCCCAGAGGACTCTTCCGTGGTGCTCTTTACATAGCAAGAAATATGCCTACATTCCTAGCAAGGTATAAGAACCCCCAGCTGAGACTCTAATTTAAGCTTCCTGGTTCCTCTGTGTTATAAGACCACCGTGGCAGTTTCTGATCAGGTCAGAATAATCACAATGACCATCATAGCTCTTATAAAGCAAGAAAAATGAAAACTTGAGTATGTGTTATAATCATCGGTCAAAATACTTATTCTTAACACTGTTCCTATCCTGTATCTTTTTCCTAAAATAAACCATAGGTTAGTGAGCATTGACATTTTGGGTCCTATAATCTTCTCTAACGCTAAAACCCTAACTCCCAATCTTATGCAGAGGAGATCATACTCATCAGTGAAGAAACTACATTATTTTTGTTATTGTTGTTATGAACAAATCATTCAATATATGTTGGTTTAACTTCAAGAAGGATCAGTATAATTTTCCATCTTAACAGGTATAAGAAGACAAATCTTGTGATTGTCTCAATAGAAAAGGTATTTTACAAAATTCAGTGTTCATTCCTGAGAAAAACTTTCAACAAACCGAGAACTGAAAGAAACTTTCTCAACCTGATAAAGGTCATTTATGTAAAACCTACAGCTGACATCATACTTAATGTTAAATGGTCATTATCAGAACAAGACAAGAATATCTTACTACTTTTACTTCAACACTGTAGTAGATTATAGCCAGTGCAATAAGACAAAGAAAAATAGAATTCAGATTGGTAAAAAAGACATAAAACTCTTGTTTAACATGAGATGTTGACATGATTGGCTATGTAGACAATGTAATGAAAACTAAAATAACATGCTAGAATTATTGTGGTGAGTAAGGTTTTAGAAGACAACTGACAAAAATTTGCTATATTTCTATATACTCTCAAGAAATTGAAGCAATAAAAGCAATTTATAATAGCATCAAAAGTACACAAAATCTGACAAAAATGGTCAGATTTGTACACTAAAAATTACAAACATTGTTGAAAGTCACTACAGATCTCAATAAAAGCAGGAATATACTTTGTGTGTTGACTATCAATATATTTAAGATGTAAAATTTCTCAAAGTGTAGATATAATGCATTCCCAATCAAAGATCAAACAGGTGTTTTTCCCCTGTAGAATTAACAAATGAGTATAAAAATCAAATAGAAATGCAAAGTACTAGATTAACCAAAAGTCTGAAAAGCAATGATAAGCACAACCTACTTTTAAGACTCATTACAAAACTATACTTATCAAAAAGTATGGAGGTGAAGTCAAGGTAAATGATCTATAGAATAAAATAGAGAGTGCAGGATTAGACTTACATGTATATTGACAACTGATTTTAGCAAATGTGCAAAGTATACTCAGGAGAAAATGAATCATCTTTTTGATGGATGTTACTGAAATTACCATATCCCTATATTTAAAATACTTTGATAAATGTTTTATGCTATATGCAAAAATTAATTCAAATTGGATCATATATAAAAATGAAAATCTAAAATTATGAAAGTTTCTCAAGAGATCTTAAGAGAAAATCTTTGTGACACTTGGTTAGGCAAATATTTCTTAGATATTGCAACAAAAGCATATTCCATAGAAGAGAATTTGATATATTGGACTTTGTGGAAAATAAAATTTTTGCTTTTCAAAAGTCACTCTTAAGAGAATGAAAACACATAGTACAAACTGGGAGAGTATTTTTGTAAATCATGTATTGGCTAACAGACTTGTGGACAAGTTCCACAAACAGCTCTCAAAAGTCACTAAGAAAAAAATACTGAAAATACTTAAACAGCTACTTCAAAGAAGGTATAGATTTCCAATAAGTATATGATTTCAGTAAACATATATATTATTTCCAGTAAATGTATGTTTTATATATGCTCAAAATCATTGATCAGTAAGGAAACCCAAAGCAAAACCACAATAAGATGTCACTCCACTCATATTGTAACGGCTTAACTAAAAAAAAAAGAAAAAGAAAAAGGAAGAGAGAAAAAGAAAAAAAAAAACCATCATAACAAGGGGTGGCAAGGATATGGAGGAACTGAAAGACACTATTGGTGAGAATGTAGAATAGCCTCTCTGCACTGACATTGGAGGCTGTGGCAGGAGGTGTGCCCTGTGCATGCAGAATATTGCCTGTGAGTTCCTGGACGGGTACCTGCCCCCTAAATGCTCTTTCAGAACCGCGTCATCATCACCAAGGACGACCGTCCATCCAGATGAATGTGATCAAGATTGACAAGGTGACAGGCAAGTTCAACAGCTAATTTAAAACCAACGATATCTGTGCATCCATTTGCCGGATGGATGGGTCACATGACTCCATCCTCGGACTGGCAAAGGCCTTGGGCACTGTTTCAGTGAACTTCGGCCTGGAGAGGATAATGGATGTGGAATATTTACCATAAATAAATAGCAACCCCTCTCCCCCACAAAAAGAAAGAAAATGTAAAATGGCACCTCCACTTTGGAAAACTGTTTGCTTGTTTTTGTGTTTACCATACCATACTGTCATTCCACTCCTAGATATTTTTTCAAGAGAGTAAAAGCTATTTATCTGTGTATATAAAGACTTGTATAGAAATGTTCTTGGAAACTTTATTTGTAATAGCCAGAATCATGTAATAATCTATTAACAGATAAGTAGATTAAAAAATTGTAGCATAGTCATATAATACTACTCAGCAATAAAAATATAAATATGATACATATGTAAATTCCATCTTTATTATGCTGAGTGAAAAAAACAGGCATATAAGAGAATTCACTTGACAATTCTATTTATATAAAACAAAAAATGCAAAGTACTCCATTGTGACAGAAAGCAAATGTGTATAATATACAGCTATTATTTTATTTTAGAAGTTTAATTATATTTTAAACCTATTAAAATAAGTAAAAATATATATTTGTAACTTTAACTTATTTTTTAGCATTTCCAGACCTCCACATATTTTTGTCTAAATCCAAAGTTTTATCTGATTTTATACCCCTTTTTTCATAAAACTTTTTAAGATTTATTTTAATACAACTGTGCATGTAATATATTGTCTCACCTTTCATTTGTTTAAGAAATCTGGATTTCACCTTAAGTTCTGAAAGATAGTCTCTCTGGGTATAATATTCTAAGTTGAATTTTCTTCTTTATTTCATTACATAGGGGATGACTCTCCAATGTCTTCTGGCTTGCATTGTCTCTAGTAATGAATCTTACATATTTTATAATCTTATGCCTCTGTAAATAATGTACGTTTTTAAAATTTTTATTTATTTATTTTGAGAGAGTGTCTGTGTGATGAGCAGAAGAGTGGCAGGGGGAGAGAGAGAGAGAGAGAGAGAGAGAGAGAGAGGAAGAGAGAGAAAGAGAATCCCAAGTGGGCTCCATGCTGTCAGCACAGAGCCTGACATGAGACTCGATCTCATAAACTGTAAGATCATGGCCTGAGCTGAATCCAAGAGTCAGATGCTTAACCAGGTGAGCTACCCAGGCACCTCAATGTACATTTTTTTCAATGATTGCCTTTAACATTTTTTTGTGTTTGGTTTTCAGAATTTTGTCTTTGCTGTACTGGACATATCATTTGAATTTGTGTTTGTTCATGTGTGTATATGTTGGTTTTTAACCTATTTTGAATCATGGTATTTCTAAGATATTTGTTTAATTGATTTAATGATTTTTGGAAAATTTCTTGACATTTTCTGTAAAAGTTTACTCTGTATTCCTTTCCTTCTAGGATTCCAATTACATTTTAAACAGTATGTTTTTATTAGTGTCTTGTTAACATTGACTGCTTTGTCTCTTGAAAAGTTTTTTTTCTTTCCTTCTCCTTCCTCTTCTCTTGGAATTGTGTACTTTTGCAATAAAATCTAGAAAACCTATGTACCACATATATATGCAATTCTTAATCAGTCAAATAGACCTGACTTGTCTTTAGGTTTTCTAGTTATTCTGATTGCTTTCAGGACAGCAATTTCTCTTAATCACTCCTTGTGTGAGGAGAAATAAGAGGAGATTTCACAGTGCTAATTAAAGAGCTAAGAAAGGTTGGCTAAAACAGAATCTACAGAATTTCATGAAATATTTGGCCATTGTTATTTTTCATTTCACACAGAACAAATTCCTATTAAAAGGAATAATCTTCTGTCATAGCCTCTGTTCAGATACTTAATTATAATGTTACATACATTTGCTGGCTAGTAGACTGAATCAGAGAGGTTTACCTGTATGCGTTGGACAGAATAGCCGGGTATTAAATTTTTATTTGGCAAATCCCATTAGCAGAATGTAAAAAAAAAACCAAAACACTAAAGGAGTACCTTTGCAAGTGGTACTATGAAAATGGGGTGAAATTAAAATAATGTACTAAGAGTGTAACATGGAATACAGTGTAACAAATGAAACAAAGTGATAGTTTTCCTATATAGTTGTTAGCATTAGGATAAAGTGATCTTTTTATAGATAGAATTAAAGTGGTAGGAACATATTCAAGGTTAACTATGTTCCATGTGGATCTGAATGAATTTGTCTTAGCCAACTGGTTTGTGTATTTGAAGATATTATTTAATCCTTCAAGTAATAACAGTTATGGTGCTTTTTTTAAATAAGTTTTAGTATCCCTTGTTATTATGGGTCACCTTTCTTGATAATGGGGGGATTTAGTGTTAATTAAAATGCTTCAGAAATCATACCTTAAATGTACCTTTTATTGTTGAGCATCCTACTCCATCAGAAAACTAAAAACAGATCTGGAGAGACAGAAATGTCAGCAGAGTAGGAGGATTCTAGGCTCACCTTGTCCCATAAATACAACTAAATAAATATCAAATCATCATAAATTCCCCAGAAATCAACCTGAAGACTGACAAAACACTAATGGGAGAGAAGAGGCTGTACTGAAGAAATCAGAAAGTGTAAAGATGTGGTTTAAGGGTGAAACAAATCCTGCCTGCTGTAGAAGGGTAGGAGGCATGGTGATGGAGAAGGGTAAGAGAGGAGCTCACAGGGGAAGGCACAAGGAGAACGTTTCCTCATAGCCATTGGCTTGGGAAGTGGGAGGGGCTGAATTGCCTGAATTATTGCAACCACCAAGGCTTAAAAGCCTGGAGTTTTAAAGGTCAGTGGACTTGGCTGGAGTACAGGCCAATGGACACTATGCTACTGTTGGAGAAAAGGCAGACATACAACCTGGGTGGCATCCAGCATGGAAACAATGATCTGAAGAGCTCCTGGAGCACACAGTGGGAAGATTATTTGCTCTTCTTGGAGCATGTCCTGAGACACAGCATTTGTAGAGACACTTTTCCAGTACAAAGATGTGCCATTTCCTTCCTCCACCTCTCAGCATAAACACAGAGCCACCTGCAGGAAGTAGCACAGTGTGGACATTGGCTGCCTAACTTGCTTACACCAAGCCTCATACATCTACACTCTGGTGGAACTGACCTCCTCAGTCATACTTGGCTAAGTCCCAGCATGTCAGACCCCTCCTCCAGAAGACCAGCACAGGCCCCCTGCCCACACCATGTCTCCTGAGAGTTTTACAGGGTGTCAGTTCCAGAGCAGATGGTGACACATCTCATCTCACAAGCAGAACAGAGCACAGTTAATTAAAACTCACCACATTCAGGCTAGGGAATATTAAACACTCCTCACGGTAGAAAAGGAGAGCCTCTGCAGATGACTGGAATGAAGGATAGAGCAGTCAAAACACAATAGCAGAGGCACTGGAGGCACTCCCTGAAATGCTAGGCCCTGGGCACTACATGACCTCTTCTTCATAAGGCATTTACTTTCATAAGGCATTTTTCAGGAGCAGAAGACACATGTGGCTTTTCTAACACAGAGAAGAAGGCAGAGACATAGACAAAATGCCAAGATGGAGGAATGTATCCAAAATGACAGAATAAGAAGGCCATGGCCAGAGATCTAACTTAATTAAATGGATATAAGTAACATGCCTGATGGAGAATTTAAGGCAACAATCGTAAAGATACTCACTGAGTTTGAGAAAAGAATAGAAGACATCAGTGAGGCCTTTGCCACAGAGATAAAACAATTAAAAAATAATTGATCAGAGATGAAGAGTGCAATACATGAGATTATAAACACTATTGATGCAATGAACAGCAGGCTAGAAGAAGCAGACTTAGAAGACAGTGTCATAGAAAGTAATGAAGCTGAACAAAAGAGAGAAAGCAGAATTATGCAAAATGAGAATAGAATTAGGGAATTCATTGATTCCACCAAACACAATAACATTAATATTATAGAAGTCCCAGAAGAAAAAGAGGGCAAAAAATTTATTTGAAGAAATAACACCTGAAAGCTTCCCTAATCTGAGAAAGGTAGCAGATATTCAGATCCAGGAGGCACAGAGAGCTCCCATCAAAATCAACAAAAGCAGGCCCACATCAAGACATATTATAATTAAATTTGGAAAATATAGCAGTCAGTGAAGAAAAAAATCTTAAAACCATCAAGACAAAGAAAGTCCTTCACTTACAAGGGAAAACCCATGAGGCTACCAGGAGATTTTTCATCAGAAATTTGGCAGGCCAGAAGAATGGCATGATATATTCAAACTGCTGAATGGGAAAAATCTGCAGCCAAGAATACTCTATCCATCATGGTTATCATTCAGAATAGAAGAAGAAATAAAGAGCTTCCCAGACAAACAAGAACTAAAGAGTTTGTGACAACTAAACCAGCCCTGAAAAAAATATTCAAGGGGATTCTCTGAGTGGAAAGGAGAGACCATAAGTGACGATATAAAGCAGGAAACACAAAAGCCGTAAAAATGAATATTTCTGTGGAAAATCAGTCAAGGAACTCACCAAAAAAGGATATAAAATATAATAACGTACACCTAAGATGTAGAGAGGAGAGGGGAAAAGAATGTGTTCAAACTAATGGCCATCAACTTAATATAAACTACTATTTGCAGAAGTTATTTACAAACCTAATGGTAACTGAATACCGGAAACACTAATAAGCATGCAAAGAGAAAAAGAGAAAGAAATCTGAATATATCACTAGAGATCATCAGCAAAACATGAAAGAGGGGAAAGACAAGAAAGGATCAGAGCAAATATCCATAAACAACCGCAAAACAAGCAAAAGCTTGCAATAAATACACCTATCAATAATTACTGTGCATGTAAATGGACTAAACACTCAATCAAAAGACATAGGGTGATAGAATGGATAAAAAACACAACCTATCTTGCTCTTGCTTCCTGCAAGAGACTCATTTTAGGCATAAATAAACCTTCATATTGAAAGTGAGAGGGTGGACAAAGGAAAGCCAGAGTTGCAATACATATTTAGAACAATGTGGGTTTTAAAACAAAAAAAGTAGTAAGAGACAAAGAAGGGCATCATAAAATAAAAGGGACAATCCAATAAAAAGATAATACAATTGTTGGGGCACCTGGGTGGCGCAGTCGGTTAAGCGTCCGACTTCAGCCAGGTCACGATCTCGCGGTCCGTGAGTTTGAGCCCCGCGTCGGGCTCTGGGCTGATGGCTCGGAGCCTGGAGCCTGTTTCGGATTCTGTGTCTCCCTCTCTCTCTCTCTGCCCCTCCCCCGTTCATGCTCTGTCTCTCTCTGTCCCAAAAATAAATAAAAAACATTAAAAAAAAAAATTAAAAAAAAAAAAAAGATAATACAATTGTTAATATTTATGCACCTAACATGGAAGCACCCAAATATATAAAAACAGTAATAAACTTAAGGGAACCATTGATATTAATACAATAATAGTAGGGGACTTTAACACCCCACTGACATCAATGGACATATCATCTAAGCAGAAAAATCAACAAGGAAACAATGACTTTGAATGACACACTGCACCAGATGGACTTAACAGATGTATTCAGAACATTCCATCCTGAAACAACAGAATACACATTCTTTTACAATGCACATGGAACTTCTCCAGGATAGACCACATCTTGGGCCAAAAAACAGGTTTTACCAAATATAAGAAGACTGACATCGTACCATGCACCACTTCTGACTGCAATACTATGAATCTAGAATTTAACCACAAAAAAACATTGGGAAAGACCACAAATACGTGGAAGTTAAATAACATGCTACAAAACAACAAATGGGTCAACCAGGAAATAAAAGAAGAAATAAAAAAGTACATGGAAATACATGAAAATGAAAGTGAAAACAGAACAGACCAAAACCTTTGGGATGCTGCAAAAGTGATCCTAAGAGGGAAGATTATAGTTGTACAGGTCTACTTCAAGAAACAAGAAAAGTCTCAAATAAACAACCTAACATTACACAAAAAGGAGCTAGAAAAAGAACAATAAACAAAGACTAAAGCCAGCAGAAGAAAGGAAATAATAAAGATTAGGACAGAAATAAATGATACAGAAATTTAAAAAACAATAAAACAGATCAATGAAGTAGGAGCTGTTTGAAAAAATATTAAAAAAGTAATTAATCTCTAATCAAACTAAAAGAGAGAAAGAAGGGATTCAAAGAAACAAAATCACAAATGACAGAGGAAAAATAACAACCAACACCAGAGAAATACAAACAATTATAAGAGAATATTATGAAAAATTATATGATAACAAATTGGACAACCTGTAAGAAATGGGTAAATTCTTAGATGCATATAATCTACCAAAACCCAAGCAGGAATGGGAGCCTGGGTGGTTCAGTTGGTTAGGCGTCTGACTTTGGCTCAGGTCATGATCTCATGGTTCATGGGTTCAAGCCCTGTGTCAGGCTCTGTCCTGACAGCTCAGAGCCTGAAGCCTGCTTTGGAGTCTGTGTATCCATCTCTCTCTCTGCTCCTCCCCTGCTCGTGCTCTGTCTCTCTCTCAAAAATAAATAAACATTTAAAAAATTAAAAAAAAAATGAATCAGGAAGAAATGGAAATTTTGAACAGATTTATTACTAACAAGGAAATTGAATCAGTAATCAAAAAACTCCCAAGAAACAAAAGTTCAGGACCAAGATGACTTCAGAGGCAAATTCTCCTAAAGATTTAAACAAGAGTTAATACCCATTCTTCTCAAACTCTTCTAAAAAAAATTAAAAGGAAGAAAAACGTTCAAATTCATTCTGTGAAAAAATAAATAATCCAATTAAAAAATGGACAGAAGACATAAAAATATTTTTCTGAAGAAGAAATACAGATGGTCAACAGACACATGAAAAGATGCTCAACATCACTTCTCAGGGAAATGCAAACCAAAACTACAATGAGCTATCAGCTCACACCTTTTAGAATGGGTAACGTTAGCAAGATAAACAAGTCTTGGTGAAGATATGGAGGAAAGAGAACACTCCTGCACTGTCCATGGCAATGCAAACTGGTGCAGCCACTCTGAGGAACAGTATGAAAGTTCCTCAAAAAGTTAAAAATAGAACTACTTTATGAACCAGCAATTCCCCTACTACATATTTACTCAAAGAATACAAAAATACTAATTCAAAGGGACACTTGCACCTGAAATTTATAGCAGCGTTATCTATAATAGGCAAATTGTAAAAATAGTCCAAGTCTCCTTCAACTGATGAATGGCTAAGGAAGAAGTTTTATGTATATATACAATGAAATATTACTTAGCCATAAAAAATAATGAAATCTTGCCATTTGCAAGAACATGGTTGTAGCTAGAAAACATTATGCTAAGTGAAATAAATCATAATGACAAAAATCATTTGATTTCACTCGTATGTGGGATGTAGAGAGAAAACAAATGAGCGAAGGGGAAAGAAAAAGAGGCAAACTAGGAAATAGACTCTTAACTATAGATAACAAACTGATGGCGACCAGGGGATATGGATAAGGTGACAGGTGAAATAGACGATGGGGATTAAGGAGGGCATTTGCTGTGATGAGCATTGCGTGCTGTATGGAAGTGTTGAATCACTGTATTGTACACCTGGGACTAATATTACACTGTATGTTTTCTAACTGGAAAAGCTTAAAAAAGAAAAGCTTAAAAGAGAAATAAATAAAAGCTTAAAAATGAAAACTAAAAACAACTTGTGTATCAATTCATCAGTGATTATGTAGATTTAGATTAGGCTTAGATTGCCTTAGTTTTAAGGTAATGTCTATTTTCTGTTCCAGGAATTCATGCAGGATAGCAGTTTACATTTAGTTGTCCTGTCTCCTTAGGCTCTTCTTTCTTGTGACAGTTTTTCAGACTTCCCTGGTTTTTGATGACCTTGACGATATTGAAAAATAATTATCAGGTATTTTTGAGATCCTCCTATATTGGAATTTCTTTGATGTTTCTGTCATAATTAAATTGGGGTTATGAATTTTGGGAAGAAGACGACAGAAGTCAAATACCATTTTCCCCATTATATCCAGGGTAAATACTAACATGGTTTATCATTGTTGATGTTGACCTTGAATACCTGTTGAAAATAGTGTTTGTCAAGCTTTTTCACTGTAAGTTACTGTTCTCTGTGTGTGTGTGTTTCTTTCTGCCTTTCACACTATTCAAATGATTCCAGCTTTGTCATTTAGGAGCTCTTTCAGTTGACTCATGTTTGTCTTCAACACAGATTCATCAATGTGAGTTATGTTTTTGTTTTGTTATTTTGTTTGCTTGTTAGTTTTTGCATGTTTTTGTTCTTCTTAGCATTTCTTTGCTTTCTGCTTTAAGCTTATCTTAGTATATTTCTCCAAAAAGCCTTGGTTGTTTCTGGTTGTTTTAATTGGAGACCGTTATTTAAATATACAATCTGGGTGTTACATTTGTTGCTGGGGGTATGTTTTCTCTGAGGTCATCTTATCTGATAGATCAAGGATATAAGTATACATACCAACCAATATACAGGCATATATTATAAATATTTCTATATGCAATCATCTACATCCACATGAAGCGAAACATGAGTACATGTGATATCTCTAATTCTTTTCTTTTTTTTTCAATTCTTATCCATTACCACATAGATCATTTTATTTTCATTGCCTTGCTTATCTGTAGCATCTAATTACAAAACCCGCAATCCACCACCATTTACTTAATTTAATTCCAATATATGTGTATAGTAGTATCACAATTACTAACCCATGTCCACATAGCCTTTGGAAATATTTTATAAACTAGAATACATGAAATTCCTTTTGTCTTTAATATTACAGATTTTATTTATCTCCAAGTTGATTTGTATTGGCACTGCTTCCCCCCAACTTAAGTGAAGGTGTTTCACACATTTTTAGTACTGTTAGAGTCTCCTATCATAGTGTGGATACCTTATCAGAAAGTTCCAACGTCCCAAATATTCTTTTAAATTTGTATAAATTAAGGTTTACCTTTTGTGCACTAATGTTCCATGTGTTTTGATGAATGCATAATATCATAGCCATCATTACACTGTCACACAGAATTCTTTCACATGCTAAAAATTATCTGTGCATTACGTAGAAAACCTTCACACCCTAACCACCCCCAATGCTTGACGTTCTCTGATCTCTTTTGTCTTCACAGATTTGCTTTTCCTGGAATATCATGTAATTGGAATAATACGCTATGGAACAATATACTTTTCAGGACGGATTCTTTTACTCAGTAATATTTATTAAAGTTTCTCCATATCTCTCCATTGCTTGACAGCAAATTTCCCTTTTATTGCTAAATAGTATCCCATTTTATGTTTTTCTCTAATTAGGTTATCTATTTATCTATTGAAGGACATCTTGGTTGCTTCTAGTTCTGGGAAATTTATGAATCAAGCTGCTATAAATATTTGTGTGTAGATTTGTGTGTGGTCTTAAGCTTATATACCAGTTGGATAAATACCTAGAATGTGATTTTTGGACTACATGGTGAAATTATGTTTGGCTTTGTACAATACTGCCGAACTATCTTCCAAGTGGCTGTGTATTCTCTCCATAAATGATTGAGAGTTTCTGTCAATGCACATTCTCACTAGCATGTGGTTTTGTCAGGTTTCACTGGTTTATCCACTGTTGCTGTTGTTTAATTGTTGTCGTAGCTATTCTAATAGATAATGTAGTGGTTGCAAATTTTTTAAATATGCTATTCCCCAATACTCTGGTTTCTGTTCAGATTGCATAAATCTTTCGCGTTTTAAATATGCTATTCCCTAATAATAAGTGAGGTAGAGGGGTGCCTGGGTGACTCAGTCAGTTAAGTGCTGACGTCAGCTCCGGTCATGATCTCTAGACTCATGGGTTTGAGTCCCACATCGGGCTCTGTATTAAAGCTCAGAGCCTGGAAACTGCCTCTGATTCTGTCTCCCTCTCTCTCTCTACCCCTCCCTTGCTCTCACTCTGTCGCTCCTTCTCTCTCTTTAAAAATAAATAAACATTAATTTTTTTTTAAATTAACAAAAATAAGTGAGGTAGAGCATCTTCTATACTCTTGGTTGTCATCTATATATCTTCCTTAGTGAGTTGTCTGTTCAGATATTTTACCCATTTTTTCATTGGATTGTCGGTTTTCTTACTGTTGCGCGTTAAGATCTCTTGCATATTTTGGATACAAGCCCTTTACCGATAGGTGTTTTGCAGATACTTTTTCCACGTCATGACATCATTCTCTTAACAATGTCTGTATAGATACCCATTTATAGTAGCACCATTTGTTGAAAAGACTACTATTTTTCCGTGGAATTGCTTTTGTGTCTTTAGTGAAATTCAGTTGTCTCTATTTGTGTGAGCCTGTTTCAGGGTTTTGTCTTCTTTGCTATTCGTGTGCCTATTTTTTCACAATAGGACGCTATCTTGTTCACTGCAAGCTTATAATACATCTTGAGTTATGCAGTTTCAGTTCTGTTTATCTACATGCCTGTTCTTCACTATGACCACACTGTCTTAATTACTGCAGCCTTATAATAAATTTTGAAATTATGTGATGTATGTCTTCTAACTTCATGCTTCTTCACTATCATGTTGGCTATTCTTTATCTTTTGGCTTTCATATAAACTTTAGAATCAGATTATCAAAATTCTAAAAGTATTTCCTGTATTTAGATTAGGATTGCATTCAATTTACAGATTAAACTTGAAAGAATTAATATCTTAATTATACAGTGTCTTCCAGTCCATAAGCAAGGATTCCATCCTCATGAATCCTTAATTGAGAGTTTCTTTTATATGTATGCATTATTAAATTCTAAATATATAAGGATTATCCTGCTTTGTTTCTATTTATTTACTTCTAGTTTAAATCCACTGTGGTTTTGAACATATGTTATTTGATCTCTTTCATTTTAAATATGTTAAAGTTTACTTTTAGACCCAAAGTATATCATATCTTCATGAATGTTCAATTTGCTTTGAGAATAATGTATATTTTGGTATTGTTGGATGGAGTAGTTAATAAATGTCAATTAGATCAAATTATTTAATGATAGCCAAGCAATTTCACACACACACACACACACACACACACACAGACACACACATTTCAATATATTACATCGTGGTGATTTTGATTTTAATATACAGCTCTAAGGCACATGACACATAGAAAATGAAAACCACCACCACCAACAAAGTCTTTTTTATGACCTAGGTGGAGAAATAAGATAAAAGACACCTGGTCCTGTGTAGGTGACAACCACGTACTTATTGGGAAATTAAAGAATTGCTCTTTATTCCCTAGACACTTGGCTAAAGATCAGCAGTTCAGGGCAAGTCAGAATTCTCTAATTCTGAAAAGGTTAGCCTAGTCAAGTTTCTTTGACATTACAGGAAATTTTTTTAAAGCAAAAGAGTATAATCAGAACTCACCAAAAAGACTCTCTTAGTCTCTTTATACTCATACAATTGAAGTTATCCTAATCTTCTACCAGTATTTCTTGAAGTAGTATATACCCTTTTCAGAAACTTATCTCCTATTATAATGTTCATTTGAATATATATTAAATCATTGAACACCATTCTCTCATTTGCTGCTCTGAACGTCATTTGACAGATCCCAAAGTATCTAAAGGTCGGTGATGTTTAAATGAATATTTTTAACTGACACTGTCTTCTATTTGTGGCAGACACTTAAAAGAAGGCTGCAAAAGTTTTAGTCCTTTATATACTCCATTTTATTTTATTTTATTATTATTATTTTTTAATGTTTATTTGTTCTTGAGAGACAGAGAGAGCACAAGTGGGGGAGGGGCAGGGAGAGAGAGAGGGAAACACAGAATCTGAAGCAGGCTCCAGGTTCTGAGCTGTCAGCACAGAGACCGACACGGGGCTCCAACTCACAAACTGCAAGATCATGACCTGAGCTGAAGTCGGACGCTCAACCGACTGAGCCACCCAGGCGCCCCCTATATACTCCATTTTAAAGCACATTGGCTTCTCTGTGTCCTCATCTATCTCAAAACCACCCAGCCATTTTCCTTTGTTAACACTTACATTCTTTTTGCTGCTAACAAATATATTTTAACATTCCTTAATTTTCAATTAATGTAAAGTTACTTTGTTCTGAAATAAATTAAAAAATATGGTTGCTTATACTTGGAACTTATGTACAGAGAGATAGATGATAGATAGATAGATAGATAGATAGATAGATAGATAGATAGATAGATGGATGATATAGATTGATAATACACAAAGAATGGTGATGCTGTATACTTAAAGGAAGCCAAAAAGTAGAAGTGGCAAGAGTGACCATAGAATCAGAAGTATAGTTTAGATAGTGAGAATATTGGACTACTTTGTCCTAGTCTACTCTGCCATCTATAAGTATTACTGTACCTTTGACCAGATTTTCTTCTTTTTTTAATTTTTATTCATTTTAGTGTCATTTCCCTTTTTGTTATCTGAGATGACTGGCTTAGTCTCTCCATTGCTTTCTAACTTAAAAAATGTTGAATCTACCGTCTGGACATTAGCATTTGGGGGAGAAGGTTATCGAATTCAATTATTCACAAACAGAGGGTTAATAAGCTTTAGTAGGGAAGTTGTGATGTATGACAGTTTGAAATGTGATCTGGAGTGATAGAGTGATACAATGATTACCCATAAGTATTAATGAACTAAAGGAGAGACATAAGACAACAAAAGCATATTGAAAAAAATTGAGTTGTATAAACTTGAAATTTATGTAGAAGACAAAGCATTTCTGACAGCATATTTCTTTGGATTTGTGAAGATATTCAATTACAGAAATTTAGCAAATGTTTAATGAATGAAAGGATAAAAGTGAGTTTTAATTTGAAACAATGAATATAATTAGGTTCTGAAGGTTGGGTTAATTGAATTTCCTAAAAAAAGGATTGGAATCCAGGAAATCAGAGGTCCAGTTCAAATTTAACTCAGGATTAATTCTAAGCCATTTACTGCCCTCAAGTCACTTTC
Source organism: Panthera pardus (assembly GCF_024362965.1). NCBI lineage: Eukaryota > Metazoa > Chordata > Mammalia > Carnivora > Felidae > Panthera > Panthera pardus. The sequence goes on from NW_026527013.1 coordinate 89,827,744, forward strand.
TTTCAGAAGCTATTTTTCAAAAGTGAAGGCTGAAGAGAGCTGGTCTGAATGTGGAGTGAACCAGCAATCATGGAATATAAAGAGAATGGATGTTCTAAAATGGGTGTTGTAAAAAAAAAAAAGGTAACTATGTGACTTCAGGAGTATGAGGGTGCAGAACAAATGCCTAGTTTAACACATGAAATACAAGATATACAGAAACAGACGCAGTACAATTCCAGAGAATACACAAGGATGGGTGAACTCCCAAAAAAGCAATTCTGTAGACTGGTAACTGAGGCTAGGAAAGTCAAGAGGAAATAAAGAAATCAAATACATCCCTTCTTAGGTCGTTTTAAAATTCTCAATTGTCCTTATTTTTCATTCCATATATTTTTTAAACCTTAATGTCATAAATAGAACACATTCAATGTCTTTTAATTAGCGGTCTTTTGTTGTTGCTGTTGTTAGGTCCCTGAGATTTTTCAAGCTGAAGTGCCCACATTTTAATAGCACCAGGTAGTCAAAGAACATGAACATGAATGTGACAGAATATGACAGAGAATTTCTGAAAACTCTTTATGCATGATTTTTTACATGATTTCATGAATGAAAGAATGTTAAAACATAAAATACATGCTGGAAAACAATGATTAGTTAAAACCTATAGTATGTGTATGTATTTTCTGAGAAGTATGAATGATGGAGGTTGCAAAATGATAAACATAGAATAATTGTGTGCTTCATTCAAAGGTGACAAAATAACGTTTTTGTGTGTGTGTGTGGTAAAGGTAAAAATAATCTCCACTCATGAAAATGGATGCGTTTGTTTGAAAACCTTATATTCTACATGTGTTCCTTTCTTGATTGCTTCCTCATAAGTTTATTTAAGGAAAAAAAATGTCTAAAATAAAAATCTGAAGTATCAGGGATTTTAGCTGTAGATAGCATATTGAAAGTGTATTGCGTAGCTTAAAGAATCTCTAGGTGAGCCAAAAACAAGACTTGGAGTTTACACAGTTGGGAACAGTACCCAAAGAAATAAAACAGAGATGCCCTCCCAATGGGCATAGATTCTGCAGACAATGTGCAGTGGGCACCTCTGATATGTCCACTTCTGGAAGCCAAATTTGACATTGGGCCTGATTTTTTGTTCCTAACTTCTGAACAAAATCGGTACATGTGATTGCCAGATGCTAGGTTACCCATCTGTGCCCTCGCTGTACTGAATCATAGGTTTTCTGAAGTACAGAAGACATAATACCTGTTCAAAGGCAAATACCTGCATCACTGACAACAGCAGACCAATTGGTAGCCTCCCTGTCTGAAATGAGATAAATTGAAATTATGCAGGGTAATGATTCACAGACCTTTACAACCTGAAAGCTGTAAGTTAGTTGGGCTCTGCTGTCCAAGGTCCTGGGGAAAAGGGGGTTGGAGCTGAGTCCACTGTGGTTATGCATGTGTAAATCCATAGGGGAACACTTCCAACTTCTTGTCCTACATATAAGGAGCTTAGAAGTCACCACTCTGTCCTAATAGTAAGTGAAAAGGTGATCCCACTGAAAAATCATTAACTTCTTGGATCCCTATGAGAATTGAGGGCACAATAAAAATTACTGTGCCTACGATTGGAGAGATAGGCAAAAACAAGGAATCACAAATAGAAACGACAGTGGAAACCAGTGCTGGGGTAGGAAAACCTGAACTGTATTTGATGAATTTCTGGAGGCTCAGTTCTGGCAACCCTGAGAGTGGAAAGCAGCACAGGACCCCGCCACAGGAAGACTCCTGCAATGTTATAAAACATACTCCAGGAGCTTACCCGGATTTCCACAGTAAATGCCAGTGATAAATCTCATGTTTCTGGCGAGGGGAGGAATAAAGTCCCCTTTTGAAATAAACCAGAACACTCTGTTCTTCTTAACAAGACCTGCCTCAGGAGAAACTAGTTAACCAGAGCCTAACCTGCTGGGGTTTTATCAGAATTTACCTAACCTGAAGGAAGGAAAATCCTCAACTCCAGTCAGACTTAATCATCCTGTCCCACCCAAGGCAGAGAAGTTCACAAGTTAGAAGTCCGGAGGCAGGTTCACTAAAAGATTGAGACCTAATCTTAATACCGTTATGGATGTTTCCTGTTCCTCCACACCTCACCACTATTTAGAGCAGTTCCTTTTACCTGGTATATCATGTCCAGCTATGAAGAAGAAATTACAAGGCATAGCAAAAGGCAAAAAAAATTGAAGACAGAAAAAGCAGAAGGATCAGACATGGCAAGGATGTTGAAATAACCAGGCTAAAAAGGCAAAGCAATTATGGCTAATATTCTAAGGGCTATAATGGACAAAGTAGATAGCATATAAGAACATCAGGCAATGTGAGCAGAGCGATGGAAATCCTAAGAACCAAAAAGAAATGCTAGAAATAAAAAACATACTTAGGGCTATTAGTAAACTGGACACACATGAAGAAAGACCCTCTGAGCTAGAGGATATAAACAATAGAATACTGAAAAACTGAAAAAAGAGAACAAAGACTGGAAAGAACAGAACACAATATGTAAGGACTGTGGGACAACTCTAAAGGTATAGCATAAACCTAATAAGAATACCAGAATGACAAAAAAGACAAAAAGAAACAGAAGAAATATTTGAAACATTAATGACTAAGAAGTTAATTAATGTCAAACACCAAACCACAGATTGAGAAAGCTCATTGAACACCAGCAGGATTAATGCCAGAAAAACTACACCTACACATATTATTTTCAAACTACAGAAAATCAAAGACAAAAAAAAAAATTAAAGAAGCTACAGGGAAAAATTTTTTAAAATACCTTACCTATAGAGGACCAAAAATAAGAATTGCATCCAAGTTCTCCTCAGGAACTATCCATGTAAGGAGAGTGAGATGAAATGTTTCAGGTACGGAAAGACAAAACACCCATCTAGAATTCTGTACCCTATAAAGTTATCTTTCAAAAGTGAAGGAGAAATAAAGACTTTCTCAGGCAAACAAAAATTGAAGGAATTTGCTGTCAATAGCTTGCTTTGCAAGAAATGTTAAAATAAGTTTTTCAGCGAGAAGGAAATAATATAGGACAGAACCTCAGATCTACAAAAATAATGGAAGAGTATCAAAGAAGGAATACATGAGAGTAAAGTAAAAACTTTTATTTTTCTGATTTTTTTTCCTTTTTTTAGTTTATTTATTTTGAGAGAGAGAGAGAGAGAGAGAGAGAGAGTCAAGGAGAGAGTAAACACAGAGAATCCCAAGCAGGCTCTGTGCTAGCGTGGAGCCCGATGTGGAGCTCAATTCCACGAACTGTGAGATCATAACCTGAGCCGAAATCAAGAGTCAGGTGTTTAACTGACTGAGCCACCCTGTTTTCCTTATTCTTTTTTTTTTTAAGTTTATTTTTGAGAGAAAAAGAGACAGAGCACAAGTGGGAGAGGGGCAGAGAGAGAGGAAGACAGAATCAGAAGACAGTGAGCTATCAGCACAGAGCCCAACATGGGGCTCAAACCCATGAACCTCAAGATCATGACCTGAGCTGAAGTCGGAGGCTTAACCAACTGAGCCACCAAGGTGCCCCTGTTTTTGTTATTCCTAATTAATACAACAGATAATTGTTTGTTAAAAATAATAGTAATGATACATTTGATTATATAGGCTATGCATATTCATCTACTCATATATACCTTCACGTATATTCATCTGTTTATCTTTATGCGTGTCATATAAGTGAAATGAATAAAAACATTGACACAGGATAATGAGAGGAAGGAATTGGGATTAATCCGTTTATATAAAGTATGCACACTACACATGAAATGACCTGTTGCTATTTGAAAATGGACTTGCAGTCAGAGAAAGACAAATACCATATGATTTTGCTCATGCAGAATTTAAGAAACAAAACAGATTAACATAAGGGAACAAGAAAAAAAAGAGGGAAGCAAATCATAAGAGACTCTTAATGCTAGAGAAAAAACTGAGGATAGATGGAGGGGAGATAGGTGGGGGGCGGGCTTAATGGGTGATGAGTACTAAGGAGGGCACTTGTTATGATGAACACTTGTTATGTTAGTGATGTATCCCTCAATTCTACTCCTGAAACCGCTATTACACTATATGTTAACTAACTAGAATTTAAATAAAAATTTGAAAAAAATATGGACTTGGATTAGTTATACATGTGTATTGTAAACTGTAGGACAACCACTAAAAATGTAAAAAAAAAAAAATACAACTGGTAAGCTAAGAAAGAGAGAAAATGGAATCCAAAAATTCTCAATTAAAACCACAAAAGACAGAAAAATAGTGGAAGACACAAATAGAAACACAGAACATGGGAAACAAATAGACAAAAGTGATAATTAGGGTAGATGTTAATTGAATTATATCAATAAAATTTTGAATATCAATGATATAATGCACTAATTAGATGACAGAGGTTACGAGTGAATCAAAAATATGTCCCAACTATATGTTGAGTGTAAGAAACCCACTTAAAGTAAAAAAGATACGTATAGATTAAAAGTAAATGGATGGAGAAAATTATACTATGCTAATACTAATCAAAATTAACCAGGAGTTGGCATGTTATGTTAATTTTAAGCAGAGCAAACTTCAAAGCAAGTGAAGTGATCAGAGATAAAGATGGGGTTATTACATAAAGGGGTCAGTTCTCCCAGCAGAATTCCATAACAATTCTTCTTCTTCTTCTTCTTGTTACATTTAAATTAGTTAACATACAGAGTTGTCAGTTTCAGGAGAAGAACCCAGTGATTCATCTCTTACGTATGTCACCCAGTGCTCATCCCAGAAAGTGTCCGCATTAATAAGCATCATCAATTTAACCCATCCCTCACTTACCTCCCCTCTAGCACCCTTCACCTTGTCGCCTGTATGTAAGAGTCTCTTATTCTTTTCTTTTTTATTAAAAAAAATTTAAATGTTTATTTGTCATTGAGGAAGAGAGAGACAGAGCATGAGAGGAGGAGGGGTGGAGAACAAGAGGGAGACACAGGATTTGAAGCAAGCTCCAGGCTCTGGGCTGTCAGCCCAGAGCACGATGTGGGGCCCAGACTCACAAACCGTGGCATCATGACCTGAGCCAAGGTCAGATGCTTAACCAACTGAGCCACCCAGGCACTCCAAGAGTCTCTTATTCTTAATGTGTATACACCTAACAACACGGTGTCAAACTATGCAAGGCAAAAACCGATAGATCTCCAAAGACAACCTGATGACACCACTATCATAGTTAAAGACTTCAACACCCCTCTCAAAAATGGAAGATCAAGCAGACCCCAAATCAGTAAAAATATACTTGAACTTAATAACACCATCGATCAACTATATAACTGACATCTACAGATTACTCCAAACTAACAATAGGAGAATACACCTTCTTCTCAAACTCACATGAAACATTCAAGATAGACCACATTCTGAGCCATAAAATAAACCTTAGCAAAATTTAAAAGAATGGAAATGATAAAATGTCTGCTTCAGACTACAATGGAATACAACTAAAATTTAGTAACAGAAACATAACTGGAAAATATTCAAAAAGGTGGAGATTAACACAGTTCTGAATAACACCTCGTTGAAGAAGAAATCTCAAGAGAAATAAAAAATATATTAAACTAAGTGAGGGAACACATGATTTATCAAACTGTGAAATGCAGCCAAATCAGCTCTTAGAGGGAAATTTACAGCACTGAATGCATTTGTGGAACAGAAGAGAGATCAAAAATTAATCATCTAAGTTTCCACCTTAGTACACTATAAGAATAAGGGACAATTAATACAAAGTAAGCTGAAAAGGAGAAATAAGAATTCTAGCAGAAATCAATGAAATGGAAAATAATAAGTCAATAGAGAAAATCAATAAAAACAAAAGCTGATTCTTTGTAAAGATCAATAATATTGGTAAGCCTCTAGCCAGACTAAGAAAAAAGAAGACCAACTTTCTGATATCAGTAATGAAAGAGAAGACATAACAAAAATTACCATGGACATTGAAAGGAAAACTATGAACAGTATTTGCTCACCAATTTGATAACCTAGGCGATATGGAGCAAGTCCTTGAAAGACCATCTTCCAGACAATAAAAGATCAGTGGTTGTGGTGGAAAGAAGGAGGCAGAGTTGAATAGGTAGAGCACACAAGATTTTTAGGGCCGTGAAAATACTCTGAATGGTGTTATAGTGATGGATATATGTGATTATACATTTGTCCAAACCCATAGAATGTATGACACCAAGAGTTAACCCTAAGGTAAATTATGGACTTTGAGTGATTATAATGTGTCAATGTAGGTTCATCTTTGGTAAAAAATGTATCATTCTGGTGAGTGGTATTGATAATTGGGGCAGCTCTGCATGTGTGAGGGCAGGAGGTGTGTTTGAAATCTCTCAGTTTGGTTGTAAACCTAAAACTTCTCTTAAAAATAGTCTTTGGAAATAAATAAATAAACTTCTTTTACAACATGCACACACAAATCCGCAGGGATGTGAGCTTAACCAAAATTCAGACTCTTTCTGACATCTAGTCACCCAAACTTCATTTCTCATTGTATATTCTTAACTTCCCATTAATTCTTCTGTTTAAGAAAAAGTAAGATAACATACTAAGAAAACATACTTCGGTCCACCCGCTTTGATTTTTATATTGAGAACTTATTATACTGTATTTCTGCTGATAAGGGTAATTTATATTTATTCGTCAGTTACTATGCACTAGGTATTGCTTTAAATATTTTATATTTAATAATTCAATCCTCACAAATAATATGAAATATTTACTGAAATTTATAGATAAGAGAAATAGTCGTTGAGAGTTTAAGTAAATTGCCAAGATAATACACACAGTAAGTGGAAGAACTGAAATTTGAACCTATGAAGTTTGGGGTACCGACTCTTTGTTCTTCAACTTCATTCTTTTTGTCTGAATTAGACCCTACAGTAGGGATCAAGAATGCAAAAAGAAGGCAAATAGGAACTACTGAATTTAGAAATGGATATACTGATAAACTCTTAATACTTAATAATTAAAGTCATTATAAATGCATATTTGCCTGGGATGATCCTAGGTTATAACCTCTGTTCTCTTATTACAATTAACAGTGCCTCTTTTATTCTCAAATTTTCCTTGTTTGGGAAACTAATTACAAATTCATCTTATGAATAATGCCATTTGTACTGCTAGAACACAGGCTTACATTTCAGAATTATCAATAAACAAGACTTGACGTGTTGAAATTAAGGTGATCAGACTCTTATTGTTTGAGGGAGAGTCAGTCATTATACTCCAACTTGAAATCAAAGTATGATAAATTAGATATATAATATAGATATATATATAATATACATATATATAGATTAGATAATTAGATATATATATATATCTAATTAGATAATTATATATATATATATATCTAATTAGATAATTAGATATATAATATAGATATATATATTTGGGGTAACCATACAAGTAGAGGTTATTCGTTGATATTGTTGATGGAACTGCTGTGGACTAAATATATTTCTTCACATATATATACAATAGGGAAAGTAATCATTGACTGACTTCCTATTTTTTTATTTAGTGATACATTTCAGTGGATAAAAGCTATGGTTTCCAATTTTACTTCACATTGATAAACTATGAGAGATACATAGTGCTAAAGGAATAAATTGAGCTTCCAGTTTGAGAAATATACCCTGGGTTAATTTAAAATATTTTTAAATTTACTGCCATTATTCTCCAAAATTCCAAACTTTATGATACTTTATTTAAGATACCCTTTTTGAAAGGAAAAATTATGACATATATAAGTGGCTTATAGCTGCTATAAGTCTATTGTTTTATCAACTGAACAGCCTTATCAATCCCCTCCCCTACCACAAAAAAAAAAAATAGAAAAACCTTTGGGGAGTATTTTATGGGGCATTAATTAAATAATAAAATAAATATCTCATTCATATAAACTGGTAATTAGAATAAATTGTATTTGGGTGCACCTGGCTGGCTCAGTCGGTTAAGTGTGCGACTTTGGCTCAGGCCATAACCTCGCGGTTTGTGAGTTCGAGCCCTACATCTGGCTCTGTGCTTACAGCTTACAGCCTGTAGCCTGCTTGGGATTCTGTGTCTCCCTCTCTCTCTCTGCCCCTCCTCCACTCGCACTCTGTCTCTCTCTCTCAAAAATAAACAAACATTAAAAAAAAGTGAATAAATTTTATTTGGGTTTTTTTTTTTATTTGACCCATCAATATATTTTAGTACTTCAATAGAGACCAAAAAATATTTAAAGTATTTAAACCTAATTATATAAAACCAATAGGCTATTGACACAAAACAAGTAGCACACATAGAAATAAACAACAAGACTTTTATGAAACAATAACATAATTTTGACAAGATAACTGAAAAACATGAATGTATGTAATTTGTACTGGGTAATTGGTACCATCTCTCAGAGCTGGCTGACAGGAAGTTTTTGTTTGTAGGTACATACGTATATATGTCATAAACGCATGTTGGTTTTCCTTTTTCCAACGTCCCTTTGTCTTTTAGGCAATGGACTTCGTTATATAAGGTTATGAGGGATGGTAATGACAGCACCTATCAGAAACACAGGAAGTATCAATCTTGTCAGAAATAGGACATTAGATGAAAGTTCCCTTTTAGTAAAACACAAAAAGTAAATCAGAAGAAGTGATTTAGTATTTTCAAGTAGGAAATTGGCTGCTTAAATGCTTTTTGCAATTTATTTCCAAGCAAACTATGAGTGTTTCAGTAAGTCACAGCCTCTCCAAAATGTCTTAAACTCCCGAAAATCTATGTTTCTAATGATATCATTATAGCAATAACTATAATGGGTGCTAGCAACTCAAATTCAAAGCAATACTAAAGAGAAAATTTAGAGGTCAATATTCATCAGGATTTTTGTTGAAGTACTATCAATAGAAAATACTTACCTTTTAGGCTTCTCTAGTTCTTAGCTACTTTCCCTCTAAACACTGTGTTTCTTCCTAAAAAGGATTTTCTTTTCACCTTACATCCATAAGGATACAGATTTTCTTCTCAGATAAATGAATATAATGGAAGTAAATATTTTATTTATTTTTTTAAAGTTTATTTATTTATTTTGAGAGAGACAGAGAGAGCATGAGTGGTGGGTGGGCTGAGAGAGAGGGAGGCAGAGAATCCCAAGCAGGCTCTGCTCTTTCAGCCCGGAGCCTGTTGCAGGGGTTGAACCTATGAAACTGTGGGATCATGACCTGAGCTGAAACCAAGAGTTGGATGCTTAACCAAATGAGCCATCCAGGCGACCCTGAAGTGAATCTTTTTAAAAACTACATCAGCTTTCTCTATTTTCACTTGATGAAGCCTCCCTTTTAAAAGGAAAGAAACAATGACTATATCCGTTTTAAGCAAGTTGTCTCCCTATATTAATTGCATCCCTTATATTTCTCTAAGTCTGAAAATGTCTCACTCAGTGAGTCTTATTTGTCCATAAGTGTTTGTATGTAGGTATATATGTATGTTCCTACACACATATTAAAAATAGAGCATGATTTCTTCCATCTCCTTGTTTTACTTTGCAATGTTTCTACAGTAAGACCAGATCAGGAGTCGAAAGAGTATACAGATAAGTGGAAAACAAGGATTGCATACACAAGAGTGAGCAGGTTTTGAAACTAATTAAGAACCTTGCTACCTGGTCCTGAGCATCCCAAAGGAGGTGCAGAATTAGCCAACATGTACCGGGAGGAATATGATGGTGCTGGCTTATGGGGGGGCAGAGCAGGGAGGCACAGAACTTGAGGCTGGGTAAGCAAGTATCATAGACTTGGGGGCACTTTCCCAAACATAGAGCTTAACACCCAGCAAAGACTTAGAAAATAGGACAAGGTCACTGCTAGAGTGGCTCATAGAAGCCTGAAGAAAATAATTGTCCACACTGAGCAAAGTGGGAATGCCTGAGTTTCTCTGGGGCACAGTACTAGAAGGGGTCAAATCATTCAGAAAAGTGACCTTGCCAGAAGGAACATATTTTGTGAGAACAGAGCACCCAATGGAGGATTATATTCTGCAAGAATGTCCAAAGGACACATCGATTTACCAAAGCCATCAGGAACACAGTGGTGTTAGAGGCACTGTCACCATTTTGTTCAGTATTGGCTTTCTTCTGTAGGCCAGGGCTGATGGCAAGACAGACAATCACAGAATTTGGCTTTATACCAATAGAAAAGGTGGAGCACCAGAGGGAACGTGGGAGTTTTTAACTTCCAGAAACCAGGGGACCACAATTACTATGGCACCCTGTGTATCCAAAAGATAAGCAAGGGTCTTGACCTAGAGATGGCTAATAAAACATAGGTCTCTGGAAGCAAGAGTTGGGCAGAAAATGGATGTGAATGTAGGTAGCTTTTTCTTTTTTCTTTTTTTTTTTTTTTGTATCACTTGTATATCTTCCTTTACCTTTCCTTAAAGGTATGTTTATTCTCACAATATAAACCTTTACGAGATTGTATTTGACACAAACACACACACATACACATACACACACACGTATATATGTATATATTATATACACAGTTATATCAGTATTCTCTACCAAATTGAGAGAAGCCTAAGGTGTAAAGCAAAATCACCATAGTTCCTTCTTCTCTTCATAAACATTTTTTAAAATTTATTTACTTATTTTGAGAGAGATTGGGTGGGGCGCCAGAGAGAGAGAGAGAGAGACAGAGAAAGGCAGAATCATAAGTAGGGTCCACACTGTCAGGGCAGAGCTGGGATGTGGGCGATCCTGCGAGATCATGACCTGAGCCAAAATCAAGAGTCGGACGTTCAACCAACTGAGCCACCCAGGTACCCCCCTTTCTTGTCTTTATAATTCTCAGCCTCATTGTTCAGTGTTTTTCTCCATTTTTTTTTGGCAACCAATAACCTCTTCTGCCTTTATTCATTCATTCAGCTGATGTTTATTGAGGGTATATTACATACTAGTTTTACTGACGATACAATAGTGAATACAACAGAATTTCTGCCCATTTGGCACTTACATTCTCTAAAAGAAAGACACAGTAGAAAAATGATCACGTAAAGGCCCAGGTAATGATGGCTGCTCTGGAGAAAAAAGAAAAAAAAAAAAAAAAAAAAAAAAAAAAGCTAGATAAGTGGGATGAGCTGCCCGGAGTTGATGGTGAGGTGTTTTACTGAGTTTTACTGAGCTCTCGTTTCCTTCCTCCCTGTTAAAACCATGGTTTTAAAATGAATGATTCTCTTTTTTTTTAATCTTTTTATTTATTTTTGAAGGAGAGACAGACAGAGTATGAGTGGGGAGGAGCAGAGAGAGAGGGAGACAGAATCCAAAGCAGGCTCCAGACGCTAAGCTGTCAGCACAGAGCCCAATGCGGGGCTCGAACTCATGAACTGTGAGATCATGACCTGAGCTGAAGTCAGACGCTTAACCGACTGAGCCACCCAGGCGCCCCATAAAATGAATGATTTTCATATTCATCTGCAGAGCTTTAAGAAAAATTACTACGGGATAGTAGTATTTGTGATTTGCATTAATTGTGGAATGTAAGAGTCCATCATTGTTTGGTATAGACAGCCTTTGAAGAAAGCAGACAAAAGAATCTAATTCTTCTCTTTGGACTAGCACTGAGCCCTCTGCCTAAATAGTGCCCATCCCCAAACCTTGCACCAATATCTTGCATCTTTTTCTATAAACTATAAAGACGATCAAAACAGAAAGGATTTAAACTTCTCTTTGATCCTTATATGTGAACACCCACCCCAAAATCAACATTTTCTCCAAACGTGTAGGTTTTAATATTGCTATGCACTGTTTTGTAGACAAACGTGCAAATAAGTCAACCAGACATCCGAGTTCTAGTCTCCTGTTTTGATTTCTGTGCAGTGTTTAAACATGGCCAAGGTAGAGTGACTGTCATCGCCAGGAAAGTCTGATGTTATAGGCCGTTTTGCTCAGATGGTGGCAAGGAAGTGATGGCTGCCCACGTTAATGGCCATAGCTAAGAATATCCCATGCTGTTAAATTCTGTCAGCACACTAATAGCCTAGTTTAGGCAAAGCCAGTGCCACACCGATCTTCCAGTTCAGAGAACAGATATATTGTCTCCAAATAATAGATATAATCAGTGGCCCTTCTTTCTTCCTCTCTCCAGCACCAGAGAGCATGTGATCTGTTTTTCTCTCGCTATTTGAACAGTGATTCCACGCCGAACAAATACCCAAATTGACATTTACAGCTGCTCTGAAGAAGACATTTGGCAGCAATTTGAAAAATGACAGGGGGGTCATTTAGAAGACCTCATGTCCCATGGCATTTTTTTTTTTTTTTTTTGTCGTGCTGCCTTTCCCTGGTAGCTGTGTAGAAGCACTAATATGACCGCATGCTACATAACCTAGGTGACCTGAGATTAATTAGCTTGCCTGAGCCTCCCGGTATCATCTGTAAAATGAGCCAAATGGAAAAGAAATGGCAAAACCATACTAATCATATGAATTACAGAACATTCCGTTTTTGGCAGAATTTCATTTTGACAGATACATTTCAAACCGTAATTTATCTCAATTTTATTTGAAAAACAAGATTGTATCTTGAAAGGATGGTAATTATATATTGGAATTAGATTAGGGATTTTGCTAATATGAGAGGAAAATAACATGTTGGAAAGTATTATCTAAATCCCTAGGAATATAAGAGTGCTGAGTAAGTCAAAGTTGCTTGAAAGTCATGTTTCAAATTGGGTCACACTCATTTTGCTGTAGCCATTTGCAATCAAATTTATGCTAGGTGAAGGGAAAGTAAAAGAAAATAATGCTGGAGTAAAAACCCTTCCCTTAAATACCATATGCTGGTAGCTGTGGCCAGATTGTTAATGCTCTAAATTAAAATCTATATAACTCTCAGTCCTTTATTTATTCCTGTATTATAAGGGCATCAAAACAAAAAAGGCCAAATTTGAGTGTTCAGCAAAGGGAAATATGGCTATGTTTAAATAGCTTTGGACTTAAAGAAATCTGATTAGGGGAAAGAACAAGATCGCTGGTGAGTAAATAGTAGAAAAGGAAAAGTATGGCTTCCGTGTTGTTTTTTCTGATTGGCCTTGTACTGAGAGAGTAGATTTTTGGCTAGTAATATCTCTCTGTCATCCTAGGTATTAGTGATGTGGGCTACATGTCTCTGGTTACCCCTGGATACTTGGCTCCTAAAAAACATATTAATAGTATCAACAACAAAGGCAAGAATAAATGGGAGAAATAAAACTCTGTCAACAGAATCAGTATGCTGGGGACCACAGACTAGAACATAGAGCAGCATTCCTCCTGTCTGCAAATGCTTCCCCTTCTTTGACTGAAAGGATCCATGTCCTGCATATTAAACACACCCGGAATTGCAGTGAATATTCTGTGAAGAGTTCAGCAGAAATCATTGATTAGAGTGCCCTTGTTGTGCGAGCTACATTTTTTTTTCCTGCATAAAGCTCTAGAAAATATCAGCTATGCATAGATCCTTTACCCTGATTTTGATTTTGTTAGTTTCCTCTGAGAAATTAAAATATTGGAAAACATTTCTTCATAGTGCACTGGAATGGAGACACGATTAACAGATTTCCCCATTTGTCTGAGTTAAAATTCACCCTAAAGCATTTCAACAAGTAATTATAATACCAAATATTCAAAAAGGATCCAAAAATACCAGCAATGAAACAAATAGTTGCTGGCATATATATTATCTTTTCTGAAGCCTGAGATGACAATAGGTAGCTTAGTGACACATGGAAACAATGTGGAAATATTCCGAGTATTCCAGCAGTATTCAGTACTGACTTCTTGTTGCCTACACAACTACATCCTTCTACCAATGCTTCCTTCTTCTTTCTGCGTATTTTACTTTTCCCTTCCCTATTGGTTTATTACCATCAGCAAATGCTTCCATTTCAAAGCTGTTTTTGACTTGACCTTTGCCTCAAATTTCTGCCATACCTCTGTTGCCTTTATAACAAATCTCGTTGAAAGTGTTATCTATAGTTTCTTCCTACGTCTCCTCTATTTCCCATTAACCCTCTGTAACCAGACTTATATTCCATGATAACACTATGACTTTTTTGTCAAAGTAATCAATGAAGCTCAGTGTTACTAAATCCAATACCAAATCTCAGCCATAATCTTAATATGGAATCGGGGGAATATTCAGAAGCTGTTATTGAAATTCAAGTTGTCAAAAGACAACTGCTCTTTTGCCGCTGTGCATATTGTTCCCTGATATTTATCCTTCATTAGAGCTAATAAACTTGATGCTTTGTGAAGGCTATTCTGCCTTATGAATTGGATTATCGATCAGAATCCCAGACCACTGCCGCTACTGAATGATTTGTAGATCTTACAGATTGGCGTCGTGAAGAGCATTGACTTCCAGACCTACAACTCAATATGGCAAGGGTACTTGATGGTTAGGTAGTGAAGATGGAAGAAAGAGCTCAGATTTTGATGTCAGGGCAGTTGCCGACCCACTCTCAGTATGCAGCGGCAGAATTTCTGTGGTGGAGGTTTGTTTGTTTGGTGTTTGTTTAATATCTGTGAGTGAAAAGTGTGAAATTGGAAAATTAATTCATAAGGAAAGGCAGATTGAGAGGAGAGTGAGAACGACTATTCCTGGGTGAGTGCTTAATTGATTTTTAGTATAAGTAGAATTGCCAAAAATATGAGTCAATTATAGCAGGTGAAACAAGCACCTGAAAAATGTGTGATTGTACAAGGAAGGTTTTGTTGGGAATTTGAGAACTACAGTGATCAGTTATGATTTTATTCCGGTGTGACCATTAGTGATTAGCCATAGTCTCCTCTATGACACAGCAATAAGGTGACCATGGACGTTTATGAATGTAGTTCAAAGGAGTGTGACACGTTGTTTGAAAATATTAGTACCGCCTGGTACGTCTTAGTTCTCTCAGATTTGTTAGTTATATGATCAGGAGACTTACAATTTCGGGGTAGATATAATTGAACAGAATGGATTGTTCAGGTAGAATCCCAGCAGTGTTCAGCACACAGAAAATCCCCCAGAATTTAGATGTAATTGAATTGACCAATTTGAAATGAATGAAGGCATGAAGTGAGCAAGTTTAGGGTGAAAAGATTATCACCTGACTCTCTTACCTAATTTAAACACTGAAATATCCCCTCAAGTCCTTGAAATGTTACATGTACAAGCAAGGCGAGATTGTTGTATGATGACAAGAAATGACCCAACCACCTTGATACGGCTCTGGTCCAAACAACTATATAGTTTATGATACAGGCAATTCCTCTTGCTTGGGCCACCTTATTTCAACCTCATGTTGAGAGGTGATAAGGCATATAGGACGTGACCTCTTGCTACCATATCTGCCATGTATTGTTTAATAATGAGAAAAAGGTAGAAGCCATTCAAAAGAAGGAAGATGGCTAATAGAAAAATAAAAATGATAAGAAGAGAAATGGAAAAAATGGTTTAGGCGACTCAACTATTCAGGTGGTGGATAAAGAACAGGATGAAAATCAGCATGATAGTGATAGTGTTGTGGTCAAATACCGTTGCTACTCAATCACTGGATCTCGACAGTGGTGTATCCCAGCTCATGTGTTGGCCTCTCTTCGAAGGCACCATAAATTTATTCTAAATTGGATATATATAAGCCCAGTGATGCTTAGGAAGTATGGGGGGAAAAAGGAAAGGGTGTGATACATTAATGAAGGTATTCAGTTGCTGACCTATGACTGGATGTCAAGAAATGTTCCTTTTTGCTTGCTTTAATGATCATGCCAAAAAGAAGTCTTTAAAAAAAGTTTTATTGAGATATGATGCAATTATACACAATTTGCTTAACCCCCTCTTCACAGTTATATTCAGCAATAGTAAATTTCAAGATTTCTGCCTTAGTTCTATTTTGTATTATATAAACAAATGCCTGCCCCCCCATTTCACCTTTCATTTGGTTAACATATATTTTTACATTCCTTTGATTTTAAAATTTTGATAAGATTCTTGCCTAAATATATCTATTATAATCTATATATGACAGGTTTTCTCTTTTATTCCATTCTAATAGTCTCTTCTTTTAAATAGATGCTTATATGGTATCATGAAAATTTCATCGATAGTTATTTTTCAATTTCAACTATAAATATGTCTTCTAAATTCGAAACTCTTCAGTTATTTTCCCATCCTTCAAACATAACCAGGAAATTGGCATGCTTCATCTATCAACAGAAAGCCACACACACACATTCTTTTTATGGCTCTCTAGAATTCCAGTTACATTGTTTTAAAATATGAACTTCTAGTAAATATGCACCATTTGCCAATAGTTCCAGTTTTCTTTCTTTCTTTTCTTTTTCTTTTTTGCAATTCACAACCATCTTTAAAACAAGAAAGACTCATATATGAATCTATTGCATTTCAGTATTTAGTTTCAACAAAACACAACGTCTTGGAAATTTACAAACTGAATAGCTTTCCTTTCCATTGTATATGTTGAGGACAACTTTTTTACCAAAGTTTTGAAAGTTAGAGAATTCGTTGGTAGGCAGCCCTGAGCTAAGTTGATGATAATGCTGCTGATTGTACTGTGTCTGTTTTGAGGTTTTTGTTTGTTGTTTTTTTTTGTTTGTTTGTTTGTTTGTTTGTTTTTTTCTTTTCCAGGTTTGGAGGCTCCTATTGAGATGTTCTCAAGGGCAGAGACTTTTTCCTCAGCTGGGTCCAGTCTACTAAAAAGCCCATCAAAAGTGTTTTTCATTTCTACCACAGTGTGTTTTATCACGAACATTTATTTGGGGTCATTTCTTAGGATTTCCATTTCTCTGCTGACACTGCCCATGTTCTTCTTGCTTGCTGTCTGCTTCATCCATTATAAACCTTAGCATATTAATTATAGTTCTAAATTCCTGGTCTGATAATTCCAATATCCTTACTATGTCTCGTTCGGATGCTTGCTCTGCTTGGTCAAATGGTGTTCTTTGCCCTTTGGTATGACTGGTCTTTTATTCTTGATAGTCAGACATGATGTTAGGTCTCATAACCTTTTAGTTAGTATTTTAGTTACAGGATGGCTAGAATGGGCTGGACTTGGCTAGTTCCCTTCTTCCACGTGCAAAATTAGAACTGGCAGGATCTGGCTATTTTTCTTCCCTCGGGTCAGCTGTCTCTGATAACACTCCAGCCGGTTAGACTCTGGTTAAATAGTTTCCCCTGAGGGTAGGCTGTGTTAAGAAGAAAGCAGCTGTCTCTGGTTATTCATTTACCTTTTCATTCCTTTTTTTAATTTTTTTTTTAACTTTCTATCATTGTTTTTATTTCCGTGGAATATTTCAAACATTCACTAAAGTCGAAGAAGCAGTATAATAAGCGTCAATGTACGGAGCATTTCATCCTCAATAATTATCACGATTTGCCAGTTTCAAATAATTTACTTTCCCCTCTCCCTGCCGGAAACAAGGGGGAGTAGTTTTCTCCATTATTTATTTGGAGAACCTGCTGAAGTTCCTGGAGGTCGATCCTGGGAGCCTGGCGTTGTGACTCATCTCCCGCAGAGTTGTGTTAACTCTCTGACTTGTCTGCCCTGACCCTCCAGGAATTCAGCAGTTGCAGTTCGGGTTTTCCTAACTAGTTTTGGTTCCACGCTGGTTTCCGCTATAGTCTCTACTAGGTAAGTCATAACTCCCTTGTTTGCTTGTTTGGCTCTCCAGTCGTGGGGGTAGTGGTTTGTTGGCCCCGTGTCCTCCCTTCTTTCCTAAATCCAAGAAGAGTTACTGGTTTTCAGTCTGTTCAGCTATTTTTCTTTAATGCTTATTTGATTTTGAGAGACAGAGAAAACAGAGCGAGTGGGGGAGGGGCAGAGAGAGTGGGAGACAGAGAATCCCAAGCAGGCTCAGCACTGTCAGTGCAGAGCCCAAGGAGGGGGCTCAAACCCACTAACGTTGTGATCATGACCTGAGCCAAAATCAAGAGTCACATGATCAACCAACTAAGCCACCCAGGCGCCCCAAATGTTTGGCTTTTTTATTTGTTATTACACAGTGCGAATTTTTAAGTTATTTACATGGTCAACTAAGACTGGAAATTGTTTTTGTTTTGTTTAATTAATGTACTATATTTTAGATTAGTTTTGGGTTATAGAATAAGCAGAAACTACAAGTTTTCTGTATGTCCTCTTCCTCCACAGAGTTTCCTCTATTTACTTTCCCATATAATTAATAACTTGCATTAGTGTGATACATTTGTTAAAATTGAATCATTGCTGATAGGCTATTATTTCCTAAAATACATAGTTTACATTAGGGTAAATTCTTTGTGTTGAATATTCTGGAAAAGTTTTGTTAAATGCATAATATTGCATATATATCATTACAGTATCATATAGAATATTTTCCTAATCTTTGCTTACTCTATTTTCCTAATCTATCCCTGTGCTTAATCTATGCATCTTTCACTCTCTACTTACCGCTAAATCCCAGCAAACGCTTATCGTTTTACTGTTTTAATATAATTGTCTTTCCAGAATGTCACTAAGTTAGAATGATACAGTATGTAGTCTTTTCAGACAGGCTTCTTCGTAATAAATATTTAGGGTTTCCCAGTGTTTTTTCATAAGTTGATAGTTTCCTTTCATTGCTGAGTGGTATTCTGTTAGGATGCCCCACGCTTTATCTATTCACAAATTACATGACATCTTGGGTGCTTCCAGTATTTTACAATTATGAATGAAGCTGTGTAACATTCGTGGGCAGCTTTTAGTGTGCACATAAGTTTTCAGCTCACTTGGGTAAATATTTACAAGTGTAACTGATGGATCATATGATAAGACTGTGATTAACTTCATAATAAGCTACCAAAGTGTATTCTAAATGAAAGTGGCTTTACCATTATTTTTTCCTGCAAGCTGTGAATGAGCATTTCTGACACTCCACATTGTCCTCTGCATCTGGTGGTGTCATTGTTCTGGGTTTGAGTCATTCTAGATGCATAGCGGTATTGTGATGTTTTAATATGCGATTCCCTAATGACATAGGATATTGAGCAGTGTCTCCTGTGGTTTCATCTGCCATATGTATTGTTTCTTCCTTCTCACTTTGTATACATTTTATGTACTTCTGTTCCTTACCGCATTAGCAAGGACTTCCAGTGCACTGTTTGGTACAAGTAGGGAAAGAAGATACTCTTGCCTTCTTAGGGGGAAAGTATCTGGTTTCTTGCCATTACATACATTAGTGTTTTTTTTTTAGTTTTTTATTTCTTTAAATTTAAATCAAGTTTATTAATTTCCCCTCCATTTCTAGTTGGAATTTTTTTGTTTGTTTTTTTAATCATTAGTGATACTGAATTTTTCCAACTACTTTTTGCGTACCTATTAATAAGGTTTTTCATGTTGAGCCTGGTGTGATGGATTATAGTAATTAATTTTAAAATGCTGATCCAGCCTTATGTACCTGGAATCAATTCTACTTGTTCATGGTATACGACTATTTTAATACACAGTTGAATTTTATTTACTAATATATTGTTGTGGGTTTTTATATCTGTTTTCATGAAGGATATTGGTTTGTAGTTTTTTTTTCCCTTTTTTGTCATGTTGTTTTCCAGTTTTGTTATTTGAGTAACGTTGGCCTCAGAATGAGTTAGGAAGTGTTTGCTAGCTATCTATGTTTTGAAATTACAGAGAATTGTATCATTATTCCTGAGATGTTTGTTAGAATTCACTATTAAAACCACCTGCAACAGGTAATTTCATTTTGGAAGGTTATTAATTATTGATAAGTTTTTTTTATTAATGTTTATTAATTTTTGAGAGAGAGACAGAGAGAGAGTGAATAGGAGGAGCAGAGAGATAGGGAGACAGAATCAGAAGCAGGCTCCAGGCTCTGAGATGTCAGCCCAGAGCCTGACGCAGGGCTCGAACTCACAAGCCGCAAGATCATGACCTGAACTGAGGTTGATGCTTAACCGACTGAGCCACCCAGGCTCCCCTATATGGTTGTTGTAATAGAGGTCTATTTAGATGATATAACTCCTTGTGTGAGTTTCTTTAGATTATGACTGGCATAGAATTTTTATTTCATTAAGTTATCTAATTTGTAGGCATACAGCTGTTAATAATATTTGTTTATTGACATTGTAATGTCCATGGGTTCAGTAGTGATGGGCACTCTTAAGCTTCTGGTAATTGTAACTTTTGTCTTCTCTTGTATTTTTATCCCCCTTTGGTAGCTTGAGCTTATAAATTTTACTGTTAAAGAAGACTGAAAAAGTAGTGATCCGTATTTTGTTTTGGCAAAGGAAAAGTGTTGGCCTAGTTAAAGTGGGCGGTAGAAAAGATACCTAGTGAACTTATTTTGGTAGAAAAAGTTTGAGAAAGAATGCTAATACTGCAAGTTGTATGTTATTAATTTCATCTCATTAAGAATTACAAGAAGTTTAATTCAAAAAGGAGTTCAACTGTTTTCAATCAGGAACTCACTGAAAAAAATAAAATGTTCTAGAAAATCTGTAATGAGCCTCAGAAGTTGTGACTGTTTCTTTATAAAATTATAATAGATGAGTTTGAGAAGTGAAATGAATAACATTTTGCTACTTAAGATACCGTTTTGGGCAAAGAGAAATTTAAAGGACCCATGTTTATAAAATTAATTGCTAAGATACCTGCATGGAATAATTCAGTTCAGAGGGAATATTTTCATATGGGCATCTCAATTCAAGTTTCCTATAAACCAGTCAAATTAACAGAGCCTAGAAAAATTGAACCAACTATCTGAGCTACAATCATCCAGCAAACTTCACATAACATAGGTTAAAAAATACATGTTATTTTTGTAAGTTACCAATAAATGTGGTTGGTTTTGCGGCAGAAAAGAACTTGTATATTAAAAAAAAATTTTTTTTTAACATTTATTTATTTTTGAGACAGAGAGAGACAGAGCATGAACGGGGGAGGGTCAGAGAGAGGGAGACACAGAATCTGAAACAGGCTCCAGGCTCTGAGCTGTCAGCACAGAGCCCGACGCGGGGCTCGAACTCACGGACCGCGAGATCATGACCTGAGCCGAAGTCTGCAGCTTAACCAACTGAGCCACCCAGGCACCCTTGAAAAGAACTTGTATATTACAGTAGGGGAGACAGAGACCCATTAGAACTATTTTTTTTCTCTACAAATATTCTAACCTACCCAATATTTGTGTATCTTTTGTCATTGAAAAAAATATTTTCACACTTGTAGCATCTGATCCTTAAAATGTTGTGAGTTAGACCAAATGTATGTTGTGTGTCCTCTAAGTGTTAGAGTCAAGAAAACTGAGGTTTGTAGAAGTAATTTTCAAGTTCCTAGAAAAGATAAGGAAAGATCTATACCTTTGGATAATGCAGCTAGTATTTTTTATTACACTAAATTGTTTGAAATTCATTATGCATTAACTACATAATTTTATCTGGTTTATACTTAAATTAGTAAATTAAATAGCAATGCAAGTAATAAAAAAAATCACTCTTCAAAGAGATACAGACATTATTAACCTATTGTTCATTGGTGTGAGAAGGCAATAAGTCATCCATAAACCAGACTATGTGTGGTCTTAAAAAAAACACAAACATCCCCTTGATTTTTAGAAAATATCACTGTGTCTGGCTTTCTGATTTGTATCATAAGTGACATTTAAGATCAAAAAGTACTAGCGTTTACTTCACTCTGCACCACATATTCTAACACCTTATGTTATTTTCATTTGTTTTCATTTCCAAAATTTACAGGTTATCTGATATCCTTATGTAGATTAAAATCTATTTGAGGACAAGTACTTTTTTTTTTTCTATTAACACACTCACCATAGCTTTAAGAACAATGGTAGATGTTTATTTTTTTTTATTTATTCAATGAACAAATGAACATAACTTTGACTCTTGTTACCAAAATTAAATTTTGTTTACTTTTGTTAATTTGGTACTAATCTATACAAAGTCTAAACTTGCATTTATTTCCATGCATGAGCATTTTTCTCCTGATTAAGGAATGTAAAGAATAGCCCTTCTTGTGTTCTTTTTTGAAATAGTTTATTTTTTTTATTTGTTTATTTTTGAGAAAGAGAGAGACAGAGAGACAGAGACAGACACAGAGCACGAGTGGGGTAGGGACAGAGATAGGGAGACACAGAATCCGAAGCAGGCTCCAGGCTCAGAGCAGCCAGCACAGAGTCCAGCGCAAGGCTCAAACCTATGAACCTTGAGATCGTGACCTGAGCTGAAGTCCAGTGCTTAACCTGCTGAGCCACCCAGGCGCCCAGACCATCTTGTGTTCTATATTGATTTTTTTTTTTTTTTTTTGGATACTGTCATTACATATAAATTACTCATAATATGTATCTCATATTAAGAGCCTCAGAGTTCTTACATTATAGAATGCTATTGAGTAAAAGTTTGTTATACGGACAGTTGCTATTATTAAAAACTTTTAAGGGGAATTATAAAATTGATTAATTCTCTGAAAAGGAAATAATTTCAGTCTGTTTTATATTCATGAAATTTAATTTCATGGTTACCCAAAAAGTTCAAATCTGTCAGTGAAAAAATGTCGTCAGCCTAATTAATGTCAAATTTTGGAAATGCACAGTCTCTGCTTTGAATACTGATATTTCTGGTTAAAAATAACTAAATTAAGACTCAGTAGAATTTAAGAAGCAATGTATTACCTGTTAGTTTCATAAAATGTTGATCCCTAGCTGAAACTTTAACATAAATCTTCAGTGCTGCTCCATTGCTACTTAATTCCATTTACAAGTTACTGTATCATTGCTCTATTCTAAGAGGAGGTAATGTGTTATTATTACTTATAATCCGAAATGCAATAGTGCCCGAAGATCTTTAAGCCACGTGAGGACTTAAGGCAATCTCAAAATGGTCAGACTTTCTCAGAAATGATCATGCTTTCAACAGCAGACTTAGACATCTGTTTAGATATTCAAGTCAATAGTTTTATTCCAAATGTTTCTCCAGAGTGCATAATGGAATTATGCGTATATAGATAGGTTGTCACATTAAAGGTTAATATTACTGTTGTAGCTATTAAAATACTTCACTGTGCTGAACAAACTGTTTTTGTTTGCTTTTTGCTTTGTGTTATTAGGCTACTACAAAGTTCTTCAAGGTTTTTCTTAAACAGTGTGATGTCCAAATCCTCCTTGTGGGTGCCTTTTCTAGTTGGTCCAGGATCTTGTGTTTGATCCTAACAGTTGTCCTCTATCTAGAATTTAGGGATGACTACTGACGACTACTTTGTCTGTTCTTATACTTCAATTTAATTCAATTCAAAACTTTTACATTGAGCTAGGAACTGTGCTCCCCTTTGAGGATGAGTAGGAGACAGTGCCCTAGGAGTATCCCTGGGGAGCAGACAAAGAGCTAGGAGAGGAGGCATGGAAACAAATAATGATGACAGTAAGGTTATAACAGAGGAAAACATTCACTTTTTTGTGGATAAAAGAGGATGGTGCTACTAACTATATCATAAGGGGTTCATATTTATATGCTACCAATAACCATCTGATTATCCCATATAAAGCTATGATCTATAAATCTATAAAACACCTCCAAACTTAATTGTACTGTGACTTAAATTGTTTCCTTATTTTCTCTCAACTATCAAATGATTTTGATTATATAATTTATTCTAATGAGAGTACAAAGTACATTTTTTTAATGGGTTAAGAACTATTTTTAGGGTCATAATTGAGGCCAAAAATCTGAATCACCTACCTTCAGCTCTTTTGAAAGTTCTGAGAAAGAGCTACAGATAAACTAGAAACCACGACATATGTATCATAGTTTGCTATTACTAGATGAGGCACAGTGAAAACAGGGATTGGCTGGTACATTTAATTTTGGAACATCTTAGATAATACTGATATTGCTAAGGGTTTGAGGGGTGTGTGTGTGTGCGTGCGTGCGTATGTGTGTGTTTAATATGGAAGACATGAGAAGAAGAGTCTTCAATTATTTTTCCTTACATTGTTGATTGTTGTGGTTGTTACTCAGTCTTCTTAATAACTTATTTGTTGAATGTCATTCTGGTTCCTACTTTTTAGCTACTACTGTTTTTAGGTGTAATTTGTCTTCTGGACTGCTGCCTTATTGCACTAGCTATGATCTTCAATACAATGTTGAATTGCTCTGGTAAGACTAAAACACCTTGTATTCTCCCTGATCATGGGGTAAGATGGTCTGTATTTTACCATTAATTATAATACCACATACAGTTTTTGGTTTTGATTTTGTTTTTGAGGCTAAATTTATCAGGTTGAGAAAATTTGCTAGTACTCCTAATTTGCTGAGAGGTTTTATCATGAATGTATATTGAATTTTCTCAAGTACCTTTTCTGTCTCTTTTGCCATTAGCATATAATGTTCCTCTTTTAATATTAATTGAATTATATAGAAGGGTTTTTTTTATGTTGACAATTTTGACTTTGGGTTTATTTTCTTAAACTAGTTTCTTCACGTGGAAGTTTATATTATTGGTTTGACTCCCTTTTCCTTTTTCTTTCTTGAATTTAATGCTATATATAAATCTAAGCATTGAATAGCTCATGAAAAAGCTTTTAACAAATTGTGTTTTCATCACTTATTTTTGTTGAGGTTTTTTCTTGTGACCCATGATTTATTAGAGATAGATTGTCTAATCTTGAAGCATGTGGAGATTTTCTTGATACATATTAGTTAGTGATTTATGATTCGATATTACCATAGTTCATAACAAATTCTGTACAAATTGTATCTAACAAAATGTTTGGACTTGTTTTATGGCTCAGCACATGGCTTTTGTCATGGAATGTTTCTGGAACATTTGAGAGAAGTGTATATTTTACCACTATTGGGTGTGATGTTATATAAATATCAATTAAATCATATTATTTGGTACAGTTCTTCAATCTTACATATACTTACTATTTTCTTGCATAATTCTTCTATACTGGAAGAGTATAAAAGAGGCTAATTACTAATTGATGAAGAGGCTTTTTTTTAAAGGTTATATTTACCATATATTTTTCTTCTGGGCATTTTCTATTCCTTCAGAATAAGTTTTCTATATGGAATCATTTGTTCTTAATCTAAAGAAATTCTTTTAGGGACGCCTGCGTGGCTCAGTCAGTTAAGCGTCCAACTTTGGCTCAGGTCATGATCTCATGGTTTGTGAGTTCGAGCCTTGGATAGGGCTCTGTGCTGACAAGTAGGAGCCTGGAGTCTGCTCTAGATTCTTTGTCTCCCTCTTTCTCTGCTCTCCCCTGCTCATGGTCTGTCTGTCTGTCTGTCTGTCTCAAAAATAAATAAACATTAAAAAAATAAAAAGTAAATAAATTATTTTTAACAGATTTTATTTAACAGTTCTGCTAGAGATAAATTCTTCCAGATTTTGTTTGAAGTGTCTGTGATTCATTGATCTTTTCTCTGCTGCTTCCAGTCTTCTGGAAAGTCACCTCCCCCCTTCCAAAAAATCTCAATGCCAAATGTGAGATTTTTTTTCAATCCTAGAATTTCCATTCAGTGCTTTTGAAAATTTCCATCTCTTTAGTAAAAAGCATCATTTATTCCCTCATGTTGTTGGCTTTCTTGTCTAAATTCTTTAACAGGCTTATAATAATTACCTTAAAATCCATTTCTGATAATTCTAACAGTGGGACATTTCTGGGTCTCAAAGTATTCTTTCTTTTGGATAGTAATATGTTACATTTCACAATATTTGATAAAATGTGAAATACTTTGATTAAAAAAGCTGATGTAAATTGTTATGATTCTCCTAAAAATGAGACTATTTCATCTTCCAAATCATCCATTTAGGATTGAAGGATAGAGGGCCTGATGGATTGTGTAAGCTCCTACCTGTTGGCTTTCTCTTGGTTCCTTCACATACATCCTTACTCTCCATCAGGCCTTTGTTCTGTCCCTTGGCAGCTAGTGACCCTTACTTCTCCTGCTTCTACTCAAGAGACAGACAGTCATTTCATGTTCAAATTTTAGCTTTTTCCCTCTGACCAGCATTTAGGGAGGTGACTTCCTCCTCTCAGTGCTCTGTTAAAGGTTAAATCCACCATGGATCTCAACGAGCAGGGGGCTTGTTACACTCTTATATTTTAGTACATTGGGTTTATATTCCCATGTCTACTTTCTATCGGCTTAAAATAACTATGATTTTTGAGTATTTGTCTTGGAATAATTACTGAGTTTAAAGTGGCATTCCTTAGTGATTTTTTTTTTTAATAGCATGGTACCATTTTAAAAATGCACTTGAGGATCTGGTCTTAAATTAATCGTGCTTGGAGCTACTGTGACTATCAATATAACAGTACTTGGGCTAAAATACCCACAGTTGGGGGTGACTCAACTGCATCCCAAGAATTATAGTTGTCTTGGGTAAATACTTGGAAATGAAAGACTAAGAAACATGTATACTGAGAATTACAAGTTTATGTTTTCTAGAGAATCAGGCAATAAGGCTTCCCAACTGAGTCAAATAGAAACTCACAAAAAATACATTGTAGACAAGCTTTGGACCATTCGGTATAAACACACATTCCTGCCATAAGAGTAAAAATGAGAATGAGTCAGCATATTGGAGGTCATTGAGTGGACAATCTTTATATCTTGCCAAGTAGGTATTAATCAAAATACCCTGGTCACATACTATGCAAATGAAAAAAAGAACAGTCAACAAAAAACAACAACAAATATCAGTGGCATGGGAAGGAATGCCACTCGGAAAAGAGGATGCTAGGCCATACTTGAGAAAAAATACCTCCTACAGTAATCAGAAGATAATTTATGTTCACTTTTAATTCCCTTGCTTCAGGGGCCATATCTAGAAAGAAGTTGCTATAGCCGATGTAAGGTTACTGCCTATGTTCTCCTGCAGGACTTTTTTTTTTAAAATGTTTATTTATTTTTGAGACAGAGAGAGACAGAGCGAGACAGAGCATGAACAGGGGAGGGTCAGAGAGAGAGGGAGACACAGAATCGGAAACCAGCTCCAGGCTCTGAGCTGTCAGCACAGAGCCCGACGTGGGGCTCGAACTCACGGACAGTGAGATCATGACCTGAGCCGAAGTCGGACGCTTAACCGACTGAGCCACCCAGGCGCCCCTCTCCTGCAGGATTTTTATGGTTTTATGTCTCACAAATTATGTCTGTAATCCACTTGGAATTTATTTTTGTGTATGGTATAAGAAATTGGTCCAGTTTCATTCTTGTGCATGTTGTTATCCAGCACTTGATCAAAATAAAGAGCTTCTGCACCGTAAAGGAAACAATTGACAAAGTTGAAAGCAACCTATGAAATGGGAGAAGATGCTTGCACATGACAAACCTGATAAAGAGTTAGTATTCAGAATGTATAAAGAACTTACACAACTTAGACCCACAAAATGAGTAATCCAATTAAAAAATGGGCAGAAGACATGAATAGCCCTTCTCCCAAACAAGACATGCAGATAGCCAGAAGGCACATGAAAAGATGCTCAACATCACTGATCATCAAGAAATACAAAAAGAAATAAAAATCAAAACTACAATGAACTATCACCTCACATGTGTCAGAATGGCTAAAATTAACAGCACAAGACACAGCAGGTGTTGGTTGGTGAGGATGTGGGAAAAGGGGAATCCTCTCGCACTGTTGATAGAAGTGCAAACTGGTGCGGCCTCTCTGGAAAACAGTATGGAGTTTCCTCAAGAAGTTAAAAGTAGAACGACCCTAGGATCCAGGAGTTGAACTACTAGGTATTTTCCCAAAGAATACAAAAATATTAATTCAAAGGGATACATGCATTATAGCAGCATTATCTATAATAGACTAATTATGGAAATAGTCCAAGTATCCATCAACTGCTGAATGGATAAAGAATATGTGGTGAGTGTAAATACGTGTATATACAATGGGAATATTACTCAACCATAAAAAGAATGAAATCTTGATATTTGCAAAGACATGCATGAAATTAGACTGTATTATGCTAAGTGAAATAAGTCAGTCAGACAAATACCATAGGATTTCACTCATGTGGAATTTGAGAAACAAAACGAAGGAACAAAGGGGAAAAGAAGAAAGAAGGAAACCAAGAAACAGTCTCTTAACTATAGAGAACAAACTGACGGTTACCGGAGGGGAGAAGGCAGGGGATGGGTGAAGTAGATGATGGGCATTAAGGAGTGCACTTGTCATGATGAGCACCGGGTGATGTATGGAAGTGTTGAATAGCTACATTGTGTGCCTGAAACTAATACTACACTGTGTGTTAACCAACTAGATTTGAAATTAAAATTTAATAATGAAGATAGCTTAGAAAATGGGTTTCAGTTCATAATAGAACACAAATCCATGAAATTCAAGGAGAAATTCACAAGGAGAGAAGAGAGATGCGAGGAAAAGAATTTAAGTTGAAAGGAAGTGACTGGCTAAAGAAAAATTAAACTTTTAGGAAGAAAGTAACTGTATTACAGTATTTGTTGGAAATAGCAGGAGGCAGAATTTTAAGTTAAAAAAACTAATCGTGTAGACACTTAACATTGATAAACAGAGAAAACAATATGGTTGACAGGGATGTAATAAAATAAAGATCTACTTTGAGAATGCGAGTTTTCTCAGAGAGAGAACAATTAGAAGAGACAAAAAATGTAAATCATAATTTTGAAATAGTTGGATGTAAGGAGTTAAGGCAGTTTTTTTAATTTTTTTTTTGTAATAATAGTCTTACTTTATTTTATGAAATTTTTAACAACCAGAAAAAGAATTAAAAACTATTCTTGTTCTCATCATGCAGAAATAATCACCGTTTTCAAGCACAAAATACTGCAAAATTGTCATCATAACAAATTTACGTTATTTTCAAATAGAAATTATTCTAATGTTATAGTCTCCGTGATAAAGACACTATCTTATTCACCGTTCAGAACCTAAAACAGTTGCTTCTATATAATAGTGTTAGTAAACACTTGTAAATGAATACTTTTTTTATGTAACACATGTTTATAAAAAGAAAAACCTATAATCACCCTGCTGTTGTAATTAGTAGTAAATTTTAGTACTAAATATCTTACCAGACTTTTGTTCATCAGAAATGTGTATGTATATTTAAAGAGATACTATGTATACACTAAAATGGGTATTTAATATTGTTTGGATATAGTCCTCAGTCTGTATTAGGAAGCATAATTTTTCAGAGATCGTCAGAGTCCAGGCTAGGTTCAGAGGGGGGGATATTTAGCTTGTCCATCTTGTTCTGATCTTTCTCATGCTTTAAAATGAAATCGGATGTTGCACTAACATCAGACCTGATTTTTTTTCTAATGGAAAACATGAATATGAGTGTATTCCAGTAACCCTGAGTTACATATAAAATATCTGGTATCTTTTAAAAATGCTTCACTTTCCATTTACCCGATCTGGTTTCATAAGAAGACCCGTCCTCTTGGATAACGATACTTACCTTGCATATTTTACAGAGTTGTCTAAAAATGTGGTAAAGTGCCCTATCTGAAAATACATTAAAATGTAATTCATTATAAAATTGATTACTGTTTCCAAGGAAGGATCTTTAGAAGATTGTCCCTCATGGCAAATGCTGCTTCATCCATCACACACAGACCCATTTTAATGCTCTCCTAGAGGTATGATCTGTGAAGCAGTCATAAAATACGTTATACTAAATATTCTTTATACTTAAAAGTGATTCTTAAGCTCTTGATCTATATAATACCTGAAGTATCCAGTGATAACATAGTGCCCGATTGGATCGGATCTGAATCATAACGTTCTGCTCCCATGCAGTGTGCGTTTCTATTGGAAACTCTACAACTGCATTGCAATCTGAGGCCAGTAGACAAATGAAATCCTTGATTTACCTGCCTACAATTTATAGGCATAGGATTTATATCTGAACTCTGCTGAAATAAAAATAGCCGTACTAACGGTAGTAAAAACTGTTTCTTATTTAAGTGTAAATCAGAGAAGGTGGTAAAACGAAACAGTAATCATTGTAGCTCTTTTTTCACCACATTATCTCTCATGGTGAGGTAAGATAAATTGCGTGAAGTATTGGAATGATTCTATATTTAGTTGATCTAAAAGTGGATTTGTTTACTCATACATGGCTAAATAAACTGATTAATGGATGCAATAGAGTATGATCAACATCGACAATGCATCATTCTTTCTACAGCTCTGCAATACGGTATTGAATGAAAAGACCACGTTGGAAAAGTAACAAGTTTCATTAATCTAGATTTTGAGAACGTGCAAAAGAAAACATACTTTTATGAACAAATCTATTCAAGTATAAGTATAAAATAGTTGAGTGAGAATTGTAAACTCTTACTTCAATATTGTTCAGAGCTGAATTGAGAAACATTTTCCCTGTATCTATAAAACATAAAAATGTGAA
The DNA here is from genome assembly GCF_024362965.1 of Panthera pardus. NCBI lineage: Eukaryota > Metazoa > Chordata > Mammalia > Carnivora > Felidae > Panthera > Panthera pardus. The sequence continues at coordinate 89,858,230 of NW_026527013.1, forward strand.
ATAAGGCTTCTAAGATGCTCAGGGAGGTCATGGAGACAGCGGTAGTACACTAGTTTTTCAAATTTAAATCCAGCTTAACAGTAGAGTGTAACATGCAACTTTTCTTTCTCAGCAAAGAATGACTTTTAGGGCCATTTTCTGAGTATATGTACCATCCAAGATTTTCTTCAAAAAAATGTATAGCAGGGCAGAGAGAATTTTATCTAAATTAATGAAATAATGTGGGTACCAGAGAAGTGACCTTCTTTTGTTTTTCTCATAAAATATTACCCAAAGCAATTCTATCACATATTTTCTACCTATCGTTACAGAATTACATTTTTGATGGAAATAGTCCTAGAAAACCACACTTTTGTCTATTTGGCCCCATGATAGTGACATTTGTGAAAATTACCTCAATTGTTAAGCTTACTTGAAATGACTATTATCTGCCTGTAGCAGCACTTAGACTTATACTTTTAAATAGAAATCTGGTTGAGCTCAACAGCATTAAAAGTCAACAGACTTTTAAATCCAGTCTCTTCTCTGAGGCAGTCTTTTTATCTCTAAAAAGGCAAGGGGGTGAATCTCAGGTTAGGAAGACTTGAAAGCTATTTCTTACATTTTTAGTGCCATTATTTCGTGTGTGTGTGTGTGTGTGTGTGTGTGTGTGTGTGTGATAGTTATATTCTTGAAACTTATACAAAAATAGCTGCTGTTTAGCATGATACATAAGTATTTTTACTAGGAGATAAAATGCTTGTTGATTGACATGTCACATACTTGGAATTTCAGCATTAAAACATTTTCACTTGGGTTAAAATTAATTTTCCAAAACTATTTTCCAAAGAAAACCAATTTACTACAACCTAGTAACATATTAGTAAATAACAGAAATTAACACGGATTAATTTATTTTGAATCCGGTTTTGTTTCGCAGGTGCTTGATAGATGGGTGAATGGTACACTTATAAAAGATACTAGGATCTGATAAATATGCTAAGGTCATGGTGATGAAACGAATGATATACTGAGAAGAAAAAGGGATTGCAAAGAAGTAGGTGTCCATCAGGAATTATGACTTATACCCAAGCTTTGTTTTGAGAAACGAGATGAATATAGTAACATGTTCCTTCTTTTCATATAACCTAAACATGGGCAAGCATATGTTCATACATAGGCTTGTGTGTGTGTGTGCACATATACTGATATTTATTAAAACCATCAAAAATTTTCTGTAAATGTATAAAATTTAGGAGAGTAAAATTAGGGAAAATACTTTGTGTGTGTGTGTGTGTGTGTGTGTGTATGCCTATATACATGTGTGTGTATATATATGTGTGTGTATGTGTGTATATATATAATATATATATTATATTTATATTACATTATATTATAATAAAATATATATAATATATATAATATATATATATTATATATATTATATATATATAAAATCAAGACATCTAGAGTATTTTTTAGCCTCCAAACTTGGTTACCTTTACGTTATTGTAAAATTATTAACAAAAAAAAATACATTTTAAAAAGACGACACTTAGAAATTAGTGTTAGTTTATGCGTCAACACTTTAACTTAAGAGTTCTAATACTGATTTTTCAATTGAGCAACTATTTTTCTATGGAAAAAGAAAGCAGTTTCTTCCCTTATAAAAAGGGAAAAAAAAGTGCCTTGGGTATAAAATCAAAATGTCTATAGTGTGATCAGTCACGAGCTTAGAAATGTCACTCTGCAACATTCAGTCATTAATTAGTGTCTGGTGCAAAGAAGGCAGGTGCCAGGAGCCCCTCCTGTACTAGGCTAAGTGACAGCTTCCCAAGGATAAAATCCCACAGCCTTCTGTGAGGAAGAGGGGTAGCCGGCAGGCAGGAAAAGGGGCAGAACTGAGGGAGGAAGCCAGGGAGGGTTATGCACTGAAGTCTACTGGGAAGCACTTTAATTTGCAAGAGGGAAGAGCTTCCTTCATGACTGCTGAATAGAAGAGGCCTGAGCCTGTCCTAGGAAAGTTAAGCTGCTTTCTGTGCATGAGCCAGCCTCCCTCCCACCCTTGAACTTGCGTGAACTCCTCCTGCAGCCCTGAAGAGTACTGGGAGAAGCGAGGATCACTCAGAGTCCCTGCTGCTAGTCTCTGGAATACAAACAATGTTTGAAGTCCCTCTGTCCAGACCAAGGGGTTGGAGTCTTTGCGGGGTAAATTCCTGACCCAGACATGAAGGGAGATGCTGAGAGCAAAGAACAGAGCTGTGAGGATGAAGTTAGGGCATAGACTGTTGGCCAGGCCAGCCTGGAAGATGAAGTGTGGAAGAACATGAGGAAAAGGATTGCAATAACCTGGATAATAGAACAAAAACAAAAACAAAAACAAAAAACACCAGCTAAATGACAGGGGCCAGTCAGGGTGGCTCTGAGAAGGAACTGACAAAGAGGTCACATGATAGCAGCAGGAACTGCAGGGAGAGCACCAGGCTGTATAAGCAGCTTTCCTCTGATCTCTTGGGATGCCTGGGTGACATTCCACAGAAAACAGCTCCTGGCTTTCTTCCCAGTACTGAAGGAAGCACCCGTTAGTCAAAATGAGCTTGTTTCCCTTGCTCTAAGACAAAGGCTTCAAAGACCCTGCCTGGGTCGATGGTCAGGAAACCACATGATGGTTTGGGGAAACTGGTTTTAAATTCCGTAAGTGGACGGTGGGCGCGGGCCCTGTCTGGGCAATGGTAACCCGCCGATCCTCGGTTCCCGCTCAGGGCTCTGTGGCCGGTCCTGCCACTGTGTTTGGGCCCCTGCTTTGCTGGGCCCACTCCTCTCCTGCCCTCCCAGATCCTTGCGCCCAGCTCCTGACCTTCCTAGGCAGCCGTTGCCCAAGGCCTTGGTGAGGGGCAGACCCAGGCAAGAGCCTTCACATCTGCCCAAACACTTCCGTGGCCACTAGATGGGGGGATGAGGGATGAGGGCATAGCTGTGGTCGCGCTCCTTGGGGGAAGATATGCCGGCAGAGGGACTGGGTTTGGGGTGAGCACCTTGGCATGCTAGGAGCGGACCACCCTGCAACCCCGGACTCCATTTCCCGGGCCTGAAGACTATTTTTGTTTTAGTTACCTGTCGTCCACCTCTCTTACCCATTCCAGTTTTCTTAATTATAGCATGCGTTTGTGTGCGGGGGTGTGTGACTGTGTGATTGTGTCGTGTTTGTATGGGCATGTGTGTTAACTTACTTTCTCCCATCTTTCCTAAAATGCAAGCTCCATGTTTGTTGGAAATTGCTTCACTTCTTGCCTTTTTGTTACAGAAATTTTTTAAGGTTTTATTTATTTTTGAGCGAGAGAGACAGCATGAGTCGGGGAGGGGCAGAAAGAGAGGGAGACCCAGAATCCCAAGCAGGCTCCAGGCTCTGAGCTGTCAGCACGGAGCCGGCCATGGGGCTCTAACTCCCCTCCAGTGCTTAACCGACTGAGCCACCCCGGCGCCCCTCTTCACTTATTTTCTTGTGTTGTATCCACAGAGCCTAAAAAGCATGCCTTGTATATGGGAAGCACTTAGAAAACATGTTGAATGGATGAAAGATGAGTACAAATGGCTTATCTATATTAGCAATCCATGTCTCAAGTGTATCCTGACCTACTTCCGAGATAAGAAATGTATGGCTTAATATAGCATTCAAGATGTGTTTACTTAAAGACCTATATTTACAGGAAAGCCCGTGTAATATGTGTATACTGGAAAATGATACAATTTGAGTAAACTATATTAAAATACACATATTTTAAGTCAATCTAAAATGCTAGGTGTTAATAAAACCCCTGTAATTTCAGTAGTTTTTCTTAACATTAGAGCAGTTACATTATTGAATAGGTGTGTTGAAATCTTGTGAAGAGACACAGACACATCTAGGTAATCCAGTCATCTGAAAAGAAGTTTATGAGTATCAATAAAATCAGGTTTGCAAGCTTAGACTTTAAATGATGACATAGGAGTCTTAGGATTCATGGTGTACAGAAACTTCCTGTGGAAAACATGAAGAGAAATAGTTGACTTGCAAATCAATATTCAAAAATTAAGATCCTGGGGCGCCTGGGTGGCTTGGTCGGTTAAGCGTCCGACTTCGGCTCAGGTCATGATCTCACGGTCCGTGAGTTTGAGCCCCGGGTCGGGCTCTGTGCTGACAGCTCAGAGCCTGGAGCCTGTTTCAGATTCTGTGTCTCCCTCTCTTTCTGCTCTTCCCCTGTTCATGCTGTGTCTCTCTCTGTCTCAAAAATAAATAAACGTTAAAAAAAAATTTTTTTTTAATTAAAAAAAAAATTAAGATCCTTTGGGGAGACGGATAATGATGTGAAAGCAGGTCAAGACATTATGGTTAAGGTTTTTGAAATTTGGCAATTACCGCTGATGATAAAGTTATAGGAAATTTCAGTCTTCATCCCCAAAACTAAGGTCAGCCTCACATTGAACTATCTTTTTAAAAAGAAAATTAGGTAGTACTTGGTAATCCTTATGCCTGTGTTCAAGGATCATATGAAGGGGTGCTGATAAAGAAGAAAGCTTGAACCACAAGGCTGACTAAACAAAATCGCTAAGCTCTCTATTAGTCTCAGGAGACGAACAATCCAATGAGGTGACAGAGGGTTGCTGACTCAAGAAATCCTTGACTTGCAGATTTGTCTTCAGTTTCCTAAATAGGTTTTTAGGTTTGTGGTTGGCTAACATTAACAAAAGAATTCTGGGTTCTACAGTAGATTCGGAAGCACATAGGCAATGTTTATAACATTCCTCCATTCAGTATGGTGTCATACGCATTAGTTTTACTCACACTCAGTGTTTTACTATGTAATAGAAGGCATTCGTCACCATCCAAGACAGCTATAATTGACTCTCTGCAAGATGGTAAGTGTGTTTCAACACAGGTCTCCTTTCCTCTAAGGCTCAAACTCTACCCAGCCAAAATTAAAAAATGAGTACTTTGTCTAGCAATGACCCATGCTAGGGTCAGACCCATCCCATTTATGTCATTAGGGTTCTTTTCTAGCTAACTTTTGAGTCCTGCTAATACACATCCTCTAACAGTTTTGACAAGGGGAAGATAACTAAGCGATTGGACATACCTTCTCTGCAGTGCATTTATAAATGCAGCATTTATGAAGTCTTGTCAACATCTCTACTCACACTTAATGTACCCCATAAAATCGATACATGTTGTAAAAACTGAAGATCAAAAAGCTGAAGCTATTTGTTGAAAATTGCCTAGCTGGTAAACACCACAGCCAAAGTTCAAATATTGGTTGTTTCACTCAAAATCTCTAACCAAATTTGCTAACCAAAATGTTACATTGTGAGGTCTGTCTTAGTGTTTGTTTTTAGCAGAATCTGGAAGCTGGTAGCCTTAAAAGGAATATAAAGTGTTTTTATTGATAGTAACATTGATTATACAAATAATTGCACATTGAATACTTAAGGAGATTATATAATCAACAGGGGCTTTATCGCAATAAAAATGCCACTGGAAAGCTTCAAACAAAAATTATAAGTCTTAAAAAAAAAGCAAAATGGGGGACTTGATAACCATTCAATCTAAGAAGATGGGAGGCATCACAAATGGAATAAGAAAACTGAACCCAGGGTCAGAAATTAAAAAAAAAAAAAAATTAAAAAAAAAAAACAAACTTGAATAGAGTATACACAAGAGCCTTAGAAATATAAGACCTTGGGGCACCTGGATGCCTCAGTCTGTTAAGTGTCAGACTTAAGCTCAGGTCATGATCTCGCAGCCCATGAGTTCAAGCATCGCGTCACGCTCTGTGCTGACAGCTCAGAGCCTGGAGCCTGCTTCGGATTCCGTGTCTCCCTCTCTCTCTCTGCCCCTTCCCTGCTTATACTCTGTTTCTCTCTCTCTCTTTTTCAAAAATGATTTAATGTCAAAAAATTAAAAAAATACATGATCTCAGACACCTCTATAAATGAGGTTAAAAATAGTTGACGCAGGATAGTCTTTTGTTTTTGTTTTTGTTTTTTTTTAATTTTTTTTAACGTTTGTTTATTTTTGAGACAGAGAGAGATAGAGCATGAACGGGGGAGGGTCAGGGAGAGAGGGAGACACAGAATCTGAAACAGGCTCCAGGCTCTGAGCTGTCAGCACAGAGCCCGACGCGGGGCTCGAACACACGAACTGTGAGATCGTGACCTGAGCTGAAGTCGGACGCTTAGCCGACTGAGCCACCCAGGCGCCCCAGGATAGTCTTTTGAAATTGCATCTCGTTTGTGTGTGAGAGAGCGTGCGATGCAACTGAATACAGCCTATTGATGAAATACAAATAAGGTCCTATATGATTAGAAACTAGAGGAGTGATGATCACTTTCGGGTGGACTGCATGTTGGTTTATATGAGAATTTTCCCAGCATTTTAATATTTTGTGCTCACAAGCACCAATATTTGAATGTAACTGTGTCAGCTGAAGGCAACAAGCACACGATGCAGATCCACTCCACGTTCTTCCTTTTTTTGCCACAAGCTTGGACTTGGAAGTGCTAGCAGGTGGTCACCATTAGTCTCCCCACAGTTCAATAGCGTCAACTCTTCTTCCCACCCCCTCTGTTGAGCTATCTTCACAATTTAAGATCATGTATTTGTAACAGTGCTGCCTTATTTGATGATCTGCCATGTCTTTACCGGTACTAGTATTTTTCCTTAGTAATTATTGTTAGGATTCTGACTGTAAGTTCCATTGATACTGAGGACACTGTTCTAATCCTATTGTTCCTCATAGGTGTTTGTTTCAGCAACATGTGAAATTTTTAGCAACATATCCATTAGATACATGATAAATGATAAGTTGTGCTATGGGAAAATTTTCAAGATAAATGTAGAGTTTTTCTTAAAAAAATACATAATAGTATGCATAGTGTGATTCCATTTTGATATGAAAGAGAAAAAATGAAACTGTATATAGATTTACTCTTGTATCACAGAATATATTTAAAAGATCTCCAGGTAGATAACACAAGGGTAACTACCTAGGTGTGTATCTCCCAATATTTCTTCCTGAAACTAAAAAGAACAAGAAAAAGAACAGAGAATGTACTAAAGTCATGCTTTTTGCTTTCATAAGTTGAAAATGGAGCATGCTCAAACTTTAAAATAAAAAAAAGGGGGGGAATAAGTAGAGACGTTATTAGATCCCAGTGGACACTATATCTTAATCCTGCCCTGCTGCAAAGCTTTGTGTTTAAGAGAGCAGACAGAAAGAGGGGGAGAGAAAGGGATGGAGGGAGAGAGAGAGGAGGGGTGGGGGAGGAAACCCTAGAAGGGAGAACAGGGGAGTGGGCAATAGATCTAAAGTTAACCTAAAACTATTGCCCTTAAGAGTCTGACAGCTGTAATAGTAAAAATACTTTTTAAAAGTAAAGTGTTCTGAACGATCACAGCATGATTTTCATAGAAGAAACTTAAGTTCTTGCAATGTGAATTGGCTGTCTTTGAAACACATAGCATTTGAGAAAAAGAAAAGAAAAAGGAACGGTATCCCTTGGGGAGAAATAATATAAGATTTTAAAATACCATTTTGAGTATCTTTAAAAAAAAATAAATGAAGACCCGAATCTACAAATTAAAGGGCAAATAGAAAATTATCTCAGAATGATTAGGTCTTAGAAGTATCCTCATGAAACTATTAAACTTTGAAGATAGAGATGAAAAAAATATTCGAGTTCTTTAGCCAAAAAAGATCAAATAGCTTACAAGGCCAAAAGGATGAAGGTGATATTCAATTTTTTTTAAAAGCAACATTCAGAGCAAGACCGTAATGGAGCAGGATATGCAAAAGATCATTAAAAGAAAGTGTGAACCAAGGATTTTATATCTAGTTAAACATTCCTTAAATAAGAAGGTTATGGAAAAAGTTTTAAACATCTATGAATTTAGGGGATTCTTGACTAATGAGACCTTCTTAGGGAAACTCGAATGAGCTCCACTAAAACAAGAGATGCCTGGGGAAATTTCAACAAAAGGACAGATACCGAGAAGTTTAATATATGCAATTTAAATTTAATGCTAAAAAGTGGGGATGGGATGGACTGCTAATGTACGAATTCTATATAGGGTGGCATAGTACATTTTTTTTAATGGGAGGAAAAGATTCAAAGAAGGAATTCGAATGAGAGCATTAATTCTTTTTAAATTGATGTATAACATTCTATTAAAGTATACTCCTTGACACATGTATAGGCAATAAATAGGAAATAAAAAATGCCACTAAAATCGGGCAAAGCAGGTATTAAAAGTTGGAGTACGAAAAAAAAAAAAAGGGTAGAGTGGGAGAGAGCCAAAGCATAAGAGACTCTTAAAAACTGAGAACAAACTGAGGGTTGATGGGGGGTGGGACGGAGGGGAAAGTGGGTGATGGGCATTGAGGAGGGCACCTGTTGGGATGAGCACTGGGTGTTGTATGGAAACCAATCTGACAATAAATTTCATATATTGGAAAAAAAAGTTGGAGTATGAAAACTGGGAGCTAAAGGGCATTGGGGAGCCAGGCTGGCTCAGTTGGTTAAGCGGCCTACTTCGGCTCAGGTCATGATCTCATGGTTCATGAGTTTGAGCCCCGCGTCAGCTCAGAGCCTGGACCCTGTTTTGGATTCTGTGTCTCCCTCTCTCTGACCCTCCCCCATTCGTGCTTTGTCTCTCTCTATCTCAAAAATAAGTAAACATTAAAAAAATTTTTAAAGGCCATTCACAGGGTATAAATACAAAGGTAATTAGAACAAAGATACAAACCTTCCAAAATATAGTTTTTAGTTAAGATTTAATCATATAAAGAAGTATAAATTAAAACACAAACCTGAATTATAAAATCTTGTTACAGAAATAAAACCAAACATACCAACGGAACAATAAATGGGAACGATCTTAGCTTACCTACTAAAAAAAATAAAGATACTCAATTTGTTTACAGAACAAGGCCCGATTATGTTACTTTCAAGAAGTAGGCTGAAGGGGCGCCTGGGTGGCGCAGTCGGTTAAGCGTCTGACTTCAGCCAGGTCACGATCTCGCGGTCTGTGAGTTCGAGCCCCGCGTCAGGCTCTGGGCTGATGGCTCGGAGCCTGGAGCCTGTTTCTGATTCTGTGTCTCCCTCTCTCTGCCCCTCCCCCGTTCATGCTCTGTCTCTCTCTGTCCCAAAAATAAATAAAAAACGTTGAAAAAAAAATTAAAAAAAAAAAAAAAAAAAAAGAAGTAGGCTGAAATTGATTTACAAAGGCAAAGTTTTAAGGAATGGTCAAATGTATGTTAGGCAAATAGAAACAGTAAGAAAGTAGGGGTAGCAGTTATATTATCAGACCAAGTATTATTTAAGCCTACAAGTGTTAACAATGAAAAGGAACATTTTTAAATGGTTAAATCCCATTGAAAAAAAGATGATGTTGATAAACCACAATAATTAAGGTAGAGAAGAAACTTCTCTAAAAGACCTTAGAAGCAATGACATCATGGGACAAATGAGCACCCCAGTCTTCTCGATGTTGGTTTTTAAAGCCATCCTCAAATAAAATAACCAAGGCTCCTTAAATAAATGGTTGATTGCATGGCGAGAGGGCAAGATGAGTTTGGAACATCTTAGGGTATAAAAAAGAAAGTAGGAGGTGCTCAGTGTATAAAGGAGGCATTTCAATCAGACAAAACATTTTTTGGTTAGATACATAGTTGGTACCTACTGTTAAACTTTATTCTTCTTGTTGCATTGTTTCCACTGTATGGATATATCAAAATGTTTGTATGCATTGCGTTGTTGATGGGTACTTGGCAGTTTCCAGTCCAGATCTATTTAGGACTATGTTGCTATGATTATTTTTGTGCATGTCTGTTAATCAGCACGTGTACATGTCTATTTTGGGTATATGTTTAGGAGGAGGACTGCTAGGTTACAGGGAATGATTCTGTTCAGCTTTGATAGATACCACCAAACAATTTTCTAAAACAGTCATCCCAGTTTACTTTCCCATCAGCAGTGTGTGAGTTCTATTTGCTCCATATTTTCTACAAATTCTGTAATCTTCTTCCTTTCTATGTTGGTCATCCTGACTTTTTTAAAAGTCAGTAAAGAGAGACAGATTATCTTAAAGAAGTGATAGTCAAATGACAGGAGACCTCATAGCAGTTACTCTGGAAGTCAAAAGGTAGTAGAAAATACATCGTGAAACAAGTCTCCCAGATTCTGTCCTTGACTTTCTATAGCCTATCAGTAGCTCAACAACCTGAGTTATTTTATCAAAACATCAAGTCAGATCCTGTAACTCCTTGTCTCAAAATTATCCATTGGTTTTGCCTCTCATTTTAAGTGAATAGCCCAAATTCTTTTTAATTTTTTTTCAGTTTATTTATTTTTGAGACAGAGAGAGACAGAGCATGAATGGGGGAGGGGCAGAGAGAGAGGGAGACACAGAATCGGAAGCAGGCTCCAGGCTCTGAGCCATCAGCCCAGAGCCTGACAGGGGCTCAAACTCACAGACCGCAAGATCGTGACCTAAGCTGAAGTCGGACACTTAACCGACTGAGCCACTCAGGCGCCCCCAAATTCTTTTTTAAAAAAAAGTTTATTTTGACAGACAGAAAGTGCAAGTGGGGTAGGAGCAGAGAGAGAGAGAGGGAGAGAGAGAGAGAATTCCAAACAGGCTTCACACTGTCAGCGTGGAGCCCGATGTGGGGCTCAATCCCACCAACCGTGAGATCATGACCTGAGCTGAAATCAAGAGTCAGATGTTCAACTTACTGAGCCACCCAGGCATCCCAAAGCCAAATTCTTCATAGAGTGTAGTAGGACCTTCGTGAATTGATCCCCTCTTATGCTTTGTTCTACTTGCTTATTTGACCCTGACCATTTACTCTTAATCACACACCAAGCATATTCCCTCGCATGTACTTTGAATAGGCTGTTCCTTGGCCTGGAAAATTCTCCCCCCCCCCAGATGTCTACATGGCTTCCTTGTCAAATATTTTCTCAAATTGCTTAAATAGCAACCTTCTTGTCATACCCTAGCCTTTTTCCTGCATTATTCTAAATTATGCCCATCTCAAATATGTTTTTTTTATCTTAAGCTCGTGTGATACATGAATAATTTGTTAATTTTTTAATCCACTATTGTGTAGCCACAGCTTAAAACGACTATTGCATAAGAAAATCTTGAAAAATTAATCGTTTTTTCTCAGTGGGTTCGCCACCGGAACACAAGTGTGAAAATCACCACTAAACCTGAATCAAAATGGCAAAGGAAAAGACTCCTATCAACAGTATCATTACTGGGCATATAGGTCAGGCCAGTCTACCACTTCTAGTCATCTGATTTACAAACGTGGTGGACTGACAAAAGATCTACTGAAAAATTTGAGGAGGCTGCTGAGATGGGAAAGGACTCCTTTAAGTATGCCTGGGTCTTGGCTAGACTGGAAGCTGACTGTGAATGTGGTATCATTGATACCTCCCTGTAGAAATTCAAGACCAGCAAGTATGATGTAACCATCACTGATGCCCCAGGACACACAGGCTTTATAACCCTGATTGTACTATCCTGACTATTGGTGCTGGTGTTGGAGAATTTGAAGCAGATCTCTCCAAGAATGGGAAGACTTAGGAACATGCCCTTTTTGCTTATATACTGGCTGTGAAACAACTAATTGTTAACAAAATGAATTTCACTGAGACCCCCTAGAGCCACAAGATATAGGAGCAAATCTTTAAGGAAGTCTGCACTTAAATTAAGAAAATTGGCTACAACCCCAACATAGTAGCATATTTGCCGATTTCTGGTTGGAATGGTAACAGTCCTAGAGCTAAGTGCTAACTAACAGGCTCTGGTTCAGGGATGGAAAGTCACCAGTAAAGATGGCAATGCCAGAGGAACCATGCTGCTTGAAGCTCTGGTTTGCATTTTCCCACCAACTTGTCCAACTGACAGGCCCTTGCATCTACTCCCCCAGGACGTCTACAGAGTTGGTTGGTATTGGTATTGTCCCTGTGTGCCAGGTCGAGGCTGGTGTTCTTAAACCTGGCAAAAGGGGTCACCTTTGCTCCAGTCAATGTCACAACTCAAGTAAAGTCTATTGAAATACACCATGAAGCTTTGAGTGAGGCTCTTGCTGGGGACGATATGTGTCAGGAAAACATGTGTCAAAGATGTTCATCGTGTCAGTGTGACTGGTGACAGCAAAAATGACCCACCAGTAGAAGCAGCTGGCTTCATGGCTTAGGGAATATCCTGACCCATCTAGGACAGATCAGTGCTGGATACGCACCTGTGCTGAATTGTCACCCAGCTCACATCTCTTGTGAGTTTGCTGAGCTGAAGAAGATTGATCACCATTCTAGAAAAAAAGCTGGAAGATGGTCCAAGTTCTTGCTATCTCGTGATGCTGCCATCGTTCATATGGTTTGTAGAAAGCCAATGTGTTTTGATCACCTCTCTGACTATCCTTTTCTGGGCCACTGTGCTGTTCATCACGTGAGATAGACAGTTGCTGTGGGTGTCATCAGAGCAGTGAACAAGAAGTCCGCAGGGGCCGGCAAGGTCACCGTATCTGCCCAGAAAGCTCAGAAGGCTAAATAAATATTATCTCCAATACCTGCCACCCGGTCTTAATCACTGGTGGATGAACAGAACTGTTAGTGTCAGTTGGCTGTTTTAAATTTGAATAGAAGACTGGTTAATGATAACAATGTATTGTAAACCTTGAAAAGGAAAGGAGGTTTTGTGCATCATTTGTGCGTGCGTGTGTGTGTGTGTGTATGTGTGTGTGTGGCAGTTTTAAGTTACTAGTTTGTAGAATCTGTACTATTTAAAGGAAACAACTTGACCAAAAATCTGTTGTGGAATTTTGAGACCCATTAAAACAAAAGTTTAATGAGGGGGGAAAAAAAGAACAATGAATAAATTAACAGAAATTTATATTGAAGACATTTTTAAGCTTATAGTTACCTGTCTGAAGGAAATTGGTGTGATTTCCTCTATTTGCTTAAAGTGTTTCTTTCCTTTTGGTTTTCAGAGGTTTAATTGTATGTGCCTGCTTGTACTTTTTCTTAGTATTTATACTACTGTGCCTTCATACTCATTTTTGAAATTGTGGCTTGATAAGTGTCATAAATTTTGGAAAATTTTCTGCTTGTATTTTTTTTTATTTAAAAAAAATTTTTAATGTTTATTTATTTTTGAGACAGAGACAGAGCATGAACAGGGAAGGGGCAGAGAGAGAGGGAGACACAGAATCTGAAACAGGCTCCAGGCTCTGAGCTGTCAGCACAGAGCCCGACGCGGGGCTCGAACTCACGGACCATGAGATCATGACCTGAGCCGAAGTCAGATGCTTAACCGACCGAGCCACCCAGGCGCCCCTCTGCTTGTATTTCTTAATACATCCATTCTTTCACCTTCTGTCTTCTGGAACTGCAGTTACACGATTTTCCATCTTTCTGTCACATCTATGTGTTCCTTTCATACTTTTCTACAATTTCCATCTGTTTTCTTCATATTTATTTCTGGATATTTTCTCATTATTAGTCTTTGATGTCGCTAGTCCTCTCTTCTGTCCTATCTGCAACATCTGGTTGTGGTTTGCATATTTTTAATGTCTAGGAATATTTGCCTTTAAAAAATTAGATGCCAGTTCCCTGGTGAAATTATCCATCTTTGTAAATCTATTTTATTAAAGTTATTAGTGTGAGTCCATTTTTGAAAACTCCAGTAGCTGGATTACTTGTAGATTTATTACTTTATGTTCTTCCTGATTTTTGTCACTTGGTTTTCTTTCTTGTTGCTCAGGATAATGTTTACTGAATGCAGTATACATGAACAATAGCAAAGGTCCTAGATGACGTTTTGTTTGTTTCCCCACCACTACATTTAATTTTCTTCAGCTCAGGTTTGTCTTTCTGTCTGTTGTTCTGTTTTGCCTTCTAGAATTTACCTCTTTCAGGAGCTCACGTAAAAGCCTGAATTTTAACAGTAGCCTCTCATTCTTGTCCGGCTGTGATACCTATTTCTGTCTTGCAGCACTAATTCTGGAAACTCTGATTAGTGTTATAACCTCTTGGGTGTCAGTTTTAACATTCTCAGCATCTCCTCCAATGCATGTATTGTTGATTTTAAGATGAGATTATGTGAGGACTTTGGGGCTCATTTGATTTGATTTCCAAGATAGTGATACTTCTTAAATCCTCGCTTTGTGTTTTTCTGATAGATTTAAACACCTTAAAAAACCCACTTTGTTTTCATTTCTGCAAGAAGAGTTAGTCTAATACAACTATATCATTCTAGCTAAATGTGGAAACTCTCTTTACAAATTGATTTGGGGTTAAAATTTGCGACTGTTTCAGTTGACGGCATGTTGTGCTGATTGAGGTCTCAGAAAAGAGGAAAAAAAAGCGCTTTTATTTTTAGACCAATACATATTAAACTCAAATACCTTTCATTCTTTTGAGTCAGGCTTTTAATTTTAATAACAGAGAATGTATTGATGACTTCCAATTGTTATGGTGATTGTTTTCTTGTTGTACCATGCCGGTTTAAGGAAGCATCTATATCTGGAGAGAGATACATATATACATACATACATACATACATACCTTTGGAGAAAGAGAGAGAGTGGGGAGAGATCTTTCTTTGTGACAGCAATATAATCCTTCTAAAAACAACAACATATAATAATTGTCCGCATTAAGCAAAAGAGAAATAAGAAGCAAGACTGGCTACATAATTTGTCATAATTTAACAGAATGCAAAATGAAGATGCGGGGCCCTTGTTTAAAAATGAAGAATTTCAAGACGCCTAAAGCAAAGCTTTAAGTAGATTTCAGAATAACAACTACTCCTTCTTTATTTCTAAATTTTATAAATAGGCTAGGGTTGAGGCAACTCTAAAACTTGCCCTCATTGTAATGTTCTAAGTAATTTCTGTAATGATGAGTTGTTGGGTGCCCAGTATGATATGTAGGCAGTAATACATAATCCACTAGGGAAAAAGTCCATACAATAGGAATGTATACAAGAGCTATTATTTTTTTTTTTAAAGGATATAGGTGAGCTGTGAAGGAAAAGAACTTATACCTCTCTGACCATAGTTAGAAAAAATACAAAAACATATCTTTATATATTAACTATAATGTATATTTTCTTCTGGAGAACTCTGCTGAGAGCTGCCTACTTTTTAAAAAATGTTTTAAATGTTTTCTTTATTCTTGAGAGAGAGAGAGAGAGAGAGAGAGAGAGAGAGAGGCAGAGCCTGAGTGATGGAGGGGCAGAGAGAGAAGGAGACACAGAATCCAAAGCGGACTCCAAGCTCTGAGCTGTCAGCACAGAGCCTGACATGGGGCTCGAACTCATGAGCCGTGAGATCATGACCTGAGCCAAAGTCAGATGCTCAACCAACTGAGCCACCCAGGTATCCTTAGAGCTGCGTATTTTATGCTTAGAACCATTGTTTTCATTCTGCTGTGTTAGTCTGAGCCCAAATGTCTCCAAACAGTACAACTTTTTTTTCATGTCATGATACTTCTTCTTGGTAAAAATTAAATTACGTGTAAAATAGGATTATATGGTTTTATAACCCTTCTAATTAGAAACATTTGACAAAAGTGAGTTTCAACATTGCTTGATAAATATATATGTATATATGTATATATGTGTATATAGTCAATGACTTAGTTTTTCCCCCCATACATCATATTTTCTCATGCTTTAACATTTCTTATTCTCTTCCCCTGGCCCCAAATGCTTTTATCATCCCGATTTAAATGGCAAATGCTTAGTTTAATTTCGGGATTCAGTTTAGACAAAACGTCTTGTTGGGGCTTGCTGGCAGAGTTCTGACTATCTCTGTGCTCCCGTGGCATCTCACACAGACTTCCAGCATAATCGGCTGTTAGGTAGACAATATCATGTACTGTCAGTGTGGCTGCTTTTTATAGCAGTGCCCTGCTTTATTAATCTGTGTCATCTCAGCCTGTAGTAGGTGTTCATTAAATAACCATTCGAGTCAACCGAAGTGAACCAAAACCATTGGGTTCCTAATTTCACTCATCAAACATTCCTTGAGTGCCCACAATTTTTTAGACAATGGACCAATACTCCTCAGCAAGCCAGATTTGTCACTGCCCTTCGAGAACTTCAAATACTAGCAATAAAAATTAAAAAGGAAAAAGAACCAACTTGACAATAAATTTCATATTTAAACAATAAATAAAAATTAAAATTAAAAATTAAAAAAAAAATAAAAAACTTCTATTGTAAAGTCAAAAAAAAAAGATAAATACTGTGATCATAGCTCTGAGAAGAGTAATAGTATTAAGGGCATGTAACGGCATCTTAGGACCCCAGAATTACTTATCTTAAAATCAAGTTGTTGAAGTGATGTATTTAGTATTAGCCCATTACAGATTACCAGAAAGATTGTGCAGGCATCTAATCTTGTTAAGTCTATTTTCCCTTTGTTATTAGATAATGATGTCATCTCGCATTTGCTAATTTCAGACTTTGTGATTGCCTTGGTATTCATATGAACCCTGGGGCAAAGAATATGGGCCTGCAGTTTAAAAAGCATGATCAGATACCCAGGTTTTGCACGTTATTATCTCAACTATACTCCCTTATTGGTGCTCCCTGGCCTCCCCATTAGGAGCCTAACCCGCCCCTCCTTGGCCCCACCAAGCCAGCACGGAGTTAATACTGCCTCCCTTCAAACACGAAGGAGAAAAGGAAATACTGTAGTTAGGTTTCTCTAAAAATCTGAAGATGTAACCCCAGTGTAATTTTCAGAAATCTAGGCCATCTCTTAAATTGATGGCTTTCTATTACAAATGCCTACTATCTATTCTTTCAGAATATTAAAATAGAGAGTGATACACAGATAAGAAAATAGAAAATCATATGTCGACATAAATGTGCAACATACTACTATAGTGTTCAGGCTTTTAAGATGTAGGTAAAATTATAACAAATGTCTATCAAAACCTTTCAGTCAATCACTTAAAACTTAGGGAACTAGGTTGTTTAAATGTGGTGTCAGTATCAAGTGAAGTTATAAGTGGAATGCACTCTAAGACCACCTGGTTAGTCTGATGATTTGCATTTATGCCTGTATAAATCTTCATCTGTACATTATTCATACATATAGCTAAAGTATTTGTTCTTCAAATCTGACTTTTCCTAATTCAGGGATGGATGATAACTTACTGGTTTACATCATTAATGCATATTAATTCATGTTAAATATCATTTATAGTAATTTAATGTATATTAAATTATCATCGTATTAAACTATCATTTAGTCGTCATCTTCATTTGTAAAATGAACATTCTCAGCTTTGGCTAAAAGCTATGTATGACTTAGAAAGTAAACAGGGTCTTGGAGGGCATGCCAAATGAGAAAAGCTTTTGGGTTCCTACACCTACTCTTCGTTGTTGCCTTACATTTTCCAAGAGTGGCTTTCTTATCATGAGTGATTTTACTAATTTAATCTCCGTTATTTTAGGGAAATTGATGTTCAGGCAACTTTAGGGGACAGGTTTACCATATTCAGGATTAAAAATCTTGAGAAACACCCGATGCATTTTTAACATTTCAGTACAAATCATAAATTACAGAGAATCAAAGTTTCTCCAAAGCCAAGGGAAAAATTCTTCTCCTTAGGTAAGATAATACAGCCCATTTATAGGATGGGCCACCATGTTTGAAACTTAGGCTCTCTCTATGTGTTTGAATAGTTAAGTGATGATCAGAGTTCTGATTTTGGGAGAAACTTGGGAGAGCTAACCTTAAAGTCCTCAAATTCTAATAAATGAATGTAATTAAAATTTGAGCTTTGGGGTTGGTAATTTTTCAGTGGACCCCATGATCATCTAATCTTTTTGCTAACATTCTTAAAAGACGGAAGCCACATTTGGATAATTTCATCTCCCCTACCCATTGGGGGAGACAGAAGATAACCTCATGTATATACTTTGGCCTTTGATCTTGTAACACTAGGCCTAAATTAGTTTAGAAAAATAATTGTAGTTTAGATGAGCTAAGATTCTTCTTTCCTAAGAGCAAAGGAATGATATAACAAATTAATTTTAATACATTATTTCTAAAGTGTATATGGCCAGAGGTATGACATAACAGATCTGTGTTTAAATTTAAAGTTGGTTTTTAACAGTCTTAAGAGAACTAAAACACGACACAAAAATGTCTCCGTTTTTAACATCAAAGGAAACTCTGTGTGTGTGTGTGTGTGTGTGTGTGTGTGTGTGTGTGTGTGTGTGTGTGTCTGTCTCCTACAGCTCAGACCCATATCTGGGCTAAAGAGTATATTGAATAATGACTTCTTATTAAAATAAAATCTAGAAAAGATTTCAACCCTACTTAACCTTTCCTTTTTGAACTATGTATTTTAAGTATAAAAAACCCCTCAAAAATGATTATTCTTATCAATTTTGCTTTCAGTCTCTGGGGACCCACAAATTAAAAATTACAGAAAAAAAATCACAGAAAAATCCAGGTCTTTAGGAGAGTAAAAATAAAGTAACTGAGGGGCACCTGGGTGGCTCACTTGGTTAAGTGTCTGACTTTGACTCAGGTTATGGTATCACAGTTGGTGTATTCAAGCCCTGCATCAGGCTCTGTGCTGACAGCTTAGAGCCTGGAGCCTGGTTCGGATGCTGTGTCTCCTTCTCTCTCTGCCCCTCCCTTGCTCGCACTCTGTGTCTCTCTCCTTCAAAAACAAATAAACATTAAAAAAAAAAAAAACAAAGAAAGAAAGTAACTCGGATTTTCTTCCTAAAGGCATACTTGTGTTCATTAAGCGTACCGATTTGTTGAAATCGTCATTGACGTATATGCTCATCTGCATAATTTGCAGGGCCCAAGAGAAAATGAAATTGTGAGGACTTGTATTAAATTATTAACATCTAACAACCACAGAGGAGCATGAGACCAAGTGTGGGGTTCTTCTGGGTTCAGAGCTCTGGGCTCTGTGTGTGATTGCCCAAGTTGCATACCCATAAAGCTACCTCTGCTTCTATATTTTCAACGTAGTTGCTTCTCATTCTAAAATGGCTTGTGACTTCTTTCTCTTTTTCCATTTTAAACCATACTGGTGCTTATCAGAGGGTAGATGTATATTTGCTAAAAATGCTAAATGTTTTCATAATTTTTTGATAGGAAAGAAGAATTATGTTCTGATACATTTTGGTAAGTGAGTTTATTGGTTGGCATATATATTCAAGAAAATGATCCTTGGTTACCTCATTATAAATACTCAGGGGCACCCGGGTGGGTTCATCAGTTTAGCAGCAAACAGTTGGTTTTCGTTCAAGACATGATCTTTCCGTTCATGGGTTTGAGCCTTGATACGGGCTCTGCACCCTCAGCATGGAGCCTGCTTGAGATTCTTTCTTTCCTTCTCTCTCTGCCCCTCCCCACTCATGAGCTCTCTCTCCCTCCCTCCGTCTCTCTCTCTCTGTCTCTCTCTCTCAAAGTAAACATTTAAAATAAATATGCAGTGAAGTGAAGCCAATGAAAAACTTCGTACTTGAATTGGTACCAGTTGCTCTGTAATTGATTTATTTAGATGAAATCATTTATCCCATGTCTATTACACTTATGAAATTATTTTATTTAATATAATTGCAATGTGGGCTAAGTTGTGTTAAGTGCCCACTGACAAATTGAGACCAATGAAATGTAATAAAGAAATGAAAACTATTACATTTATATGAAAATTAACTGTTAAATTTGATTACAGGCGGAACATGGAAGCAAATTGAGAGTGAGTCAAGTTCATAACTGAAAATTATGTTAGAGTTATTTGAAATTAATAGAGAAAAAATAAATGAATAAACATAAGAAAATGATCACGTTATGGCCTACAAAAATAACTTTTGCCTATATTTGAAATGTATACATCATTTTTTTAAAGTTTATTTATTCTGAGAAAGAGCACGAGTGGGGAGGGGTGGGGAAAGAGTCGGGGAGAGGATCTCAACAGTCTGTCCACCCCCTGTGTGGAGCTCCACACCGTGCTGTAGCTCAGGAGAATAAGTTCATGATCTGAGCCAAAATCAAGAGTCCTACGCTGAACTGACTATGCCATCCAGGCACCGCTATGATAAGTTATTAGTCTCATAATTACAATTTCAGACAGACACGTATATAGTGTGTTGATTTATTTTGTTTTTTCCCTGTTTAATATAAAGCCATGTGTATATGCATGGTGAAAAAAAATGGTGAAGGAATCATAACTGAAAGCCAGAGTCCTAGCTGAGCCCAGTACCTTCTCAACAATGTAACTGTTAACTGCTTATCACCAAATAACATAGTCTCTGTTTTTTTATCACTAACAATTATGTCATGACTTGGTGTTATGATAGCTGAGGCATTATATCAAAATCACTTTCCTGTCACTGTTACTAATATTCCTGTCTGGTGGTCCATGTAGATAGAGAATTTTAGGTTCCAAATCATACTTGACAATCAAAGTGATCAAGATACTGCACAATTTTATTCATAGGTTCTACTCTGATGAGAATCTTTTTTTAAATGTATTTTATTGTTTTAAATTTTTTTAACATTTATTTTCGAGAGAGAGAGAGAGAGACACACACACACAGTGGGAGCCGGGGAAGGGCAGAGAGAGAGGGAGACCTAGAATCCAAAGCAGGCTTCAGGCTCTGAGCTGTCAGCACAGAGACTGACGCTGGGCTCAAACCCATGAACTGGGAGATCATGACCCGAGCCCAAGTCAGATGCTTAGCAGACTAAGCCACCGAAGTGCCCTTTAAATGTCTGACTCTTGATTTCAGTTCAGGTCGTGATCTCACAGTTTGTGAGTTTGAGCCCAGCATCATCAGTGTAGAGCCTCCATGGGATTTTCACTGCCCTCTCCTTCTTCTTCTCTCTCTCTCTCTCCCTCCCTCCCTCCCACCCTCCCTCTCAAAATAAACAAATAAACTTAGGAAGGAAGGGGGGGAGAAGGAGGGGGAGAGAAAGAGAAGAAAGGAAAAAATTGTTCCACGTATGGACTTCCTGTTAACCATTCACCCTCGCTTCCCGGCTGTCTGCCTTATTTTCCTCCAGACCTGCCTAGCTCTCCTGAATATACTCTTTTGCCTCTTCCTCCTCTGCTTCATCAGTAGAGAAGTGCCCCCTCATCACTTATTCTTCCAGAAAAGGATTTACTTGTGTTCCCCATGGTGCTCCCCCTCCCCAACTCACTCATCCCCAGATTTCTTGGCTGTGACAAGTACATTTGCTTACCCTCATTTTAAATGGGTCTAAAGAAGGATAACAGTCAATATATGTGCTCAGATCCCTCTTCCACACTTATCTTTATTCCTACTTTTACCCATTCGTCTTTGGAATTTACATTTTCTGTATCTTCTCTTTCATAGCCATATTTAAAATTTAAAAAAAAAGGTACGTTCCTGTCTTCTACCCCACCCCCACATTTCATTCCTTTTGATTTTGATGAACTTTATCATTTTGAAGCCACTGCCTATTTAGAAATAATGCAGTGATTTTCACTTAAAATAATTGTTTATATGTTTTTTTCTGTCATTTATTCTTTAATCTCTTTTATCCTAGGCTTAGTTTGTCTTAATATAAACAATGTTTAATAATTTGTACCACAGTCTACCAAGAGTAAACCTTCTCACTCATGCTTTTGTCTGGAAATGTTCTTTTTCTCCTTAGTCTTCAATGATATCCTAGTGGCATATGAATACCGAAATTGTTAGCACTAAGTACGTGGAAAATGTTCTCTAGTGTCTGGTCTGGATTGGAAATACGAACTCCTGTCATTGGTCTAAATTTTTATAATTTCATGTTTACAACTAATATCCTTTTTCTATTTTTTTTAAATTTTTTTAACGTTTATTTTTGAGACAGAGAGAGACAGAGCATGAACGGGGGAGGGTCAGAGAGAGGGAGACACAGAATCCAAAACAGGCTCCAGGCTCTGAGCTGTCAGCACAGAGCCCGACGCGGGGCTCGAACTCACGGACCGGACCACAAGATCATGACCTGAGCCGAAGTCGGCCGCTTAACCGACTGAGCCACCCAGGGGCCCCTCCTTTTTCTATTTTAATATTCTTTTTTGCTTTTATTTTCTTCTTTTTTTAGCATAATGTACACATATATGGAGTGTGTCTACATAAATACAGGTATACATACAAAAAGACACATATATCTCCCTATTTATATATCTACAGAGAGAATAACTTACTGTGCTTCCTTAATGTGAGGATTAATATTTTTCGGAAATTCTAGAGAATTATCAATTATTTCTTTATTTAACACTTCCTCTCTCAAATTTCTTATTTAACTTTATGACATTTATATTGTACTTTTTCATTTTATGTTGATAATTCTTAACTCATTTTTATCTGTTTTCTTTTTTGTTTGAACCATTAGATAGGTTTCCATTCCATCAATTCCAGTCTGCAGGTGTGTTTAGGTCTAAAGTGAGTGTCTTTTAAGCAGCTTATATATGGGTCTTGTTTTTTATCCATTCTGATACCCTATTCTTTCCACTGGAATGTTTAGTCCATTTATGTCACAGACTTTGAGTCTGGAATTCTCTCCTATCCAGCAAGAGAGCGGGCGCAGAATTAAATGCAAGAGACTAATGTCCAGGAAGAGACAAGAGCCCCAAGGAAGGGTCCTTGCTCCGGTTTTTTTAGGATCGGAAGACTTAGAAATGTGATGGACATGCAGCAAAAGACAGTGAAACAGTGAACATCAACTTGTGCATGAGAGAGAGAGAGAATGGGTTTCAAAGATAGGCGGTGTTAAGGGTTTGGGTCAAAACAAAACAAGCCAAGCAGATGGCTCTTGGTGGTGGGAACCAGGTGCCACATGGCTTCGGTTTGTCTTAACTTGCCTAGGAAATGAGACTGATAGAGCATGCTACTTTAGGGTCAACAAGGCACCTTTCTTCTGCTAATTAGCTCTGGGCAATTGCACCCTGCCGTGGCAGTCTATAGCCCCGTTTACCTACTCAGGTCCTTCCCTCCTGTGAAAGCAGCTTTCTGCTTTTGTACTAGGCTGAGGGTACTTTGGCCCCATTTATCTAATCTTTGATGCTTTCATCCTGTGACCCGGGACAGAGGATGTCACACTCCGTGCTGTTCAGGCAGCCCTCACCGAATAGCAAGGGTAGTCAGCTCGCCCCGTGCCACAACTCTCCTGTGTTTCTAATTTGGCTTGCAGCTGGGATTCAAAACTGGATCCCTTGCTGCACGTACCTGTCCCCCTCCTCCTAAGTAAAGCCTGGCTATGCTGTGTCTGGTGTCCTTTGTCCCAGAAACACAGTCCCATGCCTGCCCAGTTCACAGAATCTGTGGTTTATCACTGTTAAAATCAGTAACAAGGTTTATGCCTTCTGGATACGACTTGGTTCCCTGCCAATGAAAGGCCTTTTGCTGGCACCTACAGGGTCTTTTGCCCTTGGAGAGGCAATAAACCTTTTTTCCAATGTACTCCAGCAAGGAGAATGTTTTTGCCCAGTATGCCCCAGAGATCCCCACACTGTACTTGCCCTCCAGGGTCAGCTCCCTCCTCCCCAAGAGCGCGCACCATAGCTCTGCTCCAGAGAAAGTCTTGCACTTCTAAAACCTGAGTTTGAACGCCACATGCTGTTTGCAGAGAAATCTGCAACACTCAGTACCTGTTGTTGCGCAGTCTGTGGTCCAAAGAGGTTTATCCTTATGTGAACCGGATGCCACATTCTCTCAACCCCTTTTTCTTTCTCTCTCCTTTTTTGTCTCTCCTTGGAAAGTGTTCCCTCACCTCCATGGCACTCCTGTTTTTCTCTCCCCCAATTCGCTTCCGTGCACCTTGCACCTGCCATGCTGTCTCCCTCCAACTGTAGAGATCCTTCTGCTGGTCCTTCAGATTGATTTCCTGGGTGTCCCAAGTGATCTGACCTCAATACAGCTGTGTTTGAGGGGTGAGGAAAGCCGAGGATCCTTCTACTTCTCCGTCATCTTAACTCCTCCCCTATTTTCTTACAGAAAATATAATCATTACCTGTGAGGAACCATTAGCTAATGCTACAGTGGTAATTGTATTGCAATATACAAGTATGAAAAATGAACATGTATACACCTTCAACTTATACGATGTTACAGTTGAATATATCTTAGTGAATCTGTGGTGGGGGAGGGAATGAGTTATACAATATAGTGATTCACAGTTCTGTACATTACTCTTTGCTCATCATAAATGTACTGTTAATCCCCATCACCTACCCCCCCCCCCCCCCCCGCCCCATCTCCCTTCTGGAAATCATCAGTTTGTTCTCTATAATTAAGAGTTTGTTTCTTGGTTTCTCTCTCTCTCTCTCTCTCTCTCTTTTCTTTGTTTGTTTGTTTTGTGTCTTAAATTCCATTTATGAGTAAAATCATACGGTATTTTTCTTCCTCTGACTGGTTTATTTTGCTTAGCGTTATATGCTCTAGGCCCATTCATGTTGTAAATGGCAAGAATTCATTCTTTTAATGGCTGAATAATATTCCATTGTATGTATATAACACACTTTCTTTATCCACTCATCTATCAATGGACACCTGGGCTGCTTCCATAATTTGGCTTTTGTAAATAATTCTCCAATAAAAACAGGTTTGCGTGTATCCCTTTTGATTTGGTGTTTTATATTTTGCAGTTAAATACCCATTAGTGTGATTAATGGATCATATGGTAGTTTTTTTTTAACTTTGGAGGAAGCTCCACACTGTTTGCCACAGTGAAGCCACTATGGTGTTCCCACCAACAGTGCAAGAGCGTTTCTTTTCACCTACATTCTCACCAAGACCTGTTGTTTCTTGGTTTTTTATTTTAATCATTCTGACAGGTATGAGTTGATATCTCATTGTGGTTTTGATTTGCATTTCCCTGATGATGAGTGACGCTGAAAATCTTCTCATGTGTTTGTTGGCCATCTGGATGTCT
Source organism: Panthera pardus (assembly GCF_024362965.1). Classification (NCBI taxonomy): domain Eukaryota; kingdom Metazoa; phylum Chordata; class Mammalia; order Carnivora; family Felidae; genus Panthera; species Panthera pardus. The sequence goes on from NW_026527013.1 coordinate 89,883,183, forward strand.
TCTTTGGAAAAAAGTTTGTTCGTGTCTTCTGCCCATTTTTTAACTGGATTATTTCTCTTTTGGGTATTGAGCAGTATAAGTTTTGTATATATTTTGGATACTAACTCTTTATCAGATATGTTATTTGAAAATATCTTCTCAATTCAGTAGGTTGCCTTTTAGTTTTGTTGATTGTTTCCTTTGCCGGGCAAAACCTTTTCATTTTGATATAATCCCAATAGTTTATTTTGGCTTTTATTTCCCTTGTATCAGGGGATGTATCTAGAAAAATATTGCTATGGCTGATGGCAGAGATTACTGCCTATGCCCTCTTCAAGAATTTTTATCTTTTCATGCCTCACACTTGGGTCCTTAATCCATTTTGAGTTTATTTTTGTGTATGGTGTAAGGAAGGGGTCAAGTTTCATTCTTTTGCATGTTGCTGACCACTTTTCCCAACACATCTGTTGAAGAGACTATTTCGTTTCCCACTGGATATTTATTCCTCCTTGGTAGAAAATTAATTGACCATATAATTGTGGGTTTATTTCTGGGCTGCTTTGTTGGTCTCTGTGTCTATTTTTGTGCCAGTCTCATACTGTTCTATTACAGATTTATGATATAACTTGAAGTCTGGAGTTGTGATACCTCCAGTTTTGTTTTTCAAGACTGCTTTGGCTATTTGGAATCTTTTCTGGTTTCATATAAGTTTTAGGATCGTGTGTTCTAGTTCTGTGAAAAAATGCTGGTGGTATTTTGATAGGAATTGCGTTAAATCTGTAGATTGCTTTGGGTGGTATAGACATTTTAACAATATTTCTTCTTCCAATCTATGAGCCTGAAAGGGGTTTGCATTTCTTTGTGTCCTCTTCAGTTTCTTTCACCACTGTTGTAAAATTTTCAGAGTATAAGTCTTTCACCTCTTTTACAAAGTTAATTTATTATTGGAGAGACAGAGAGTGAGAAAGCACAAGCAAGTGCAGGAGGGGAAGAGAGAGAGGGAGAGAGAGAGAATCCCAAGTAGTGCACTGACTACCATCAGTACAGAGCCTGATGTAGGGCTTGAACTCATGAGTCATCACATCATGACCTGAGCTGAAGTTGGATGCTTAACCAACTTAACAGGGTGCTCCAGTCTTTCACCCCTTAGTTAAATTTATTCCTAGGTATTTTGTTACTTTCAGTGTACATTTTTCTATTTCTTAAGTTGCTGGGTTCTATTTCTCTTTTTTGGGCTGTCTTTGATGCTATCTAATCGGAATTATTATAATTTTTTTTTTTTTTTTGGGGGTTGTAAACTAATCTTGAGTGCCGATAGGTTAATTTGTGTCACTACTGTGAGAGCTGTTTGTAGAGCAGGGGAATTTGATGATAGTAATATGTAATATTTTGGCTTGGCATTATAAATTCAGCCTCTGAATTTTTGGTAACACAGGTGAGAAGTCTGATTTCTTTCACAGGTTCACAGATGACCACTTAATTTGTTTTTTCTTCTCGATTCCCCTCCTGAAGAACCTTGGCCCTGAATGCATATTAGTAACCTTTGTGGTTCTTGGTCAGTGGGTGGAGTCCTGTGTTCTGTCACTTAGGGCAGCCTTGGGAGAATCTTTGTAGAACTCTCACTTGCTGTTTCCTGGTATGTGCAGAGGCAAAGCCTTATTCTACAATTTGGCTTGCATATTATGCATCCTTTTAGGATCTTGGGTTAGAAAAGTGTCTTATTCAGTGCACCATGTGTTCAGATTGCTCTTGAGAGTAGATTACAAATTACTTGAAAGTTGTGTTTCCCCACATGTAAAGAAGACTTTTGTTCTAGATTTGGCTTTTTCCTTAAATGGTTAGATTGCAAATATTTTAGGCTTTGGGGTCATACAGTCCTATAACTACTCTGCATTATAGCATGAGAGCAACCATAAATAATCTATAATGAGCTGAGTTAGGCTGTGTTCCAGTAAGCCTTCATTTATATAAAAAACGGCCACTGGGCTGGATTTTGCCCATGGGCCTTAATTTGCTGACCTTTTATTCTGATATCCCCGACAGAAATCAGGAATATATGGTTCTTTCTGAAATGTTGATAAAAAACATATTCATATACCAGACTTTCTGTTAATGTGTGTAAGTCTGACTATATGCAAATATGTATGATAGTGTCTGTGTATATGGATATGACCAAGAATGTGTTTGAGCAAAAGTATGTGCATACACCTAAATTTTTTTCTCTGGGGAAAGTTACATCTTTTTTTCAAATGTTTGAAAATCCACGTCTAAAAATATTAATGAAATCAGGAAAATGTTCCTGAATTCTAAAACTCTAGAATTCCCCGATAAGCTTTTCTCTCAACACATTACCTTTCCAGCATAAAAATAATTCATTGCATTTTACTTAGCTTTAATTGCTGGTCTTCTTTTTCACCTGAATGTGGGCAAGGAAGGGAGAGCAAGTGGGAGATAAGTGAAATGCAGTTTGATAAGACAAGATGTGAACATCCTTGTTGGATAATTCTAAAGCTGTGCCATGCCATTTAAAGAACTTGAGGTCAACTTGTTGAAAAAAATACTTCCTCTCTCACTAATTTAAACTGCTAATTTTAACCTCCTATCAGCAAAACTACATACCTGATGTTCAACTTCTGATGTAGAATTCAAACCACCCATCTGGACTTACTCTATTATTTTCATCATTAATTGTTGGCTCCAAAAATAAAAAATAGTGCCACCATAGCTTTGCCTTTTGAATGGAATAATGGCTTACCTGCTTTTCTTTTTTCCTTTTTTTTTCTTTTTGTGATCACTTGGGCTAAGATAGATCTACTAGTAAGTGCAGGTGTTTATGTCAGGCTTTTAGCCAAAGTTTCTGTTTAAGGTGGTTGAATTGGAGTACATCATCCCTGGCAGGTGTTTTTAGCTTCAATTGTTTTGCATAATACAGGTAAATGAATAGTGTTCTAATAATTTCTTGATGAGCTTCTGTTATGATTTAATTCTCTATGTAGTCTTAATTATTAACAAACATAGTTTCTTATGATATGTCTCTGTAAATCTACTTAGAAATGTTAAACTCACATTTGAGGGTAATATAACAACAGGTATTGATAAGGTTTTAAACACCCAACTTGGTGAACAGTCTGACAGTCAAAATAAGGTACAGGTCATAATATTATTATTATGAATATTAACCATTTGAAAAAATGAAATTTGTGTACTCTTAGAATAGTACATTTCAGGATATTTTGGAGTTTCATAACAACCTAAAGCTCATTATTTATACATAATAGGCCATAAAAAGTTTTTTCCTACACATCAAAAAAAAAAACACCTAAATCTCGTGGCACCTGGGCAGCTCAGTCGGTTAAGCGTCTGACTTCAGCTCAGGTCATGGTCTCACATGAGTTCCTACCCTGCGTCGGGCTCTGTGCTGACAGCTGGGAGCCTGGAGCCTGCTTTGGATTCTGTCTCCCTCTCTCTCTGCTCCTCCCCCCCCCCCACTCTGTCTCTTTCTCTCAAAAATAAATAAAATATAAAAAAAATCTAAATCTCAAAATCTTGTTAGTCTAATTTCACTCCATAGTCCTTCTACAGTAATTCAACCAAGTTGTTGGTATATTTTTCTGTTTTGTTCTTCTCATCATTGACAAAACTATCTATATTTTATACATTCACTTCCCAACCTTTGCTCTATGATACATTGCTTTAAAGATTGTAGAAAGGTATGAGATCTTACCCTATTTTCAAGCTAACAGTTTAGCCTACTATGGTTTTATAGGTGCTGGCAGAACACAAAAGACTCCTTGGCCAGAAAAAAAGAGCTGTTGTTACTCATGGCACCACAGTGAACATGGAGTGGTTAGGGTGTGTTAGGAAAGTACACATTTTCTAAGAGCATTGCTGGAAAGCCTGCTTTACCTTTCCCCCCAAAGGAAATGTTATCTTGCATAATCTGTCACGGACATTTATATGCTTCTGCCCTGAAAGGAGACACTATCTCTTTCTTCTAAGGCTGCTTTCTACATGAAAATCTTTGAAAAAAAAACATTCAGAACGAAAGCTGTCAAAAGCTGTTTACAAGATGTGTAAAACCAACAAAAAGCCCATGGAGAATTGTCTCCCAGTAGGTTCAGAATTGCTCAACAGCATTACAAGTGCCAAGATTTTCATGCTACTATTGAGATTTGTAATGCTGACTACTTCTGTTTTGTCCTTAGTGTCTTACCCTCTGTCCCCTTTCCTGGTTCTATCCATCTTCCAAATCTAATACCCCATATCTGTTATTTTTATAATAAAGTTTAATTAAAATTATATTAAAATACAACATATAACATGCATCTTACAGAAATTTGAAGTAGCTGAAGTTTGATTTAAAAATTCTAAACTTCTATAATACTTTTGGATAAAATATGTTTCATGATCTATTTTCTTGCCTTAAGGAAGGGATGTAAAAAGTAATTTATTTTAGTGTGTTAATAATTGATAATGGACTGAATTAATTACCCTGCAAGGACATTTGTATTTTAGCAAGTGTATAGCCATAACCAAAGGAACTGTCATTATTTGTACAAGTAATAAAGGTTAATGGAAAAGTTGTTTTGGATGAGAAAGAGCCTTTTGTGACCTGTCTATGGGACTCCATCTAATTTAGAAAAGGACACCATCGTGTGAGTACAGTGTGTGACCTTAGCTGCATAAAGCATACCCCGGTGACCCAGACCTGGTCTCTCCAGAGCAGCTCTGCTTTTGTTGTTGTTGTTGCTGTTGTTATATAGTGGATCACCACTAAAGAGTTCTTTGAATTAAGAGCTTTGCAGCTAAAGAAAGGAAAACAGCAGCAGCAGCAACAAAAAACATCTGAAGGTCATTGGTCTAATTTATTTATGATTTGGAGCTGTCCATACCTTGAGTTCTTTGCTCTTCTCTCCTCTTATCTGTTAAATATCACTGAGGAGGCACAGAACTAAATTTGTAAATCCAAACTTAGTAATGTCTGAGAAAAGTACATTAGTTCATGGTGATTTGGTTATTCTGTATTCTAGAGAACACATGTTCAATAGAGTGTTTAAAAACATTTTAAAATATTCACATTATCTGAGGAAAATATTTCTATTTACTAGGGAGGCATTTGCTGATAAATTTTACTACATTATTTAGAGAAGACACATTTTCTATTATATTTGGTGCGACAGAATGTAATGTCCATGAATACTGGAAACTTGCAACAATCTAAGAATGTGACTTTTGAGTTGTAGAGTCGAGTCAAGTAGCATGGGCATAATTGGTGGAGATTTGCATTATGATTTTCCAGAAAAATTCGTTCTTCTTTGACGGTATTCCCAGAATGCCCAATTATTTCAACTCAACAAGATATACCAAAGACTTGTCTTACTGACTCAGTCATTAAAACTGCATGATAGAAACTTGATTATAATATCCCATAGAATTAATATTTCTCAGAGTAAAAAATGATGTTTTTTTTTTCCTTAGGATATTATTTTTCTTGTAAAACAGCATTAAAAAAAGAACAGGTTTGGGGCAGCTGGGAGGCTCAGTCAGTTCAGCCTCTCACTCTTGATTTCAGCTCAGGTCATGACCTCATGATTCCTGAGATTGAGCCCTTGTGTTGGGCTCTGTGCTGACAGTGCAGATTATCTCTGCTTGGGATTCTCTCTCTCAGCCCCTCCCCTGCTCACTCTCACTCTTTCTCAATATAAATAGAAAAAACTTCAAAACAAAACAAACAAAAAACAGGCTTTCGTTTCTCTCATCCAAGTAATTAAGTTGTTAAGGCTAATTTTAATTTGATTACTATTCTTAAACAGAAAGGCACTTCTAATGCTTAAAAAGTGTCCATGTTTTTGTTGTTCCTAGAAATTCAAACAAAAGTATTCATGGTCTACAGCACATTTCTCCTGGTCACGCTCAGACCACTGCTCTTCACCTTCAGGGCATATTTGCTTGAGTCTGCGTGATCATTTGCTAAATATGTTGTGATAATCTGTCTCCTTTGGTTGACAGAATTGAGTCCTGTCTAGAGCTGGGTTGCATCCCTCCAGGAGTTACATAAATAAATTACTGTCACTTCTCTCTACTGCCTATTAAACCTAGGAAATCAATATGCTTCTCTGTGTGTGTGGGCTTCCAGGAAGGTTTCTCATAAAAACTGTCAAATAAATACTGCTTGATAACTGAACTAGTTCCAGTTTCAAGCATGCGAATTTGCTGTTCTGGAACACACTGCAAAAGCAAATGTTACTACAAATTTAATCTGGATATTAAAAAAAAAAAAAAAAACAAAAACAAAAAACCAGAAACATGTACTCCTAGGAATTCTCTTATAGTAAAGCTTCCGTTCTCTAAAAAGTAAATAGCATTTTATCTTTTGCATCGTAGTTTTCTGACAGCTTACTCTGTATATTTCTGAGATGGCCCTTTAAATAGTTGTGGTGTATGTTTTTTTTTCTTAAATTACTTTTTACTGTGGTATTTCACCTGTATTACATAGTATCAAAATAAACAAGTTTGTAATCTTCAAACCATTTTGACAATTTATGCCTGTCTGAAAGTATCTTTAATGTCCATCCTTTCAAGTTGACTAGTCTAAACTTTATGTATGAAAATATGTTCAGGGCACCTGGGTGGCTCAGGTGGTTAAGCATCCGACTTTGGCTCAGGTTATGATCTCACGGTTCATGAATTTTACCTCAGCATCAGGCACTCTGCTGTCAGCATGGAGCCCACTTCAGATCCTCTGTCCCCCTCTCTCCACCCCTCTGTCACTTGTCCTCTCTCTCTGTTTCTCAAAAACATATTAAAAAAAAGAAAACATGTTGGTTTAAAGATAACTTCTCAATTTGTACTGTTTATTTGGGTTTACTATTTTTCACCACCCACTTGCTAAAGATTTAACATTGAACTTTTTTTGAACAGAAACTATGCTTTATTGCCTTTTTTCTAGTTTATAAATATGTTTCTGTTTTTTTAAGTTTTGCCCTAAGAAGCAATGAATTTTAAAACTTTGAGATAATCCAAACTTGGAAGAAAATGTATAGCTTTAAATTAATATATTACCAAAAAAATACCGGAAATAAGTTAGATATATATCTAGTAGGGAAATAAAGCAAACCCAAAACATAAAGAAAATCAAAGCTGTAGATGTTGGTGAATGATATTGAAAACAAAACCAGGAAGAATGGACAAGTTAATTTAAAAATGGTTCTTGAAAATTGCTTATATAATTGATAAATATAAAATGAAAATCAAAATATTTAAAACATGTTACTACCTACCTACCTCACAGACCTCAAAAATAAGAAAATATTATGCATAACTTGATGTCAGTAATTCAAAAAAGGTATGTATGCCATATATATAAAATATATATATATATATTCCTAGAAGAATATATCTTACCAAAAGTGCATCAAGCAAATTTGAAATCGATGTTCCTGTAACTAGTAAAGAAACAAAATCCATAATCTCAAATTCTCTCTGAAAGGAAACCCTAGACTAAGACAACTATTCTGAATAAGTAAGTAATGCCAATCTTACATAGACTATTAGAGAGAATAAAGTTTTGATGATGCCAACAAAAACTTCATAACTGAACACTATTGAGTAATACAAAGATGTAAATACTCCCCAAATTATTCTATATGTTGAGTGTAATCATAGCATTCCAAACTTTTTATTTTACATAGAACTTGACAAATAATTTTAAGTTTATATGTAACTCTGAAGGCCAAGAATAAAAGTGAGCAAATAGAAGATAAGGAAGATATGTTCCACTGGATATCAAAAGTTTTCATTAAAATCTAGTCATTAATAAAGTGGGATTTGGGGTCCCAAAAAGTGAAATAGACTGATAGACCTCAAACGAGACTTCGGAGATAAGCCCAGGACCTGATTTAAAGAAAAATAAAATAGCATTATAAAACACTGGGAAAGAATAGTCCTTTTCAGTAAATGGGGCTAGATAAGTTGCATAACCTTGTGGAAGAAACTAAAGCTCGGTGTTTACCTTACATCACACACAAAGTTAAATTACAGATATAAATCAATATGTAAAATGCAAAATAATGAAATTCCAGAAGTTAATATAGGAGATTATCTTATGGTCTTGCAGCAGGCAAAGATTTAATCAACAGGACATTAAAAATAACCACTAAACATGTAGATAAAAATTGAAAATTGATCTACAGGCAAGAGATATATTCCAAACCATTTATAATTGCATTCTGTGTATTAATCAAAAATTAGAAACAACCCAAATCCCCTTAGCAGTAGGATGGGTAAATCAACCGTGTGTTATTTATAGAATGGAATACAACGCATCATCAAAAATCAACAAACTGCAGCTACCTGGAACACCACAAATGGATCTCACAGAGATGAATTTGAATGCAAGAAGCCAGACCCAAAAGCGTACATCTCATAGCATTTCATTTATATAAAACAAACAGCAAAACTAAACAGTGGTGTTGAGGAATTTTAAAGCTATAAATGAGTGCAAAGAAATAATTTAAAATGTCAAGATACTGGTAACATTAAATAGGAATGTCATAATTGAAGGAGTTCAAGAGGGGCTATAGTGGCACTCTCTTGACCTGAGTGCCTCTGTTAACCATATGTTCACTTTGTGATATATCATTATGCTGTAGAATTCTGTGTTTCTGCATTTTATTACATCCAACACATAATGGGTTAAAAGAGAAGACAGAAAAGGAAGAGGGAATAGTCTCCACGAACTACAGGTTATGAGATGGTATTTCTGAATAATTTTCCCAAAATACGTGTAGTGTATTAATTTTGGTATGTTTAAATTTGAGTTTCCAGCTCCAAACGTAACCCTAGTTCATCTTTAGCAGTATTCAGAAAACTCTACAATCTGGCTTATTAATGTTACCTGTTAACAACCTAAGGAAGAACTGGAAAGCTGATCATCAACATCAAACATGATATTTGTAGTTTTGCCTAACTAGTATCATTTTTCACTTCATAAATGTCCACGCTCTCTTGTTCCTTTCCCAAAAAACTCATTTCAAAAGAGTCCTGAAAATATGAGTTAAAATATGTTACCAGGAAACACTATGTAATCTTTGTTAGGTGTAATTTTAAAAGAAAAATACTGTCCAATCTATCTCTGTCTCTGGACACAAATGAAATGATGGATCCGATGATTAATTGGGACTGTTTTAAGTCTTAATGTTTTAATCCACGATACTGTTACATTATTGAATCCAAAACAATTAGTTGAGATTTGACTGCTTAACAACTATTTGTTAATACCTAGTTCTATTTAGTTTTAAACCCATTTTAGATTGAAAGTGGTTGCTTGAAGGAAATAACACTTAACTGGAAGTCTTTTATATAAATGGATTAAAAACAAGGCGGTTCTGGGGTTCATTTTGGAGAACATGGACAGTTGGCAGATCTTCAGCTTACTTCCCATGCTGTAGAACACAGTTTGACAATTCCATTGGGGTATTCTGTATGTTAGTAGCAATTCCCAAATTTACTAAAAATTTTTATAATTAAATAGAATCAGTATAGGCAGTAATTCACTTGGGAATAAAAATTTACACTTTTTGGTGGCACAATTGCTTTCTGATAATGGCAAATGACTTACTTTGCTTTCCTATGCTTTCAGTTTGTCACATGACCATCATGGCTTTTCACTGGTTCTTAACAATCCTGAGTTGGCAGGTTCATTGAAAGATAAAAGGTGTGGGTCGCCTGGTGGTTCAGTTGGTTAACTGTCCAACTCTTCGTTTTGGTTCATGTCATTATCTCATGGTCCATGGGTTTGAGCCCCGTGTTGGGCTCTGCGCTGACAGTGCCCCAATGCTTGGGATTCTCTCTCTCTCCTCTCTCTCTGCCCCTCCCCTGCTTGTGTGTTCTCTCTCGGTCTCTCTCTCAAAATAAATTAAAAAACGAAAAACAAAAGATGACTTTTAAAGTTGGAACACCTGAGCTAATTAAAATTTAATAACAAGAGGAAAGATCTTCCTTAGAAGGGGAAGATGAATAGACAGTTACTTGTTTAGGTGCATCCCAAAGCTAGCAAAACGTAAGAATTTGTATTCACTTTTCATGAATACCAGCAGTGAGCTGCAAACAAATGCTGGCAGAGAGTTTCCAAGATCATAAAAATCTTGCATTGCATTGAAAACTATTTTTGTTTGGATTTTTAAAAGCTGGCTTTGCTTTTTATTATTTATGTTTTCTTTATGCATTTGAGTGGCACAAGCTGTTCTGTACTACAAAAAGTTTGGTCAGCATTCTTGGCAGGCTACAGATGTAGATTGAAAGAATCTTTACTATGTCACTATTTCCACTCTCCCAATCCTGCTTTCTCGCCTATTTTAAAGCAGTACTTTGTCCAGCACCCCTGGAAAGGTATTGAAAGGTCAAGCAGACGGTGTGAAACCTAACTATAGTTTTATTTTAACCTAGCACTTGACAATTTCTTTCTATATGGTGGTCACAGTTTTCTGTCTTTTGGCATAATATAGTGAAAATAATCTGACACAGACAAGGGGACTGGTGGATACTTGGTGTTTCTGATTGAAGAGTACACAGATTTTGTTCATTTCTCCAATTGTGGAGGAAGAAGAAAATAAGACAGCTGCCATATTTCCAAATCTGCAATAATCTATTTAGTCGAAATACACAGATACTGTCATGAATATGGTGTTTCAGTCTTTGATTTTTTTTTTTTTTAATCTTGATTTATTTTTGAGAGAGAGAGACAGAGCGCTGGGTGGGGCAAGGAACAGAGAAAGAGGGAGACACAGAATTTGAAACAGGCTCCAGGCTCTGAGCTGTCAGCACAGAGCCTGACAGGGGACTTAAATTCACGGACCACAAGTTCATGACCTGAGCTAATGTCAGATGCTTCACCTAGTGAGTCACCCAGGCGCCCCTGATGTTTCAGTCTTTGAGACCACAGGACCTTTTGTTTTGATAACCAAATTGTTGTTGGCAACTGGAATGATCCTCTTTGTACAAATCCATGTTCCTGTGACAGGTACAAGCTTCTATATCCTATCTATTCCATCTGATAGTTCCATCACAATCTCATAAGAATCATCAGAAAATGTAAAAAAATCCAAAAAGGACTATAATCACGTAATTTATTTTTCTCCACTTGATAGTGCCCTGAAAACAGTTTTGCCACTCCTCATATAAGTATTTTTCTAAACTTTATTTTTCCTGCTCCTCAAGTTCAAACAGTATAAAAACCACTCACCAGTGTTTCAAATGCATTAGAAAGATGTATTTATTCTAAAGTAAGTTTCCTTCTTTTCATTTTTTTCTTCTTATTCCGATTTCAATATTAGTTATTTTGAAGCACATCACTGAGCTCACATTCTAAAATTTCAAATTTCATTCTGCATCTAAAGATGGGAATTCCTAATGGGAATAACCTTTAAAACAAGTCAGTAGAAATATCAGCAAACAAAAGTCAGCAATTAAACTGTATGATAGCACCGTGGGTCTGAGGCATCAGCTGAAGATGAGTCACTGAACAAGAACCCCAGGCTTAAGGTGACAGTCACCCAGCAGGTGATTACACAGGAGATGGAGATAGTAAGGCCTGTGGGTCCTAATTTATGGCCTTTGAAAGTGTAGTTAAATGTATGTATCACTCTTTTCTTACCTGAGAATTATATGGAACAACTTAAGAGAGAAACCACCTTTCTTCATTTATTATTTTATTCTTTGAAAAGCTTGAAGGAAATAAAACACCTTTTTTTAAATTCCTCTGTAGACGGAGGTGGGTCTAATCAGTGGAATGAGGTTTCAGCTTCGTATTGCCTACGTAAATTCTTCTTACTTTTCTTTTATCTGTTTCAATATGCTTCTCTGACATTTATAGGCCAGCAAATGGGCTCCCTGTTGGCTAATTTAACATCTGCAGATTGTGTTCCATATGAGCATAAAATCTGAATAACTCCAATGGCCTAAAATTCCTTATGCCGGTTCAGAAAATTCAGCCTAGCCCTAAGATGTCTATTGCAGCCGGGAACACACGCGTGAATTTTGAACAGAATCAATGAAATAGTGACTGTGTGTGACGATTCCCCGGGATAAGCTCCCTAATAATGTACTGCTATATTTCTGGAATTGAAGACCTTTCACATATAAAGCGTTCCTTCATGACCCCACTTTAATCTCCCTAACTCAATGCATATTCATTAAACACTAAAAATGAGTACTTAGGAAAGTCTTAAGAAGTCATATTAGCAAATATGGGAGCTCACAAAGTATTATGAGAAGTAAAATGAACAGAGTACTCCAGAAAGGTTGGTAATCCAATAGAAGTCATAAAATTTATATGCTAAACCACCATTAAAAAGTTCTATGGAAGCAAGAACATTCTTTTATGGTACAAGTGTCTGAGCATACCCAGGTTAAAGGAGTATTGAAAGTGATACAAATTACTCAAATAAGCCTTTTTAGAGAAATCATTTCTTAAACCAGGAGTTTGAAGAAAGTGATGGGCACAAATAGGGGAAAGAAAGTTGGCTACCTTCTCGTCAACATTGATTTCATAAGGTAAAGCTCTTCATTAAATGTCCTCAGGCCATTATTTATTTTGCCTCTTAACAATCACCCCCATTTGATTTCTTTTGTTTGTTAAATGATTAGACTGCCATCTCCATTAAGGCAAAAACCATAATTTTTTACACAATATTGTATTCCCAGAAATTAACATTGTGTATAAGGGAGTAGCCAACCAGTAGGCGTTTGCTGAACTAGTTAATAACAGAGGAAACAGGTAAGCCATAAACTGGGTTCAATACTTAGGTAGAAACTGCCTTCCACAGTGCAGATCTGTCACTTTCTGTCGTATCTGTCAATATGTCATTGACGCTTCCTCCTCCCTGAGGAATTGGAGCTAACCTTGCTAAAGTTTCTTCATGTTGGTACAAATTGTTACTGTCATATAAGTGAAATTGAAGAAACATCATTAAGCACTTGGCTAAAATTTAAAATTCAGAAATCACGTTCACACATAGGATTTGCAATGAGTCACCAACGACACAGAAACATTGCAGTTGTGATGGAGAGACCAAAAAGTTTTGGTCATTTTTCATTCAATTTCTTTCTTTCTTTTTTTTTTTTTTTAACGTTTATTTATTTTTGAGACAGAGACAGAGCATGAACGGGGGAGGGTCAGAGAGAGGGAGACACAGAATCTGAAACAGGCTCCAGGCTCTGAGCTGTCAGCACAGAGCCCGACGCGGGGCTCGAACTCACGGACTGCGAGATCATCACCTGAGCTGAAGTTGGCCGCTTAACCGACTGAGCCACCCAGGCGCCCCTCATTCAATTTCTTTAAGTCGATGGGATTAGGATATACTCTTGCATGATTTAGTATCTCATCTCACTGCTGTGTAATTGGTGTGACCATCGCATTATTTATCCATTCTTTTGTTGAAAGTTTTTGATTAGTTTCCAGGGTTTTGACTCCTTCCAATAGTACTCTTGCTATGAACATTATAGTACATATTTTGGATGAAACTTTGTTTGCATTTCTTTTAGGTATAGCCATAGGAGCAGAATTCTGGAAGCACAAGACATGCATTTAGTTTTAGTAGGGATTGAAAAACATATTTTCAAAAAAGTACCAATTTATACTTTTTCAGCAATATGAGAGCTATCATTCTCCATATTGTCTTCAACACTTAGTATTTCTGCCATTGTTACTATTTATTTTCACCATTCCGGTGGATGTGTGGTTGGAATATCATGGTGGTTTTAACTGACATTTACCAAATGATCCAAAAAATTGTCATTTTTTATTGTGTGCATGTTTCTACGTAGCTTCTTGTACCTTGTTTTCATAAGTGTTTTCTCATAACTCTTGGGAGTACACTTCTCCACTCTACCCATTGACTTTTTACTCTCTTAATAGTTTTCTGTATAAAAAAAAGAAGTTCTTATTTTTACTATAATCCTATGATGGTTAACACTTGCCTCTCATACAGAACTCTTGATTTTCTCTAGAGTCGCAAGATGTTCACTTCAGTTGGTCTTTGAAAGTTGTATTTCACGTATATGTGACATACATTTAAAATCTGTGGTGTTAGCTCTTGGGGTTCACTATGTTGTCTTAATATGTCTTGGCAGGGGCGCCTGGGTGGCGCAGTCGGTTAAGCGTCCGACTTCAGCCAGGTCACGATCTCGCGGTCCGTGAGTTCGAGCCCCGCGTCAGGCTCTGGGCTGATGGCTCGGAGCCTGGAGCCTGTTTCCGATTCTGTGTCTCCCTCTCTCTCTGACCCTCCCCCGTTCATGCTCTGTCTCTCTCTGTCCCAAAAATAAATAAAAAACGTTGAAAAAAAAAATTAAAAAAAAAAAAATATGTCTTGGCAGACAATTCAGGAACTACAGAGAGAGTAAAATTTCATGTTTCTTCTGTCTGCTGTAGCAAGTGTTCTTTTGAAGGAGTTCACCCTATAGATTTATTAGCAAATATGGATGTTGATAGCTACTTACGCTCTTCTCTTCAGACTTGTCGTCATATTCCCTATTTAATCCGGATAGTTACAGTTTGTGTTATTTTTCCTTTACTTCCTTTACGTTTCTTGAACAAGTGATCAAGGGGCTTCTCCAGTATATTGTCTATTTAAAAAAGAAGCTTGGCTTTTGTTGAAATTTCTTACTATACATTTGGTTTTTATTTAATTCATGTTTTTATTAAAAAATACACTGCCTTTTAAAATGAGGACACAGAAAAGTGTTAAACTTCTACTTGCCTTCAGGAATCATAAGCGGATCTAGTCACTCTTGTATTTGTTACAACTTATTTTTCATTTCTGAAGTGTGTTATGCCTTTGTTAACTCTTTCCTGATGACTCTCACCCTTCTCTGAAATTTTTCATTTTAAAATATTAAATAATTTTATCTGTTTTATGGGTGTGAATCTAAGTCAGACTTTAATTGTGTGTAAGGTTATTAATCTCTTTCTTTTGGTCTCTATAGTAACGAGGGTGTTTGACCTCCATTTTGAGTTGTTCATTTTTGTATGAAATTATGTGAAAATTTTTCCATGTTATATTTCACATAAAATATATTTTATATGAAATGTCCTGAAACATTAAGAATGAGAAAGACAGGGGGCGCCTGGGTGGCTTAGTTGGGTAAGCATCCGACTTTGGCTCAGGTCATGATCTTGCGGTTCACGTGGTTGAGCCTCAGTTCGGCCTCTGTGCTGACAGCTCAGAGCCTGGAGCCTGCTTCAGATTCTTTGTCTTTCTCTCTCTCTGCCCCTCCCCCATTCACGCTCTGCCCCTCGCTCTCCCTCTCTCTTGAAAATAAATAAACATTAACAAAATTGAAAAAAAAAAGAATGAGACAGACACAGGGATAATTTTTGTAACTTAACAAGCAATGGATTAAAGACGTTTATAATTTTTTCTTATTTTCGATATTTATAGAATTTTAGTGATAGGACCTTTTTACATTTGCATTATAGCAGTTTGTCTTCTTGGCCTTTCCTTTTCTTTCTGTCTCTGTCGGTGTTCCTCTCTCTCACTTCCATCATCAGTCTTGTTACAGGTCATTGTTACATTTTTCTTGATTGTTTAGAAGGACAAACTTTTGAACTTTTGGCTTGGTCAGTTGACTGTTTATTTGTCTGGTCATTGATTCTTTCCTGAATTATTTCCCTTCTTCTACATCCTTGGCATTTAATTTGTTTGCTCTTTTCTAGCTTTATAAAATGAACGTTGAGATAATTGATTTTAGGCCTTTCTTCCTATCATAAGAATTTAAAGCTATACATTGCTCTCTAAGCATAATTTTATGCCTTTGGCAAATACTGATACACAGTATGTCCATCATAATTTATTTAAAACCACCTGTAATTTTGTAAGTTCACATGTGAAGTCTTCTTTTTCTGACCTATGTGTTAATGTAGCAGGATTCTCGCACAGAGACTCAGGACGCTGAGGCTTGTCTTTCCAGGAAGCAGCTTTATTCCTGCCAGGACTGCTCAGTTGGGTTCGTGACCAAAGAACTGAGCCCTGAACGCCACGTGGCGTAGTTTTTTATGTATTTTTTTTTACTTCTTTGTCTCCTAAATATGGTAACACACAAACATGTAGTCTGATTAAGTGGCCTCATGTTACAAGGTCGTGAGGGATGTTGTCATGTACGCATATAGTCAGGTTGCCTTGAGGTGTTTTTTTTTTTTTTTCCTTAGGGAGGGTACCCTCCCACATTATCAAAAACCAAATTGCCATCATTATTATTTTTAAATACCTAAGGGGGTTCCTGGGTGGCTCACTTGGTTAAGTGTCTGACTGTTGGTTTTGGCTCAGGTCATGATCCTGTGGTTCGTGAGTTCAAGCCCCACTTTGGGCTCTGCACTGACAGCAAGGAGCTTACTTGGGATTCTCTCTCTCTCTCTGTCTCTTTGCCCCTCCCCTCCTTTTTCTATCTCTCAAAATAAATAAATAAACGTAAAAATATTTAGGCCTTTGTTAGGTACCTAATTTTACTGATTCTAACTTGATTCTGGGTCAGAGAACATAGTCTGAAAGAGTTCTCTCCTTTAAAATTGAGAGACATTTGTTTTATGGCATGGCTTAATGTCTGTTTTGGTAAACATTTCATGTGTGCATGAGAAGAATTTGTATTCTCTAGGTTTCGGATATAGTTTTCTATAAATACCATTTGGGATTAAGTAACCAATAGTGATGTTCATATCTTCCATATCTCTTGATATTTTGTCAAGTTGGTCTGTCAGTTACTCAGAGTGGTGTTGAAGATGGGAATTATGATTATGGATGGACCTGGTAATTTTGCAAAATCCTACTTCACCTATTTTGCAGTTCAACTATTACCATTATTTGGGGAATGCATATTTATAATGTTAAGTTCTCCTGATATATTGAGCCTGTAACCATTATGAAATGCCACTTTTGCCCTCTGGTGGTATTTCTTGCCTTGCTCTGTATTTGCTCCTATATTTAGACAATGACTCTGGTCATGTCAGCTATATTGCGATTCAATACACAGAGTACATAATTTTACTTCCCTTTGGTTTCAGTACGTTTGTGCCTTTCTATTGGACATATACCTCCGGTAAAAGCATACACTTGAATTTAGATTTTTTTTTTTTTTACCTAACCTAAAAATCTCAGCCTTGTGAGTGTTTAGCCTACTTACTTGGACTGTAGTTATTTAAATGGTTGAATTTTTATTTATTTTGTAATTTTTCTTAAAGACCATATTTTTACAGCAGTTTTAAGTTCACGGAAAAACAAGCTCAAAGGACAGAGAGTGTCCATACACCCCTCACCACCACACACATGTAGTTTCCTCTGTTTTCAGTATCGTGTATTAGTGAGATACATTGGTTACAATGATGGACCAATACCATTTCATTATTATTAACCACAATTCTTAATTTACATTAGGGCTCCTTCTTTGTGTTGTTAATTCTATGGCTTTTGACAAATGTATAACTACCTGTATCCACTGTTACGGTAACATCCAGAATACTTTATCCTAAAATGCCATTTTCTGCGTATTTTTTCTTCCATCTCTACTCTCAACCACCTAGCATGAATTAGGCTTTTTACCATCTGCATTGGTTTGTCTTTTCCAGAATGTTATATAGTTGGAATCACACAGTACGTACACTTTTCAGATTGGCTTCTTTCTTTTAGCAATATGTTTTTAAGGTTTTTCCACCTCCTTTCATGGTTTGTTATTTCTTTTTAATAGTAAATAATATCCCATTATCTGGATGTGTCACAGTTGACTTATTTACCTTTTTTTTTTTTAATTTTTTTTTTAGGGTTTATTTATTTTTGAGACAGAGAGAGACAAAGCATGAACGGGGGAGGGTCAGAGAGAGGGAGACACAGAATCTGAAACAGGCTCCAGGCTCTGAGCTGTCAGCACAGAGCCTGACACGGGGCTCGAACTCACGGACCGCGAGATCATGTCCTGGGCCGAAGTTGGCCACTCAACCGACTGAGCCACCCAGGCGCCCCGACTTATTTACCTTTTGAAGGACATCTTGGTTGCTTCCAAGTTTTGGCATTTATGAACGAGGCTGCTGTAAACATTCATATGCAAGAATTTTTGTATATGTTTATTTGGAAGATTTCATGTGGGTATCAGTCTTCCAAATTGGTTCTGTGTGCAAGTTTTCACCGTATTTGGGTGAGTGCCACGAAGGGCAAGTATTGGATGGCATGCTTAGTTTTGTAAGAAGCTGTCAAACTGTCTTTCAAGGGGGCTATATCATTTTGGATTCCATCTACAATCAATATGAGTTCCTATTGATCTGTATCCTCACGAGCATTTGGTGTTGTGTTTTGGAATTGGGCTGTTCTAAAAGGTGTGTAGTGACATCTCACTGTTTTAATTTGCAATTCCCTGGTAACATAAGAGGCTGAGCGTCTTTTCAGGTGCTTAGTTGCTGTATCTGCCTATCTTCTTTAGTTAGGAATCTATTCACATTATATATATATATATATATATATATATATATATATATATATATATATATAGACACACACACACACATATGTGTATATATAGGATACTATTCATTTATCGTATGTGTTTCACACATATTTTCTACTGGTCTTTGGCTTCTTTTTTCATTCATATGACATCGTCTTTCACAGGGCAGACATTTAAAAAAATTATTTTTAACACTTATTCAGTTTTGAGAGAAAGAGACAGAGCGCAAATGGGGGAAGGACAGAGAGAGAGGGAGACGCAGAGTCCGAAGCAGGTTCCACGCTCTGAGCTAGCACCCCAGAGCCTGATGCGGGGCTGAAACCCACAAACTGTGAGATCATGACCTGAGCCAAATTCAGATGCTTAACCAACTGAGCAACCCAGAAGCCCCATAGACATTTTTAAATTTAATTAAACCCAAAATACTAATTGTTTCATGGATCACTCATTTCATGTTGTAACAAAATTTGTCACCAAACCCAAGATTATATACATTTTTGTTCTCTATGAGTTGTATGGTTTGTTATATATTTTGGTCTGTGATCCATTTTGAGTTAATTGTCCTGAAAGGTGTAATATCTGTGTGTTGATTCACATTTTTGCATGTGGATGTCCAGCTTCAGCACTATTGGTTGAAGTTTTTTTTTTTTTTTTTTTTGCTCCATTGTCTTGCTTTTGTTCCTTTATTTCTTATGAGGTTGTATGTATGTATTTCTTCACATATTTGCATGTATTTATGATAGCTTATTTAAATTCCTTCTCCACTATGTACAACATCTTATTTTACGTATTGATTCTTTCTTATGAGCATTGGTCACGTTATCCTGTTTATTCACATATTGATTGGATTTTTTTAATTTGAAATTTTGAACAATATATTTTACAATGTATACAGTACATTTTGAACAATGTATTTAGAAGTTCTGGGTCTCTGATGTCTCTGAAGAGTGATTTTCTTCCAGCATGCAGTTAATTTGAATGGAGTCAAGCTCCAGACTGAATTTCGCTGCAGACCCTGGTAACTGAAATCTCTGCTGAGGCTTTTTACTTTCTGGAAGCTTCGTTTTCTTGGTCAGACCCCCTTCTGGCCCTCCTCTCTGGTTGTAGAATTGAGCACTTAGTATTTGGATAAATGGACTATTTGAATAAATTTTACAGGCAGATTTGGGCATTGACCTCACTTGATTTCCTTCTTGCCATGTTTTTCATGTAACTCTCTAGATTTCTACTCAGCGCTTAACACTGCTCTGACATACCGGGCAGCAGGGCTTCCCAGGAAGCACATGGATTGGAGATTGTAACTGAACAAAGATTCACACATTTGTTATTGTCATAAGTGTGGTTTCTTCTTTCAATTGGAGACTCTTCACACCATCCCAAAGTATGCCATTTGGGCATGTACCTTATTTTGAGCTGAAGTGTCTCTGAATTCCCTTCATTTGTCTAAAGAGAGATGCTCCAAAAATCCCCCATCTGCTAAATCCCCTACTTGGGACCTTCATCAACCAGAGAAGATCGACTGTTGTCGCAGAAAGAAAACTAGAAGTTGACACAACTCCCAGCCTTTGGCACACACTATCATATGTCTCATCCATTGTTCTAAGAACCTGTTCTTAATTCCTCAAAATCATTTATTCTCCTCTGAGGTCCCTTCATCCCTGTGCCCTTCCCCTTATTAAGATGATACATACACTTTCACAACTCAGCACCTTTTGAATATTCACTTCTTGCCCCCTGTGATGATCTAATGCATGGAGTATTAAAAATTAAGAAATTAAAAAAAATTTAGTGTTTTACTTATTCTTGAGAGAGACAGAGCACAAGCAGGGGAGGGGCAGAGAGAGAGGGGGAGACAGAATCTGAAGCAGGCTCCAGGCTCCAAGCTGTCAGCACAGAGCCAGGCACTTGACTCGAACTCACGAACCGTGAGATCATGACCTGAGCTGAAGTTGGACGCTTAACCGACTGAGCCACCCAGGCGCCACCCCCCCCAAAATTAAGAAATTTATATGCCTCTTTTTCCTGTTAATTTGTCTCAGTTTATTTTATAGACTCAGCTGTCGAACCTAGGAGGGTTAGAGGCAAAGATTTTTCTCCTCTACAATAGAATTACAGAGCTGTGAGTTATAAATCATCCGTTGTAGTGAAAGTCACGGTCATCTTTTATGCTTTCATAGCGTATGCATATGAGGCAAAAAATGTAATAAATACAGTTTTACCTTTTGGTGTTTTATCAGTACGTGGCAACATGCAAATCCTGACAAAGTAAGACCTTAAGTTTCCATCTTTGTTCTCTGGAAGAACATTGCTTAGTTGTTAGGTTTATCTTTTTTTTTTTTCCCCCCAAGCCTTCATGTAAGAAAAGACCATTTTTGCTGGACTTCAGTTGTGGGATGATCATGTTTTGCTCATGAAGCTATATTGCTTTTATTTGAGTGCTGTGTAGGTTTCATGACTGCTGCCCACTTTCCATTACAGAAAAGGAAGAGGCGTTTTGGCAAGACTTTTCTGATTGATTAAATCACAGGGAAACAAACCCCTCCTACAATTAAATAATAAAAAAGCAGATAACCCTAGTGGACAAAAGGTAGGAAATGTTTGGAAAACCCTTTGCTGGTTGCTTTAGAAGTTAAGCATGCATCTACTCTCTGACCTTGCGATTCCACACTCCTAGTTATATATACCAGAGAACAGAAAAAGTGAGTCCATTAAAAGTCTTGTACATAACGTTTATAGCATGTTTATGCAGAGTAGCCCAAAAGTGGAAATAACCCAGATGTCCATCGATGGGAAAATGGATAAACAAACTGCAGTATAATCATAAAACTAAATACTTCTTAGTCATAAAAGAGAATGAGCTACTGATGCATGGAACAATGTGGATAAATCTCAAAAACAATTACACTCAGTTGAAGAAGTTTGACACACAAAAAAATATGTATAAGAAGTTGCAGAATGGGTAAAACTAAACTGTGGTGGTAGAAATAACTTTTCTGGATGTTTTGTGGTGGCAGAATTGTGTTGGGTGTCAATTGAGAAGAGACACATGAATATATTCATACTCTGGAGTGCTGGAAATGATGTATGCCTCGATACTCATGTAGGATCTAGGAGCCGATAGAGTTTCAAACTCTAATGTTGAACTAATTTTGAGATCTGAGCATTTCACTGTAGGTAAGTTCTTCCTTAGTAAAGCAATTAAAATAAATATGCTAAAAGCTTGAACAGAAACTTTGTAGAAAGAACTCATCATTATTGGTCACTAGGGGAAATTACGTTAAACATCAGTTATGACCTCACTCAGACTGAATGGCTAAATTTAAAAAGACTGACAGCATCAAATGCTGGTTACAATATGAAGAAAATGGTAACTGGTTATTGAAAAGTAAAGGGCAGTGATGGGGAGTGGGGCTGATGGAAGGTATCCACAGCATATGGTAGTGACAGGGGTCACAAATAAGTGGGGGTAGTGATAGGTTAGGCGGAGAATGTAGGGCGACTGGGAGTTTGGTTACATTGAGTAAATAAGTTTGTAGATGGGGCAAATAAGTGAATACACTGGAGACAGTTGGATTTACACTGATGTTACACACTGACATGATTCACAAACATGATAGGACAGAGCCTATTTAGAATCTTGAGGTTTGGGGTTGAAATTGAAAGGATGGTATGAACCCTTGTTCATTGTTTTTAAATCTACAACGTTAAATATACAACTTACATATGCAATACATATCCCAATTTGTCATGGATTCTATAGTTGAGGATTCAGTTACTTGCTACAATTTGTTTGTAACCCCCAATCAACCTAGTCTTACATGGTTATTTGCAGACATGGACAGGGTCATGAAAAATCAGACCAACTTGCATGTTGCCAGCTGAGGGCAAACAAAGCAATGCCTTGATTTCTTTTTCACTTCCCATATTATGAACAAATTTTGTTTTCTCATTCTACTCATGCCCTGATTTTCACATTTTTATACTTTTTGTTGGGGGGGATTTGGTTGTTTAAAATGGCTCCTGAGCCACCTGCGTGGCTCAGTTGGTTGAGGGTCCCACTTCGGCTCAGGTCATGATTTCATAGTCTAGGAGTTCAAGGCCCGTGTTGGGCTCTGTTCTGACAGCTCAGAGCCAGGAGCCTGCTCTGGGTTCTGTGTCTCCCTATCTATCTGCCCCTCCCCTCCTCACACTCTGTCTCTCTTGGTCTCTTAGAAATGAATAAAATATATTTTATTTAAATAATAAAAAAACATAAAAATATAAAATATAAAATATATTATTAAAATATTTAAAATATATATTTTAAATGTCCCCTGAGCATAGCACTGAAGTCCATATGGTATTCCTAAGTACGAGATAACTATAATGTGCATTATGGAAAAAATACATGTGTTAGTCAAGCTTTGTTCAGGTATGACTTACAGTGTTATTAGCCATGAGTTCTATGTAAATGAATGAATAATATATATTAAGTAATAGGTCTTCAACAGAAACACACATAAAACACGATCATGTTTGATCAATTGATAGAAATGTGACCAGAGGCTCCTAGGAAATTAACCCTGCATCCATAACAGCAATTATTCTGTATTTCCTAGTGTGAAATTTATAGAATATAACTGCTATAAATAATGAGAATTGACCGTGTGTGTGTGTGTGTGTGTGTGTGTGTGTATGTGTGTGTGTGTGTGTGTTTACTGATGAGTATAGGCTTACTTATAGCCACTTAACGATATTCTTGACTTCTTAATAACATCTGCACTAACAAGACTTCTTGTCCAAGAATACCTTATACCAGAAAATGAAGACATGGTCCAAGAATGATAAACACATGTCAAAAGTATACAAGAGCCTACTTGATGGTTGTCTCACTGAGTAAATCTAGGACAATTGAGGATCAAAATAATTAATACTATCAGATTATACCCCATTTCATGAAACAGGAACTCATGAGTCCATACAGACAAAAATAAATAAATAAATAAATAAATAAATAAATAAATAAATAAATAAAGGAGCAAAGAAAATTCTTCTTTTATAAAATAAGGAATGATAAAGAGTCATAATTTGGAAAATAATGATGGTGGCTGAAGTTTTGCTAAGAAACAATATGCTGGTATAACACTGAAATATATTTCTGCATAATGATGACTTTACCATGGAGAAATATGAGTCTGATTATAAGGAAAAATCTTCTAGATCCAGGTAAGGGAACATCTTATATCATGAAAGCCTGCAAAATTTGAAGGCTATTAAGGATATAAGAGACATGACAGATTGAGCAACTCTTTCAGATTGAAGATTTATGAAACGTGAAAAATCAGAAGCAACTTTCTTTCCTGGGCAAGTAGCTGGACTGAAATGAAAAAGATACATTCATGTGATGGTTGGCAAAATTACAATGAAGTGTGTGAATTGCAACATAGCATTGTATGAATATTGATTTCCTAAATGCTAGGGTTACATGGTGGTAATGTAGAAGAGTGTGCTTCTTTTTTTGAAGGTTGGCTTTCTTTCTTTCTTTCTTTCTTTCTTTCTTTCTTTCTTTCTTTCTTTCTATGGCTATATGTATATATGTATGTATGTAATATATCTATGTAATCTGTGAGACAGAACAATATTTCTTAATCATTTTACTCTGGGGAAATCTTTGGAATAATTTTTTAGGTTTAGCCACACAAAAAGTTGTTATATCCCCAGCTTTTAGTAACTTAATGAGGTCATTAATTTGTAGCTATAATATTACAGTAATAATTTTCACTGCTATTTTAAGTAGAGAATGACATTTTCCAGTAGATACGCTTATTTTGGACAATTCATTAGTCTATTCTGGGTGGTTTAATATCCCCATAAATTATATCCACTGTAAGTCAAGGAGGCAGGTAAAGGAAATTTTAGTTATTCCATGTAAAAAAAAATACTCACTTAGATCTTAAATTCTTGTCACAGATTTCTTCTCTTCAAGTTGCTAATAAAATAGGTAAATTGCACATGGTATATTTAATAGCAGTTTCATGCCTCCTCATTCTTAAAACTAGAGGCAACCTTCTTGGGAAGAACTCAAAAAGGCAGGCATAGTTTACCTTTCTTAAATTTAGTTCTGTTTCTTTGTATAAGTTTTTAAAATTCATAAGGAAAACAAGTTTTTGTTAAATTACTGAAGTAGGTAAAATTGAATTTAACTTAATTTAAATAAAAGTTGTAAGTTGATTTCCATTAATGTTATTGATGGCCTTCGGTAGCAGATTTTTACTCAGCCATAATTTGAAACAATATGAATACAAATAAGTCTAAGACACATATTTTTATGACTTTGAAAAAAACACATTATTTTACTGAGTGGTATTACAGAAGCGAGTATGTAGGCGTAGCAATTACAGAATTATCATATAAAGGCCTTTTTTACTTCCTTGAACTCCTTTTACCAGACAATGTATGCATAAAAAGTATTATTTTTAAGCCAAAAGGAAATAATTAAAATTTCTTTAATATGAAAGCTGTGCTTAGTTTTTGCTGCACAAAATACTTAATTATCACTGAAAATTAAGTTAAATACAAGAGGATTTCTTTTCTTTTTTTTTATTTATTTAAATTCAAGTTAGTGAACATAGAGTGTAGTATTGGTTTCAGGAGTAGAATTTAGTGATTCATCACTTACATATTACACCCAGTGCTCAAACCAACAAGTACTCTGCTTAATACCCATCACCCATTTAGCCCAACACCCCCCAGCCTCCCTCCATCAACCTTCATTTTGTTTTCTGTATTTAAGAGCGTCTTATGGTTTGCCTCCCTCTCTGTTTTTATCTTTCTTACACTTCTGTTCTGGGGAGAATCTGTTTTGTTTTCTTAAATTCTACATATGAGTAGAATCGTATGATACTTGTCTTTCTCTGACTGATTTCTTATGTGTATGCCTCTGTGTGTGCATGTATATCCTTTATCCATTCATCAGTTGATGGACATTTGGGGTCTTTCCATAATTTGGCTGTAATGGGGTGCATGTGCCTCCTCGGATAAGAATCTTTAGAAGTTCTTACAAGACATGTCTCTGGAGGCAAGGGAAACAAAAGGGAAAATGAACTATTGGGAACTTCCCAAGATAAAAAATTTCTGCAGAGCAAAGAAAACAATCCACAGCACTCAAAAGCAACTGAATGGGAAAAGATATTTATAAATCGCATATGGGATAAAGGGTTAGTACCAAAATCTATCAGGAACTTAAACTCTACACCCAAAAACCAAATAATCCAGTGATGAAATGGGTAGAAGACATGAACAGACACTTTCCCAGAGAAGACATCCAGATGGCAAACAGACACAGGAAAAATATTCAACGTCACTTGTCATCAGGGAAATAGAAATCACAGCTCCAATGAGATACCACCTCATGACTGTCAGAATACCTAAAATTAAAAACTCAGGAAACAACAGATGTTGACAAGGATACAGAGAAAGGGGAGCCCTTTTGCACTGTTGGTGGGAATGCAAACTGGGGAGGCCAGTGTGGACAACAGTTTGGAGGTTCCTCAAAAACTTAAAAATAGAACTACCCTATGACCCAAGAGGATTTATTTTCACTTGAAATGAAATAAATTCTGTTGCTCAAGATGCTTGTTAAACATAGCAGCTTGCTAACACATGTAAGAAGCTGAAAACAGTAGCAAGTTCTTCATTGCTTTCTTATAAATGGCATGGTCTTTCTTCACAGAAATTGTGAAAGAAATTCACTGCTTGCTTGGGACAGAGCAGTAACCTCAATTTGCGTGCCATCATACTACGTACTAAGTAGCTCACTGACATTTTCTTCTGTCAAAGTCTAGTACTCTGGCAGAGCAGAAAGTTCAGAAAAAGGGATACACTTGCTCAGTCTAGAAACGAAGGGAAATACTAATTTGTTCCTGTAACATTTCCCATCTTTCAGTAAGACTTGTTGATTTCTTTCCTCACTCTCAAGCCTCATCAGAAGAAAAAAGTTTTCAAGTTTTTTTGTTTGTCTGTTTTTGGCAACATGATTTTCCGTAAGATTCCATTTCCATTTGATTTCAAAGATCTTGTCCTCTGAAGTCAAAATATTTTCTCCAAGGTCTTGCATAGACTTGTTTAATTGGTTTATGGATGAAAGACTGTCTCAGAAGATTAGTTTTGTGGGGTGCCTGGGTGGCTCAGTCAGTTTAGTGATGGACTCTTGATTTCAGCTCAGGTCATGATCTCACGGTTCATGGGTTTGAGCCCTGTATCAGGCTTCACACTGGTAGTGAGTAAATTAACAGAATTAACCTGAGTTTGCTCCTTCGTGACTTAAAAGGAGAGACTAATCCAGGTAGAGTTGTCACACAAAGGACATTATTTCCAAAAAAGGAAATCATGGGGAATAGCTTAGAAAGCTCGGACTCTCTGGGTGCGGGCAGAGTGGGTTTCGTTTATCTAGGGTTAGGATGCCTATTCAGAAAGGGCAGTTTTGCCATCTCATGTACAGGTGGATAAGAAGTCATGCATGAGTGCTCAGGAAAAGTGCCATATGTGCATTATACGTTATGTTCACGAGGTTTGTGTTCTTCCTTGCGTGGAGATCTTAACATTATAATGAAGCAGAGATGATTGCTTCAAGAAGAGGGCTTTGGGCATGTTCGGAGAGACAGTATAAAGGGGCACGGGTTGTGATGAGTACTGCGTGTTGTAAGTGATGAATCCCTGAAATCTACACCTGAAACTAATAGTTGACACTTTCTGGTAACTAATTGGAATTTGCATAAAAATTTGGCCCTAAAATAAATAAATAAACTCGATAGAGGGTGTTGACTCATTATCTTGAGTAAGGTATCCAGGGACTTGCTTACTCTTAAGACACCATTGGGAGTTTTGCTATTCATTTAGTGTCTCTGATAGGACTAGGCCACTTCCCCACCTGACAGAGACTTGGCATCCTCTTTGTTTTCTTTTTTGTTTTTTGTGGTGTGTGTGTGTGTGTGTGTGTGTGTGTGTGTTTTGGTAATTGTGACATTTTCTAGGAAGTTCTGCAAGAAATATGCGTGGGCAAATAGGGCATAGATCACAGAAAATAGTTGGGAGCCTAAAAGGACTTTCTGTCACGGAAGTTATGTCGCGTCTTTGTTTTTTGGGGACTCCTAACTCTTTCTACTTACAGGTTTTGCACTGAATCTTTATCTTCAAAGCACCAAGCAAAATCTGTCCCATTTTCTTGAAAGTCTTCCTGCAGTTCACCTTCTGGCTAAAGCATCCTGCTGTCAAGACTTCCTCTGCCACATCATTAGATTTCTTTACTTAGCAAAGGGTTTCTGTTCTCTTTGTCCACGTTTTCACACCATTTTTAAACACGTCAAGTGAGCTGGTCCTTGGGGAGTAAAGTCAGCCACTCTCTAGTATTATCCAGATTTTTTTTTTCACATTATCTTCAAGAGTTGTTGACTCCAGCATCTCTGTATGAGGAGAGCTGTTGTATATTGTAAGGTCAGGATCACCCCTCGCTGCCGCTGACCACCCCCTCGATCCCCCTCCCTTTTTTTTTTTTTTTTTTAACAGTTGAAACATTTTCTGACACAAATTACAGACAGGACAGAATAAATACAGAGCACAATACAGTCCTTCCACACAGGTGTTTTGTTTCTAGGTATAAAGACAAAAATAGTAAGAACTTTTCTACCTTTGTTTATTATCCTAAATAGTATTTTGCTACAGAAAAAAAACATTTTATTTTCACCATCACTTATAAAATATTTTTATTGAAATTTAATTTAGATATAACGTTTTATTAGTTTCACTGTGCAGCATAATGATTCAGTATTATATATACTGCAGAATGATCACCACAAGAAGTAGTATCAGTCTTCATACAACTTTACAAAACATTTTTTTTTCTTACCATGAGATCATTTAAGATTTACCTTTAGCAACTTTCAAATATGCAGTGTGATACGATGTTATTGATTCTAGTCACCATGGTATAAATTATATTCCTATGACTTACTTACTGATTTATTTCATAACTGGAATTTCATACCATGTGGCCTCTTTCATTTAATTTAGCCCTCCAATCCCCTCTCGTCTGGCAAGCACCTTTCTGTTCTCTGTACCTGTGAGTTTTGTTTCATTTTGTTTTATTCATTTGTTTTTTTAGATTCCATATGTAAGTAATATTATACGCATTTTTCTTTTTCTCATCTGTTTCACATGGCATAATACCCTCAGGGTTCATCTATGTTGTTGAGGTGGCAAGATTTCATTATTTTTATGGCAGAATAGTACTCCATTATGTGTGTTTATATGTGTTTAAATGTGTGTGTGTGTGTATATATATATATATATATATATATATATATATATACACACACTCCCAGATATGTATGTGTGTATATATATATATATATACACACAAACACACTCTCAAATATGTATGTGTATATATATATATACATATGATACTATATATATTATACTATATATATATAATACTGTACCCAAATATATATATATATATGCAAATATATATGTACTCAAATATATATGTATATATATATTTAGTATAGTATTTCATTATGTATATTATATATATTGAAATATATACACATATACACATACATATATATACCCACACCCCTCTACAGCATCTTTATGCATTCATCCCTTGACATACAGACACTTAGGTTGTTTTATAACTTAGTCATTATAGATAAACATAGGGCTACATATATTTTTTTTGAATTGCTGTTCATATTTACTTCAGATAAATACCTACAAATGGAATTGCTGGAACATATAGATGAGGTTTGTGAGCAAACGGGTAAGAAAGGACTCTTGAAAACATCTTCGGTGCAAAAAAAAAAAAAAGTGATTTTATTGAAGCACAGGTCAGGACCCGTGGTCAGAAAGATCTGTGCTGGGGTTGTAAGCAGTGAATGATTATATATTTTTAAGTTTGTGGAGGGAGGGGCATAGAGATAAAGTAAATTTCTAAGGAATTTGGAAACCAGGCTTTCACAACCTTGAGGGGCTAGTTGCTGTTAAGATTATCTTTAGTTTTTTAATAAAATATAAACATTAAGGCATTAAAGCAGCCATGAGTTGCTTGGGAAATGTCATGCTCTGTGTGTTTCAGGTGTCTATTAGTGGGCTGCAAGCTGTAAGGAGAATTAATTTAAGCTACATTTCTCTTACTTTTGTTTTCCTTATAAGTATGGTAGTTCTGTTTTTAGAGAAACCTCCATAATGTTTTCCCTGGTAGTAGTACCAATTTATATTCCTAGTAATATTGCACAAAAGTTTCCTTTTCTCTATGCCAACACTTGTTATTTCTGTCTCTTTGATAACCATTCTAGCAGGTATGAGATATGTCATAGTGGCGTTGATTTGCATTTCCATGATGATTAGTGATGTTGGCATCGTTTCATGTTGGCTATTTATATCTCTTTTTTGGGAAGTTGTCTATTCATATCCTCTGCCCATTTAAATTTTTTTTAATGTTTATTTATTTTGACAGAAACGGAGCACAAACAGGAGAGGGGCAGAGAGAGAGGGAGACAGAATCTGAAATAGGCGCCAGGCTCCGAGCTGGCGGCACAGAGCCTGATGTGGGGCTAGAACTCAAGAGCCATGAGATCATGGCTCAAGCTGAGGTCAGACACTTAACGGACTGACCCACCTAGGCGCTCCGCCTCTGCCCATTTTTAAATCAGATTTTTATTATTATTGAGTTGTATGAGTTTTTATATATTTTGGATATTAGTGCCTTATTAAGACACTTTGGTGACCGACTTTGCCTCAGGCCATGATCTCATGGCTCAGCTCGTGGGTTCCAGCCCCGCTCAAACCGTAATGACAGCTTAGAGCCTGGAGCCTGCTTCGGATTCTGTGTCTCCCTCTCTCTCTGCACTTGCCTGCTTGCACTCTCTCTCTGTCAAAAATAAACATTAAAAATTTTTTTTAAAGATAAGGAGTGAGAGAAGAGTATGGGAAGGTGAAAATAATTGAAAGTATCTTCGCTGAATAGCAATTAGTGAAAAGGACAAATTGACAGTCTTCCAAGAAAAGAGAAATGGATAAGACATAAAATCCAAGAGTAAGATGACAACAGAGAATATCAGTCCAGCCTGTTAAACATCGATCTGATAGGGATTCTCCAAATGGTAAAATGAAGAAACATGTCTTCATATTGCAGAAGCATCCCAACGCCAAAGAAAGTATAAATCCTGATACTAGGATAAATAGTTGTGAAATTGCAGGAAACCAAAAACATTTACAAGTTTTTTTTTTTTTTTTTCCTTTGGAGGAAGGGGAGTGAGGAAGTATAAAAGGCTGAGGAAAGAGTTACCTACAAAGGAGTGATAATTTACAGCATTGGTATTCTCATCAGGAACACGAGATAATAGATGGCAAAAGGAGCGGTGGTGTTTTAATTTTGAGCGATGATTTTAAACCAGATGTTCACTGCTGAGTATTTTCAATTAAGTTTGAGTTAGAATAAACAATATTTTCAGTCATGTGAGGAGGCAGAGAACGTCTTTTCACACATCTGATCTTCGGAGGTTACTTATATGCTTAAGCAGTAGGAGGAAATAAACGATAAATAAAAGGTGATAAAGGAAATGACTTCAGAGTTCCAGTCCCCTCAAGCAGCAGATCTAAACATGACAATCCAGACTGCAGGGGTGGCGGGGGTGGGGGGCTGCGGTTTTCAGGAGAAAGGGAGATGTTTGGTGAATAAAAAGGAATATTCAAGAGATTCATCTTTTTTTTGAGTTTTTAGAACAATGTAAGATGGGCAGTGAACTTGAGAGTCTGGGGAGAATCACAGGGAGAAAAAGCTCTACAAGAAATAAATGAGTTCTAGAACACTTTATGAATTAGCAAAGTACACATTTATATTTACATGAAAGTAACACATTGTGTCCTGATTTATTTAAAAATAGTAACAATTAAATTTGGTAAATGGGTAAGAGTTGAGGATATTTGAGAAATAAACCTTTACCATAGTAGAGGAAAACAATGAAGCAAAATCAGTAACATATATTTCTAGATAAAGGGTTAAGGGGGAATGGATCAAGGAATTTTTGTTTCTTTGTTTCATTAAAAGTCCTGCTGCTTTTTTAAGCATTTGTAAACATTATTTTGACAATTCTTCAAACCATTATTTTATACATCAATCGCTAATATAATTTGTTGACATTCCTACTTAGTGTCAAAGGAAATGGCAAATATCATATATAATTGAAATATCAATAAATAAAACACAGAATGGCTCCCTAAATCACATCTTCCTATATTCTTTTCAAAACCCAAATGACTTTGTTTGCTATATTTACAATCTCCTTTTCTTGCCTGGTTCTTTAGGATATACATGCCAGCTGTTGTGATGTTTTGATTTTTTAAAAAAGCCCATTATAAAACATTTTATGTCGTTGTATCTTCAAGCTAGAAGGCAGTCCTCAAGGTACAGAGCCATAGCATTTCCTTCTGGAACATTCAAAATATCCTTGAAAAATGAAGGCAATTGCTTGTTGAAAAAATTTTTCAGAACATAATCCAGGAAAAGCAGTGATATTTCATTTGCATCACCCTCACAAACTTTCTAGCGTCATCCTAGAATATATTAATCAAACTCACGCATCTGCTGATATTCCAACAGCAAATTTAAAAATAAAGTCTCAAAATCAGAGACAAATCAGTCTGAATTAGCTTCGAGGTCCGCTGACAACCTATGTATCTTCCAAACGTTCTTATTCTGTCCATTTCTGGTTTCTTTGTGAGAACCAATGTTACACATTTCTGTCTTTTGTATATGTTGTGAAGTTAGATGTCAATGGTTTTGCACTATTCCCGGCACAGATCAAGTCTGTAGTTCATGGCAGGACTATAGTGTGGTTGTTGCTGATGGTTCTGATAAAATTTTTTATCATCATTGCACAACCCCATCTTTTCAATGGAACTTTTTATTTTTTCTGAGTGTTAGTTGACAGATGGGATATCACTAATTCTCCCTTCAAGCTAAAAATATGCATGGCTGCAGAAATGTCACCAGTAGATAGATAGTTATGCTGAAAGAGATGACATTATGAGAAATTCAGGGTTTGGTCACAGAGTAATATAACTGCATTCCTTATGGCACTTGTGAAATGCCTTCATAGCTAATTCCACATGAGCTGCTGCTCTGAAGATATGTCAGCCGTTGAGAATAAGTGTCAGGTAACTGATTACTTAGGAAGTCATTTCACATTTGATTACATAAGTTCTGGTATGTCTTAGTGTTTACTTTGTACTCCTGTTTTACTCATGAAATATGACAGAGCTATGTATTGAAGAGAAAATATATAGTAATAGTAGAATTAAAATTTTACTCCTGATACTCCTTATACATGCAAAGGAAATCTAGCATTTGTGCTTTCTATAAAAGATCCAAATTTGCTAACAGTTTTCTACCTTGCTGTGTTTTAAAGGAAGAAAAAATACAGTTGACCCTTGAACAATCCAAGTTTGAATGGCATAGGTCCTCTTATAGGCAGATATTTTCAATTCAGTACAGTACTCTGAATGTATTTTCTCTTCCTTGTGGTTTTCTTAATAAGATTTTTGACCCTTTTTTATTATAGAAATGCTGTATATATAATACATATAACCTACAAAATATGTGTTAATAGCCTTTTGAAGTTATCCATAAGGCTTCCAGTCAACAGTAGGCTTTTACTAATTTTTTTTAATGTTTATTTATTATTGAGAGACAGAGAGAGACAGAACATGAGCATGGGAGGGGCAGAGAGAGGAGGAGACACAGAATCCAAAGCAGGCTCTAGGCTCTGAGCTGTTAGCACAAAGCCCGACATGGGGCTTGAACTCACGAACTGTGAGATCATGACCTGAGCTGGAGTCGGACACCCAACCGACTGAGCCACCCAGGCGCCCCGGCTTTTATAATTTTTTTGAGTAATCAAAAGTTATACTAGGATTTTCCATTGTCCAGGTGTTAGTGATCTTAACCTTGACATTGTTCAAGGTTCATTTGTATAGTGTAACCTGCCAAAATATGATGTCATAGACTCCACACCGTGAGATCGTGACCTGAGCCAAAGTTAGACGCTCAACCAACTGAGCCACCCAGGCACTCCCGCACCCACCCGCAAAAAAAAAAAAACAAAAAAAAAACAAAAAAAAACAAAAAAAAACAAAACCAAAAAATCTATTTTCACTGATTTAGTCACTTTAGACAAATACTTTCAGGCCAATAGGTACATGTAAAGATGCTCAACATCAGTAGTCATTAGGGAAATTCAAAATTCAAACTACAGTGTTATATCACTTCAACTTACTAGAATGGCCATTATCAGAGGGACAAGGTAAGAAATGCCAGCATGAATGTGAAGAGAGGAGAACTCTACCACACTGTTGGTAGAATTATAAACTGGTGCAACCACCATGAAAAACAGTATGGAGGAACCAAAAGATTAAAAATAGCACTGCCACATGATCCAACGATTGCACTCCTGGGAATATACCCAAAGGAAGTGAAAGCACCAACTTGAAAAGATAGCTACACCCCCTCCCCCTGCCATGTTTATAGCTGCATTATGTACAATAGCCAAGACTTGGAACAACCTACGTGTCCATCAATGGACCAGTGGATAAAGAAATTGTGGTATACACATGTACAATACAATATCATTCAGTCACAGAAAAGCACAAGGAAATCCTACCATTTGCAGTAACATAGATGGACCTTCAAATCTGTGTGCTAAGTGAAATAGGCCAGAAGGAGATATGGCTACCAGAGGCAGAAGTTTGGGGGGAGGAGAAATTTGGGGGAGGAAGGTGGTCAATTAGAGGAAGGTGGTGATTATAGACAACATTGCTGTAGGATGTATATAGGAAAGTTGTTAAGAGACCAAATCTTAAGAGTTTTCATTACAAGGAGAATTTTTTTTCTTTTTTCTTCTTTCTTTGCTTTTTCTTGTATCTATAATGGTTGTTAGGTGATCCTATCGTGGTAATCATTTCACAAAACATATAAATCACACCATCATGCTGTGTACACCTTAAGCTTAGTGATGTATGTCAGTTATTTCTTTACATTTATTTATTTTTGAGACACTGAGACAGAGCATGAGCAGGGGAGGGGCAGAGAGAGAGGGAGACACAGAATCCAAAGCAGGCCCCAGGCTCCGAGCCGTCAGCACAGAGCCCGACGTGGGGCTCGAACACATGAACCGTGAGATCATGACCTGGGCTGAAGTCGGACGCTGAACTGACTGAGCCACCCAGGCGCCCCAATGTCAGTTATTTCTTAATAAAACTTGGGAAGGGGGAAATTCTTGCAAATGCCCTCATTTCATTCTGATTTTCTTTAACATGAACTTATGATATAGCAAGTCCTTCAAAGTTCTCATGGTAATAGAGGATAAGAAGGCCTTGAACCTCCTGAATGTTAGCACCCCTCTCACCTGTGCTTTACAGCGTCACTGGTATAGTCTAGATTCTCTGCTTGTGATCATTGAGATGTGACTTCCTGGTTGGTCTTTGTGTGGGGCAGTATTCAGGCTTCTACTTCTGGATGTCATGGTGCAACCTATCTGTTCCCAGTCATGAAGCCCTTCTTTCAGTGTCTTTCAGTCTGTCTATAAACCTTGTAACCTCTTCATTTCCATGCTGAAATTTCTGAATACCTTGCTCTGTCATCACACATACTTGTCCTGGGATTCTGGCCAGAGGCTGTAGTCTCATATTTTGAGCCACCTCAACCAACATTGCTGCATTTTTGTTTTGCAGCATGCTGGATGCCCGACTAATGCAGCCGTACTTTCTAGCACTTACTGAATTAAATTTTCTGGGGTAAGGTACTATGTTTATCAACCTTTGTTTTTGCCTGACATTCTTCAAATTCTGATACTCTAGTACAGTATCTATCAGCAATAATTGATAATAATTAACCTCACCAAACAAGTAGTCAATCAGTTAATATGGTGACCAAGCTAATTAATAGATGAAGGGGAAAAGGCATATGACAGGAAATTGCAAAAAGGTAAAAAAAAATGCGATACATATGATTCTGATGTGCACAAAGTGGGAGCTCCTTGAGGTGGATCATTTCGAAACATGAAAAGCATAACCCATCTCTTCAAGGGTTGAGTGATTTAA
Source organism: Panthera pardus (assembly GCF_024362965.1). Taxonomy (NCBI): domain Eukaryota; kingdom Metazoa; phylum Chordata; class Mammalia; order Carnivora; family Felidae; genus Panthera; species Panthera pardus. The sequence goes on from NW_026527013.1 coordinate 89,918,784, forward strand.
AAAAAATGGCCCTGAACTATGTAGAAGTTATTGTTATCTCATGTGGCATAAGGGTCATTGCTGCTGAGAGTGAAATCCTTTTGTTTTTAACTTTATTTCTTTATTTTGAGAGAGAACGAGTCTGGGAAGGGCAGATAGAGAGGGAGAGAGCAAATCCAAAGCAGGCTCTGCGCTGTCAGCATGGAGCCCGATGCAGGGCTCAAACCCAAAAACCATGAGATCATGACCTGACCTGAAATCAAGAGTTGGGTCCTTAACTGACCGAGCCACCCAGGTGCTGCCAACCTAGATTTTTTATGTTTGATGATTATATCGTCCCTAAGTCTTATTTCACACATTTTTTTCTGCCAAGCCAGCTCCATGCTGTTACAGAGCCTGACACAGGGCTCAAAGTCAGAAACTGTGAGATCATGACGTAGGCTGAAACCAGGAGTTGGATGCTTAACCAACTGAGCCACCCAGGCACCCCACTGCTGATAGTGAAATTATAAGGAATTTTGGCATGGCAGGAGATAGTGAAAGAAGCTGTGAGCTTGCTGAGGAAGTCAGCAAGGAGAGGGACCGTATTTTGAGTATCAGTTGACGACACCACATGCGAAGAGGCTAGGGTCAAGGTTTGGTAAAGATTTCCAAAAAGTGATTGCTATCTGGTGGTGGGAAAAGCATGGACTACAATTAGTCTGAACATATACTCAGTCTTCTAATGAATTAGGAAAGTTAGAAAACAACACTCTCCAGTGAAGAAATGCCAGTTAGTGCCAAGAATTTAACTATTGTTTACAGAAATATGTGATGCTTCAAGAAAAGGTATCTTAATAGCTTACTGTTACCTTGAGGCTCATCGGAAAAGCCCAGGTATAGCTATGAAGATGGGCATAGGAGGTGCGCAGTTTAGTGAAATGGTGATACAAAACTTAATATGGTGTTAGGGAGGTGGCATTTTCCTATGGTAAATGAGATGAAGGAAGCAAATGTACGGGAACGAATTAATGGTGTGCAATTGATAACGGCATGGAAAGGAAAGTGCGTGCTAAACAGAAATTGTGTTCATGAGAACTTTGGAGGGGTGACCAAGCTGAAATTATGAAGATCTCAGTTTTTGTGTTGCTCATAACTTGTGGTAAGGTGTCTCAAATAAGTCAGGAAAATCGTCATATATTATATAAGCCTTGTTCTAGGAATAATCCCAAGCATCTGTTTTGTGACTAGGACTGCCACACTTATTAATTTGTTTTTGTCAATGAGGGGCTCATGAATTAAATGCATGCAGCTATCAATTTTTTTAAACTATACATTTTATTTTCTCAGACACAGAAACTATGCCAGTACAATACTTTTAAATACTGTCCATTGATTAAACCATGAAAATAAGTCTTTATTCAGTAAGTACAAGCAACTTCAAGATTAATATATATGTGTGAGTATACACATACATGTATATACATGTTTGTGTGTGTGTGTGTGTATATATATATATATATGTATATATATATATATATATACATATATATATATATATATATATAAATGGAACAACAGGTTGGTCCTTACAACCTGTAAAAACTTAAAAATTGGTAAACTGGCAATACACAATACCATCAAAGTACACAAAATACAAAGTACACAATATATACAAAAGAAAATCTGGTAAGATCCATGACTCAAATCATTTTCTAGACTTTGAGGCACCAAGATGAAATTTTGGTTTCCAATCGTTCTAAACAGAAACCCCATGTAGCTTACAAGATTATTTGTATGGTTTTATAGGAAGCCCTTATTTTCCATCTCTTTCATTTTGGTTCAGATGGGGCAGTTCTCCTCTGCCCTGTTTTTCTTTCATGTTCTCCTAATCCCCTTGAAATTTATTACTTACATAATATTTTCTGTTTCAAAATGTTCTAAGAGATTTCTTTTTGAATCCTACAATTTCACTGGGAGTAAAGTAAGAATGTCACGTTCCTCCCTTGGTAGAGGTAAAAACAAAGTATTGTATGATGAGTTTACATGGTTGGTTCATATAAGTTAATGGAGCCAAAATAAGAAAGTAAGCTTTCTAAGTTATGATATTACATATAAACTTGTTACTTCTCTTTCCTCACTCCCATATATAAAATCTGGAATCCTCTTCAGACTGAAAGCACTCTCTACCTTGGGTTTAAAATGTTTTTTTTTTTTTTCATGCCAACTTTTCACTGATTTTCTCAGTATGGCTTCCATTGACATCTTTTCCTATCTGAACATTGTTAGCGTGTAAAATGGAATTATTCCTCAGCCTTAATTGTATGCAACATGCTGTAATTACTTCATCCTAGAATTATAAGATCAAATGCAAATTACAGGTTATGCTCCTAAACTGAAGATTTCTCCTAGTGCAAGGACATGCCATGAGTTTGCCTTCCCTTACTGTTACAATGCAGGAAAATAACATCACTTACCATGCTTACTCCACCATACAGCAGAATATAAGACCGTTCCTCAAGAGCGACATTGCTCTATTTCCTCCATGTTTTTAGTTCCATTAAATCATAATGGATTTTATGCACTTCATTGACAAGGAGAGAATGTAAATACATCAGGATCAATTGCTTATTTTTCTCTAGAATACAAATGGAAGGAAGGAAGGCAACATGGCTCTGTACCCTGAGAGTGAAGGGTTAAAGATGATGTGAATTTCCATTCTGCCCTGGCTTCCTTATGACCATGAGATACCATATCAGCCTCAGTTTCCACAACAATGAAAGAGTATGATTGGAACACAGCCACTTACCTCAGTACTGTTAAAGGGGGTCAGAGGACAGGACCTCCTTGACAGGTCTTTGAAAAATACAGAGCACTTTAGAAATGCAACATATTAATAAAATCACATCTCTGCTCTATTTTCTTCTGTTTTATCTCTCACTATTCTGTGAAAAAAACAACAAAAGGCCAGAAACTCCCAAACTGACTTCAAATCTTTAAATTCTCCACCTGCCTCTGGGCTATCTGACAAGTCATGATCTGTATCCAAGAAATGTTCCCATTCAGTGTCCTACAACATGTCACCATCCATAAATTCCTTTGTGGAAGTCTCCCTTTGTGTCTCCCTTCCCCTAGCCCATCTTAGCCCAGTGCCCATTCCTCTGTACTTGGGTCTCTTCTATAGTTTTCCATCCAGAACACTTAAAACTGTGTCATGTAATTATGTATTTATTTTCTGTGTTTTTCAATAGACGGGAAGTTCTCAGAGCTGGGAAGTTATCGATCTTATTCGTCATTGTTTCCCCCAGCCCCATCACATAGTAAAGCTCCCTACAAATGCACCAATGTCTATAACAGAACATGAGTCCATAGAGTTTTCTTTATCATTTTCCAGTGGTAGCCAAATAAATTTGAGCTTACAAGATGAGGCTCCTTTAATTGTCCCCACAGCTTATATTCTGAAAACTAGAGATTCACTCCTTCATTGGGGTGACTTATCTATTACTTCATTAATTTGTTTATTACTATTTAATAGCTTTTTGAGGAATAATTTATATACAAAGTATACTGCACTTAGAGATTTGCTCTTACATGCACCTCAGCATAAAAGGACTGACCAAGAAAGGAGTTTTGAGTCTGTCACAAATAGAATATTCTACACATTGTGACTGAATAAAGTTATCAAATTTCTTTCTCGGTCTCACAAGCCACATTCAGGACTCTGTTTTCTGATGTGATCTGTGCATAAGGCATTCAGTGCATTCCCTGTAAGGCAGTCCACATATTCTGGGAGCGTTTTCAAGATGCATTTCATGAGCTTCTATATTCTTGACGAAGTTGCTTTGTTGAGTGGAAAATAGTTACCACATCAGTGAATAAAGTTTCTCCGAGAGAACTTAGTTCTCTAATTTCAGATATCAAAGATGAGAGTATTCTGGGATAAAACTACACAGTTTCTTTTCCTCCAGGAAATACTAGCATCCCTCTAGCCTGGGTTCAGTTGGAGGTGACAATAATGCCATATATGGGACATACTGATCTTCATAACCACCTTATCACCTTTCCTATTTTCTGAGCCACAGTGGTGTTCTTCCTGCCGAGCATAGTCATTTTTAATCGCGTCTTCGTGGCGCGCTTTTCTGCTGTCCTCTAAATTATCCTATGTATACAACCCCTTCCTGCTCTATTCCCTGGAGTCTGTTTGGAATACAAAGTCTCCTGGCCTAGGTTTTAGTTGTCGTCGTCGTTTTTTTGCTTTGTTTTGTTTTTTGCCTTGTGCCAAGTACTTCACCATGTGGACATCTTATGCTGTTCCCTACCTATCACGCTGGGGTCCCAAATTCCACATTTCTGTTCTGAGACCTGGTGTTTTTCATGGAAAAAAAAAAAAAAAGAGGCAGGGCACAGGAATTACCATACCTTTGCTTAGTTCCTAACCGTTAAAATCTAAATCAACGTCTTTCCATGGATATCGAATAGTTATCTGTATACTAAATTTTTAAGTGCAGTGCAGTTCACTATTGGTATCAAGGCAGGAATTAGGTTTCACACCTACTGTAAGTCTGGCCGTCTGCACCAGCTAGGTTCCCTTCATAATGGTTACATGGCATTGCACAAACGTGAAAATATTCACTGTTCATGTCTGTGAACTTCCATTTTTGTCGAATTCATCTATTCCGCTGAAAGTTTTTACCCACTCACTTACCTTTTATGACTCAGCAAGGAATCGGCTATATTTTTCTTCAGTCTTCTAATAAAGCCATAATGTAGTAGCGGTATTTGGAAAAGTTACAGGAATTTGAGAATCTGGAAATGTGAGATCTCTACATAGATAGTCACATCAGTTTTTCACATACACTTTTTTGACTGAAAATGATTAAGAAGTCAAGTATATATTTGGACTTCCCCTTTCTAGTTCCCTTGCCTTTATTTCTCTCCCTCTCTCTCTCTCTCTCTGTTGTCCACTGCTTTTATTCCTCAGTGCCCATGGACTATATGCTCCTGCTGTTTTTAAATCCTTCCCTATGCACAGCAGATGAAAACTGTTGAGAATCCCAACATCGTAAATCCCCAAAGTGTTTAGTGAAACGTATGGGGGCTTAGTTCTTGACAGGAACAGAATTTGATCAACGCCGCTCAGTGATAGGAGGTATTGTCTTCACAAATATTATCCGCAAGGCCAAACCATCCTATCACCATATTTACATTGAATATATGAAATTAATCAGAGTGATGATCAGTTGGCCGTCATGGTTTTTTAAAGGCAGTGTTGATTATCCCTCAACATTTAGGAAGACATACTCAATTCTTTCGTGTGTCAGATTGTCTCTGGGCCATTGTACTGTGCTGTGGTGAGGCAGAACTCTTTTTCTGCAGTGTCAACTGTATTTCCTGTGTTATCACCATGACTAATGTAATTTTTTTTCTTACCCAACACGTGCACAGTCTCCAGAGCGCCATAAGACACTAAGGTATAAGGGACATCTAAAGATTAGGAAACCTATAAACCTTGCTCCTGTTTTTTGCTGGCATCTGCACTGCCAGTTTCAGCTAATTAGCTAATTTGTTCATCAGTTATTTCAGCCAAACAGGATTCATGACATTCATTCATTTATTCATTTGTTCTCTGAATATTTATTTCATGCTGTGCTCTGAAGATGCAGGAGAGACGCAGCGAAAATCCCAGCTCTCGTGAATTTTACATTCTGGTGGGAAAATAAAGTCAAAACACAAAAACAAAAATAATTAAGCAAAAAGATGTGACGTCAGATGTCTTGAAGTGCCATCCATGAAAACAAAGTAAGAAATAGGGAAATGAATTGCGAAAGAGAATGATGGGGCTCAATTTCAAATACGATGATTACGAAATACCTCACTGAGGATGTGTCTGGGATAGAAGCCTCAAGAAGTGAGTGTGAGCGTTATGGATAGAAGAGCCTTCTCGGCAAAACAAAAACCAAAAATGGAACAACTATAGATATAAGAGCTCTTAGGTGTGTCTTGCGTGGTATGTTTCAAGAGCAAAGATCCAGTCGGGCTAAAAACACAATGAATATGGAGGATGATAATAGGACATGCAGTCAGAGAGGTAATGTGGTTAGAGGAGAATGGTATAGATCTAAGACATTGTAGGCTACTCTAATGATTGTCGTTTTCTGTCGGAGTAGTATGGAAAACCATTAATGGGCCTTGAAGCCTAAGAGTGACATTGTATGATTGACATTATATATATATCTATATATAGATAAACAGATAGATGCAGATAGATGTATAGCTATGGATAATTTCCCCGAGATACTTTGTGGAGAATAGACATTTGGGTCAACCTCAGAAGTGGGGAACAAATTAGGAGGCCATCATAGTTATCTAGACTAGAAGGAATGGTGGCTTGGATCACGTCGCTGTGCTGGAGGTAGTAAACTATTGAATTTTAAATATATTTTCAAAGCAGAGCTGATAGGATTTGCTACCAAATCGAATGTTGGTTATAAAAGAAGCATGATTAAGTATGACAACAAGATTATGAGCTGCAGCAGCTCAGGAACGGCATGGCTTTATTCATGTTGGAGAAGATGTCAAGGGAAGCAGGCTTTGGGAGATAGAACAAATCTGCTTTGGAAATGTTGAGTTCAAGGTGCCTTGGAGTATTTACGTAAAGATACTGAGTAGGTGGTATTGTATGGGTCTGAAATTCAGGGATTTAGGGGAGAAGTGCAGGTTGGAGATTACTTGTAGAGTTCGCTCGTATTTAGATAATATTTAAAGCTACAATTTTTCAGAAGTGGATTTAAAAAAAAGAAAAAAAAGCCCAAGATTTTGTTCAGAGATTGTATGATGTTAAGATAATGGGAAGCTAAATGGAGTAACCGCTGATAAAGAAGGGAAAAAACACTGGGAGGGTGAAATGCCCTGGAAGGCTTCCAAAGAAGTATTTTTAGAAAGTGGCTACACCTGAAACTACTATAATGTTATACGGCAATGATCACAATTTCAAAAAGTGGGAACCGATTAATATGTAAATGCTGCTGCTAAGTAAAGGGTGGTGAAACTGAGGATTTCTGCTGGATTTAGCAATGTGAAGGTTGTAGGTGATTTTGATAGGAGTAGCTGTGGCATGCAAGTCTCATTGGAATATTCTCAAGGAGAACAGGCTGCGGGGAGTAAGTATAAGCAATTACTCTGAGAAGATTTTCTGTTAAATAGAGCAGAGAAAGAGTGATTCTCAGGGAGAAATGAGGCCAGTGTGTTTGTGTGTGTGTTTCAAGCGAGAAGAAATCACAAGTAGGTTGCATTCTGTGGGAATGGTACCATATCAAAATCAACTTAATCCTGCTCTGACCTGCTTCACTTTTGTGCTTTATTTTAATCACCCACTAGCCTTTGTCACCAACAGCTCTGTTAAAATCTTTTGCAATGAGGGACCTTACTGAGTTATTACTTATTTATTTTTACTCATACTGCCAAACCATTAATAAAATTTCAGGCTCTAAACCTACCTCCATTGTTGTATGGTTGAGTCTTAATATAAATACACATGTCTTCCTAAATAGGAAATACAGAGTTATAAACTCCCTTTTTTCTACATCTCAAAAAAAAAGGCAGGTAGCACAAGACAGGATGTATGTCTCTCTTTTAATCGATAGTTTTGCTTCCTCATTACCGGAAAGTCTTACCTTTTGGGGACGTAGTGGGAGTGTTGCCATTGAGGTTGCTGTGAGTAAAATTCTGCATCCATAATTATTTTAAGTAAGTAATTTATGCTTCTCTTTTTTATTACGCCACAAAAGAGATGTCTTTGATGTAGTGCCTCCTTCAATTAGAGACTCAAAATTGAAAATTAAAATACACCAATAGGTTTTCTGAAATATGGAAAGGACTCAGGAGCGTCTAATGTACTTGTCAGCTGTTGTCACAAACACTGCTACATAACAAACCACTTATCACCATATGTACTCGGTGTCTGTGATGTAAAGAAATCACACTATTCGTAGGCACGACCGCAAAGTCGCTTGGCAGACCACATAGGAAGGTGTGAAAAATAATGCATTCCATTTCTTACCCTGCAATTGCTTTGCGGAGTTTTTCTGACTGAGCAATGTATGTTTCAGGACATATCCTAAGTAGTGAATGTTAAAGAGAAAAATGATAGTATGAGAGGTAAACTAATACAATTCTAATTATTAGATACGAAAGAATATGGTGATGGAGACAGAGTTCTTGAAAACCAGACAAATAAGACTTCATATCTCCACCCCTTCACTCACTCAATTGTGTGCCCTGAGACAAATGTATCATTTTTCACTGAATTTATGTATTTATATACTTTTTTATGTATTTATATACTTTTTTTTTAGTCTGCTTCTCCTAGTGAACAGAAAACTCAAATGGACCCTATTAATTTGGATTACCAGTGTAGAACTAGCCCTTGTCACATACAGGCACTCCATAAGTACACGTTGAAGGAAAGAGGGAAGAAAGGAAATTCTGAGTAAACAGCCACACGAAAGGAGAGAGAGGAGAGTTGTAGGCAGAGGGGGAAACAGAAGAGTAGGCTCTGAGGTGAGAAGGAATGTGGTGCACAGACCTGCAAGCAGTCTGTCCAGTCCAGTAAGACTGGCTGACAGGAAAATGGCAGAAAAGATTTATTTCTAAATTTGCAATCTGAGGAGGCAAGGATATGAAGGTCATTTTTCATAGTTTTCGGTGCAGTGAGATACTTTTGATAAATTCTAAAAAGCGACGTTGTGTGATGAGATTCTCTTTAAAAACAAAAACAAAAACAAAATGGTACTCTGGAGTCAGCCACAGAAGTTCTGGTAAGACACGGTGTTGAACATAAACTCAACCAGCTGCACACACGTTCCTTTATCACCTCTCTGGAGCCATGCATTTCAGGAGGTTCGGGCAGGTTCCAGGAGAGAGATGGTACTGGGCTTCCCTTCTGCTGAGAGCCTGGAGAGGGCTGTTCCAAAGAGGTTGACTGGACTCAGTGTCAGTGTGTCTGTTTTTCCTGGCCCTTGGGAAAATAAGGAATTACCTGTTGCCGAGGCTAGCTCCCGCTGTTGCTGGTTCTGAAAGAGTTCTAGAAACTGGTTGAATGGAAAGCTTCTTCCAGATGCTCCTGCTGCCCAGCCAGCCCTCAGGGGCAGTCTTTGTCTTCCTTGTGGAAAGTGAAGTAGGTCACATCCTGCCAGCACACGTTATGGGACTGCAAACATGTTTTCCATACTGGCAGATACAACTCCATAAGTGATGAGGCAAAACTTCTTGTCTCATAAAATCGAGTAGAAACAATATTTCAAAATATCAAAAAATGATAAAAGACATGAAGGAAACTAGGAGACTTAGGGGGAGAATTCTGAAAATCAAACAGGATGATGTTGTGATGTTGAGAGAGAGAAAAGCACTGGATAAAGGACAGGCTGTCATCAATCGGAGAAGGAAGTTTCCCCAAGCTCAAGAGGAAACTGAATATGCAGACTGAAAGAACGATAATGTAGGTTCCAAGAGAAGTCTGTGGGTCTTGTTTTCCACTGAATCCCCAAAACAGGAAAAGTACCTTGCACATAGTAGGTACTGAATGTATTTTTGCTATGTAAGTTGATAAACCTGAAATTTGCTTCTGACTGTACTTTATTCTATTCTATTCTATTTTAATTTTTTAATGTTTACTTTTGAGAGAGAGAGAGAGAGAGAGAACATGAGTAGGGCAGAGGCAGAGAGAGACTAAGACACAGAATCTGAAGCAGGCTCCAGGCTCTGAGCTGTCAGCACAGAGCTGGATGCAGGGCTCGAACTCTCTGACCGTGAGATCATAATCTAAGCCAAAGTCAGACACTTAACCGACTGTGCCACCCAGGCACCCCAGCTTCTGGCTGTATTTTATAAAATGCTTTCAAGGTATAGTGTTAGAATGACATATAATTTACTTAAGGGAAAGGGGATCAACATGGAGAAAAAAATGAAATTGTAGTTAAATATGAAACAAAAATGGAGCCTTGGGGTTTTGTTCAATAAGCCTCAACATTTTACTCTTATTACAAAAGGTAGTAAATTATTGTTGATCACTCACACAGGTCATAAATATCAGTCAGTTATGGTGATGCCATAAAAACAACCAGTGGTCAAAAGTGATTGAAAAGTAGGGGCGCCTGGGTGGCTCAGTTGGTTGAGCATCCGACTTCAGCTCAGGTCATGATTTCACAGTTCGTGGGATCGAGCCCCGCATCAGGCTCTGTGCTGACTGCTTGCTCAGAGCCTGGAGCCTGCTTCAGATTCTGTGTCTCCTTCTCTCTCTGCCCCTCCCCCACTCAGCTTTGTCTCACTCTGTTTCCAAAAATAAATAAATGTAAAAAAAAAAAAAATGATTGAAAGGTATATTTACACTAAATAAGAAAAACCTTAAACAAAAATGTTGTAACACTGATATACTTAGCATATAATTTTATGAGTATACGTGTGTTAATTTTAGCAAAAAAGTTGGTATTTAGTACCTTCTTAACTTCCTTTTATAACCTCCAAATATTTGTTAAATTGTAAGTAATGACCTTTTACATCAGCATATAGCCATTGATGCTATGGGAGTGGAGAGGTTACATTGGAAAAAAAAAATGTATCACCGTGGTATTGCCCTGAGTAGAATATCACATGTCCCTTGCTGAGTAAGTGAGGCAACATGGTGTCAGAGTACAAAATTGAATTTTATGATCTCTGGGTTACTTTCTGTTTGTAAAATTGTATGATTTTCTTCTGCTGCCTGCTATATATAAGGATGATTCCAACCTCTTAAATTGGACAGAGCAGTTTCTCCCGGAAGCTACTAATTTCATTCTTGAGGATTTTAACAATGTTTAGTCAAAAAACCATACATTCCTTTTAAAATATTTTAGAAATGAGCTATAAAGAAGTGTTACATACTCCTTCTCTGAATATGCTTGCCAATAATTCCAAATAATTTCATATCACTCCCATTTTCCTTTGGCATATAGGAAGTTATATTTAAAAAAAAGAAGTAACAGCAACTTTTTGTAGGTCTCTCAGGATGATAAACATCTCCATTATGGCTTTTATGGGATGGAATCACTCATTTCATAATTTTAACATGGTCCTAATAGTAAATGTTTATTGACTTATTTTACTCCAGCCAATTTTCTCTATATGACCCATCATATTGTATGTTGCTAATTCATTACAAATGATGAACTATCCCATTCAGGATGGCAAAAAGAACATTTTTTTTTGTTACCGTGTACTCACTCATCTGGTGAAAGGTTGCTAAACTGTTCTATAAAAAAATCGCTAAGACTCTTAATTTATCAGATTGCTGGGAACATACACTGTGTCTGTGAGGTTTGCTTTGTAAGAACATACCATGTAGTATCATTGGGCAGCAAGAGAGAATGATCATATGGAAAACAAAAATATTCTTGTCCCTGACTCTTCAGAACGCTGTTCCACTGTGACTAAATGGAAAAATAAAAATAATACCTTTGGCAAAAATGGTAGAATGTTTCACATGAAGCACAGAAGCGTGCAAATAGAAAGCACTGCATGGAATTTTTGCAAAATGCTAAAGCAGCTTATTCTGCTGATTAAATATTAGTTTTGGTTTGTTTGTTTGTTTGTTTGTTTTGGTAGGAAATGCTTGTTTTGTTGAGCATGTTCTTTTAATAAACAAAATGACATGGAGTGCTTTTCTCCCACTAACAAGTTTATTTTTAAAATTTCTATCTAGTTTCATTTTCTGGTTAAATGATAAAGAGCTCCCTAGACGTTCCCATTTCAGCACCTAATGCCCTGCAATCTGATCTCCCACAGAGCTTATTTAATCGAATCACTGTGAATCTTTAAGCTATATATTCCATTTGGGAAGGGCTCACAATTTCATGTTTTATTTACTTTTATTTATCTCCCTTTCATGGAAACTCTACACCAATAAAATGAGAATCCTGAGTTTAACTCAAACTAATGCATCCCTTGAAAAAAATGGAACTCTGGACTACTTTTCTCCAAATGTTTCTAGGGAATTCCAGTTGTCGTTGTTCCTTTCACGTACTTTTTTTTTTTTTTTTTAATTTTCCACTTCAGGTCCCTGGGCAAATGCTAGAGCCCCAGGGGAAGCTTGAAATTAACAATTACTACTTTTTACATCCCTCTCCTCTTTTCTTGTCACGGTTTTTTTTTTTTTTTAAGACTGATATGTATGAAGATTTCTCAACGCACCCCTGCCCTACCTGTGCCCCAGTGCAAGCAGTCTTGATTGGACACCCTCCACAACCTCCTTTATGAGCAGCAGAAAAACTAGAGATCAACACCCCACTCCCTCCTTCTATGTATTCCTGATCAAATTAGATGGTGTTTTGCTTTCTCTAAACTCAGAAAGCAATGTTTGCATTTGGGATAATGTGAAGTACTAAGGTACCTCTCTGTGCCTGACTAAAATGGGTGTTCATCTTAATACCATTCTTCTCTTAAAATGTAAACTTGGATAGAACTAGTTGGAGCCAGATATTTAAAAGCATGCAGACTCTGTGCCATAATTTAGATCACAATGTAGATGCAGCCATCATTTCTGCCTCATTATGAAGTGGGAATATTTTTGCCTGCTCTTCAAAAGGCTAATAAAAAGACAAGTTAACGAGAGTGGAAGAGGGTTCAGGAAGAAGTAGAGAGTGGTGACCTGTGCCTTATTAAAACAAATTCTTAGCTTTCTTGAGGCCATAGTAATGATCCACCATTGAAGCAGTGCTGTGTACAATTCTGAAATCAGGATGTGTTCTCATGATCTTTTTTGAATTATAATTAACATACAGCTTGGTATTAGTTTCAGGTATACAATACAATGATTCAACAATTACTCAGTGCTCATTAAGATAAGTGTACTCATGCTCTCCTTTATCTATTTCACAGTTCTCTTACCACCTTCCCTCTGGCAACCACCATTTTCTTCTCTGTATTTAAGAATCCTTTTTTTTGTGCCTTTTTTCTTTGTTTCTTAAATTCCACATATAAGTGAAATCATATATTTGTCTTTCTTTGACTCACTTATTTCACCTAGCATTATTCCCTCTGGGTCCACCCATGTTGTTGCAAATGGAAAGATTTCATTCTTTTTTATGGCTAATATCCATGTATATGTATGTCTGTATACTGTATATGTGTATATGTATTGTTTATATATATATATATATATATATGTGTGTGTGTGTGTGTGTTTTATATATATATATATATATATATATATATATATATATATGTATATGTATATGTATAAAATCTTCTTTATTCATCTAGCAGTGGACACTTGGGTTGCTCATCAACCAAATAAAAAGGCAACCTCCTAAGTGGGAACATATATTTGCAAATGGTATCTTCCACTACTAGGTATTTACCCAAAGAAAATGAAAATACTTACTCATTCTCATGAATTTTTGACTAATGAATTATTCTCTAAGAAAGGTTCAGGCATCTTTGGATTCATCAAGCTAAAAATCCATATTCATCACTGAATCAGATTTATCCATTTCACAAAACTTTTGAGTTCCCACTATGTTTATTGATGAATAAGACAGTAACTAAGTGTTGTTATGTGCACCCATACATTTGCTTATGATTTAAGACACAGAAATTGTCAGTGATTTGCAGTTTTATTCTATTATGAACACATTAATATCCCTTATAATAGAATTTTTATTTTTAAAATTTATTTTATAATCCATAGAAAAGTAACATATGTGCCTAGTAAATACAGATAGTATCTAAAAGTCAACTTGTAAATGTTTTCAATTACTTCAATATTTTTCTTGACAGATATCATGATATCTAAAATAATACACTTAGAATTCTTGATTTTTTCAATTGGAATGTCTCTTCTTACATTTCTTAGGTTGGATCCACTGTTTACTTATGACTTCTTGGTTTAACTTTTCAATTTGCTGGAGCACAACTTCAAGCAACTTCCCTAAGAAAAGGGTACAAAAGAGGTAAATTTACTCAGTTTTTCTGTATTCTCTACCTATATGGTTAGTAATCTGGTAGCTCATGAAAGTGTATGTTGAATCATTTTTGGTTGATTTCTAACTAATTGATATTACTCTTTGAATACTGTTTATATGTAAATGACTCTGTCTCTTATTGCGTCTTTAACATTTTTTGTTTCAACCCTCTGGAATTTCATGATGATGTTTCTGTGTGTAAGTCCCTCGCTACATAATGTATTAGATTCTCCATTGAACCTTTTCATTTTTATTGTCATTTTCTCTTTTATATCCATATTCTGCAATACTTAGTTAACTCTTTAAGCCTTATGTATGATTTTAATTTTTAAAATAATTGTGTCAATCACGTTTAAAACATGATCTCATGCATTGAAAAAAAACCTACACAGATCTTTGAATTGTTGAATTTTAGTGGCAAAACTTTTTTTCAGCACACATGGAACCTTACCCATGACCAAAGTTAAAAAGTAGTATTAAGTTCTCCTCCTCCTCATTATGCTGTTGGGTACATAAATTAATGCAACCTTCCCAGTGTGCATTTGTTTAGTAAACACCAAAGCTTTAAAAATATGATAGTATCTAACCACTCATAAAGTCTACCTCTAAAAGTTTATAATTAAGGAAATTATTAAGAACACCATCAAAAATGTATTCAAAGAATAGTATAAGTAATGTCCACTGTTGAGAGAATATATCACTTGTTATAATTAGGTGCAAGTAACCAGTTCCGGAAAAGTTGCTGAATTAATAGACTGACTTATTTCAAATTAAATATATTAAAATAGGTAGATTCAGCATCATTTAATTCATGGGTTCATAAATATAATTAAAGGATTTAAGGGGTGTTGGGTGGCTCAGTTGGGTGAACATCCATCTCTTGATTTTAGCTCAGGTCTTGTCCCAGGGTCATGGGATTGAGCCCCATGTCAGGCTTTGTGCTTAGTTTGTAGCCTGCTTAAGATTCTGGGGCACCTGGGTTGTTCAGTCGGTTAAGCATAGGACTCTTGATTTGGGTTCAGGTCATGATCTCATGGTTAGTGAGATTGAGCCCCATGTCGGGCTCTGCACTGACAGCATGGAGCCTGCTTGGGATTCTCTCCCTCTCTCTCTGCTCCCTCCCTGCTTGGTGTCTCTCTCTCTCTTTCTCAAATAAGTAAACATTAAAAAAAAAAGAATTTAGACTTAAATCTCATATTGGCCTATGACTACAGATAAAATGGCAAGAATTATGCTGTTACAGTAATTGATTGGACTAAATAAGATTTAGACTAGTTTCTGAAAAAGCTTTCCAGATTATGTTGGCAGTTAGCATGGTGGTCAGGCCTGCCATTGGAATTGACCATTAAAGTTTTGGAACTTTTTATGACTGTATGGGAATCACCTCAGAAAGGTCGGAAGCCAGAACCCACTGAACAATATTTTGGGGTGATTAACTTGAACTTTATTGAATCTCAAAAGAGAATACAATAATTGGTTTGTGACTAGCACCTGGTCAAATAGACAGAAACATATTCAGGTCTCCAGAGTGGCTAAGACAGAGTCAGGTAGGGGCTATTGGGGATGGATGGCAGAGTAGAGAAGTAGAAAACAGTAAAGGAAACCTAAAATCTGGCCAAATTCTTCTCTCCATGTATAAGTGGAACGGATGACTTACACCTCACATACCTGAAGTGAGATACTTTGTGGGCTTAGATGCTGACCTCTGGACAAATTCCAATTTTGTTTAGTCATCCCCATAAGCTTCTGTAATTTTTGTCACAATGAAAAGTCCCATCCCCTGTATCCTTCAGTTTCTTGATGTTAGTGATAGAATTATCTTTGCTGATAATGATGCTAATGGTATACTATGTAACTTAGCAACAGTAAGAGAATTGGAAAATACTGAAGACAAACTTTTAAGGATAGAAATGTGCATCTTATTAGGGCATTACATTTATAAAGTAAATAGTGCTATTTTCTAAATTAATTGGGAATTCATGAGAAAGAGTAAGATTCAATCTGACTTAGAACTTCAGTTCAGGTAAGCAATAATCTGTGTCTATCAGAGACATGAATTGTTAGGTCTGTATAACTTTAGTGGGAGTTTCTGAAGTTTATATAATTATGAGAAACTCTCTGGAAAATTCTACAAGATAGAAA
Organism: Panthera pardus; assembly: GCF_024362965.1. Lineage (NCBI taxonomy): Eukaryota > Metazoa > Chordata > Mammalia > Carnivora > Felidae > Panthera > Panthera pardus. The sequence continues at coordinate 89,934,878 of NW_026527013.1, forward strand.
AGAAACATAGAGACAATATCAATATGTAAAGAAGGTAATTTGAACTTTGATTTTTGGTATGGGGATGTGATGATGATGATGGTGATAAACCAATGACATGTATCTACTTAACCTCATGAATTGAGTAACTGATTGTTTTGCTGCTGAAAGAAGAAATTCATCACAGCTTTAAGGATTCATTTTTTATAATGCAAATGACAGAAGTAGTGCTGAGAAAGCAAACTAAATTAAGAGGACAATACATCCCTAAGTAAGCTTTTTAGTTCAAGATGAATAGATAAAGCATGATCAGTATCAAAGACTGATCATGGGTGACTTCAAATAGTCTGATTTTAGCACATCACAAAATAAACTTACAGAATTTTTATGAGAGAAAGCTTTCCATTACCCATCCATGGAACTTAAAATATTATAATTTTTCAGCAAGGGAAAAGACATAAGCTTGATCTACCTGCCAATATCTAATATTATAACATTATTCTGCTTTCTTTTCTTTATAACAAACCCTACTCCATTCCCAGTAATTTGAACAGGTTTCACAAGATACTTAAATTGCGAAGAACATAGTTTGGATCTACTCCGATTCAACGGTCAAGTGCAAGTCAAATAATTGAGGTCTTTTCTCCTTTTAGAAAACAAGACAAAACAACAACAAAAAAAGATATCCATAAGGTGTCAAAATGTCCTCTCTCTTAAAGATGCAGTTATAGAGGTTAATGGCTAACTGCATAACCAAGAGATGCCATGACCTGATTTTGAACCACAGTCAAAATATTTACTGATCATGTGATTCTGGTCAAGTCACTTAAAATGCCTAAGCCTTAGTTGTTGTTTTTCCCCCCTCTGTCAACATGTATTCATTGGATCATTATGAGGAATAAATTAAATAATGTATATAAATTGTTACATTAAGTTTGCTGACAATCTTAGCCTATAGAACTAGTGTGGATCACTATCCAGGCAAAAATTCATAAAAACTGTTAATGAACCATGACCCAAACTTCATTATATATCAATTTTTAAAAAATGGCAAAAAGGGAGCCCTGTCTTAAATGAAGAAGGAGAAGGACAAGGAGAAGGACAATCATCTCAGAGTAAAGAAATCAAGTTGACATTGGTGATCCTTGGCACCAGAAATAAGACATAATGAAACTGAGCACTTGGGTTTTGTCTGGACTGTGGTGGAAAGTGACGTAGCCTTAAGTGCAGGCAAACGGAAAGCTATAAATAAGACCATTGATAAAGCCAGGGCACTTTAAGTACTATATAATTTCTGAAAATGGAGGACACAAGCTACAGAATGAAATTTCTCTTTTCTTCATGCTATGGATGGGAAAAATAAAAACACCTATGAAAACTGGAATCTTCAGTCCTGGACCAAACCTGAGAAGAGATCAGAATTCCATAAGAGAATACAACTTTAAAATGTTACATAATAGGACAAAATGAATATCTAGAAATGAAAAATACAGGCAGTGATTTTTAATGTAATAGCATAAAATAAAATTTTTAAAAGAAGAAAATTAGACAACTATTAGACATGAGGAAGTACACACTCATAAGACACAGAAAGATAAACATATGAAGAAAAAAAGGAAGACAAGAGAGAGTTCTAGCACATTTATAATGGTAGTTTCCAGATGGAAGAATACACAGGATATGGGACAGATGACAGAAGAGAATGGACTAGAAATATATGGGTTTGAAAAACTAAAGATTTGAATGCATAGTTGAGGAATCACAAACTAAGCAGAAAAAACATGCAGAAATATAATAGTGAAAGCCAAAAGGAATGACACTTAGATGCAATAGAGCAATAAATAAAAGGTTGAGTCAATGTAAATATGTCTTTGAATTTCAAACAATATAAAAAAATCATGTAGCTTTCTGTATTTAGCTTAGGAATGTGTTCAGTCTGAGAGCATAATGAAAACATTTTTCAGGAATAAGATCCAATAGTATTTATAATGTGACATTAACAGAATGAGAATGTCTTCAATAAGGAATAAATGAGGTATCAGTAAGAGGTGAAAAACATAGTAAATACAGGACTTTTGCTTCTGGCCAAAATGGAGTAACAGAAACCAGATATATGCTCCCAAATGAAACTATAAAAAAGAAAAAATGACACAACTGTGAAAAAAAACAGGGCATCACGAAATGAAGAAAAAAGGTCCCTTACAAATGGGATGGAGAGGAACACGAGCCCTAGGAAGACCCAAGCTTCCTGCATTAAGGTAGTTTTCAGTCTGGGGCGTAATGAGGACATATCCAAGTATAGTCTTACAGATCTTTGCATTAGTAACAGGAAGCTGAGAGTGGAAAATCAAAGCAGCAGGAATTCACAGCACAGAATCTAGCGAGGAAAGAGTTCCAGAGAGCAAGAATTTCATAGATCAGTAGAAGGTTCCCTTGAATATTCAGCTGAATACTTACCAAGGCATGCATGTGAGGAAACTAATCAAGGCCAGTGATTGATGCATACACGGAGCTAGGAATAGTGCCTGTTGCCCTCAGTGATTCTGGAAAGCTTCATGATTCATACAACGTTAGGTAAAGTGCTTGGGTTTTGTTTGTTTGTTTTGTGTTGTGTTGTGTTGTGTTTTTACCAGATGTCCTAAAGTTACAACAGTTGACTTAATGTCCTCTTCGTCCTCCAATTTTCCATCAATTATGGGTCATTTTTTATTGAGTGATATTTACCCTCACCAAAGGTTATATCTTTCTGCTTTCTTTTCATTCTTGGCTTTCAACTCAGTCTGTGAAGCTATAATTACTTTTATATAAAAGGTAGTCAAATTTTGCAGAAAAATTATAGCCCACTTGTGGTACATTATAGATGGATGTATCTGCTCATTAGCCCTTACTAAGGGAAACCCTTCGGGTATGTTAAACATATTAATGTTTTTGCTGTGAATTCTGATAAGCAGAATAAACTAATCTGTAGTGAAAGAAATTATATCAAATACCCTCTAATGGATTTGCTTTCTTCCCTGTGCCAAACAGTTATATTGCTGATAGCAGTCTTTGAAAATACTTCAAAATTTCTGTTGATTTTTCAAGGGCCAAAAGATTTTGACTGGGTGTGCCTATATATGTATGGAAGGGGTATTCTGGGACTCTTAACATATGTTAATGGATAGATAGAAAAATAGGCTTTTAGCAGTTTTTAGCTGCATAAAACAGGCACTAGAGTTTGAGGAAGCATTCTTATTTTTCCCGTTACAAAGTTTTTAAATCATGAATTAATCGCACTGTTAAATGATAAAATAAAAAAGCACTCTTCTGGAGAAAATACTGTTTTTAATATGGAAAAAAACCCCACAGATGAGCATATATGGTAGTTTAAAGACACAAGTCATTTCTTCCTTTACAAACTCAAAGAGAGAAAAATTGTATGTGGGCTTTCCCAGTAACTTTTTCATAAACTCATGTATTAAAACAACAACAAAACCATGGAGATGCTGGATAAATAGCTCACCCACTATGATCCAGACTGCCTTAGACTGTAATAGACAGAAACAACTGCTAAAATTTCTCACTCTCTGTTCACTCTCACTTGTCCAAACAAAATTTTTAACTTTTCTTAAAAATTATGATTTTAGAGAGGATAAGAGTATGAGTGGGGGAGAGGGACAGAGGGAGAGAATGAATCTCAAGTGGGCTCCCACGCTCAGCATGGAGCCTGATGCCAGGCTCAATGTCACGACCTTAGGCTCATGACCCAAGCCAAAATCAAGAGTGGGATGCTTAACTGATTGAGTCACCCATGCACCCCAGTATTCTTTGTTTTCTAATATTACAAATACTAACAAAAATCTGCTGATGCCTTTTGTGTCATCTTTAACAATGTCTTTTATCTTTGGAAAGTTGTGTCTACCTCTATTCACTCTATGCTTAGAGATACTGAGAGGTAGGTGGCCCAGTTTCACCATATTTTAATGGCACAAATTACATTTTAACAGTTACGTATCAAGCTAAAATTCAAGCCTTCAAGAGAAATAGATTTGTATAGGAAAAATACAGCAAGGGGTTGGTGCCTGGGTGGCTCAGTCGGTTGAGTGTCCGACTTCAGCTCAGGTCATGATCTCACAGTTGGTGGGTTCAGGCCCCACGTGGGGCTCTGTGCTGACAGCTCAGAGCCCGGAGCCTGACTTGGATTCCGTGTCTCCCTCTCTCTCTGCCCCTCCTCCACTTGAGCTCTGTGTCTCTCTGAAATAATAAATAAACCTAAAAAAAAAAAAAAAGGTTGAAAAAGTTGAAAGAATTAAATGAATAGGTCATGAGACTTGGTCAACATCTAAAATGAGAACACCAAATGTAATACCATTATGCAGGAATAACGTGGATTTCCAGGGCAAATGACTTATGCATGACATACTGAAACCTTGTGTCAAAGGAAACAACATCCGTCAATGTAAAGAAAGAGCACCTTGGGGGCTACCTAATGGCCACGAAATCATATGCTCAGCCCAGTGAAAGACCAAATCAAGACCGTCAAAAGTGACATCTTGCCATTGATCCTTCTTTAACAACAACAACAAAAATACCTTACTTTACATGTCACTGCTTAGAACTATAGCCCAGGCCTCTATTTTCTTAGAATTCTGAAAGAAAAATCACCACCACAATAAAAATGTTCTCTTTCTCTATGACTTAACTTTTCCATATGCAGTGTTTGTAAAATGCAGTGTCTTTTAAAGCCTTTTTTTTGCCTAAAGGAAAAGAAAGTAAATTAAAATTGCAACTGATTTTTAGCTCAAAAGAAAATTAAGAGTCTCCCAATTGGCACTTTTATTAAAAATTGAGTATTAAAATCAAATAGCTCCTGGCAAAGACAGTGATGATCAAAGGTAAAGATTATGAAAACCAAGGATTTGTTTAAGAAGGAAAAGGAAACTACTTTGCCCTGTCATTAGAAGTGAAAATGATACACATCACTCTCATTATGGACTGATGGATATGGCAGAGACCAAATGATCTGGTTGGCAAATGGTTAGTGGAAATCACAAATGATTGTATAAGGAGATAAAGAAGTTACAACGGATATAATCAAGGTCCTGTCTCAGAAAAAGCACTCGTATGTTTCTATTCACAACTGAATCCTGCTGACTATAAATGTGTATCTGAGATTAAGAGTAACACGACTTTGACTATTTTACTTATTCAGAAATAAGTTACTGTGTTCCTAGTAGATGGTAGACACTGGTCCCCATCCTACAAATGTAAAGATAAATAAGAAATTTACACGTTCCTAAGAATCAATTATATTTAAAGAGAAAACTTAATATGTGTTGCACCTGACAAAATTTTGATTGTCTTTGTTTCATTTAAGAATAAAGGGAAGGGCGCCTCGGTAGTTCAGTCAGTTAAGTGCCCAGCTTTTGGTTTCTGCTAAGGTCATGATCCCAGAATTGTGGGATTGAGTGCTGCATTGATCCTCTCATGCAGGAAGATTCTCTTTCTCCCTCTGCCCCTCTTCACCACTCTCATGCTCTCTCTTGCTAACCCTCAAAAAAAAAAAAAAAGAAGAAGAAGAAAGGGAAAATTAATACTGCCAGTCAAGAGAGATAATAAATCTTTATTAAGAGCTTATTGTGCTCAACATTGTCTAGGACATTGTATTATAGTAATAAAGAGTTAAAGCTTGATCTTAATACTTAATAAGTTTTAAAACTTGTTGAAAAAATTAAGTTTCCCCACATAAGGTGTATATATAGGCTAAGTACAGTATCAAGAATCCATATTTTGTGGAACAAAGTAGTCGTGTTTTGAGCGCAGGAGTGCTGGATAAAATTTCTATAATATGGAATAAAACAAGGGTGCCCACTCTCAGAACTAATATTTAATATACTATGGGAAGTCCTAGCTAGAACAATCAGGCGAGGAAAAGAAATAAAAGGTATTAGAAGTGGAAAGAAAGAAGTACAATTGTCTGTTTGCACATCATGATTTTGTATACAGAAAACTCTCAAAATTCAACCAAAAACCCATTAGACCTAGTCAATAAATGTAGCTTCAGTATGCAAAATTAACACACAAAAATCTTTAGGTTTTCTGTACACTGAAAGTGGATTTTCTCCAAAATAAATAAAAAATGAATCCCATTTACAATAGCATCAAAAGCGATAATGTACTAAGGAGTAAATTTAATTAAGGACACAAAAGATCTCTCCTCAGAGAACTACAAGACAAAGATATTTTTAAAAAATTGAAGAAGACACAAATAAATGGAAAGTTAGCCCATATTCATAAATCCGAATTAGTGTCAAAATGTCAACACTCCCAAAAGCCCCCTATAGATTCAATACAAACCCTATGAGGATAAATGACATTTTTACTCAAGTAGAAGAAACATTCCTAAAATGTATATGGAACCACAGAAGACTCCTAATAGCCAAAGAAATTCTGAAAAAGAAGTATGAAGCGGTAGGAATCACATTTGCTGATTTCAAGCTACACTACAAAGCTATTGTCATCAAAAACAGTATGGCACTGACCTGAAAACAGACAAATAGATCAATGGGACGTTATCAAAAGCCCATAAATAAACCCAAGCATATTTGACAGGGGAACCAAGAATATTGAGTGGAGACAAGGCCTCTAATCCTGGTACTGGAAAATTGAATAATCACATGTTAAATAATGAGACTGGACCCATATTTTACACTACTCACAAAAATTAACATGGACTAAACACTTAAATGTAAGACCTGAAAATACAAAATTCCTAAAGGAAAACATAGAAATAAGCTCCTTTACATAGTTCTTGGTAATGATTTTTTATTTTTTATTTTTTTAATTTTTTTTTTTAAGTTTATTTATTTTTGAGACAGAGAGAGACAGAGCATGAACGGGGGAGGGTCAGAGAGAGAGGGAGACACAGAATCGGAAGCAGGCTCCAGGCTCTGAGCCATCAGCCCAGAGCCCGACGCGGGGCTCGAACCCACAGACCGCGAGATCGTGACCTGAGCCGAAGTCGGACGCTTAACCGACTGAGCCACCCAGGCGCCCCGATGATTTTTTAAATATGACACCAAAAACACAAGCGACGAAACTGCAAATAAGCAAGCGGAGCTACATCAAGTCACAAAGCTTCTGCACAGCAACAGAAAACATCAGTAAAGTGAAAAGACAACCCACCGAAAGGGAAAATATATGTGCAAACCATAGATATACTAGGGGGCTAATATCTAAAATGTATTTTAAAAAACTATTACAGGAGAGGAATTAAGATGGTGGAGAAGTAGGGGGACACTGGGCTTTCCTCATCCCTCATTTGTATTGAGGTCAGATTACTTGGAGCATCCAGGAAATCGGTCTGAAGACTGGCAGAAGGATCTGCACTGTTGGAGGGAGACACCTTGGCAAGTTCAAGGTGTGTGGATGTGAATTGGGGGAGAGAAAAACCGTGGTATTACAGAGAGGAGGGAACCCTTTCAGGGGAAGACAAAAGGGAGAGGTGTTGATAGTGTGGCACTGAGTTAGCACAAGAAGAAAACCTCTCTGGGCCATGGACTGGGAAGCAAGAAGTACTGAATGTCTCAGTTCCTTTTTGCAAAGGCCTTTGGAGCTCAAACTCTGAAGTTTTGGATGTGTGTGACTTTTTCTGGAGTGGAGCTGTGTCACACACTCCTGGGGAGGAGGGAGCTGGTCCCAGAGTGTATAATGTGGTGTAGACATCTCTGAGGGGGCACTGAGAGAGAACAGTCCCCTTCCCAGAATACTTTTCAAAGGGGGTTTGTTGTCTCCCCAAGGACAAAAGTCCATGCAGGTGCCAGCCAAAGCCTTTCATTAACAGGATGGAGGGACTTGACTCTGAAGGAGGGGAGCAGATCCACACATTGCTGGGTCCTTTAAGACATTGAGTTTCGAATCCCAGATGCATGCACCAGAGAACGTCACCAGAAACATTATCTCTAAGGTAACACAATGGCACTAAATTCATATCTTTCAATAATCACTCTGAATGTAAATGGACTAAATGCTCCAATCAAAAGACATAAGGTAGCAGAATAGATTTTTAAAAAGACCCATCTATACGCTGCCTACAGGAGTCTCATTTCAGATCTAAAGACGACTGCAGATTGAAAGTGAGGGGACAGAGAACTGTCTGTCATGATAATGGAGGACAAAAGAAAGAGTAGCCATACTTATATCAGACAAACTAGATTTTTTTTTGATGTTTATTTTTGAGAGAGAGACAGAACACGAGTACGGGAAGGTCAGAGAGAGAAGGAGACACAGAATCTGAAGCAGGCTCCAGGATCTACGGTGCCAGCACAGAGCCCAACATGGGGCTTGAACTTATGAACCATGAGATCATTACTTGAGCCACAGTCGGATGCTCAACAGACTCAGCCACCCAGGCGGCCTTTTTTTTTATTTCTTTTTGAGAGAGAGAGAGAGACAGCAGACAAACTAGATTTTAAAACAAAGACTGTAACAAGAGATGAAGAAGGGCTTTATATCATAGTTAAGGGTCTATCCATCAAGAAGATCTAACTATAAACATTTATGCCCCCAACTTGACAGCATTCAAATATATGAATTAATTAATAAGAAACGTTATTACACTCATTAATCATAATACCATAGTACTAAGAGACATTCATACCGCACTTACAACAATGGACAGATCCTCTAAGCACAAAATCAAAAAGAAAACAATAGCTTTGAATGACACACTGGATCACACGGACTTAGGAGAAAGATTCAGAACATTTCATCCTAAAGCAGCAGAATACACATTCTTCTTAAATACACATGGAATTTTCTCCAGAATAAATCACATACTGTGTCACAAATTAGCCTTCAACAGGTACAAAAAGATCAAGATCATACCATGCATATTTTCAGATCATGCTATGAAACTTGAAATAAACTGTAAGAAAAAATTTGGAAAGCCCTGAAATACATGGAGGTTAAAGAGCATCCTACTAAAGAATAGATGGGTTCACAGGAAATTGAAGTCCAAATTTAAAAAATACATGGAGGCAAGTGAAAATGAAAACATGTCAGTCCAAACCCTTTGGGATGCAGCAAAGGTGGTCCTAAGAGCAAAGTTCATTGCAATTCAGGCCTATCTCAAGAAGTAAGAAAGGTCCCAAATATATAACCTAACTGTATACCTAAAGGAGCTAGAAAAGGAGCAGAAAAGAAAGCCCAAAACCAGCAGAAGTAGGAAACTAATAATGATCAGAGCAGAAATAAATTATATAGAAACAAAAACACAGCCGAACAAATCATTGAAACTAAAAGCTGGTGTTCTGAAAGAATAAACAAAATTGATCAACCCCTAGCCAGACTTAACAAAAAGAAAAGAGAAAGGACCCAAAAACATAAAATCACGAATGAAAGAGGAGAGATCACAATTAACACCAGAGAAATACAAAACAACTAGAAGAGAATACTATGAGAAATGATATGCCAACAAACGGGGCAACCTGGAAGAAACAGAGAAATCCCTCGAATACATACACACTACCAAAAATGAAACAAGAAGAAACAGAAAATTTGAATAGGCCCATAACGAGCAAAGAAATTGAATCAGTAATCGGTAATCAAAAATCTTCCAACAAACAAGAGTCCTGGGCCAGATGGCCTCCAAGGGGAATTTAAAGAAGAGTTAATACCCATTCTTCTCAAACCATTCCAAAAAACAGAAATGGATGGAAACCTTAGAAACTCTTTCTGTGAAGCCAGCATTACCTTAATTCCCAAACCAGGCGAAGACCTCACTAAAAAGGAGAATTATAGGACGATATCTCTGATGCACTTGGATGTAAAAATTCTCACTAAGATGTTAGTAAATCAAATTCAACAGTACTTTGAAAGAATTATTCATCATGGTCAAATAGGATTTGTTCCTGGGCTGCAGGGTTGGTTTAATATTCACAAATCAGTTAGTGTGATACACCACATTAATAGAAGAAAGGATAGGAACCGTATGATCCTGTCAATAGATGCAGAAAAAGCATTTGACAAAATACAGCATCTTTTCCTGATAAAAACCCTCAAGAGAGTAGGGAGGAAGGAAAATACTTCAACATCATAAAAGTCATATAGAAAAGGCCCAGAGCTGTATCATCCTCACTGGGGAAAAACTGAGAGCTTTCCCCCTAAGGTCAGGAACATGACAGGGATGTCCACTCTCACCACTGCTGTTCAGTATAGTATCTGTAGCCCTAGCCTCATCAATCAAACGACAAAATGAAATAAAAGGCATCCAAATTGGCAAAGAAGAAGTCAAACTTTCATTCTTACAGATGTCATGATACTGTATGTGGAAAACCCAAAAGACTCCATCAAAAAACTGCTAGAATTGATGCATGAATTCAGCAAAGTCACAGGATATAAAATGCAAAAGAAATGACTTGCATTTGTATATCCCAATAATGAAGGAGCAGAAAGAGAAATCAAGGAATCATTCCCACTTACAAATGTACCAAAAACCTTAAGATACCGAGGAATAAGCCTATCTAACAAGGTAAAAGATCTGTATGCCAAAAACTATGGAAGACTTAGGAAAGAAATAGAAGACCCAGAGAAAGGGAGAAACATTCCAATGCTCATGGATCAGAAAAACAAGTATTCTTAAAATATGTCTGCTACCCAAAGCAATCTACATATTAAATGCAATCCCAATCAAAATAACACCAGCATTCTTCACAAATCTAGAACAAACAACCCTAAAATTTGGATGGAACCAGAAAAGACCATGAATAGCCAAAGTAGTGTTGAAAAAGAAAACCAAAGCTGGAGGCATCACCATTTCGGACTTGAAACTGTGTTGCAAAGCTGTAATCATCCATACAGTATAGCCCTGGCACAAAAACATACACATAGTTCAATGGAACAGAATAGAGAACCCGGAAGTGGACCCACAAACGTGTGGCCAACTCATCTTTCACAAAGCAGTAAAGAGTATTCGATGGAAAAAAGACAGTCTCTTCACCAAAACTGGACTGCTTTTTTTTTTTTTTTAATGTTTTTATTTATTTTTGCAACAGAGAGAGACAGAACATGGGCAGGGGAGGGCCAGAGGGAGAGGGAGACACAGAATCGGAAGCAGGCTCCAGGCTCTGAGCTGTCAGCACCGAGCCCGATGCAGGGCTCGAACCCACAGACTGTGAGATCATGACCTGAGCTGAAGTCGGACGCTTAACCGACAAGCCACCCAGGTGCCCCAAAACTGGACTGCTTTCTTACATGAGCATGGATGATTTTTGGTGCAGTTTATGCTTTCAATGGCACACACTTGGTACATTATCAATCCCTGGTATTGTAGAAAATAATCAGATGAGGTACATTAACATTGCTCTTTTTAATTAGAGTTGGTTTTGTAATGCCAAAGATACTTGTTTTCCTTATTGATCAAAAAACATTAGGGTAAAAATCACTTCTGCAGTTTCTTTGTGCATTGTCATTGTGTTGTATTTTCACCTTCTACTGCATAAATGCTGCCTTACAGTCTGCAACCTGGTCGTAAGGATTCTAAACATAGGCATCAAATTTGTGCTTGCCATATCCACATGCTTGCAAATTCCATATATAAACTGTTGAAGTTTTGAGATTATGTGGTATTTGCTACCTCGCCAGAGACCAAAGAGAAATCCTTATCTGAAAAGCACCGTGAATCATATTTTGATATAAGTAGCTCTTAATACAGTCAGGTCTCTAATTACTGACAGTCTGCCTACCTACAGAGAAAACTTTTATCTAGGTCAGTGTGAGTTATTAGTAGTACAAGATAAAACTGTAATGCAAAACCAGCAACACAAAATAAAAACCGAAAAGAAATTAAAAAGTAAAAAGTAGAAATAGCAAAAATAGTTCACATCTTAAAATTCAAGCTTAAATATTTTTTTTCCTTAGAAAACCTCCCTAACTTGCAAGCACCAAGAAATGGTCCATTATTAAAAACAACTGGTTTGACTAATTCTACATTGAATGAAAGAAAAATGATTTGTGCAGATAGATTTCCTGAGTTTAAAACCAAGAACTTCACGGGGCGCCTGGGTGGCTCAGTTGGTTAAGCTTCCAATTCTTGCTTGGATCAGATCATGATCTCCCGGTTCATGAATTCAAGCCCCACGTCAGGCTCTGCACTGATAGCAGGGAGCCTGATGGAGATTCTGTCTCTCCCCTCTCTGCCTGTCTGTCTGTCTCGCTCGCTCTCTCTCTCTCTCTCTCTCAAAATAAACGTTTAGAAAATAAATAAAACCAACCATTTCATATCTTATCAATTCTTGGAAATGTTGCCCGTGGATTCTGATAATGTCAAAAAATAATAATTGGCATCTCCACAAAAGACATTTCCTGTTTCTTCACACCATTTATACCTGAGGCTGAGACACATATTTGCCACTCTTGCTGTGTCTTCTTGGCTCCTTCCTTGACTCCTGTGAACATGAGTTTCCCAGTTATGGGAGTAAGGCATATTAATAAATAATAGAATGTGCTAACTTCTTGAGAGGATCCAGGTTAGGACCAATGGGTCAATAGTCATAATAATAATAGCTAACACTTCACATACTGCTTCCCATGTGCCACAGACTGTTGTGAGTACACTATACATGTTAATTTATTTAATTTTTGCAACAACCGTATGAGGCCGGTGCTGTTACGAGGTCCAGTTTTCAGAGAAGAAAACTGAGTTGTAGAAAGAGGAAATGACTAAGGTCATTCAAACATTAAGTAGCAAAGTTGACGTTCAGATCTATGTTCATCTGGCTTCAGAATTGCAGAAATTAATATATAAATCACGAAGATCTGTTATTTTCTTACTGTAAAAGGTCCTTGCCATTGTGATTTTGACCAAAATGATATCAACTGCCAAAACCATATTTTTGCATTATAAAAAGAAATTAGGTCTAAGAGAGGATTACAGAATGGAGCTACAACCATATTCTAATAATCTCGTGGCATCAAGCAAGCAACAGGCGGGGAAATCTGCGTTCTGGGTCATCTGATGCCTTTAACAATTTTGCAAACATGGAAAATTTGACAAAACACAAACATAAGTTGCCCCAGCAATTTTTATCCATTTATTCTTTCAAGTATGTGTATTTCTAGGGAACTAAAATCTCCACTTGTCTAATTCATCTTGTCAAAACGTTTCTAACGGCGCTGTGCTATTGTAGAATATTTATGAAGATTCTTTGGGAAAATAAAAGCGTGTTGACTATAGGAAGAACGAGAATGACACAAGTTGGTTTAAATGCCCTTTTACAGAAAATCTGTATATGTGCAATTCGATGTCACATCCCAAATTAGTTACATTTCATCCTTTTTACAGAAAATCTGTATAGGTGCAACTCAATGTCACATCTCAAATTAGTTACATTTCACTCTTTAGACACTTACTAAGTAATAAATATGCTATTAACAATGACCATTATTTATTGAATACTAATAATGTGGTAGGATGCGTATTAGGACTAATTGTAAGATTCTCAAACCCTGGGGCGCCTGGGTGGCTCAGTTGGTTGGGCGGCCGACTTGGGCTCAGGTCATGATCTCGCGGTCCGTGAGTTCAAGCCCCGTGTCGGGCTCTGTGCTGACAGCTCAGAGCCTGGAGCCTGTTTCAGATTCTGTGTCTCCCTCTCTCTGACCCTCCCCCGTTTATGCTCTCTCTCTCTCTCTGTCTCAAAAATAAATAAACGTTAAAAAAAAAAAATTAAAAAAAAAAAAAAAGATTCTCAAACCCCTGGTTTGGACTGTTCTCTTGTTCCCATCTGGCCTTGTAGATGAACTTTACTTGTTTTATTAGCTAGAAGATTTTCAGCTATAAGTGTGAGGAATCTAATACAAATTGATATCAGCTAAATGGAAAATGTAATGGTTCCTATAAATGAAAAGGCCAGTGGTATATCAAATCTGGTCAGCTAACTCCAGGGACTGAGAGCGTTTGTGATAATCTTGTCTTTCTCCTCTCTTTGCTCTGCTGTCTTCTGTATTGTTTTGTTTATCCTTTATTACATAGAGGCTGCTGGGTTATATTTTAACAGTTTTCAGCCACCAGAGGAAAGATGCCTTCTGTTATTAGTAGTTGCAGTAAAGGTCTGTGCTTGTTTCTTTTTTACCTCATTTTGGAGATAACCTTCTACCTTACTCTAGGACTTACTTGCAGGTACAGCTGACCACACCATGACTCCATCTTGAGACCTTGATTGCAACTATAGGAGAATAAAATCAGTAGTTACAAAAGGGGTAAAAAGCTGTTAGAATATTGTATAAGTATTCATAAATACTTAGGATGTACTCATACTAAAAAAAATCTGAAATTAAAATTTAATTGTGTATTGTGTAATTTTATTTGATAAATCTGGCAACTTTACTCAAGAGCTTATTAACCTATATAATCAACTAATCTTTCCGAATATGGTAATAGGCATGTCCTAAAGGCACACTCATAATCGAAATGATAATAAACTAATAAACAGTACATATCAAGAATGACATTTTTCTAACTATTAGGAATTATTCAAAACTCTTTCATCCAGTAACTCATGTAATCTTGTAAAAACCCTATGAAGCAAATAATTTTATTATTCCTATTTTACAGATCAGAAAATTGGGGCACAGAGATGTTAAATAACAATGTGAAATATCCATCAAGGATACAGCCAGTGTTGGACCAAAGTGTGTGGCTCCAGAGATGTCTTATAGGTAATCTTTTTAATAGTATCACTTCTAGCGTATTCCAGCGCAGGATTAACAAGCTACTCCAGTGAGAACCAGACTTTTATTTTTCTACTGACATCTTCATAGCCAGCTTTCTAGGGCTACAACTGCAAAGAATATGAACTCTTCCATATACACTAAAACCTTAGATTGTGAGTAACTTGTTCTGTGAGTGTTCCATAAGACAAGCAAACATTTCTAATACATTTTAACTTGATAAACGAGCGATGTCTTGAAATATGAGTAGTACATGACGCTGAATGTCACATGATCATAACTAAGCCAGTGGTTCTTCTCTCACTGCGGGTGGTGGGTGATTGTTTCCTATGCTTGAATGCTTGGTCTCAAGCTGCGGTGTTTGTCAAAAATCAGTGATTTGTCATAAATTGCAAGGTGCCCACAACTGGCACCTAGTATATTGTTTTGTTACTTCAAAGCACCTATGGACAGTCCTTTTCCATATAAGCGTAAGCTTAGGAATGCTTTGCTTCATTCTAGGTCAGGCTGCCTGCAGATATAGACCCTTTCTCCTGCTGCCTTATTGGCAGTCACATTAAAGACTGCCAAGTCTTTATTGTATATGACAAGAGTTTATTAATACTGTACTGTAGTCAACTCCTGTGTGAGTGTATACAATGGCCCCCATGCAGAAAAAGATTCCATTGAGTCAACAGATAGCAGTGATTTCATTTGTGACAGTGAAAATCATCCTACACAACAACCCTCCTCTTTCTCATCTCCCTCACACCAGCCAAAAAGGATCTCAAAGGTAAGTGCAAGTGAATTTGTTTATTTTTCTTTATATTTTGTATTTTCTTTATTGTTTTGTATTATATTACACTATTGTAATCATTTTTATATGAACATTTTGGGGTTGTGGAACAAATCATCTGAATTTTCATGATTTCTTAAGGGGAAATTTGCTTTGATATACAAGTACTTTGGATTACAAGCAATTTTCTGGAACAAATTATGCTCAGAAACCAAGGTTTTACTCTAGTTGAATTATAAATGTGCTGTTATTACTTGATAAATTAAGAAACACATTTGCCCTACTAGACATGCCCCATGTCTCCCATTCCCAAATGATCTACTGAAAGAAATCGAGCTTCACCCCTAGAGAACTTGTCTTACTAAACTCCACAACATTTGCTTTTTGATGTCACCCTGTGTCACTGCAGAAGAGCAGTCCATAACACTGGGGCAGATGATGTTTTACACTGTTTTGTACCCACGTCCTGTGGCTTTGCATTCTTATACAGAAGGCACTGTTAGTACAAGAGCAAGCAGATGAGCCAGGGGTTCTCCATGCTTGGGACCTCAAGCCTCAATATCTCAATCCAAATACTCTTCTACAGCCTGGGGAACAATTGTCCCCAGAGCAACCTTCCACCTTATGGATCCCAATTCCCATAATCCCTTTCATTCACTCAGGAAGCCAGAGAAGCAAACATGAAATCTGGCAACCCTTTTTGGTTGGTCATCCTAATACATACATTAGACTTCCTTCCTGGCACTCTTCAAAATCTAAATATTCTATAAATGTCGCTGGTGAGAAACTTTTAAAGTAAATTTCATTATAACCACTTGATTCCAATTCTCAGCTCTCAGAGGCACCTATTTCTCTACAAAAGCTGTTCCAGCTTACTGGTCAACACACTTAGAGCTTTTAAACTTATGAAGATATTTTTAAATTTCCCGAATAGGGGCTGACTTTTTTTTTTTGACATCTTAAACACTGCCAAAATATGCTTAAATTCCTGGCTGACTGCCAACATGTCTACTCAAAGGAAACTCGTTTTAACCTAAGTATATTATGGTTAAAAGTGTTTGGTTAAGAGGTGTCTCAGTGGCTCAGTAGTTGGTTGAGTATCTATATGACTCTTGATTTTGGCTCAGGTCATGATACCGGGGCCATGGGATTGAGCCACCTGTCGGCCACCTCTGCATTGACAGCAAGAAGCCTGCATGGGATTCTCTCTCTTCTTTTTCTGCCTCTCTCCCTGTTCACGTGCACTTTCTTCTCTGTCTCAAATAAAGAAACTTAGAAATAAAAAAGGTCTCATTAAAATATGCAAACTAGGTAGTCTTTTAGGGTCAATTTTGATGCCAAATCCCTACACATATATCCAAAAACAAAGATACCTTTTAAATCCATTCACAAAAATTTATGAGTACTACTTAGCAAAAAAAAAAAAAAAAAAATTGGAGAAAAATTCATTTAGTGCAGTACATCACATATCTTCTCTTTCCCTGCTCTCCTCTAACCTCCAGTACTACCTTTCCAACACAGAGAGTAAATGCCTTTTTTGTTCAACAAACCTGATGGTAAGCAGAACGCATCTGTGCATGCCAAGACAGGCAATGTTTTAAAGTAAATTTACCATAACTAACTAACTAACTAACTAACTAACTAAATAAATAAATAAATGTAAATTTACCATCATCCACTTGGTCTTGCCAGGGGAACAAGGAAGACATGTGGTGCTGTGCCTCAATGTCAATCATTCTCTTCCTTTCTTACCACTTCAGCCACCTCCTGGGTCTAGTAGGACTTGTCTCAGGATGTAGCAGCTTCATATTTTCTTCACAAGAAAAAAGTCAACATAGGGAGCTGCGTCGATGGAAGAAAAAACGTAAAGGCATATGGTTTCTCAAAGTGAACCCTTAACCCTCAGCATGATAATCCTCCAGATTCTTTGCAAAACGTATTTATTCTTTGGGACCACACTGGATCAACTATTCGAGATTCCTCTGGATGGGGCAGAATATTTATGGCAAACTTCTAAAAATGAGGTATGGAAAGAATATGGAAAGAGTATGGAAAACTGTGGATTAAACTTGGCAAATGATTCTGAAGGGTCATGTTTAAGAGCATAGGCCATCCAGTGGGCTGGGTTCAGATCCTGACCCTGTCTTTTAGAGGTGTCTGTTAATTCAACCTCTTGGAGCCTCAGCTTGCTGGATTAAGACAATTAGATGGGGAGAAAAGTGTAAGGCACTTACACAGCATCTGGCACATACCATGCACTCAATAAATAAAAGCATTCTTGTGAAATAGCACGTCAAATAAGCTTGAATTTCTGTTACAAGAGATGTTCAAGAAATGTTTCATTGGAAGCTGGTCCTTTCTGACTGTGCTTCAGTCTGTCTGTATTCACACTTCCTTGAAAGGTTTAGCAAGCTCTGATCTGAGTAAAGAATGCCTTTTGCTATTTTTTTTTTTCTTTAAGGCATTGCGATTAACTAGCCCTTTCTTTGAAGACTTGCTATTATTAGTGTTTGCTATTATCTAGTCCTTTCTTTGAAGACTTGGTATTGTAAAGGCCGGGGACTGACCATGGCTGAGAAAATGACTAGTGCGTACTAAAATATACTTCAAATTAAGGTACTAGAATGCTAAATCATTGACTTTAAACAGAAAAAAATAAATGTCAAAGGGATTGTGAATACTGTACTGGCACGATCAGCTTATCCTTCCTCTTAGTCAACTATAAAGAAGCCAGATGCATTAAAAGGAAACATTTTTTATTTGAAGTGAGAAATTGTATTCACAAAAATAAAGTAAGTGCCAGAAGCAAGGGTGTGCTATAATCTGAATACATAGGAATCCAAAGGTCACTAAAAAGGAGAATGACTCACAACAAAAAGACTTCTATAAACCAACTGTTAATGGTGATAGGTTAGGGTATTTCTGCAAATTCTGGCATCCTTCCAGACTCTTGCCTAAAATTGCCTACAGCCATCTCCACTTGGGATTTAGATTTGTCATCAACACTGGCAAATTTGAAATCCATTAGCTAAGACTCCTTTCCTGGGAACAACAAACTTAAGATCACCTCTGAAGTTCTCCTCTCCATTGGTGTTTCTCTTCCCTGTCTTTTTTTTTCTTTGAAGAATGCCAAGTATACTTTTTATAACTAACAAAGTTACTTCTTAGTTATGTTAATTCATTAAGCCTAAAGACTATATGTCTGAAAACATGCTATACATTTATCTGTTAATCTGTAATATATCTGTCCATCCATCCATCCATCCATCATCCATCCATCCTAGTTCTGTTCACTAGGGAAAAAAAACCCTAAAAATAAGGTCAGCCCCATAGGAATAGGCACCTCTGTTCCTAAAACTGTGGACTCTGAAATGCTGTCACAAGTGGTAATTTGAAACTATTGACTGATTCCAGGAATAGTGTAAGAAATGCTTGGGGTGAGTCTGATATTTGTATGAGAAAGCAAAGAAACAATAAAAATCTGGTAGTGTTATAGCCAAAGGAATTTGGGACTTAAACTAAGGAATTTTCACTGAACAAAGATGGGAAAATTCTGCAACAAAAGTAAAATCAGATTCTATTCATTACTGTAAATGGAATATATATTTTAAAGTAGTGAGTTAATAAGGATATTTACAGAGAAGATAGAGTCAACCAACAATAATATCAAGAAATAACACAAACAAAAAACTACTGATTACCACCGTGGTATCTAGAGCACCAGTTCCTTACTCTGGAATTGGCAATTAAAGGAAAATTTAATATCTTCCCTGCCGATCTCATATTAACTATATTTTAGTATAATCAAATACTCTTAGCGAATGATGAAAAGTTTTTTTAGAGAAGAATTTAGATAATAAATGAGGAAGAAATATCAGAATTAGAACATTGCCATTTTTCAATTTGTAATGAAATCATTGTTTCTGGCATAGAAGTAAACAATTAAATGAAAGAATAATGGGGAACTTTATAAAGGAGGAATTAGGCTGTTACCACTAGAACCCATGATCAATCTTACGATTATTAACAGGGAGGCAGCCAGATATTTTATACCTCTTAGAAGCATTATTCCCAAGTTGAACCTGAATTTATACAAATTTGTAAATAATGCTTCCAATTTTTAAAGAAAAATAATTCTTCCAAAAATATAAATGACATCAAAGAAAGGAGATAGACCAATCAAGAATGCGGTTCATACCAGTGGACAATTGACACAGTTTTTGTAATGTGACAGTAGTGTGGAACGAGAAGAAGGAAGATTTGGATAGAAGAAATCTTTCTAGATTAACAGAGACCTCAGACACATAGCAATGTATATAATTCGAACAAACTACCTACAAGCAGACATTTTGGAACAAATGATAAACTATCAATATGAAATGGAATTAAATATAAAGGAATTGCTACATTCTAAATCTCATCACGGAATTTTACTAAAGAAGAAAAAAATCCACAATTTTGAGAGATGTGTACATGATATAGTGACCTACCTTATTCTTGCTAATTTTCTTTGCCCTGAAGTCAGCCTCCTGTCAAGCTAATAAAGCTACTCCAGTTTTCTTTTGATTAGTGTTAGCATGGTATTTCTATCCTTTTTTAGAGAGATCCAAGTTTCTGACCTATATAATTTTCTGTTAGCCTGAAAAAAAAAATCTTTCACAAAAGGGACTGCTTGCAATGCATTTCCTCACATTTTCTTTGTATAAAAATTCCTTTATTCCTCCTTGAATTTTTTGCAACTTTTTTTTTTAATTCCAGTGTCGATAACATACAATGTTATATTAATTTCAGGTGTACTGTATAATGACTCAACACTTATATACAACACTTCGTGCTGATCACAAGTGCTCTCCGTCATCCCCATCACTTATTTTACCCATCTCCTCATCCACCTCCCCTCCGGTAACCTTCGGTTTGTTCTTTCTAGTTAAGAGTCTTTTCTTGGTTTGCCGCCCTCTCTCTCTTTTTTTTTTTTTTTTTTTCACCCTTTGCTTGGTTGTTTTATTGTATTACCATCCATTAGTTTCTTTTATATTTGTTATTAACGGTTATATGTCCTTAGGTGCTTCCATATTGGGTGCATAAATATTTACGATTGTTACACATTTTTGTTGGATTGTCCCCTTTATTATATAGTGTCCTTTTTTTGTCTCTTATTACAGTCTTTGGTTTGAAGTCTAGTGTGTCTGATATAAGTATTGCTACTCTGGCTGTCTTTCGACATCCATTGCATGATAAATGTTTCTCCATTTTTTTGCTTTCAATCTGTAGGTGGCTTGAGGTCTGAAATGAGTCCCTTATAGGTGGCATATAGATGGGTCTTGGCGTTTTGTTTTGTTTATCCATTCTCTCACTGTCTTTTGATTGGAGCATTTAGTCCATTTGTATTCAAAGTAACTATTTTTTTAAAAAAAAATGTTTATTTGGAGAGAGAGAGTATGAGTGAGCAGGGAGGAGCAGAGAGAGAGATGGAGAGAGAAGTCCCAAGCAGACTCTAAGCTGTCAGCACAGAGCCCGATACAGGATTCAATCTCATGAATCATGACCTGAGCCAAAATCAAGAGTCAGATGCTTAACACACTCAGCCACCCAGGTGCCCCATAAAGTAACTATTGATAGATATGTATTTATTGCCATTTTGGTACTTTTTTGGTAGTTGTTTTTGTGGTTCTTCTCTGACTCCTCCTGTTGATCTCTTTTCTTTGTTTGCAGGCATTTACTGATCCACTTGGATTCCTTTCTCTAAATTCTTGGCATATTACTGGTTTTTGACTTGTGGCTACCATTCGGTTTGTGTATATCTTCTGCATATAGCAGTCTGTATGAAGTTGATGGTTCACTAAGTTTGACCCCATTCTTTACTCCTCCCATACCCCCCCGCTGCCCATGTTTTGGGTATATGGTATCATACTTTACATTCTTTTATTTTGTGAATCCCTTGAGTTTTACAGATATACTTAGTTTTACGCTTTTGTGTTTTCTACTTTTCATACTCTTATGTAGGGCCTTTCCTTTGCGCTCAGAGAGTCCCCTTTAACATTTCTTATAGGGCTAGTTTAGTGGTCATGAACCCCTTTAGCTTCTGTTTGAGAAACTCTGTATCTTTCCTTCTACTCTGAATGACAGACTTGCTGGATAGAGTAATCTTGGCTGCCGATTTTTCCCTTTTAGCACTTTGATTCTATCATGCCGCTCTCTTCTGGCCTGCAAAGTTTGCGTTGAAAAATCGTGATAGCATTATGGGGTTTCTTTGTATGTCATTGTCGTCTTTTGCTGCTTTAATTTTTTTCTTTTATCACTAATCCCCCTTGGGGATTTCTGTGCCTCCTTGATCTGGCTATCTCTTTCCTTCCCAGATGAGGGAAGTTTCCAGCTATTATTTCTTCAAATGAATTGTATGCTCCTTTTTCTCCTTTTCTTCTGGGAATCCCTATAATGTGAATATTATTATGCTGGATGTAGTCACTGAGTTCTCTAAGTCTGTTCTCATTTTGCATAATTTTTTTTCTCACCTGCTCTGCTTGTTTAGTCCATTAGTCTGTCTTCCAGGTTGCTAATTTGTTCTGCTTCCTGTAGCCTGCTGTTTAGTCCGTCAGGTATATTTTTAATGTCATTTATTGTGCTCTTCATCTCTGATTGGTTCTTTTTTATCCCTTTGTTAAGGGTCTCACTCATGTCTTCAATTCTTTCTTCAAATCCAGTGAATATCTTTATGATCATTACTTTAATTTTCTATCAGACATATTACTTCGGTCTGTTTTGCTTAGGTCTCTTGCTGTGATTTTTTCCTGTTCTTTCTCTCTGTCTGTTTCTCTGTGTTAGGGAAGTCACCTATGTCTCCTGACCTTATAAGTAATGTCCTTATGAAGAAGAGGTCCCTATAATGCCCTGCAGTGCAATGTCCCCTGTTCATCAGAACCTGGAGTTTCAGTGATGTCTCCTCTGTGTGTTCCATGTACCCTGCTGTAGTGCCCTGGGCACTTTTTCCTTCAGTTCAATCATCTGCAGAGACTCTCTTTGCCTATTGTAGGTAGTGTTTGGTGGTCCCCAGCCTGGGTGGAGCATGCAGTTTTAACAGGATGTACACCAGTCTGTTGATGAAATGAGAGCTGCCACCGCTGCTGGGACCAGGGCCGGCATTGTCAGATCCACAGAGCATGAATGGTCAGGGCACCCAATTTCCACAGGGCCTGCTGCCACTGCCGGGACCAAGGCCCCGCAAAGGGCACAGGTGGGAAGATGCAGTGTTGGCGAGGTTTGCACTGGGCTTCGGGGGAGGGGACCTGTAGCTCTGGGACTGAGGCACATGCAACGAGGAAGACCAGATCCACTGATGTGCAGTGTTGGGTCGGGGCCAGGGTGGGGGTGGGGGGGAGGGGCTTGGTGTAAGCAAGTTAGGTTGTGGGTGCTTGTGCTGCACAGGTTCCAGTAGGTGGGCGAGCATTTATGCTGTGGGGTAGACAAGGGAGATGGTGCCTGCCAACTCCTTTGTTCCTAGAGAAGTTCTTCCGTGAATGCTGCCCCTCTGGGAGGAGCTCCGGGAGGCATAAATAACTCCCTTCCGTGTGCCCCAGAGGTTTTTCAAACTGCTGCTTCTACACTGTATCTCTGTGGGCTGTTTGTTGTAGGGGCTCAGCTCCCTATGCCATCCAGATTCCCCAGAATGGAGCCTGCTGATATTTAAAATTCCAGACTTCAAGTCCCTCTGGTTGTAAGAACCCCTGAAATTCTCCCCCTCTTGCTTTCAAAGCCAAATATTTTGGGGATTTGCTTCCCCATGTGGGCTTTGAGATAAGATACTCTATTTCTCTCCCTTCTCCTTGTCTATGGCTGCTTCCCCACCCCATCCCCAACCCCTGCATAAGTCCATGCTCCATTAGCTGCCCACCATGTCTCTGCCCTTCCTACCGTCTTCCATATGGCCTGTGTTCTGCCTTCATTTGTAGGGTTTGTGCTGTGAGTCTTCCAATTCTTCTCTGGGTTGTTGATACTTATCTTGTTATATCTATGTGTGCTATCTAGTTGTGACTGTTACCTAGATGTATCCATAGGGTGAGGTGAGCTTAGGGTCCCCTTACTCTGCCATCCTCTCAGGCTCTCTTTTGAATTTAGCCTTTCTTATTTAATATTTTATTTTTATTTTTTTTTTTTTATTTGAGAGAGAGTGAGCACATGAGCAGGGGAGAGGAGTGGACAGAAAAACAGAAAGAGAGAGAGAGGATCTCAAGCAGGCTCCTCGCTCAGCACAGAGCCCAATGCAGGGCTGGATCACATGACCCCAGGATCATGACCTCAGATGAAATCAAAAGTCAGACGCTCAACCCACTGAGCCACCTTAGAATTTTTTAAAACTGTATTTATTGCCCCAACAAAAGAAGCTAGACTTATTCATTAGCTTCATTGAGATGTAATTCCCATACCATACAACTTCAGCATTTAAATTTTTTTACACATTTTTAATACTTTAAATTTTAGTTAACATCCAGTGCAATATTGGTTTCAGGAGTAGAATTCAGTGATTCATCACTCATATGCAACACCCAGTGTTCATCACAACAAGTGCCCTCCTTAGTTTCCATCACCCATCTAGCCCAGCTCCCACCCACTTCCCTTGTAAACCCATAGCTTGTTCTCTATACTTACGAGCTTCTTGTGGTTTGTTTCCCTCTCTTCTCTCCCCCTCTCCTATGTTCTTAAATTCCACATATAAGTGAAATAATGTGGTATTTGTCTTTCTCTGACTGACACATTTCGCTTAGCATAATACATTCTACCTCCATCCGCATCATTGCAAATGGCAAGATTTCATTATATTTGATGGCTAAGTAATATTCCATTGTGTATATACACTACCTATTCTTTATTCATTCATCAGTCGATGGACATTTGGGCTCTCTCTATAGTTTGCCTATTGTTGACAATGCTATACACATTGGGGTACATGTACCCCTTCAAATCAGTATTTTTGTGTCCTTTGAGTAAATGCCTAATACTGCAGTGGCTGGATCGTTGGATAGTTCCATTTTCAGTTTTTTTGAGGAACCTCCGTATTGCACCGGTTTGCATTCCCAGCAGCAGTGCAAGAGGGTTCTCCTATCTCTGATTCTTGATGTATCTGCATCTGGATGTATTCTTTGAAAAAGTATCTATTAATGTCTTCTGCCCATTTCTTCACTGGATTATTTGTTTTTTGGGTTTTGAGTTTGATAAGTTCTTTATAGATTCTGGATACAAACTCTTTATCCCATATGTCATTTGCAAATATCTTCTCCCATTCCGTCATTTGCCTTTTAGTTTTGTTCACTGTGCATAATATTTTTATCTCGATGAAGTCCCAATAATTCAAGTTTGTTTTTGTTTCCCTTGCCTTTGGCAATGTGTCTAATAAGTAATTCCTCCAACCAAGGTCAAAGAGGTTACTTCCTGTATTCTTCTCTAGGGTTTTGATGGTTTCCTTTCTCATTGTTAGGTCTTCCATTTGTTTTGAATTTATTTTTGTGTATCGTGTAAGAAGGTGGTCCACTTTTCCCAGCACCATTTGTTGAATAGATTCTTCCATTGGATATTCTTTCTTGCTTTGTCAAAGATGAGTTGACCATATAACTGGGGGTCCATTTCTGGATTTTTTAATTCTGTTCCATTAATCTACGTGTCTGTTTTTGTGCTAGTACCATACCGTTTTGATGACTACAGCTTTGTAATATAGCTTGAAATCTGGAATCGTGATGCTTCCAGTTTTGTTTTTCTTTTTCACAATTGCTTTTGCTATCCAGGGTCTTTTGTGGTTCCATACACATTTTAGGATTGTTTGTTCTAGCTCTGTGAAGAATTCTGGTGGTATTTTGATAGGGATTGCATTAAATGTGTAGATCACTTGAGGTAGTATGCACATTTTAACAATGTTTGTTTTTCTAATCCATGAGGATGGAATGCTGTCCATTTCTTTGTGTCCTCTAAAGTTTTTTTCCATAAGTATTCTATATTTTTCAGAGTGTAGATCTTTTACCTCTTTAGTTAGGTTTATTCCTAGGTATCTTATTGTTTTTGGTGCAGTTGCAAATGGGATTGATTCTTTGATTTCTTTTTGTGCTGCTTTGTTATTAGTACACCAAAATTCAACAACTTTCTGCACATTGATTTTATATTCTTCAACATTGCTGCATTCATATATTATGTGTAGCAATTTTTTTGGTGGAGTTTTTCTGGTTTTCTACATACAATATCATGTCATCTGCCAATAGTGAAAGTTTGACTCCCTTGCCAGTTTGGATGCCTTTTATTTCTTTTTGTTGTCTGATTGCTGAGTTTAAGACCTCCAGTGCTAGGTTAAATAGTAACGGTGAAGGCAGACATCTTTGTCTTGTTCCTGACCATAGGGGAAAGACTCAGTTTTTCCCCATTGAGGGTGATTTTAGCAGTGGGTCTTTCATATATGGCCTTTATGACGTTGAGGTATGTTCCATCTATCCCAACCTTGTTGAGGTTTTTTTGTTTTTGTTTTTTTTTTAATGAAGAATGGATGCTGTATTTTGTCAAGTGCTTTTTCTGCATCTCTTGACAGGATCATATGGTTCTTTCTTTTACTGATGTGTACCACGCTGATTGATTTGCAAATATTAAACCAGACCTGCAGCCCAGGAATAAATCCCACTTGATTATGGTGAATAATTCTTTCAGTGAATTGTTGAATTCTACTTGCTAACATCTTTTTGAGAATTTTTGCATCCAAGTTCATCTGGGATATTGGCCCATAATTCTCCTTTTTAGTTGGGTCTTTTTCTGGTTTTGGAATCACGATAAGGCTAGCTTCATAGAAAGACTTTGGAAGTTTGCCTTCTGTTTCTATTTTTTGGAACAGTTTGTGAAGAATAGGTATGAATTCTTTAAATGTCTGGTAGAATTCCCCTTGGAAGCCATCTGGCCTAGGATTCTTTTTTCCTGGGAGATTTTTGATTACTGAATCAGTTTCTTTACTGGTTATGGGTTTGTTCAAATCTTCTTCCTGCTTAAATTTTGGTAGTTTGTGAGTTTCTAGGAATATGTCCTCTTCTTCCAGATTGCCCTGTTTGTTGGCTTCAACTTTTTCATAGTATTGTTTTATAACTGTTCGTATTTCTGTGGTGTTGGTTGTGATTTCTCCTCTTTCATTTGTAAATTTATCCATTTGGGTCTTTGCTCTTTTCTTTTTGATAAGTCTGGCTAGGGGTTTACCAATTTTGACAATGCTTTCAAAGAACAAGGTCTTAGTTTTATTGATCTGCTATACTGTTTTTGTTTGTTTGCTTCTATATCATTTATTTCTGTTCTAATCTATTATTTCCCTTTTTCTGCTGTCCTTAGGCTTCATTTGCTGTTCCTTTTCTAGATCCTTTAGGTATAAGGTTAGCTTGTGTATGTGGGACCTTTTTTGCTTCTTGAGATTGGCCTGAATTGCAATATACTTCCCTCTTATGACTGCTTTTGTGCATCCCAAAAGTTTTGGACTGTCATGTTTTCATTTTCATTTGCTCATTTAAATTATACAGTATTTTCGGTATATTCAGAGAGTTGTGCAACAATTACCGTAATCTGGGATGCTTTTTTCCTCCCTAAAATAAATTTTAGACCCATTAGTAGATAATCTCCCTCCTATTGCCCATGTCCTATTTCTAAGCAATCTATTGTATATTTCTATGGATTGGCCTCTTCTGGATATTTCTGTAAATGGAATTACACAATATGTGGTCTTTTGTGAGGATTTTCTTCCACTTAGCAAAATGGTTTTCAGGATCGTCTATGTTGTGGCATGTGTCATTACTTCATTTATTTTTGTTGCCAAATGGTATTATATTGTATAGATATGGCATTTAATTTTTCTTTTTAATATGTGATGAATATTTGGGTTGCTTCCAATTAGGCTATTGAAAGTACTGCTGTTATGCATTCATATACATGTATTTGTGTGGACATAGGTTTTCATTTATCACAGAAATACACCTAGAAATAGAATACTGAACTGTATGGCAATTTTATGTTAACCATTTTGAGGAAGTGTGAAAATGTTAAAGACAGCAGCTATATATTACATAGTTCTGCCCAAAATGCATACATGTTCTAATTTTTCCACATATCTGCCAACACTTATTAATTTCCGTTGTTTTAATTATAGCCCTTCTATTGGGCAGGCAGTAGTATGTTAATGTGGTTTGAATTTGTGGTACCCTAATGAACAGTGGTCTTAATCATCTTTTTACGTGGTCATAGACCACTTGTATAACTTCTTTCAAGAAATGTCCATTCAAGTCCTTTCCCCCTTTTAAAATGGCTTGTCCTTTTATTATTTGGTTGTGAGAGTTTATATATTCTGGACAGAAGTTCCTTGTGAGATACCTGATTTGCACATATTTTCATACATCCTGTGTGTTGTCTTTTCACTTTCTTAATGTTATAAATTGTATTATAAACATTGTTCATTTCCATGTAGTCCAGTTAATCAGTTGCTTTTTGTTTGTTTGTTTGTTTGTTTCTGTTGCATATAGTGATGTCATATCTAAAAACCATACTCCTAGATTTTCTTATAAAGTTTTATACTTTTAGCTCCTTAAGTTTTCATGAATGGTGTAAGATAGGGTTCCAAATTTATTCTTTTGCATTCAACTATGCAGTTGTTCCAGCAGGTTTGAAATTGGGAAGTGTGAGTCCTCCCACTCTTTCCTTTTTTAAGATGTTTTGACTATTCTGGGTCCCTCAAATTTTAGCATCAGCTTGTCAATATTGGCAAAGAAAGTAATAAAAGCTAACTGTGATTTTGATAACGATCACACTGAATCCGTTGAATCAATTTTGGGAATATTGCTATCTTAACAATACTAAGTTTTTTAATCCATGAACATGGGATGTCTATTTATGTTTTATTCTTTAATTTAAGTATGCTTTGTAATTTTCAATATACAGGTTCTTCACTCTTTTTATTAACTTATATTTGAGTGTTTTATTCTTTTTGGTGCTACTTTAAGTGCATTTTTTATTTCAATCAAGTTTGTTATAAATGCTTAGAAATACTATTTTTTTATTGATCTTGTATCCCATCACACTATAAGTTATTTATTGCCTTTAGTAGTTTTCTAATAGGTTCCTTAGAATTTCCTATATATGATATCATGTGATATACAAATACAGATAGTTTTACTTGTTCTTTTTAGTCAGGAGTCTATTTCATGTTTTCAAAACCATGAAAACACTATTAAATAGAAGTTAAAACAGTCGATGAACATCTAGGGGGAAGAAGAATTCAATTTGTATTCTTTAAAATTTTGGAAGAATTCACAAGTCAGCCTGTCATTTCCTTTGTGTCAAGTTTTAATGTACTAATTGGTATACACATGTATACATATAAACATACACATTTTAAAAAAAGTTTTTTAATGTTTATTATTTTTGAGACAGAGACAGAGCATGAGCAGGGGACGGGCAGACAGAGAGGGAGACACAGAATCTGAAACAGGCTCCAGGCTCTGAGCTGTCAGCACAGAGCCCGACACAGGGCTCAAACCCACAAACAGTGAGATCATAACCTGAGTGGAAGTTGGACGCTTAACCGACTGTGCCACTCAGGCGCCCCAACATACACATTTTTTTAAAGTATGTCTTACGTAATAGGTAAATTTGACGTGCCTAATTCACTTAATTGCGGAAAAAATGTTGTGGTTTTATATCTGTCAATACATAGGGCACTTTAGATAAATCTTGAACACAGGATGATAAATCAGTTTCTCAAAAGAACCCATACATTCATTTTATCTGTTTACGTACTAATTGTTGAGGATTGGAAAAAAATGGAGAGGTTCTGATTAGGAATTAAACTTGTCAAAGCAGACATCTAGAAAACCTGTGTTTAGGGCTTTTCTCTAAAAAAAAAAAAAAAAGAAAAAGAAAAATTATTTATGTGTTTTCTATTAGAAGCCTAACACAACTTATGGAGGTATGTGCTTGAGAAACTATGACAAAAGTGTCTCCCCTTTTCGTATGTGTAAGCTCTCTACTAATTACCTAGATCATCTCAGACAACAGATGGGAGTGCATGGTTGTATTAATTCCAGGAAAATCCCTCTGCCCCATTCCTTTTACTATAGAACAAATTGCCCCTGCCCTTGAATTTAGAATTTATAGAAATTGTATTGGATAGCATTCTTTTCCAAAGTTATCTTGAATTTTATCTCAATTTTGGAGAAGTTATAAGTCAAGGAATTGTCCACGTATAAGTAGTAAATCCTTCTGGGTTCCATGAATTCCTGGTTCTCAGACATCCATATATTTTTTTTTGAAAGCCAGAACATTTCTGCCCATTACCAACACTGGAATATTCCTTCTTACTCTTGCCATTGTGCCATTCTGAAGAGCAGACACCAAATTCTCTGCTAAATTTTAAGCTTTCAATTCTGCGAACATACAATGCACCCAGAGCCATTTGCACCCAGAGACGTCCAAAATGACCATAAAAATATAAGACATTTATTTGTGGAATAAGCACATATTTCTAAAGGAATAGATAAGCATTTGTTATAATCTTAAAATATTGATTTGTAAAATTTAAATGGAGGGAACACTAAATAGTAGAAGGCAATATTTATGCATTGTGCATATAACATCATTCTCTAAAAATAAATATATGTGTTAGCCATAAAAACATACTTTGAATACAGTTTTCAAATAAACCTAACCCTCACTCTTTCTAGACAATGTTTTCATAAAACAGTAGGCTTTTCCCTTGCACAAAGAATATGCTTTTATTTTAAAACTCAAAAACTGTCAAGTAGTAACCTGAAAATGCCTAAAAGGTTTTTTTAAAACACCATCACTGAGAAAAATAATCTTCTAACCTGGTAATTGGTTTTAGCCATAATGTCTCAAGATGTTCTTATAACAGATTATGACTTTCAGTATCTTAAGTTTATCAGGTTTTAGTCATGTAGTTCAAGTGCTGACTTGACAATTTTTAAAAAGTGCTAGTGAAAAAGTTAGAAAAGTAGTTATAATACTTTTTAAAAGACAGCAGTTGGGAGGCCTGGCTGGCTCAGTCAGTAGAGCATATGACTCTTGATCTAAGGGTCATGAGTTCAAGTCCTACATTGTGTATAGAGATTACTTAAAAAAAAAAAAAATACAGTTAAAGCTATTTTAACTCTAAATGTATTTTGCTTGGAATGAAGCGTAGTGGTAGGTGATGAAGAGATACAAAAAATAACCATCCAGGATAAAAATGCGTATCATTAAAGATTATAGATAAAAACCTATTAATTCTGGTTCTTTTTTAAAGAAAAAAACACTCACTTAATTCTTATAGCTGGATACAAGTTCTATGACACACAGAAAAAGAATGAATTCAAATTTTTGCTTATTAATCATCCCTTCTTCTATATAATATTAACCAAAACAAATCCAAGGCCAGCCCTGTTTTAAAGGTTAGGATAATAGACTCTTCTTGATGTAAGAAGTTTCAAAGTCGTATTGCAAAGGCATGGATACAGGAAGAGTTAACTAGAGCAAAATATGCACTGTAAAGGGAAAAAAAAGACACTTCCGTCGGAACTAAAATAACACAATCCAAATATATAATTCTATTGCCACTTTCCTATATATATTCTACACCAAATATGTAAATAATATGTAATTATATGTGTATATATTTTTTCAAAGAATCTGAAGAATCAGTAGTTAGTATTGTGTATTCTTTACCTGCTTTGTTCAAACACCAGAGCATCTAGACTGTAGATTTTTGTGATTGTTAAAGTCCATTTGTGATGTATTTTCTAACAAGCTCTAATAGGACTAATGGGCTCTTCTGTTTATTAAATGAAAACCTATATCCCTTCAGCTTTTATCACCTAGGGTCACAAAAGAGAATTAAGCCCTAATGCCTAAAGCATCTATTTGGTGTAATGAATTAATTTTTCCCCCATGCATCTAGAATGATACTAGCTAAGTACTATGCTTGGGAAACTTGAAAACAAGATGAAGGAAAGGAAAGGGAAGGGAAGAGGGAAGAGAAGGGAAGAAAGAAAGGAAGGGAAGAAGAAAAGGAAGAAAGAAAGAAAAACACTTGAGTAAAATTATATGCTTCACTTTTTTTTGTAAAATTAAATTTACTACTACATTGTAAGAATTAAAATCACTTAGAGTTTCAGGTTTCGTTGAATATCCAGTGATCAACATAAAGCATCAGTATCCTGCTCCACTCGTGTTATAAATGGACCTATAATATAGATTTTTTAATATAGCCAAATATTCTCCAGCTATCAACTGCCAAGGTCGATACTGCACTAAATCATAAATAAATACCTCTAGAACCACAAATCCAAACATCAAAGGAAAAAAGGAGGTGGATGCTTGGCACTACTCAGTAATGGTATTATTTGTGCAGATTTGTGCAAAATCTGTTGCATTTTTTGCTATATGCAAAGAATTTTGTATGTTAAAATATAAATAAAACTATATTTGTCTTTTCTCACTTAAGCACTTGCTGGTGAAATGCTGTCTGTACTCCAAAGCAATGCCTGTCTTCCACTGTCCTCTGTGGTACAACCAGAGTTCACAGCATTTGAATGCCATCCCATTTCCTGTTAAGGACCTAGGACAAAAGCTACAGACAGGCTGATTAGTCTAAAGTGGCCAGATTTAACAAATAAAAATTTAGGTTGCTCAGCTCAATTGGAATTTCAGAGAATTAACATATTTTTCTATGAGCATTTCCCAAATATTGCGAAGGGCATCATTGTTTTTATGAAATTCAAACATAAGTGTCTGTCTTGTATTTTATCTGGCTATCCTACAGTAACCATGAAAGGTGATATTTAGGTTTATAGGTTAACATTTGTACCTGTTGAGCACAAAACCATGTTGACAAATTTACCAGTGCATTCTTTCAACAAATATGTTTTTTTATTGGTTTGCATTGTTCCAGGTCTTTTAAATGGTCAGATTATGAGGCTGATAGCAGGGTCTTATGTGCTGGTTGAATGCTGGTCCCATGCCTGAGTCCTCTTCATTCTTCAGCTCTGCCATTTTTGAACTTTGATCTAGGTCCCTGTATTATCCTCCAACATAGTGCTGTCTATAGGCAGAAAAGAAGCATTTTTTCCTAACCTGCATCTTTCTTTAAAAGCAAAGATATTTTTAGCAGAAACCTCTAGAAGAATTCTTCTTTTCCTTTGTTGGCCCAGAACCCAGTTGCATTCCACTGCCAAAACCGGGCATTGACAACATCATTGTTAGTACAGAGCAATTAGGATCCAAGATCTGCAGGAAGGAGTGAAGAGGTAAAACTGGACGTACAGTCTGTTACACAACCCTATTATGTATCCCTTGTAAGCCAGCTTTTCTGTTTCCTGAGATAACAATTTTCTCTCTTTTCTTTTCTCCCTTCATTCCTTCATTCCCTCAGCACACAATTATGAGGGTTTTCCATGTGCAAAGCATTATTCTTGGTGCTTTAGATATTTCAGCAGATAAGTTCTCTATAAACCTTTCATAGCCCTCTCCTCCCTTCTCTGAATCAGCTAATGATTCCTCTTGATAACTAAATTTAAAAAATAGAAGTAATCAGTTAAGAAAGATTCACCTTTCCATCACAAAATATCCTCATGTTTGCTTAGATTCTGATGCCTCTCCTCTGTAATAGTAAATATTGTTTCTTTCTTTCTTTCTTTCTTTCTTTCTTTCTTTCTTTCTTTCTTTCTTTCTTTCTTTTTTATATCACTCCTGCCTTCTCAGTGGTTTACTCTGCCATTTATATGTTCTTTTTCCCCACATCATCAATTTTTCCCTCTCTTACTAATTTGTTCCATTAGTACATAATAAACATGTTATATTATCTGCCATCTTGGGGGCACCTGGGTGGCTTAGTGGGTCAAGCATCTGAGTCTTGGTTTCATCTCAGATTATGATCCTATGGTTCATGAGCTTGAGCCCCACGTCAGGCTCTGTACCTTGATCGTGGGATTCTCTCTCTCTCCATCTCTCTCTGTCCTTCCACTACTCATGCTCTCACTCACTCTCTCTCTCACAATAAATTAATAAAGTTAAAAAATATCTCCCATCTTGAAAACACATTCTCCCTCAATAGATGTATGTTTTTCCATTAGCCACTAAATTTCTATACTCTCCGTCTAGGCACAACTCCTCAACAATATCATACATTTATTTTTACAATATTTCACATTCACTTGCGAAGTCCATATTCCATTGAAACTTCATTGATCAACATGATTAAGAACCTTCCTTTGGAGTATTCCAGTGGTCATTTTTTGGTACTCACTTTAGGCCACCTTTCATCATGCTCTACACTTGACCAATGAATACTTCCTAAAATACTTCTTTCCTCAGTTTTCATGATGTCTCACTCTTCTTCCCCCACCCCCCCTATTTTTCTTTCTCAGTTTGTATGTGCTATCCCTTTCTCAGATGAATTGTTTAGGATTTGTAGCTGGCGTCTATTTTCTTCTCTGCAATATCCTCTCTTTTGTTTATCTTATAGATTCACATGTCTTTAAATAGCATATGTGAGATAATGATTCCCAAATACTTATCTTACTGAACTATCGCATTATATCTCATTGATTCTTGGTATTTCCACTGAAATGTCTCACAAGCAAGACAAACTCAAAAAAACAGCCCTTGATTTTCCTTCCTCTTTTCCCACCAGAAATCAACCAATCAGGTTAATAATCCTGTTTCTCTACTAATCTTTCTCATGTCAGTGAATTCCTAGACATGCCACCCAATTATTTTAATTTGAATTTCTTCTGCCCATTGCCAACCATATTCATACAAACCCATATACATTACCTGTCAGTGGCAAATTCTTGTGCCTCAATTTAGAAAATATATCCTAGGGGTTGGTTGAGCATCCAACTCTTGATATCAGCTCAGGTCACGATCTCATAGTTGGTGGGATTGAGCTCTGCTTCGGGCTCTGTTCTGACAGCACAAAGCCTGCTTGGGATTCTGTCTCTCCCTCTCCCTTTGCCCCTCCCCTGCTCATGTTTGCATACTCTCTCCAAAAATAAACTTTAAAAAAAAATTAAGAAAATATTTGAATTTTTTTTTTCTCTTTAACTCTACACCCACCACCTTCAACATCATTTTCCATTTAAAATACTTTGATGGCCTTCTCAGAGGTTCCTCTGACTCCTCTTGCTTCTCTAATTCATTGGTGATCGTAAGATCACCAAACTGACCTCTAAGAATGTGGTCATGTGATGTATGTCCGCTACATCAAATTTTCCAATGACTCCCATTTGTACTTAGAATAATGTCCAGGCTCTTTACCATGGTCTACAGAGCCCAAAACAATTTGGCCCTTGTCTAGCTCTTTAACCTTACCTCATGCCATTTCCCCTTGTCTGACAATTTACAAACCACATCAAGTCTCAGCTTTACCACTTTTGAAGAAATATGAAAAGACCTCGAGTCTTACATTTGCCATATAAAATTAGACTGCCCATGTAGGCGGTACAGGTTTAACTCCTTTACCATTTCTTTGTGAATTGAAACAGCAAAGTGCTTCTGAGCCAGCCAAGTTCCTAACCTTTGGAAATGCAACTTGCTTTTCACATTAGGATAGTACTCTTGAGGACCACTTCAGGCTCACTTTGACCTCAATTTCTGGGACCGAACTTGACCTGAAACCGAAGGAATTGAACCACCTCACATTCTTTGCTCAACCTTAACCATTGCTACTCATTCAGAAATGATGCCGTTTCATTTCGGACTACTCAGCTTAAATTTTTACTTTGACAAGTTCTTGGCACATTGCAGGCACAGAAATAAATATATTTTAAATAATAAGATATAATCTTTGCCCTTAATGAGCTCTTAGTTTCAAATTCCCCACATCTGTCACTCAGCTCTATGCCTTTGATTCCAAAATCCCATTTCTTTTTTGTTCACTCCACCCAGATACCCAATCTTACCACAGTTCTTCAGCTTTGAATCCCTTTTTACTTGTTCTACTCTGGAATCTACCCATAAATAGATCTTTTTTCTACATGTGGGGTTCTGTGTTGTTTTGGCACCCACTTTTCCAGAAACGAAAAGACATCTTCTCATTTTTGACTCAGATCCAAATTAGCAGTCAGTAACTTGATAAATTGCCTAATTCAATTTATTAGCAATGTGTACTGTATTCCTTTAGCTTTCCTCTTGAGTTTACTATCTTTATTATATTTTTCAGAGTAGTAAACAGAATATGCCATTCTTCACAACTTTTGTCTATTCCAAAAACACAACAGAGCAGTGATTATTGGTTGGATTGGGACACCCAGTGATTATTCAAGCCAAACACTAATTGAGACACATCAGCCTAATCTTATCAGAGACCTAGATCAGATTATGTCACTAAACTTATTTTATACACAAAATGCTAGACTATAGTGTATTCAAAAGGAATTGAATAGGTTGCAAATCATGCCTATCTGACAAGAAGTCTATATTCTCTAAGTTCCTCCTAAGGGAGATATATCTGAGAAGATAAGTAATGTCAATAATTTTTCAAAGCTTGGGTTTCACCTTTCAGCACACTGTATAAATAACCCAATTTTAAGTGAAGAAGCCAATATTTTAACATAGGTTTCCTTACCGTATCTACAAACTGAGGCATTCTCATGAATGTGAGAGTTCACATGAAGTTCACATGAAGAGTTTAGTCATTTGTTCTGTGTTTGCCATTATAAAGTCTTCTGTAGAAAGCAACATAACAAGGTGACACATGAGAAAGAAAATGGGGGGAAGACATTGTTTCTTATTTAGGATTCACCAGTTCAACTTTGCGATTGCATTAGTTTCCTGTGGCTGCTCTAGCAAATTACCACCAACTTTGTGGTAGAACAATGCACAGTCTCTTACAGATTTGAAGTCTGAAATCAATTTCATTAGCCAAAATCAAGGTGTCAGCAGGCCTATACCTCTCTGGACATTCCAAGGGATGACTTGTTGTCTGGTTCATACACTTCTTCTAACAGAGATTAGTACCTACATATCCTTGGTCTACCCAAAGACTTAAGCCTACTATAATGACCTTGTGCAACCTATGAATCTGTTTTTTCTATAAAATGGGCTAATCCTGAGGTGCCTGGCTGAACCCAACTCTTGATTTCAGCTCAGGTCATGATCTCATAGTTCCTGAGATCAAGCCCCTCACCTGGCTCTGTGCATGGAGCCTGCTTGGGATTCTCTCTCTCTCCCTCTGCCTTGCTTGTGCTGTCTCTCTACCTCAAAATAAAGAAATATTTTCAAAAAATAAAAAAATGGGCTAATCCAATATTTCAGAACCTAATGAAATGAAACGAATTAAAGTTATAGTAGAGACAGTTACATCATCTTCTAATTTACATTTATCATTAGCTTTATGGTTTAATATAAAAACTCTTTGTGTCATTTTAAATAACCACAATTTTTCAAGAGAAAATTGTGTTTACAAAAAAAGAAAATTGTCAGTGTTTTTATGTGACTGCATCTAATCACTGTTGAACTATAGCGCTTCTCTGAATTTTTCCAGTTTGCTATTTTAGGTTATTGGAGGTTTTAGCATATTAAGAAAAGGTAATCAAATCCCTGATTGCCCAGACATAATACCACAAAAGCAAATGCCAAAATATCTCTTAATGTTTCAAAAATTAATTATCAGTGGACTGATGAGAATTATCTGGACTTTGCCATTGGAAACGCAGACGTCCTTGTTCTAACTTAAACTTATCAGCCAAGTAATCTCTTCCATTATGTGTAGAGTCAGGCTAAGTGAAAATAATATTGGCAGTCAGAGTAAGTTAAAGGGAAAATGAATGCATTGCTTTTAAACCACTCTAAATTATATACCTCAAGGCTTCTGAAACTTACTAAGACAGCCAAAGCTTTTTTGGAATATCTGAAGTAGAGAAAACTGTCAAATTGATACAGGCATTTGAGAGAGAAGTTGCTTCTTGGTAAGAAGGAGACACTGATTGAGACATATCAACCTAATCTTATCAGAGACCTAGACCAGAGTTTGGATAAATAAATTTTACATTGTGACAATAAATAAAAAGCAATACATTTCTGTTCCTAGTACAGCTAAGAAACTAGTTCTCTACTTTGCCTATAACAGCATCAGCTTTGCCCACATTGATGTTTATTTAAGTCATTTTATTATAATGCCACATTTTAAAAGACCCTAGAATGTTGGAACTAGAATATTTGCTTCCTGAAGCAAGTTTTCAAATAAACCATGTTGATACCTATGTAAAAGCTTAGACTGTATCTTGCCTAATCACCGAACATATTTATGTATTGTGACCTATATTCCAGGATCTTTAATTCTCATATTATACATGGTTGGCTATTTTTATTATCCAAGTCCTGACTCAGATGTCACCTACTAAGGGAAGCATTTCATTACACCTATTCTAAATTAGTATTTCCTACCCAGTTGATCTCTGTAACATCACCCTATTTTATATTTTGTGTATTTGTCTCTTTTCTGGATTTACCTTCTGCCTGTCTTTCTAGAGCATGTAAGCTCTATGAAAACATGGGCCCGATGAAAGACCCATTTACTTAGTAAATATTTAAGTAAATGAAAGGCCCGCAACAATTTGCTAATTCAAAAATTCTTTTTGAATCTTGGAATTCTGTGATTACATACTATCTGGCATAGTTATGTCTCTAAAATTGGCAAACTCTAATGACTTCCAATATGCAAGAGATCCCCTGGAGGTTGGGAAATTCAGAAAGTATTAAAGATCCTTGCTCTCGGGTCACCTAGGTTGCTTAGTCAGTTAGGCATCAGACTCTTGATCTCTGCTCTGGTCATGATCTTATAGTTCGTGAGATCAAGCCCCTCATTGGACTCGCAGCCTGGAACATACTTGGGATTCTCTCCTTCTGTCTCTGCACATCCCCCACCTCAAAATACACAAACATTAAAAAAAAAAAAAAAAAAAAAAAAGATCCTTGTTCACAAAGAGCCCTGGAATGCAATTCAAAATTTAAAAGAGAGCCATAGGGTCTTTTTTTTTTTTTTTCTAGAAACATGACCTACCTACCAAGAATCATACCTTAGACAAATATTCATTAACTTTAGTATTAACACAGGTAGAAGGAAATGACAATGTTTGTTTGTTGGTTTTTTTTTTTTTTTGAGCCTTCTCTGATAGAAAATGTATCAATTAACTCAGACATATGCTGGAGGATATTTGACCTGCAAGAGATTTTCATACATTAGCTGAGATGTTCTCCTGTACCTTCCTCTACAGAATATTATGAAAAGTTCCAAATTGTTTTTTGTTGTTTGTTGTTTTTTTTTTTAAATATTTTTACTTCCCTCAGTGCCAGTCCATGTGAAGTGATCCAGAGGCTTGAACAGTAGCAGAAAGAATGCTTGTTACAAAGTGTCATTTCCATTCATGATTTACATATAAGTGGACTGCACGATTCTAGAAAATTTCGGTGGTTGTTCTCATCTATATTTAGGGTTGAATTTATTGTTCCATTGATTTGGTCTGTTATCGCACTGACTTACTAGAAAAACAAGTAGGGGATGCTGTCACTGGTACACAATCAGGAGAGGGCACTTTTGCCTGCCCGTATCCAACAATCACACTTTTCCTGATAAACAAAGCAAACAAAAAAACCCACCTGTCTCCTCTCAATCCTTATAGTTTTGGGTAGGCTCAGTCTGTTCAGCTCCAGATGCAGGCCTTGATTAGTACAAAAGAATTACCAAATTTCACTCTCCTCCTTCAAGTCAATACATAGAAGAA
This sequence comes from Panthera pardus, assembly GCF_024362965.1. Classification (NCBI taxonomy): domain Eukaryota; kingdom Metazoa; phylum Chordata; class Mammalia; order Carnivora; family Felidae; genus Panthera; species Panthera pardus. Next base: position 89,974,109 of record NW_026527013.1, read on the forward strand.
AGATAATAGAGTTTGGCCCTGAATCAAGCTTCATCTGAAAACAGCCCCTTCTCTGGATTTTCAGTTATGTGAGTCAATAAATACCCTTTTAGCTTAAGCTGTTTGTTACAGGTGGATACATTTCCACATGCGAGATGTACATTACCACTTAATAGCCCACGTGTTTTACACGTAATACTGCTGACTTTCCAAAAAGATGATGTTTGGAATCAAAGAAAATATACAAAATTAAAATAAATGTATCTCGAGATTTTCGAAGACTGCCTGTGAAGCGAATGCGAAGTGAAAATTTCCTTGTTTCACTCTGTGATTAAACACAGAATCCCCTATTTCCACTAAAAGTTACATGTGCGAAAATATTTACATATAAGGAAAACAACTGTATATGTGTATTCTGTAGACAGATAGGGAAGGGGATACAATAGCAGTAAAGGGGAAGTAGGCTGCTAGTTTAAAAAAGATCTAACATATAAGGTAAAACTGTTACACAAACATGCATAGCTCATAACGGAGATCAGGTACCTTACACACCTAAAGCCACAGAATTGTGTTTTATTAAAGTTTTCAGGTCCTATGATCATTTACAGGGATATTTAGAAAGTCATGAGTTAGGAAACCTTTGGTGTTGACTCTCTAGGCTGAGACCCACATATTTTAGGAATAGGAAAGCCAGTCACTTCAGAGAGAAAAGGACTGCTAATTCTGATGGCAGCCAGGCCAGGCAAACAAATGGTCTAATGCCTCCTGGTGTAGTCACAACTGTCTCTCCATCAATATTGCAAGCTCTTTGAGGCAGAGTTTAATCATGAACATCTTTATAGCCTAAGGATTTCACTTAGCGCCTGGCACAGAAGAATAGAAAGTAAAATATAGTATGCCTGAATTAGCGAGTATATAAAAGAATAAATAAATGAGTAAATGGATTAATTCCTACCAAGTTTAAAAGATTGTCATTTTGAGCTGACTTGTATCTTCAGAATTTCAGGTCACCAAAATAATAAATGCCCTTCAGATACCCACCTGAAAACTCCAGAGTAAAGTGCAGAGTTGCGTATTTTTTGTACATATGCATTGTCATCTGAAGCATGCCCATTTCTGATAAGTCTGCTGCTTGAACGTCATCCCGGAAAAAGAGTGGAACTATATTAAAATAGCCACATATTCTGCATTTGACATTCCTGAAATATGCTAAATAAGAAAATATATAATGAAAAAATATCCTACATTTCCGAATGGGAACAAAAATTACCTAACTGGGGTAGCAATCAAGTATCTTCAACAATATTAAAATATTTATAATATTCATTATTTTATGCAGTTAAAGGCTGTTTCTGTTTCCATTTGGAAAATCTATGAACTGTGTGGATTTTCTGAAAGATAATACCTATTTTTAGAAGCGAGGTTTTTTTTTTTTTTTTTTTTTTTACTAACAAGTTAGCTCTTTGACAACTCTGTTTGGGAAATGAAGTAAACTGAGAGTATTAATAATATATAAATGAACATTATCCCATGATCATGAATGTTTTTAAGACACAAAAAGAACGTTGTTTAGAATTCTGAAGGCAGGATTAAATTGATCACAGCAGAATTCAGAGTGCCCTTTGACCTCCTAGCTTTTTATTCTCAGGATATAGCCAAGGTAGCATATAAAGGTTTCAAAAAGTAATTTCACTTAAAATGAAAAAGCAAAATCTTTTGTACCTGCCTGTAAACAACCCAAGACCTTGCTGTAGTCTACACCTAATTCATTTAGACTCTTCAGTTCTCTCAGCCTTGACTTTTAAAGACCAGAATAAAAACAAAGATAATAGCAACATTTCAATGATCTTGATTTTAATAGAAAATGTTATTTGTATGGCTCCTTAGAGTTTAGGAAGAGCTTTCCTAGGTTTTTTTCAAATAATTTTGTTTAACGTTTATTTATTTTTGAGACTGAGAAAGACAGAGCATGAGCAGGGGAGGGGCAGAGAGAGAAAGGGAGACACAGAATCCAAAGCAGGCTCCAGGCTCTGAGCTGTCAGCACAGCACAGAGCCCGAACCAGGGCTCGAACTCGCAAACTGCAAGATCATGAACTGAGGCAAAGTCAGACGCTTAACAGACTGAGCCACCCAGTTGCCCCTTTCCTATGTTTATGTAATTGGAGCTTCTAAATAGGCTCTGTGAAAGTCACAAAAATGGCTCCTTTTGACCACATATGAGCAAATGACTCAGCCACTGTTTCCTATTTTGTAAGTACGACATTTCATGACCCTTTCATAGAAGGTTCTTTACAACACAAATTACCCTACCTATGTGCACACGGGTATCACGAATAATAGATCTTGCCATCTCATATGGCACCTGCCAGGAAAGAAAATGGCATTACTCATGGCATTCCATAATAAGATATATAACTACAGGAGCAGTGGTATTTGTGAAGGTACTTATTAATTAATTCTAATTAATTCTAATTAACATTTTATTAAATTCTTTGTCGGCAATAGGTTCAGTTATGTATTGCTGTATAACAAGCTACCTGAAAACTTAGAAGCTTAAGACAACAACATCCACTTACTTTGCTCACAAGTCTACAATTTGGTCAGGTCACGGCGTCACAGATTGTCTCTGCTTCAGTGGGATCAGGTGAGGTGGCTCTAGTGGGGACACAAAAGGAGGTCACAAAGCATTGCGTCTGCAGTAGCCACAAACTTGCTCAGATTCAAAAGAGGGAACATAGACCCCACTTTCTGACGATAGGAATGGGGGATGGGAGAGATTATTGTGACCGTTTAAAAAACATGTACGAAATATCATTAAAAACAATTTTATTTTCAAGCACTTCACTTTTGATAACTTGGTAGAAACAACCAAGCAGTTATGTTACATGATAATGTTTTTTGGAGATTTTGGGGTTAGGGTTTGTCAGCCTTATTTCTGATTTTGTTTTTTTTTTTTTTAAAGACACTGGTTTGGAAATAAAATTCTCAAATACTTTCTGATAGATGTACAGGCATTTAAGGCTCATAAGCCTATGTAGTTGAGTAAAAATGTGGAAAGTGAATATAATTTTTCTTGTTTCTGCTATTATTTTTTTTTCAACTTTGAAATGTTATCATCCACATAAAAATATTCTGGTTCATGGTACTTAGTAGCTAGATGATAGTGTATCCATGGTGAACCATAGCATTTTAACAGTTTTTTTTTTCATACCTCACTAATAGCTGACTTCAACTCCTTAAAAAGTGATGATTGTTACTAGAAAAATTAATTTATTCAGTCAGTGAAAGGTCAGTCTTCACTGAGAGTCCATTTTTTACTTCTTGGGAGTCCATTTCTTGAGTTAATGATCTTTTATTTGTCTTCAGAGTAAAAAGAGATTTTTTTCTTCTAGTGCTTTTATGAAAATGTTCAAATATATAGAAATTGAACAAGTAGGAAACACTGAATACCTTTCAGAAAATGTAATTATAGTCCAAATGTTACAATAGTTCTCTCCTTCTTTCTCCTGAACTATTTGAAAACAAGTTATAAAGTCATGATATCTACCTGAAGAACTTGAGCTCACAGGTCTTAACAATAAGGGTTTTTCCCCTTTCTATAGCCACAGTATCATTATCAGCCTTAAAAATACTAACTAACGGGCGCCTGGGTGGCTCAGTTGGTTAAGTGTGCTATTTCGGTTCAGGTCATGATCTCACGGTTTATGGGTTCGAGCACTGCGTTGAGCTCTATGCTGACAGCTCAGAGCCTGGAGCCTGTTTCAGATTCTGTGTCTCCCTCTGTCTCTGCCCCTCCCCCTCTCACACTATCTCTCCCAAAATAAATTGAAAAAACATATAACTTTTTTTTAATATTAACACGCAACATGCAAAGATTACCTACATATTCCAGTAAAGTATTTGTATCTGGTTGTTAGGTCTCATTAGTCTTTTTTCAAACATAGAACATCACCCCTCCTCCACTTATTTTTCCATGACATCAACATTTTTTCATAAAATAAGATTTGTGGTTTGTCATAGATTTTTAAAAAGCAAACAAATTATAGCCTTAAACAAAATAGGTATATCATATCAGGTCTTCCTCCTATCAGTATTGAAACATTTTAATACTGCAAGCGATTTAAAAGCAAGAGACTTACAGATGTCTCTACCACAGTTTAGAACGCACATACACACACACACACACACACACACACACACACACAGACACACACACACACACACACACACACACACTAATTTCATCCCATTGGTTAAAAAAAACAAAGTGACTATAGTACTTAGACATTTACTTGTATACTCAACAAGTGTGTTAATACCTAACTACTACTAAGTGCAAAAAGCATATATCATTAGGGTTTGATGAATTCAGATTTAGTAAAGCATAACAAAACATAGCTTAGACCAAAATGAAATGTACTTTTTTAATTAGGCTAATTATATTTGCTTTTGTTTTTTAAGTCACGGTACAATAAACTGCATCTATCTTAAGTGTACAAATCATTGTCTTTGGATAAATAAATATATGAAATAAAGCCACAATCAGTATCCGGAATACTTTCATCATGCTTAAAAATTTTCCATCATTATTCGGCAGCTGTTCCCTCCCTCTGCTCCCAGATCCAGACAACGGTCTGCTTCTGTCACTGTAGATTAGTTTGCTTTTTCTAGAATTTCATATAAATGGAATCATACAATAAGTATATTTTACATGTGACTTTCTTAAAAAGAATGATTTTGAGATTTTTCTACAGTACTAGATGTATAAGTAATTAGTTACCTTTTAATTGCTCAGTAATAATTTAATGATGTAACATGTATGTGTGTGTGTGTATTTGTGAGGGTTTTTTGGCTCATTTTCCCTTTTTGGGGAATTAAAGTAATTTCCTATTTGGGGCTACTCTGAATAAAGCTGCTGTAAACATTCACAAACAAATATTTTTGTGCATGCCCGTTTTTATTTCTCCTAGAAATCTCTTGGAGTGGAAAGGTTGGGGGATATGGTTGGTGTATGTTTAACTTTATAAGAAGCTACAAAAACTGTCCGTTTATAGTAAATCTTAAAATCAATGTTATAAGTACCCTAACTTTCCCCTTCTTGACCGTTGTTTTGCTTTTTATAGTTTACCAAAAAATTTCAGAAATAGTTTATCAATACCCTTCTTAGAATGCATGCTGAGATATTTTTTGGTATTTTGTTGAATCTACGTACATCAATTTGGTGAGAAGTGATAGTTTAAAGTAGTAAGTCTTTAAATCCGTGAACATAATATTTCTAACTTTTATCGAAGCTTCTTTAATTTTTTTCAGAAAAAAATAACTAGATTTATTTCAAAAGTTTTGCCTTTTTTATGAATCCCCAAATCTTTTATGTTTCATGCTATCGTAAAAGAAGTTATGTTGTTACATGCTTGTTACATGTTTTTGAATTCAATTTGATAATATTTTTGTTTAGTATTTGAGGGATCTGTGTTCATAAATAATCTTGACCCATCATTTTACTTTTTTGTAATATCTTTATCACGTTAGTATTAAGGTAATGCTGACTTCATTTGAAAGAATTTGTAAGAGGCTGACCTGTCTTCTTTGAATGTCTCAGAATTACTGAAATATCTGACTCTGGTATTCTGAGATTTTTAAATTAAAATTTTAAGCTGTTAAATACATATAAAGGTATCTGTTTTTCATTTAATTATGTCACTTTCATTAAGTTGTAGATTTTCACTCAAGTTTTCCTTTTCATCACTTCATTTGGTGGCATAAAATTGCTAATAACATTAATATATTATTATTTTAATGGTTATGGAATCTGTAGTGATAATCTTTTTAATTCCTGATATTAGTAATTTGTACTTCTTTCTTTTTCACTCTGTCTGGAGTTTCATCAAATTCATTGATGTTTTTTAATAAACAGGCTCTTGGCTTTGTTAATTACCCATCTTGTTTGCCTTTGTTCTCTTCCATCCATTCCTGCTCTTACCACCATCATTTACTTCCTTTTACTTGAAGTGAATTCACTTTGCTCTTCTTTTCTAGCTCCATTAGAGAGAAACTTCAACAGTGATCCATTTCTTATTTTGTATATGATAATTTAAAGTTACATAGTTCTAAGCATTACTATCCCACCCATAAATTTTGATAAGTTGTATTTTCCTCATCATTCAGTTGGAAATATTTTCTAATTTGTCTTGTGGTTTCTTCTTTGACCTATGAGTCGTTTAGCATTTCTTTCATTTTGAGATACTTTTGGTTTTCTTTGGTATCTTAGGGTTTTTTTAATCTATAATTCTGTTATGAAAATACAACATATATTATATGATGTAAATATTTTTAAATTCCTTGATTTTTTTTTTGGTTCAGCATATTGCCTAAGTTGGCAAATATTCTACATGCAATTAAAAATAATATAGTTGTTGGATATAGCAATGTATAAATAACAATTAAATCAATATGGGTGATACAATTTTTCAATCACCTATAGTTTTAATGTTTATAGTTTTCCATCAGGTGATGAAATAAATGTGTTAAATGTATCTACTCTAGTTGTGGAAAGGTCTTTGTTTTCTTTCCTTGTCTCAACTTTTGCTTCATATATCTTGAAATTCCCTTATTATCTATACACACATTATGTGATGTCATGTCTTCCCTATGGACCTACTCTTTAATCATTACGAAATGTACAATTTGGTCTCAAATATGCTCCTTATCCTGAAGTCTATTTCATCTGATAATAGTATAACGTTCGAGACTTTTCAAGCTTACTCTTGATGTCTCTGCCATCCATTTATTTGGAACCTGTAGCATGTAATTGGGTTCTGCATTCTTCACTTCTGTACTCTCTGCCTTCTTTGTGAAGTTTTTAGTCATTTTGACTCTAATATGATTATTAAGAGCATTAGACTTAGATCTGCGATGTTATTATTTATTTCTGTTTTTCTTCTCTGTTGTTATTCCTTATTCCTCTTTCCTGCCTTGTGATTATGTAAATAATTTTAGAATCCCAGTTTGATTTATCTCTTAGATATCTAGTTACAATTACATGTTTTTAATTGTTGCTTTGGGAATTACAATATACCTGCTTGACTTATCAGAGGACATACAGTCATATGTCCTATGTCTCTAGTTATTCTTATAATTTAAAATGTTCTTGGATACTATAAAATTTATATTATGGAGACTCTTATACTCTGAGTTGGTTAGACTCTAATTTCAAGCTCTGTCTTTTGGGCAGCAGCTCAAATCTCTGTCACTTCATTTGGCTTGAGGTGCCTTACTTGTTTTTTTATTTTTTTTTTAATGTGTATTTTTGAGAGAGACAGAGAGACAGAGCACATGCTGGGGAGGGGCACAGTGAGGGGGAGACACAGAATCTGAAGCAGGCTCCAGGCTCTGAGCTGTCAGCACAGAGCCTGATGCAGGGCTCAAACTCACAAACGAGGAGATCATGACCTGAGCTGAAGTCAGACGCTTAACCAACTGAGCCACCCAGGTGCCCCTTCAGGTGCCTTACTTTGATTTTGCCCACACTTGCATGGCTCAGATGTCAGGAAAAGACTGTGGTAGTCATTACACACAGAACCATGGAGGCCTCCATCATTGGGCTTTCACATTTCCAGAATTTCCAACCCCCTCAAGATGTGGCCACCATAAATTCTTCTTTAAATTCTCATGCCAAAAGCATAGTGGAATTTCTATCATAGCCTCTGCCACTCCAGACCATTATGAATCATAGTTTACCCTCATTTTAATCCACACAAATAGATAACCCACCACAAGCTGGTCCATTTTCCATGTCTTAATTCCTCTCCAAAATCTGCGACTTTGTTCAGGCTGTAGAAACTCCAGGTTATTAATTTGGGTATTTCATGCAGATTTTATTATTTTTATCTGAGGAAAGCTCTTCATACCTTTTTTTTTTTTTTTTTTTTACTTTGACATTGTGAAATGTACAAGGCCATTGTCTTTTACAGTGTCCCAAATTCTGGAATTGGCTAAGTGTTTCCTCATGGTATCCTTTAGTTTATTCCTCTGTCCCTTGTATTTGCTTAAATGTAGATAGGAGTTTAGACGTTTCATTGGATTTAGGTTAAGCATTTTTTATAAGAATAATTTTTAGATATTCTTATGTACTTCTTATTGTAATCACGTGAGGAGTAAATCTGGTGTCTCCCTATAATTGAAGCCATGAGTAAAGTAGTCACTGCCAATGCTTTCCATTATAAGGCAGAATTTTCCTTTGGCAAAACATAAGTAATCTGTTGTGTTATGCTTTAATACTGTGCAAATGTTATATTTCCCACATCCTTCTGAAACTTCTTGCCTGAATCAATTTTTATACTGGGGGATGTAAAAATGGTGATTTTCCTAATTCTATCACTTCTTCATTTATGAGCTGACACGAACAGATTTTTGTTTACCCATAATATGACCACCAGAGTCATTAATTTCAGGTGAAATATGTGTTGCAGAAAACCATCAAGAGAGTAAGTTTAAGAAGTAATCTGGATATATCCATAAGGGCACTGGGAGATGGATATAGAGTCTTACATATGGCCAGTTCTGAAAACAGAAAAAGCAAGTTCTAAGGGTAAAAGTTCAATGTGGAAATTTGAAAGGAACCACTTGCCAGTTATATGAAAAAAATAGGCATTTTAAGAGTTTGAAAATTGTGACTTGACAATCCCAAAAAAGACCTAGGATTCTAAACATCCTGCAAATTTTTATTAAGGAAGTACACATATTTATAAGCACTGTTAAACAAAAGGAAGAGTAAGAAAGAAGGGAAATGTATTCTGATTGAACTTTAAGAGTGCCAGGGGAAAAAGTAAATTGATATGATAAACTTAGATACGTGTGTGTGTGTGTGTGTGTGTGTGCACGTGCGCGTAAACGTGTGTGTTTAGAATTTTCAGTGATGGAGGAGACTTCTAAAGTCATCTACATCAACAATGTATTGGATATCTGATAAAAGTCTTGAGCTGTAATTGACCCAAAATTTCTCAATATGTACTCTGTTTCCTGGGGTCAACCTATCTCCTCTTTAAGTAGTCCTATTTCCATGCATCATAGATAGAAAATCCACTGTTTGCTAGTTTCAAACAAATATGTACGGAACACCCACTGCTTTGCAGTGAGCTAATTCAAGTACTAGATTCCATACATTATAAGAACAATTCCTATTATATGAAAGCCCTTTAAATATTTGAATTCATTTGTGAGAATTTCAAGGCAGTTAATCACAGTGAATAAAGATGTCGTGGAAAACAACAGAGACTCCTTTAATTTTTAAGGAAAAATAAAATATTTATTAATAATTATAATTACGCTTTTTAAAATTTTTTTAACATTTATTTATTTTTGAGACAGAGAGAGACAGAGCATGAACGGGGGAGGGGCAGAGAGAGAGGGAGACACAGAATCTGAAACAGGCACCAGGCTCTGAGCCATCAGCCCAGAGCCCGACGCGGGGCTCAAACTCACTGACCGTGAGATCGTGACCTGAGCTGAAGTCGGACCCTTAACCGACTGAGCCACCCAGGCGCTCCTAATTATAATTATGTTTATAATGATGTGGGAACTTCAGTAAATGGTTTTATGGGAACTTAATTATCCTTTATGTTAAATTATTTTAACTTTTGTATTTTAGAGATTAGTAGAAAGTCTTGCCTTTTTTCCCGGATTCTTTGTCTACTTGTTAAAGGCTAATTTAAGGCTCTGACTTAATAATTACATTATTAAAACCAAACATATACATACATTCATTGAACATTGATATGGAAAAATAAAGCAATATTGCCAAACTTCTCATTAGCACCCTGGCCTTCCGCAGCAGAGCTGGGAGCTCGCTGACTGAACATACTTCTTGATGACTGAATGACCTCCCACTGAATTTAATTTGAATGTTGTTCTGACAGCTTTAATCAGCCATAAAATGTTACCAGCAGAAAACAGACTAAAACTTTAAGATGGTTTGCGTAAGTATTCAGTATTGTCGTAAATAATATGCTTTATTTTCAATGTTCACTCTTGCCCTACCTCAACCCCAATTATACTTTTCAAATAAAAAGGAGCTACACCATAAAAAGCTCAGTAGAATATGATTAATTAACATCCATTTCCTCCAACAATGGGATCTTCCTATTTAGAAAGGGAGAACAAGTGGGAAATATCCTTGCTGGACAAATTAGGTCAAGAAATCTCTCTCCAAATAAAAAGGTATTATAAATTTCGCACCCAGGGTATTCAAACGGAAACTCTATACCTGTTGGTACCTACCCCGATTGAAATACTTCCACAAAAGCAATAGTCACAAAAGACCAGGCAAGAATTCTATTATGCTTCATTTCCATGAAGCCAGGCAGTTAAGTGTGCTTGACGTGGGTCTATTTGTGTGGACCCTATCTCTACACACCAGGTAGCAACTGTCATGGGTAGCTTAAAGAAATCTGACACTTTGAAACTGCTATGCCCCAGTAAGAAGTGTCCTAATCCTTTACCTTGGCAGTTGAATGTTGAAAGGACTCTAACTCAATGGTAGCATTACACACGGGCCACACTGTTGTCACACTTACAGCTGTGCAAAGAATAGCATTCTGAAAGTCCCCTTTCTGCTAATAGCTAGGATTGTCTTTGGTGTTTGATATGCAAGCAAGGGCATGCAGAGCTATTAAGAGTTCAAAGTCAGACGGGACAGGAGGATCTGAAACAGAGGCAAAGGGCAGCTCATGCTTCAGTGATCTGGCGGAGGTCAACCTCCACACACATCTCTTTGTACCATGCTGGGGCTTATGTAAACAAACGAAAAAAATCCTTCAGATGAGTGAGCTTCAATAAACACTGATCACTCCAATCGTCTTTGTATCGCGGGCCCTGAACACAACACCTGGCTCAATGAAATTCTTATTCTTCTTGAGATTTCCAATCACCACCAGTACCTTATTTGATTCAGAAAACGTCTATAATGTCTGCGTTATTTCAGATATGTAGAAAAATAGCTTGATACCTCTTTTTTCTAAGTTGATTTATTTGTTTAATATAGACCATTTTGCTTTATTTGAGTAAAAGCTGCAAGGGTATGAAAAAGAGATTGATAATTGAACAGGGTTATCACTAAATCACTGAAGGAAAGGCAGACAAAATGAATGAGGCACATTTCAGTGGCAGAGATGTTGCTACTAACCAATACATTAGATGAGGGACCATTGGGGGCACCTGGGTCGCTCAGTCAGTTGAGTGTTTGGACTCTTGATTTCAGCTCAGGTCATGATCTCACAGTTGTGGGATTGAGCCCTGCATGGGGCTCTGCACTGAGTGTGGAGCCTGCTTAAGATTCTCTCTCTCTCTTTCTCTCTCTCCCTTTGCCCCTCTCCCCCTCTTGCTCTCTTTCTCTCTCAAAAAATCAAAATTTAACAATTTTAAAGATGAGGGACTTATTTTTCCCTACCTCTCAACAATAGTGCAACTTAGAGGTTTCTATCTTATATTTGTGCACCTGCATAAATGGAAGAGAGAGAGAGAGAGAGAGAGGGAGATAAAAGGAAATGCAGAAGTTAGGTAATTCTGTTATAGTCTTTGTTTTAAAATTTCTTTCAAATTTATTTTAATAGAGGTATTAAAGTAGTATTTCTAATAAAATGTATGCCAATTACACTTCTCACCCATTCCCAACCACTTCTCTTAATTTTAGAAACAACTCTAACCTTGTACAAAGTGTTTGAGAAGAAAAAATTACAAACAAATTAAAAATCACCTGCAGTATTCCCTCATAAAATAAAAATATTGGTGGAAAGTTTTATAGATATGCATTTATTGAATAAATGGTTGCAATGCATATAAGATAGGCATTATAGATCTCAGATGCCATATTATAAATAAAAATGTTGCTTACCAACAGGAAACAAAAATTATCTCATGTTATTATATATCTTTCAGGAAGCCTTGTATTTAATGTTGAATACCAGTCCATTACATCAGGATATCTAATTTTACATAACCAGTCAACTAGATGGAGGCTATATGAACAGTAAGGGGTTACAAAGACACTATGAGAAAAAAAAAAAAACCCTGAAGTTGCAAACACCACAGAGTAATAAATAATCCAACATGATGATAAATGACACAGGAATTGAGAGTTGATCTAGATACAGATTTTGTTTCCTCTTTTGGATTGGGAGCTGGTAGGAATTTGCTATTTTAGTCAGGTTAATTTGAATGACTTCTCTCAGTGTTGATTACAAATTTCTAAGTAATACTCCCATCTCTGCTTACAATGTCAGCTTTCCTATTAACCTTCTAAGACAATTTAAAGAAAAGGCAATTCAAGCATTGCTACTTTGTACCAGCAGAACAAAACGAAAACCAACCAAACAACAAAAAAGTAGTTTGCAATGTATAGTTTTACCTTAAGCTCTCAAATTCATCATCTTTTACTGATATTAAAGCACATTAAAAGGAAGAATTTCACCCTACTCCATTATATACCCTCAGCCTCTTTATTAATATTAACATAAGACCAGTAATAGCTATTATGTTTATTATTAAAAAAAAAGTAGATGGCAAATGCTTATAATGTTTTGCCATTTGATTCAAACAGCCATTGTTATTGGATAAACTTTTCCATACATAATTTGCCTTAATTTATTTTTTTCACTATAAACTGATCCTCTTAATGATTTTCTTAAAGTTCTGAGTATTAGATATGGGCATTCATATCTGCACTGACCATGTTTTTATCTTTACCTTCATCAGTGGATCTAAAATGCATCAGCTACTTCTGATATTTACCATCCTCACTTCCAGACCTATATTTAAGACTGGATTCATATGCACCCGAACACTAGTGGATCGTTTTTATTCCTGGGCTTTTAAATCCCAGAATACAGCCAAAAAGTTGGAAGAGAAATCATGGGAGAAGTGGGAGAAGTGGTACTGATCACTTAACCTTTCTTGGAGCAGGGAATCCACATGAGACCCTGATAATCTAAGTTATCATGTACTGTCCCTGGGAGACAGCATTTCTAATGCTGTTCTTTTGGACGGAATGCAAAATAACTACATGTAAATTTGAGTGCCAACAAAAAATAAATTGAATTTCTTGTGTCTCAGCGCTTAAAAGCTCCCTGATGGGCTTTAAACTAGTATCTACCATTATTGAGGGATAACTTCCAATTTATACGCTGGACACTTTTGTCATTGAAAAACCTATACACTAAAAAATATTGTTACATTACACCTAAAACGGAAATATCATTGTGGGAACATAAAATGTTTTCTTGGCCCTGAAATTTATCTGTACCCTGAATCCCAATATTTATGATAAAACGAAAGGCCAATGATCTTGATCACTTTGGATGTTTTCTCTCATCCTACAACCGAAAGTCAGAGACAATGCAGTCTCTAGCATCATAGACTCTATCTCACATAAATTATTCCTTAATATCTAATAAGCCTGGCTTTGGATTAACGCTATCATCCTTTCCTTGCACAGCACTCTTATCTGCAATTTTACGAAGAAACTGTGGAGAAATTGAGGAGAATTAAAAACTCTCAAGCGGTGATTTTCTTTCTTCCAACAATGGCAGATTAGGGTTGTTTTTTTTTTTTTTAACGGAGGTATAGTTGGCATACCAGGTTAGACTCACGTGTGCAACATATTGATGTGACAGTTCTGCACAAGACACAGTGCTCACCAAGGTAAGTGTAGTCACCATCTGACGCTGGAAAACATTATTACATTATGGACTATACTCTATGTACTACACTCTTCATCTCCATGACATATTTATTTCATAACTGGAAGTTTGTACCTCTTGATTCCTTTTTTTTTTTTCTATTTCGCGTGTACCTTCACCCGCCTCCCCTCTGGCAATCAGCAGTTTGCTGTCTCTAAGAGTCTGTTTGGGAGAGGCAGAGCTAGAGCTAAGGTGGGGGTGTAGGAGGAGGATCCTAAGCTTGCCTTGTCCACAGCTAGGTAAATGTCACATCGTTCTGAATGCCCAAGAAATCGACCTGAGGACTGACAGAACAAACTGCACAATGAGAGGGAGGGAAGAGGCCACGATGAGGAAGGTGGAAGTACAGAGACGTGGTATGAGAGAGAAACAGATCATGGGTGCTGTGAAGTGGGGGAGAGCCCTGGTTGGAGAGAAAGGTGAGAGAGAGTGGAACGCACAGGGGATCACACAAGGAGAACACTTGCCCAAAGCCATTGGCCGAGGAAACCAGAGAGGCTGGTTTTCATAAGGTTTTGTAACCAGCGGGGTACAAAGACTGGAGGTTTTGGGGTCCGTGGCTTGGCTGGGATAGAGCACTGAGGATGCTGCCCTACCCCTGGAGAGAAGGCGGGGGAGCAACCCAGGTGGCAGATGGCACAATCCAAGGATGGGCTGAGGCACACAGGGAGAGACCATTTGCTCTTCTTGGAGCTTATTTGTGAGAGGTGATGTTTGCAGAGTCAACTCTCAGGGGACAAAAGAGCAGGTGGGTGTCATTTCCTTCCCCCACTCCTCAGCAGAGGCACAGAGACACCTGCTGAGAGTGGCTAAATCAGACACTGGCGATTCAGCCTGCTTTGGCTCCAAATCCTATGTCCCTGTGCTGTGCCCTTTTCATCCAACCTGCATCAGTCCCAGCATGGCAAACTGTCCCCCAGAAGACCAGCACAGTTCTCCACACATGAGGTTCCTAAAGTTTGGAGTTGTATTTTAAAAATTTTTTCTTACTGTTTATTTATTTTTTGAGAGAGAGTGAGACAGAGCACGAGAGGGGGAGGAGCAGAGAGAGAGGGAGACACAGAATCCGAAGCAGGCTCGAGGCTCTGAGCTGTCAGCACGGAGCCCCACGTGAGGCCTGAACTCACAAACCGTGAGATCATGACCTGAACTGAAGTCAGACACCTAACCGACTAAGCCACCCAGGCGCCCCTAAAATTTGGAGTTTTAAAAGTCAGTAGGCTTGGTTGGGATAGAGCCCAAACTTTACTGCATTGCCCCAGGAAGGCAAGGAACCTGGAGGCAAACTGGTGAAAACAGCAACCTCAGAAACACCCAGGACACCCAAGGGGAAAGTACGTGCTCTTCTGGGAGTGCTTCCCAGAGAGCAGCAAGCACAGAGTCCCCTCTCATGGGACAAAGAAGCCAACTATTGCCATTTTCTCCCCCCTGTCCCTCAGCATACATGAACTTGAGTAAACAGCACAGCACCAACATTGGCTGCCTAACCTGGTTACACCAAGTCCTGTCCTCCTGTCCTCTGATGGTACAGCTTTTCTTGGGTAAGTGTGTTTAAGGACCAGTACAGCGGGCCCTTTCCCCAGAAGACCAGTAGAAACCTTTGTACGTACAACATCTTCCAAACAGAGAATTCTGGAAAGTTTCAGTTCCAGTGAAAGTAGCATCAGGTATCATTTAACAAGCAGACCAGAGCACGCTTCATTAAAACTTGTCAGGCTCTGGCCAAGGTCAATATTGCCAAATGGAAGAATTCAACTCAAAGAACAAGGAAAGGTCATAGCCAGAGATCTAATTGAAACAAATATAAGTAATATGCCTGATGGAGAAGTGAAAATGACAATCATGAGAATACTTGCTGGGCTTGGGAAAAGCATGGAAGATGCAAGGGAGAATTTTACTGCAGAGACGAAAGAGCTAAAAAAAACCAATCAGGAAGAAATGAAAAATGCAATATCTGAGATTTGAAACTGACCGGATGTAATGACCACAAGGATGGAAGAAGCGAGGAAACAAGTGGAACAGAAGACAGAATTGTGGAAAATAATGAATCTTAACAAAAGAAAGAAGAGTTATGGATTATGAGAGTAGACTTAGGGAACTCAGTGACTCCATCAAAAGTAATAATATTTTATATCATAGGAATCCCAGAAGAAGAAGGAAAGAGAAAAGGGGGCAGAAGGTTTATTTGAGGAATTAATAGTTGAAAACTTCCCTAATCCCAGGAAGGAAGCATACATCCAAATCCAGGAAGGACAGACAACTCAATTACTCCCCATATTTCTTTCTTCTTTATATTTAATTTTAATCATTCCCCCAATTCTAATGCTACATTACAGAATGCATTATATATTTTTATATCTTTTTTTAATTCTTATCTACATTCATGACACAATTTTGTTTTCATTGTATCTTCCACCACCACCTTTTTATTTTTGGTCTTTAGTGGTTTTAAAATACACCTATGCATTAGAATAATTTGGGGAAGTTTTGATTTTCAAAAAGTTATACTGCATTGAAACTTACATAAAAGGCTCCTGGGTGGATCAGTCAGCTGAGCATCTGACTTTGCCTCAGATCATGATCTCATGGTTCAAGGGTTCGAGCCCCACGGACAGCACAGAGCCTGGAGCCCACTTTGGATTCTGTGTCTCCCTCTCTGTCTGCCCTCCCCCACTCATGCTGTCTCTCTCAAAAAATAAACTTTAAAATTTAAAAAAAATAATAACATAAACTGCATAGCCCCTTGAGTATACAGCTTAGTGAATGTTTACAAAAGTATTAACCCATTCTCTACTTGCAAATATACATTTCCCACATTATGGAAGGGTGTCTTATGCCACTTCTTAGTATATAAGCATTAAAAATGTCAAAGCTATAATTCCAGCACTACAGATTTTTATGTAATTCGTTTGAGGTGGATCCTGAACATTGGTATTTATTTTTCTACATAAGGCTATTTAATAACTTAAAAATACCAAGCAAAAAGAAGTACATCGGATGCATTTTATTAGTAGAGTTGCGAAATGGAGCACATGTGGATTAAATTGAGAGAGATTAAAACTCTCAGAACATTTTGGGAAGGAGACAGGGGTGAAAGTAAAACAGTTTGAGTTAAGTATGGTGTGTTATATAAAACACTGCTGTCATGTGTTATTTAAAATATTTCTCATAAGTCTTTCAAAAACAGTTTAGAGTGGAAAAAAAAAAACAAAACACATCTGTATGCATAATGAGGTCTCTTTAGAGGATTTTTTAAATCTTTTGCGATGCGTATGGCATAACTTAACACCAGAATTTGTACCTATCTGCATTAGGCAGTCATCCAGTAGACTGTCAGATAACGAGCACTTTTCCACTATTTTTTAATAAATTAGTGGCAAAGCTAGCTTAAATTTAATGTGATTACTGACATATTTAACAATAAATGTACCATTTTGCTATTACTATTTCTCATTTATCTTATCCCTCTCTCTCTCTTTATAGGTAGATAGATACTGTATTTAGTTGCCTTCTTTTTGATGAACTACTAGTTTTCATTTTCCTGCTCTACAAACTTGATATTAACATTTCTGTTACTATTATTTTAGTGGTTACTCTACAGACTATAAAACATGCAGACTATAAAATATGACTTAATATTGTATTTTCTAGATAAAGAAGTTGCTCTCAATACCTTTATACTTCCCTCCTGCCATTTTGACATTGTTCTATTGTTGTTTGTATATCACGTCTTTTAATTTTCAATATTTTAAATCCCACAAGGCTAATTATCATTCTGTATCTATCTACATTTATCCATTGTTCTCTATTGTTTCATGAACTTCCAACCTCCCATCTAGAATTATTTTTATTTTGCTTAATAAACACTTAATAATTATTATTTAGTGCACTTATGCTGATGTCAAATTCTTAAATTCTTTTTTCATTATGTGAAGTTTTTTGTCTGTAGTTTTGAAGGATATTTTTACGTTTAGAATTCAAGAGCAGTGTACCACATTGATTGATTTGAACAAACTTTGCATCCCAGGAGTAAATCCCACTTGATACTGGTGAATTATTTTTTTAATGTGTTATTGGCTTTAGCTTGCTAGTATTTTATTGAGAATTTTTGTATCAATGTTCATCAGGGATATTGGCCTGTAGTTCTGTTTTTCAGTGCAGTCTTTACCTGGTTTTGGTATCAGGGTAATGCTGGCCTCATACAATGAATTTGGAAGTTTTCCTTTTCTACTTTTTGGAACAGTTTGAGAAGAATAGGTGTTAACTCTGTTAAATGTTTGGTAGAATTGTGGGACACCATCTAGCCCTGGACTTTGGTTTGTTGGGAATTTTTTGATTACTCATTCAACTTATTTGCCAGTTATCAATCTCTTCAAATTTTCTATTTCTTCCAGTTTCAGTTTTGGTAGTTTGTATGTGCCTAGGAATTTGTCCATTTTTTCTAGGTTGTCCAATTTGTTGGCATACAGTTTTTCATAATATTCTCTTATAATTGTTTGTATTTCTGTAGTTTTGGTTGTTATTTATCCTAATTTGTGATTTTACTTATTTGGGTCTTTTTTTTTCTTTTTGATAAGTCTGGCCAGAGTTTTATCACTTTTATTATTTTTTTTATTCTGTTGGGTTTTTTTTTTGTGTTTTTTTTTGTTTGTTTGTTTGTTTTTTTTTAACGTTTTATTTATTTTTGAGACAGGGAGAGACAGAGCATGAACGGGGAGGGTCAGAGAGAGAGGGAGACACAGAATCCGAAACAGGCTCCAGGTTCTGAGCAGTCAGCACAGAGCCCGACGCGGGGCTCGAACTCACGGACAGTGAGATCGTGACCTGAGCCGAAGTCGGACGCTTAACCGAGTGAGCCACCCAGGCGCCCCTGTTTGTTTGTTTTTTTATAGAGAACCAGCTCCTAGGTTCATTGATCTATTCAACTGTGTTTTTTCTTTCATTTTTTTAGTTCCTACCTCATTTGTTTCTGTTCTAATCTTTATTCTTCTGCTGGCTTTAGGCTTTGTTGTTCTTTTTCTAGTTCCTTTAGGTGAAAGGTTAGCTTATTTACTTCAGATTTTTGTTACTGTTGTTGGTTGGGGTAGGCCTCTATTGTTACATATTTCCCTGTTAGGAACACTTTTGCTGCATCCCAAAGCTTTTGGACCCTCTGTTTTCATTTTTCATGTTTGCATGTATTTTTTTTTAAACTTGTTCTTTGACTTCATGGTTCACCCATTCATTGTTTAGTAGCATGTTGTTTAGCGTCCATCTATTTGTGTCCTTCCAAATTGTTCCTTGTGGTTGACTTCTAGTTTCATAGCATTGTGGTGAGAAAAAGCACATTGTATGATTTTAGTCTTTGGGTATTTATTGAAACCTGTTTTGTTACTTAATATGTGACCTATTCTGGAGAATGATCCATGTGCACTTGAAAAGAATGTGTATTCTGATCTTTTAGGATGGAATATATCTAATTCTGAATATATTTAGTTCTGAATATATCTGTTAAGTCCATATGGTCCAGTGTGTCATTCAAAGCCATTGTTTCCTTATTTATTTTCTGTTTAGATCATCTGTCCATTGATGTAAGTGGGGTGTGAAAGTCCCCTATTATAATTGTTATTATCAATGAGTTCTTTTATGTTTATTAATTGTTTTATACATCTTGGTGCTTCATGTGGGGTGCGTGAATGTTTATAATTGTTAGATCTTCTTGTTGGATTGGCCCCTTTATTATTAAATAATGCCTCTGTCTCTTTTTATAATCTTTGTGTAGTATGGACATTTTAACAATATTAATTATTCTGACCCATGAACATAGAATATCTTTCCATTTGTGTCATCTTCACTTTCTTTCATCAGAGTATTATCGTTTTTAGGGCACAGATATTCCACCTCCTTAGTTAAATTTATTCATAAGCATTTTATTGTGTTTGATGCTACTATAGGTGGGATTGTTTTTCTTATTTCTTTCTTAGATATTTTGTTGTTAGCATGTTAAAACAAACTGATTTTTATAATGGCTTTGTACCCTGAAACTATTGAATTCACTGATGACTTCTCATAGACAAAATATATCCAGTGCCTTATTTTTGAACTTTTTTCCAGTTTCTACATTTTATTCCCATAAATAACCCTGGTTGCAACTTCTAATTGTTTAAAAAAAAAAAAGGAAATAGATAATAGCCTTAGTTAATTTGTCTTGGACTAAGCTCCTAGAACTAGAATTACCAGTTCAGTGAATGTGAACATTAGGAATACTCGTTTTACGTATCACTCTCTAGAAATGTTGCATCATATTCTTCTACCTGATTCTAGAAAGCGCTATTTCACTTCATTGTTGTCAAAATAGAGTGCTTTCTTTAAGATCTTTTCACTGTCACTAGCACAGATATGAGAATATTTGCAACTAGAACTCTAATCTATGTTAACTAACTTGAATTTAAATTAAAAAAAATAATATTGGCACCTTAATTTGTGTTTCTTTTGTAATTTTAAGAAAAAATATGCCAGTATGCATTAACTAGCTGTATTTCTTCTATCATGATTTTCTGGATGTGTCTACTAACAGGTTATCTAGAAATCGTAGTTTTCCAAGTTTGGATGTTTGTAATTAATTTTCTGTAAAAGGGAAAATGAGAGGGACTAGTTCAGGAGATGCTAGGAAACACAAGTTTTAAAATTCAATTACTTTTTTTTAATTGGAAATAAAGGTGAATATTCTTGATGTCAATATTAAGTATTATAAGGATATGTTATAATCACTTTTATGTAGTGTTTTTCTAAGTTTATTTTCATTTTTAGAGACCAAGGATGAGTAGGGGAGAGGGGCAGAGGGAGAGAGAGAATATCTTAAGCATGTAGCTCAGCATGGGGCTCAATCCCATGACTCTGTGATCAGGACCTGAGCCAAAATCGAGTCCAGTGTTCAACCAACTGAGCCACTCAGGCGACTCTGTTAATTGTTGTTTAAGTAAAGGTATTCTTGGGAGCCTTTTAAATATATGTACTATTTACCTCTATAGTATATGACCTTAAACTAATGTCCACTAATTTACTTTTTATTTTCTACTTTCTTCCCGTCAGAATGTCACTATTGCCAATGGATGTATATTTACCATTTCTAATCCCACAGATCCCTATCCTCTCCCATTTTTTGTTTGTTTGTTTGTTTGTTTCTCATCACCTAATGATCACATTCTGGGAACTTAAGAATACTAAAACTATAATATATAAATAACAGGGCGTATATTAAATGTAAATTCAAAATATGCTACTTCTCTCCCTGACTTCAAATGTACCTAGTAGAGAGATTTCTCAAGCCTTAATTAATCAGATGGTCTTCCGGGGAAAGTGGTCATTATTCTAGAGGAAATTTAATTTCTATAACCCTGGTTTCCTTAGTGTAGGATCCTCAAATTGAATTCATGGCAAATAAATATCTCAAAGGAACTATATGAATATGGAGACAGTTTCCAATATAGGTATTTCTGAAGCATTTCTCATTTAAGCACCACAATCTGTGTTGTAAGCAATTGTTGACCTCAGATTGAGTAGCACCTTTCACCTGGTGCAATTCTTTACATAAAATTAGGAAGTCAAACTGAGCTGTATTGAGTAACATATTTCAGCAACACACAGCTTATTAAAAGGCTTTAAAGAAATAGATCTGAGACCACTTTGTTTTATTTTTTAAACTATTTCCTATATAAATTTGCGATCAGACAGGCAACATGAATGAATAACACAGCGAACGTCATAAACCATACATAGAACAAGAATAATTAATATTTTGCTGTTTTCGTTACCTCTCCCTCTCTGCACGCGCGCACACGCGGGTGCACACACACACACGGATGTAATTGTAGTGTCACATAAAGGGCCTCTTCTTCGTTCTATTTGGTTGTTAATAATTGGACACGGAACTGGGATTGATTTTCTCAGTGCTATTCAATTTTAGATGTTAGAAAATTCTTCCCAAATTTTTTGAATGTGTAAAATATTCTCTTAGTCTTTAAAAGTCAAAATTATGTAAGAGTATACTTAGAAAAGTTTTGCTTGTAACTCTACACTCACGTTGACTCCCACTCAGATGCAAGAAACCCAACATTCTCCTCCATTTTTTTGTACAGTTCCATGGTACTCCTTCATGTTGATGTACCATTTAAAGAAATTAAATAGTCCCTTAATTTGAACATTTGTACTTTTAAATTTTTGGTGTAACCAGTGCTGCAGTGGACATTAGTGTCTTTCCCCCGCCCCCCCATTTACAGAGAGCTACATTTAGGTTGGATGCCTAGCAGTGGATTTCCTAAGCCAAAATGAAAATGGTGTCCAGCGTTTTGTGGTGGTGTCAGTTTCCCCCAATAAATTTTGTAACATTTTGCGCATATATATCAGTGAACTATGAGAATAGCTTTTTCCACCAGGCACTAGAGTGTTTTGTCAAAATTTGGCGGGATTTTTATGAACTACAAAGTGAGAAAATATTTTAAATATGGGTCTTCATTAATTTGAAATTCTTTTATTATGGGGGTGTGTCCGAGCATTTTTCCTAAATTTAAAGGCATTTACTCTATTTTTTCTGTCAACTGTATTTTTAAGTTGTCATTTTTTTCTGCTAGAATTTACTTAAAGAAGTAGATAAAACATAAATAAAGACAAATGATAGGAAGGACAGGAAGGGAGGGAAGGGAGAGGAAGAGAAAGAATGGACACAGGTATTAAACTTCATCTATGATTAAAATCTGCACATATATTCTGGTTTTAGCTTGAAATGTGTTTGTGTTTCTATGTCTAGGTTTTTTTTTAATTGTGAAATTCATTGATCTTTCATTACTTCTGAATTTTGAGACATAATATGTAGCTTTCCAACTCCAACTTATGATAGTAGATATTTTCTTTTTGTATTTGGAGAATTTATTTTTAAGCATTTATATTTCTGACTGATTTGGGATTTATCCTAGGGAAAGTAATGATACACAGGTTCAATTTTAGTGGGTTTTTTTAGTGACTATTGGGTTACTTTTTAAACTTTTTTTTTTTAATGTTTATTTACTTTTGAGAGAGACAGAGCATGAGTGGGGGGAGAGTAGAGAGAGAGAGACACACAATCTGAAGCAGGCTCCAGGCTCTGAGCTGTCAGCACAGAGCCCCATGCACGGCTCCAACTCATGAACCGTGAGATCATGACCTGAGCCAAAGTCGGATGCCCAACCGACTGAGCCATCCAGGCACCCTTAGGGTTACTTTTTAAAACATTGATTGAAAACTCTATTTTTCCCCTGTGACTTAATTTATCATACACTATACTTTCATATGCACTTGGGTCCAATTTTACTCTTTGGTGCCAGGATCTTTCTGAGTATTCATGTACAAATAGCATTGTTTTTATGAGAAAGTTTTTTTTTTCTTTATTTTAATATCTGGTAGGGCCAAAATCCTACTTTGCCTTGTTGATCTTTTTTATGGTTTCCTAGTCCAGTCATGTTTGTTTGTTTTCCATATGACCTTCATAATGAATCCAAGTCCTGGCTATTTTATTGGGACCATGGTAAATTTATTTTACCGAGTGTGGAAAATGTCTTCATAAAGTTTGATTTTTATAGTCAAAAACTGGTGTTTCCTTTCATCTTTTCAAGGAAAAGATTATATTATTATATTATTATATTATTATATCATATTATATTATATTATATTATATTATATTATATTATATTATAATCTATTTTTTTTGAGACAGAGAGAGAGACAGAATGTGAGTGGTTTAGGGGCAAGAGAGGGGGAGACACAGAATCTGAAGCAGGTTTCAGGCTCTGAGTTGTCAGCACAGAGCCCGATTAGGGGCTCGAACTCAGGAGCTGTGAGATCATGAGCTGAGCTGAAGTCCAATGTCCACTGACTGAGCCACCCAGGCGCCTTGGAAAGTCACCATGTTTTTTATTTTATTGGTACTTTGTTAATAAATAGTGGACTTTTAAAAAGCTTCAGGTCTATGGTATGAATTAAATTAATGGAAACCCTGTATTAAATCATCCAGTTTTTGGAATAAATCCTACTTGAACATGATGTATTTTTTAATGTGATTTTAGATTCTTCTGCAATTATTTTATTCATGATTAAACAGGACTAATCTGTACTTTTTTATTGTGTATCTCTTATGCCATTATATCTTTAACGTCCTTCTAAACTGAAATGACAATCTTGATTGGGTTTAATATCAACGTCTTCTTTCATAAAAAGAGTGCGGAATGTTTTCCAGTACTTCTTAATCTTTGTAACGATTTAACTGGCATGAGAATTAACTGCTTTGGAATGTTTGATAGAATTTTCCAGTGAAATTCAATCTGATTGTTTTTGGAAGGTAGCACTTTGAAACTGTTTTTTTATTTGCATTTTCTGACATGCATTTTTAAAATATGAAAGGCAGTAGGTATACGCATGTTTCGTTGATTCATTTTTTATTACAGAAGTTAAAAAATAACATTTTTGAAATGGACATTATTCATTCTGCCACTGCTTTTTGTTTAGAAGGCATCTCTTTAATTCTCTTACCCAGAAATCAGCTGATGATGAACGGATATATTATTTTGCTGATTGCTTATAGAACTTAAAACAGAAGAGTGAAAAAAATAAAAAGAGTGAAAAACAGGTTAACTCAGATTTGTTAAATATCATTAATTTTCTTCTGCTTCTGATATCTGAAGGAAAAGTGATGACTAATGCCCAACTTGATAGCTATTTATTTTCTCTATTAATTCATAAGAACAAACTCAGTGATAGAATTGTCATATCTATATTCATGTATTTGAACGTTGATATTTTAATTTTGAAAGAATTTTTGCTAGGAACTTTGTCTCCCACCTAACACAATAGCAAAGTGATCTTCCCCGTGACAACCACAGATGTGATGTGCCCATGGAATTCTAAGTGTTTTTTCTGAAGTATTTTTGTACAAAGCAACCAAAAGCTTTCTGTGCATTTTCCTTTGCTCACCGCCTACTTCCGATTGTCATATACCACCTACTTAAAGCAAACATTCTTTGTAATTTCTATTTGTCAAGGTCAAAGGGTATCTCTAAATCACAGAATGTAGTATTTCCAATTTATGAACAATGCTCAGTACCCTAACAGATTATAAAAATTGTGTGTTATTAACTATAAAGTGGATAGAGAAATTAATTGTTTCTTTTATTGATATCAGGGTAGGAATATTCACAGGTCTGAGCAATTAAAATATCTGAGGGCTCTTTCTTTTAGAATTGCTGAATGTCTTACATATAATTCAAAAATTAAATTACAGAAAAATGAGTGCTGTTTGAGCCCAAAACTTGTGTTCTCCTCTCTTTTCTTCAAGTTTTATTTAAACTCCAGTTAGTTAACATACAGTGTAATACAGTTTCAGGTGGGGGCACCTGGGTGGCTCAGTTGGTTAAGCATCTGACTTCAGCTAAAGTCATGATCTCATGGTTTGTGAGTTCCCGCCCCGGGTTGAGCTCTGTGCTGACAGCTGTCTCTCTGCCCCTCCTCCACTCACTCTCTCTCACTCTCAAAAAAAACAAAAACAAAAACAAACAAACAAAAAAAAAAAAAACAAAGTTAAAAAAAATAGTTTCAGGTGTACAATACTGTGATTCAACATTTCCGTACAACACCCAGTGCTCATCTCAGCAAGTGTGCTGGTTAATCCTCATCACCTATTTCACCCATCCTCCCACCTTATGTCTCCTCTGGTAACAGTCAGTTTGTTCTCTATAGGCAAGAGTCTGTTTCTTGGTTTGCCTTCAACTCTCTTGTTTAATGCCTTTGTTTGTTTTGTTTCTTAAATTCCACCTAAGAGTGAAATCATATGTTCCTTGTCTTTCTCTGACCTATTTCACTTAGCATAATACTCCCTAGCTCCATCTATGTCATTGCAAAAGGCAAGATTTCATTCTTTTCATGGCTGAATAATATTCCATTGTATATATATACACACCACTTCTTTATCCATTCACAACTTTCTGGGCAACCGGGCTCTTTCCATAATTTGGCTGTTGTCGATGATGCTCCTGTAAACACGGAGGGACATGTATGTTTGTATTCTTTGGGTAGGTACCTAGTGCAATTCCGGATCCTAGGGTAGGTAGTTCTATTTTTAACATTTTTAGGAACCTCCATACTGTTTTCCAGAGTGGCTACCCAGTTTGCATTCCCACCAATAGTGCAAAAGGGTTGCTTTTTCTCCACTTGGTTGCCAACACATGTTGTTTCTTGTGTTTTTTATTTTAGCCATTCTGATAGGTGTCAGGTGATATCTCACTGTGTTTTTGATTTGCATTACCCTGAAGATGAGAGATAGTAAGCATATTTTCATGTGTCTGTTGGCCATCTGGATGTCCTCTTTGGAAAAATGTCTATTCATGTCTTCTGCCCATTTTAATTGGATTATTATTTGGGTATTGAATTTTGTAAGGTCTTTATATATTTTTGATATAACCCTTTATCAGGTGTGTCATTTGCAAATATCTTTTCCCATTCCATAGGCTGCCTTTTAGTTTTGTTCGTTGTCTCCTTCACTGTGCAGAAGCTTTTAAAAAGCAAAAATAAACTATTGGGGCTTCATCTCCCCTTTTCGTTTTAAAAAATATTTCCATTCATTCAGTAAATATTTCATAAGCACTTGTGAAATTTTACTTGGAAATATGCATACTTACATCTATGTAATTCATGATGTTTTTAGACTGTTGTGGATTTAATAGCTGTGACATAGTGAATTCTGGCTCAATTTTGTTACCTACTAACAAAGTAGCCTACTAACCGTAATGAAACGCTCCCAGGTTCATTGAGTTGAGTTCTTTCCACTTTGCTGTTGGAAGTGTAAGTGACACAAGGAATAATTTAAAAATAATTTTTGAGATCTTCAAAATTTTATAATCTTTGACTTAGTAATTCTCATCCTAGGACTCTGAGTTAAGAAAGCAGAAACTCAGGTAATGATTTAAGTATAAAGAAGTTCAACATTATTTAATTTGAAATTGTGAGTAACAAATCTATCAAGAAATAGGTACTAAATTAATGCTATATATCTGAATTCCTGTACCATATATTCAGTTGTGCAAAGATCAGCACAACTATTTCCACTTGAGAGTCAAACTTTTTAAATCAGAAGCAAAAGCTTACAAGCTCAAAGAATGTCACAACAAAATGCATTGCCACAACCCTGATAACCAAGTTCCAACCAAACTTTTTACTACCTAAGAACCATTACATTCCAATTACTATCATATTACCCATTTTCATTATGGCCATTATTTTATCATTACCCATTTTTTCACTGTTCTTTATGACTGACATCACACTTGAAATTACCTGATATTTTGTATTATTATTATTTGTCTCCTTGTAATGAAATACAAGCTGCATGAGAGTTTGGCCTATTGTCTTCAGGATTCCCTATTAACAAAAACATATTTCCTGTTTATTGTAGGCACTCAAATATATTTAATAAATAGGTGAAAACATTAGTAATAGGATATCATGGAACTGTTAAAACACTTGTAATATTTCAGGCATATATTTATAAAAATGAGTGTTCAGCAAAATTGTAGTTACTTCTTACACGTATATTTATAAGCAGAAGGAAATGGAAATATTAATATGTTAAGAGTGATAACTCACAAAAGTATTAAAAGTAGAAATTTTTATTTCCACTCTTTCCTTGCTAAATTCTCTGAAATGGGCATTACTAATTTTCTAATCAGAAAAGTAAACACAGTATCTCAAGCTAATGATACATAATAGCAAATTCTATAGACACTTTTCTCTTTTAACTCCTTAATATATATCCCCTTGAATATACCACTAGAACAATTAAAAACCTTAGGAGAAAAAAATAACATATACATAACATGAAAAAAAAGATGTATACAGATACTAAAAGAAATCTCTCTTGATAAAATCAAAGATTATCAAATGTTTGGTAGTTGATAAATGTTCAAATATGTTAAAGCTGATGATTTTCTAAAGAATCTTGTATGAGCATAAAAAGTTGATTTTCTTTTAATATTTATAAAGGAGAAGTTTCTCATACCACTTTCTGAGTCAGAGAAAAATTACAAAAATTACTTAATACCCTTTTGGAAAGTATCTGTGTTATAAAATATCAACTATCATGATATACCTCATATGCCATTATATTTCTAACATCCTTATAAAATGAAGTAATAATTGACTGTAATTTTCTTTACATGATTGTTTATAAAATACCATTAAGGTAGTCAAGGATCTATGAATAAGTCAAAATATTTTTCTCTCCCAGAGATCTAGCCACTTAAATATTTGTTATTTTAAAAATCATATTGAATATATAATTGTTAAAAATACTAACTGTTTTTATTTTTTTATTTTTCATTTTTAAAAATTTTTTTGTGATAACAGATCAGTTTTAATTCTAGCACCTGAAGCTATACAAGGGTATGCTTTATCAACTTCACGGGGCTGTTGTACACATTCAATAAAGTGACAACCGTGCAATACCACTTAGTATCTCACCATCAGGAACATACTTCTGAATTGTTGAAACACATCCACAAAATTAAAAACAAAAATCAGAAGCCATCCACAGTTACACTAATTGTCAAAGAGAAGTTTTACACTTACTACTTGATAGAACAGTCAATACCTAGTACGGCACATCACAAGTGACTTCAGATTCTCACCCTGTTGTTGTCTATGGAGGAGGTTTCTCAAGCAGGTGTGTGACTGGCCAAAGGTGGGAGCCACCAGGACCGGGACCGGGATGGCAAGGACACCTCTACCACAGTTTCTATAGTTTTCACTGTTTTTTTTTCTTTGTCAGTTAAAAGTGAACAGTGAGAATTAAATAATTAGCTTTACATATACACAAGGTATGCTGTGAAAGCATATTTGCTTACAAACATATAAAAATACTTGTTAACTAGTTTGATAAGAAAATAATGTATAAAACTATATAGCAAAAACATTAATCATCTCTGACCCCGGAAAGATCAATTCCGTATTCTATGTTACAAACAAAAAAAGTTTTACTTTTTTTTAAATCCCTTATCCAGAAATACTTGAAAAGGCAGACAGACAGAAATTATTTATTTTTACTCTCAACATGGCTATGGAAAGAGTTAACTTAAAAAGCCAAGAACATTGAAATGCCTAAATCCAGAATGAGTCCAAATATTTGGCCACAAAGAACATTATTATCATCTTTAGGAATGGAGGTGTAATAAAGGCTTTATACACAGTTTTTAATCTATAAACATAACAGGCATTTTGGTATTTTGGCCACTGGAAAACAAAGGCTGTAGTGTCAGTAAAGTTCTGAGATCTATCACTTTTCTGGATTCAATTCAGTGTACTTAAGGTTAACTAAAGTTGACATCAAAATTTTTAGAGATAGGCAAAAAATTCACATTTAAAAACAACTCATGTTTCTATTTAGAGTAACAATAGGCAATATGATTCCAGAAGTTACAAGTTAATTTCACAACCTATGACTTCAGCTTGGCAAACAGCTTAGGTTCCAAAACTGATTCATCCCTATTAAAATGTAAGCCCTTAAAAAAGAATATGTCTATGTATA
Organism: Panthera pardus; assembly: GCF_024362965.1. NCBI lineage: Eukaryota > Metazoa > Chordata > Mammalia > Carnivora > Felidae > Panthera > Panthera pardus. Next base: position 90,003,399 of record NW_026527013.1, read on the forward strand.
TAGATCATTATTTTTAAGAAATCAGATAATCTTTGAAGCAGCCTTAGTGTTTCCTTTAAATGTGTCTCAAAATGACCATAGGATTGGCTTCAAGGAAAGGATTAGCCAGCTTCTTGGTCTAAGGCTACTAGCCACGGTGATCATTTGTCTAAGGCTACAAAGTTACCAACACGATGTGATGTAAACCATAAGGAGAAAAGGAAACGATGAGGGTTTTTCCTGGCAGTTGGTAGCTAAAATTCAAGGGATTCTTAGAAAATGACACAATGGCAGCCTTTCTTGTCTTTTTCTTTCCGTGTTGGTTCTAGTGAAGGAGGACATTCCTGCTCTCGAAATTTCCTTATAACCCAGACACGTTCATGGAAAGCTTGATCTACATTCATCCTAATCTTTGCTGACGCCTCCATGTATGTTACCTTAAGCTGTCGTGTTAACTGTTGTCCTTCTTCCTGTGTTACCTGTCTTTGATGATCCAGATCTGCTTTATTACCAGTTAAAATCATTGGAAACTCATCACGATCCCTCACCCTGAGAATCTGTCTTTGAAACTTACAGATTTCTTCAAAACTGCCTCGATCTGTGACTGAAAAGACCAACAGGAGACCCTAGCCAGCTCTCAAATACTGTTCTCTCAGAGCTCCAAACTCTTCTTGTCCTGCCATATCCAGAATATCTAGCTGGGCTGCTCTCTTATCTATCACACACTGCTTTGTGTAGGAATCCTCGATGGTTGGGTCATAATCCGTCACAAAATAGGACTGTTATAATGGGGTCCCTTCCTTCTCTCGCACCGTATGCCACACCTTTTAGGTTGACCAAAGCAGAGAGACATCTGGGTTTTTCATTTTTAAAATCCCGAAAAAGATCTTTCAACCTTCTTAACCAGAGCAAATCCTAAGAATAAAGAATTCCATCGCTCTTGTCTTTACCACAAGCCCTGACTTTTCCAATACTAAATGTTTTTAAAACAATTCTTGCTGAAACTTCAACAGTAGCATTTTCGAATGACCTATATATATAGTTAATAGTTTTCCTGAGTGATATAATCCACGAATTCATTCAAATTAAATTATTCAACACTTTTAATATTCCATCAGCCAAGCTATTATGAGCTTATTAAATGATTAATCCCAGTGTGATTTTCGGAAAAAAATAATGAGTGCACTCTATGTCAGCTTAGAAATATAATTGCACCATTATTGTGCTAAACTATTATCAAAGAGAATACAGTATTAGGTACATTAGCAATGACATTACTTTGCCTGCTGAATTTTTGCTTATAGAATTATTTGACATAGGAGAGGATTTGTACAGTCAATTAAAACCTAAGTATTTAAGGGATAATATGTTTAATTATTTGCAAGTTACCAGGTTGTTTGTATAGTTCTTTGACACAACAAATGTAGAAAATGTTTCATTGAGTAATGTCAAATTATTTAATACCATAAAATTCCAAGGTCTATTTTAATAAAAATTAAAATCTCCTAAATGTTATAGGAGTAAAATAGAGGAATGATTTCTAAGACTGTCGCTAATTACCTTAGTTTTCCTTAGTAATGAACTCTAGTTTTGTTCAAATCAGCAACATGCTCAAATAAAGTAATTGGCAATTTCCTTGGGAAGATGGATGCATTCATTCCCAATGATTCCTAACTGAGAATTAAGACACAATTGAGTTTAACTAAATAAGGAGGAAATTTTTCTGGTGTAAATAAATGATACACAATGTAGTCAGCAGGACATGAGTATTAACTGGTGAATATTTTCCACCGCATACAGTTCATCTTTATCTTGCCCTTGCTTGAAATAACTTCTTTTAGATGTAATTACATTCTTTTTTTCGTAAATTTTTTAAGTTCATTTTTCTTCAGCTTCGTTGAAATATTAACACGTAATATATGTAAAGTTTAAGGTGTATAGTCTGATGACTAGATACAAGCATATATTGTAAATAGCACAATAATCTTCATCCTCTCACCTTTAATATGGGGGAGGGATGGTAATATTTCAGATTTATCCTCTTAACAACTTATAAGTATCTAATACAGTATTGCTAATTATTGTCATGATGTTATACGCTAGATCCCCAGACTTAGTGATAGTGTAGCTGGGAGTTTGCACGCACTTTGACCAAATTCTCATTTTGGCCACCCACAGCCCCTGGCAACCACCATTGTACTCTGTATGAGGTTGGCTTTTTTAGATTCTGCACATAAATGACAACATAAAGAACCTACCGAGTATTATGTTAACTGAAATAGTCATAGAAAGACAAATGCCATATGATTTTACTCAGATGTGGAATTTAGGAAATAAAACAAATGAACAAAGAAAGACATCAACAACGACAAAAAAAGATTGTTAAGTATCAAGAAATGGTGGCTGCCGGAGGGGAGGTGGGTATGGTCAAAGGGGAAATAGAAAAAGGGGATAAAAAGCGTACTTTTCTTGATAAGCACTGAGAAATATATAGACTGACTGAATCATTATATCATACACCTGAAATTAAACTGTCACTTATGTTTGATTGTAAAAAAAAAAAAAAAAAGTATCTGTCCTTCCGACTTTGTCCCCTTAGCATAATGTCCATCCATGTTGTCGTAAAGGGCAGAATTTCCTTCTTTCACAGGGTTAAATAATATTCCATTGTTTTGTATCTACACTACCTTTTCTTTATCCAGTCATCTTTTGATACACATATAGGTAAATTCGATATCTTGGCTGTTGTGCATGATACTGCAATGAACATGAAACTACAAATACCTCTTCAAGATTCTGTTTTCATTTTCTTTATATATTACCTAGTAGTGCAGTTGCTAAATCGTATGGTAAAATTGTTTTTTCTTTTTTTGAGGAAACTCCATACTGTTTTCCATGGTGGCCGTACCAATTTATATTCCCAAAGTAGTGCACAAGCGTTCCTCTTTTCCCGCATCCCCACCAACACTTGTTGTCTCTTGTCTGTTTGATAATAGCTATTCTAACAGGTGTGGAATAATATCTTATTATGGCTTTTATTGGCATTTCTCTGATGATTATTAGCAATGTCGAACTCCTTTTCATGTACCTCTCAGCCATCTGTATGTATTACTTGGAAGAATGTCTTTCATCCTCTGCCCACTTTTTAATTAGGTTGTTTGGTTGTTTGCTGTTGAGTTGTGTGTATCATTTCTATATTTTTTATATTTTATATTATTTTTATATTTATATATTTATATATATTTAATATATAAATTATATAATTAATTAATATAATAATTAATTATTATAATAATTAATTATATTATATTATAATAATTAATTATAATTATATAATTATAATAATTAATATATTAATTATATAATTAAATGATTGAATATGTTTTTATATTATATATTTATATTTATATATAAAATATATTATATATATTTTTTATATTATATTTTATATTATCTGATCAATGGTTTTGAAAATATTTTCTATGTTGTCAATTGCCTTTTTTTTCTGATTCTTTGTTTTGCAAAAGCTTTGTAATTCAACATAGTTCTACTTGTTCATTTTTGCTTTTGTTGCTTGTGATTTTGTTGTCACATCCAAAATAATCATTTTGCCAAGACCCATGTTAAGAAACATTTCCCCTGTGTTTCCTTCAGTAGTTTTACAGTTTGGGATCTTGAGTGTAATAATTTAAGCCATTTCAAGTTAATTTTGGGGAGTGGTATAAGATAGGAGTCAAGTTCCATTCTTCTGCATGTTATAGTCTAGTTTTCCCAACACCATTTATCCAAGAAACTATCTTTCCTGCATTGATTCTACTTGATTCCCTTGTCAAATATTAGTTAACCATATATTCAAGGGCTTACTTCTGTGCTCTAGATTCTGTTCTACTCTTCTATGTGTCTATACTTATGTCCGTACTGTACTGTTTTGATCACAACAGCTTTGTAATAAAGTTTGAAATCAGGAAGTATAATGACTCCAGCTTTGTTCTTACTCAAGATTCCTTTGGTGATTCAGAGTCTTTTGTTATTACAAATTTTAGGATCATTTTTCTCTTATTACGAAAAATGTCTTTGGAATTTTGATAGGGCTTGCATTGAGTCTTTAGATGGCTCTGTGTAGTATGGACATTATAACAACATTAATTTTTCTGATGCAGAAACAGGATATCTTTTCATTTATTTGTGTCTTCAATTTTTTCATTAGTGTCTTAAATTTTGTAAATGAAATATATTTGACATACTATAAATTTAAGTTTACAAAATGTTAACTTGATACATTTATATATTGTGATATAAATGCCATAGCAGCAATCATTACCTTACATTATTACCTCCATCACCTTACATTATTATACTCCTTTTTAGTGATTAATCAAGTTCTAGTCTCTTAGCAAGTTTGTTATAATACCATTGAATAATGGTTATAATATCATCATTAGCGGTTATAATACCATTGTTTTCTGTATTTACTACACTTCCCATGAGATCTAAGAGCTTTTTTTACTACTCATATGTTTGTGACCTCAAACAATATTTGTCCTTCCCCTCCACGCTCCCATCCCTTGGTAACCATTTTACTCCGTTTCTATGAATTTGGCTTTTTTAGATTCCACATATGACTGATACCACACATTTTGTCTCTCTCAGACAAATTTCCTCAAATTCCATTCATGTCTTCACAAATGGCAGGATGTTGTATATATCTTTCACTCCGGATTAAAGATAGTCCTATATATTTTGATGCTATTGTAAATGGAATTGTGTTTCTTTTTCAGATAGTTTTTTTTTTGTTAGTGTATAGACACAACTAATCTTTTTATATGAATTTCATGTCCTGCAACTTTACTTACTTTGTTGATTAGTTCCAGCGGTCTTTTGGTAGAGTCTTCAGGGATTTTCTCTGTATGAGATCTTATCTTGCATAAACAGAGATAGTTTGACTTCTCTCTTTCCAATCTGGATATCTTGTACTTAGTTTTCTTGCCTGATTGCTCTGGTAGAACTTCCAGTGCTATACTGAATAGGAGGGGAGAGTGAATACTTTCGTCTTGTTCCTGATCTTAGGAGGAAAGTTTTCAATCTTACACCATTGAGTTCTTTATATATGGCCTTTGTTATGTTGACATGCATTCCTTTTTTATCCAATTTCTTAACATGCATGGATGTTGAATCTTTTGAAATGCTTCTTTTCCATCTCTTGAGATAATCACAAGATTTTTACCATTTTATTTACTACATTTAATATGTTGCATCAATATATTGATCTACCCTGGTATCCCACTTGATCAGGGTGTATGATCCTTTTATGTACTGTAGAATGTGGTTTGCTAGTATTTTGTTGAGAATTTTTGTGTATATATTTATCTGTAGGGACATTCACCTGTAATTTTCTTACAGTGTCCTAATGTGGCTTTGGTATGAGGGTAATGGTGGCCTCACAAAGTAAAGTTTAGTTTTGGAGTATTACCTCCTATTTTTAAGAAGAGTTTGAGAAGGACTGGTATTAATTTTTTTTTAATGTTTGGTAGAATTCACCTATGAAGTCATCTGCTCCTGGTGTATTCTTTGTTGGAAAGCTTTCCATTTCTGTTTCAATCCTGTCATTCATCATTGGTCTGTTCAGATTTTCTGTTTCTTGATGATTCAGTCTTGGTAGATTCTATGTTTCTAAGAATTTAAAGTTAAAATTGTTTATAGTAGTATATGGTCCTTGTATTTCTGTGTTACTAGGAGTAATGTCTACTTTTTGACTTCTAATGTTTTTTTAATGTTTATTTTTGAGAGACAGAGAGTGCACACATGGGAGGGGCAGAGAGAGGGAGACACAGAATCTGAAGCAGGCTGCAGGCTCTGAACAAGCCATGAGCACAGAGCCTAATGTGGGGCTCAAACTCACCGCAAGATCATGACCTGAGCTGAAGTAGGTCACTTAACTGACTGAGCCCCCCAGGCACCCCTTTCACTTCTGATTCTTCTTTTTCTTAGTCTAGTTAAGGATTTGTCAACCTTTTTATATATTTTTTAAAAAAATACCTTTTACTCGTAATGATCTTTTCTATTAACTTTTTAATCTCTATTTACTTTTGCTCTGATTTTTTCATGTTTTTTTCTTCTACTAACCTCGGACTTAAGTTCTTCTTTTTCTTACTCCTTGAGGTGTAAATGTAGGGTGCTTATTCAAGAGCTTTCTTTTCTTTTAAGGTAGGGATTAATTTCTCTTTTAGAACTGTTAGTCTATACCACAGTAATTTTGATATATTCCATTCCATTTTCACTTGTTTCAAGTATTTTTTATTTCTGTTTTTATTTCTTGGATTCATTGCTCAGGAGCTTCTTGTTTAATTTCCATACATTTGTGAATTTTCCTTTTTTTTCTATTATTGATTTCACTTTTCATAACATTGTGGTCAGAAAGGCAACTGGTGTAATTTCAGTCTTCTTACATTTGCCAAGATGTGTTTTATGATTTAACATACGGTATATCATAGAAAATGTTCCGTGCATGCTTGAAAAGGATATGTATTTTGCTACTGTTGGGTACAATTATCTGAACGTGTTTAGGTCCATTTGGTATAGTTCAAGTCCTGTGTATCCATACTGATTTTCTGTCTGGATGATATAACCTTTGTTTAAAGTGGGGTATTCAAGTCCCTTACTATTAATGTATTATGTTTCTCCCTAGAGATATATTAGTATTTGCTTAGTATATTTACATGCTCCAGTATGGATGAATATTTATGATTATTATGGCCTATTGATAAATTGACCTGTTTACTGAAAAATTATTTGTTTTTTGTTACAATTTTCAGCTTAATATCTATTTTTCTTGTAAGTATACCTACCTCTGTTTTCTTTTCATTTCCAGTTGCATAGAATGTCTTTCTCCCTATATTCACTTTGAGCCTAGGTGTGTCCTTAAAGCTAAGGCAAGTCACTTGTAGGCAGCATATAACTAAGCTATTTTTTAATCCATTTAGCCATAGTGTCTCTTGATTGGAGAATTTAGTCCTTTTACATTTAAAGTAATTTTTAATAGGTAAAGACTTATTAATGCCATGTTAACTTTTTCTGGCTGGAGCCCTACCAAGGAAGCTACTTTGGACCATGGGATGGATATGCCTGGGTCCCCCAGAGCCTACAGGGAGTGACCCAGAGAGATATGTGTAAGCCTGGTACTGGGAAAGGTGAATTCTGGAGTCTTCCCTGAGATGAGTCACTTTACCATCCATTTCTCATGAGGGAATGTCTTTTTCATTCTTTTTCTCTGTGATAGGCTACTTAGACTTGTAGGATGTGTAATGGGGGATATGTGAATCTATTCTTCCTACTGTTACCAAACCCAAGTTTGGCTGTCCCTTGCTTGAGAGGCCAATACTCAAGAGATGAGTTTTGATTGGAAAGGAACTTCAGCTTATTCAGGAGGCTGGCCACCTGGGGAGAAGGCGGATTCTTGTTCAAAAGTCCACTCCCAGGTTTCTAAGCCTGGCCCAAGGGTTTTTAAAGGGTTTTAGGGTAATCAGCAAAGAGAGTGCAGTGGCCTGCAACATTTCTTAATGATGTGTAGACCTGATGTTGCCACCTACAAACATTATCTCAGTGGGAGGAGGTTGTTGTGGAGGGGGTCTGGTTCTTGTTTTTTGGTGTGCAGGAGTACTCTATTATTTCTGCCAAAAAGGGCAAGGTCTACCGATCCCCAAAACCATTTGTGTAACCTAAAAAATAAACACATTTTGCTAAAAAATTGTGAAGCTAATCCAAAATCTGAGGCAGCTTCAAAGAGACTTGCTGAATTCTGTGGCCAGGAAAATTCTGGTCTTTCAGTCCTCAAGGTCAGTGGTCTGCAAATCTCAAAGAAAGTAATTTCATTCTGTTACAGATCAAGGCTCTTAGGTCAGCAGGTGAGGAGTGTGTTATCTTGAAGCCACTTTACCCTTAAGACCAACTGGAGTGCTCTTATACTACCCTCCTGAATGTATCTTTTTTTTTTTTTATTTCTGTACTTCCTGCATATGCTTCACCCATATAAGCCCTGATCTGGATCTTTGGTTCTGTGTGCAGAATAGTTGTTCAGACTGATGTTTACGTGTGTGGTGGTGTGGAGGCATATTATTATGCCACCACTTCATTTTAAGCTTAACATAAGATTTACATGTTCTATAGTCAGTTAGACATCTTTTATGTGTTGCTGGACCATATTATACAGTATTCATTTAAACTTTTCTCATATAATTGTATAAACAACTCAGCACCTGGTATTGACATTTAACTCACTAATCCATACATTCATTTCTTAAGTTTATTTAGGTGTTTTTTTTTTTTTTTACTTTTGTGATTTTGGTATACATTTGAAGATATTCTAAGGACTTTCTGAATTTTAAAAGGGCTATTTTTTATTCTAAACCATCTGATGAAATAGAATACCTGTAATTTGGCTACAAGTATTGCAAATTGGCAGTAATATGTGTTGTTCCAAGTCAGTCAAATAATTGCAAATACTCAGTTTGTTCATATATTACTATAATTTGAATCAATAATATTCCCAATTATTAACGATGATATTTAAACCAAAATGTAATTTGCTTTATATGTGTCCATGAGAGATGTTATATGAATATACTAAATACACATCCCTTCTTTAAAGATATTCCTATATACATACAGTTCATGGTTTTTCAGGATTTCCACTGAACAAAAAATCTAACTGTATTAAAATGCAAATAAGCATAATGATAGCCAATAAGTGAGTCATAAAACTAAATTTCAAAAATATATTTAATGGTTTCTAAACATTTTCCATTAGAAGTAACCATATTGTGGTAGTTCTTAAAAGTAAACTCATTTTTAAAGCCTGATTGTCAGTTGCTAAATTATGTTTTTGTGATTGCACCTTGTAAACCTTTGTCAGTTTTTTTGCGAGAAACCCAGTTATCCAGTAGAGTAGCTACTGGATAGTTACCATTATCAGTAATGTAATAAATATTACTGGACTTGGAATGCAATTTAGGTTGAAAACAGAAATACTATTTCCACCAGCACTTATACTCTTGTGTTCCAAGATCAGTGAATTTGCAAAGTGTACACACATAAGAATATTGATAGATATAGATATATATAAATAGATATCCAGAAATGGCAGGGAACTGAAAACATTGGTGAATAGCAGTAAAATCAATGATTCAATCCACTTAACCAACTTAATGAACAGTCTAAGTTGTGTGACAAATTACCAATTTAAATTTTTTGCATTATAGTGTGAATACATGGGTAGTATTTGGCAAAAAATATATTTAGCACTTAGAAAACTGTTTTGTTTTCTTGGAAAATATATGCATATTTTCTGAACATTTAAAAAAAATATTCTAAGACTTGAGGCACCTGGGTGGCTCTTCCGGTTAAGCGTCTGACTCTTGATTTCGGCTCAGGTCATTTCACAGTTTGTGGAATCAAGCCCTGTATCAAGCTCTGTACTAACAGTACAGAACCTGCTTAGGATTCCTGTTCCCTCTGTCTCTGCATCTGTATTGAAATAAATAAATAAACTTAATTATAAGACTAAATTATTAAGTCTCTCTCTGTCTCTCTCTCTCTCTCTCTCTCTCTCTATATATATATGTGATATACATACACACACACACATATATGTACATATATATATATGATACACACACATATATATATAACACACACACATATATATGTATATGTATATATATATTATGTATATATATATTGTATATATTATATATATACATATATAATACCAAACAGATGAACAAATCTATCTATCTATGGAGAGAGAGGAGAGGGGTAGAGAGAGAAAGAATGAAAGAATCTTAATCATGCCCTAGGCTCAGCATGGAGCCTGACATGGGGCTTGATCCCATGACCCTGGGACCATGACCTGAGCCAAAATCAAGAGTCTGACGCTCAACCAGCTGAACCACCCACGCACCCCTAAGTCTGTATTTGATGAAGTTATTCTAATACTCTAAGCTCAGTAATATTTATCTATTTGAATGGTAACACACATGGTCATGGTCAAGTTTTATTTATTTCATTATTTTTATGAAAAATATGTATGAAAATATAAGGCAAATATTCTGTAAGCAATATTTCATGTAAATGCATTTGGTTATTAATCTTCAGGACTTTCAGTTGTAACTTGGCAATCATAATTGTCTCATATCAATTTATTTCAGTGACAACAGCCTTTTCCACTCTTTTTTAAAATTATTTTTTTTAATTTAAATCCAAGTTAGTTAACATATAGTATAAACATATAGTGTAATAATAATTTCGGGAACAGAATTCACTGGTTCATCACTTACATATAATACCCAGTGTTTATCGCAACAAGTGTCCTCCTCCATGTCGGTCACCCCTTCAGCCCCTCCCCCCACCCAACGTCCAACAAGCAACCCTCAGTTTGTTCTCTGTCTTTAAGAGTCTCTTATGGTCTGTCTCCCTGTTTTTATATTATTTTTGCTTCCCTTCCTTTTTGGTCATCTATTTTGTATCTTAAATTCCACGTGTGAGTGAAGTCATACGATATTTGTCTTTCTCTGACTAATTTCACTTAGCATAATACACTCTAGTTCCATCCACGTTGTTGCAAATGGCAAGATTTCATTCTTTTGATAGCTGAGTAATATTCCATTGTGTGTGTGTGTGTGTGTGTGTGTGTGTGTGTGTGTAAGTATATGTGTGTGTGTGTGTGTGTGTATATATATATATATATATATATATATATATAACATCTTCTTTAACCATTCATCAACCTGTGGACATTTGGCTGTTTCCATAACTTGGCTATTGTCAATAGTGCTGCTATCAACATCAACCTTGGGGTGCCTGTGTCCCTTTGAATCAGCACTCCTGTATCCTTTGAATAAATACCTAGTAGTGCACTTGCTGGGTTGTAGGGTAGTTCTATTTTTAATTTTTTGAGGAACCTCCATACTGTTTTCCAAAGTGGCTTCACCAGCTTGCATTCCCACCAACAATGCAAGAGAGATCCTCTTTCTCTGTATTCTTGCCAACATCTGTTGTTGCCTGAGTTGTTCATGTTAGCCATTCTGACAGGTATGAGGTGGTATCTCATTACAGTTTTGATTTGTATTTCCCTGACGATGAGTGATGTTGAGCATCTTTTCATATGTCTGTTAGCCATCTGGATGACTTTGGAAAAGTGTCTATTCCTGTCTTTTGCCTCTTTCTTCACTGGATTATTTGCGGGGGGGGGGGGCGGTTATTGAGCTTAATAAGTTCTTTATAGACTTTGGATACTAACCCTTTATCAGGTATGTCATTTGCAAATATCTTCTCCCATTCCGTCACTTGCCTTTTAGTTTTGCTAATTGTTTCTTTCACTGTGCAGAAGCTTTTTATTTTGATGAGGTCTAAATAGTTCATTTTTCCTTTTGTTTCTCTTGCTTCTGGTGATATGTCAAGTAAGAACTTGCTATGGCCGAGGTCAAAGAGATTTTTGCCTGCTTTCTTTTCTAGGATTTTGATGGCTTCCTGTCTTATGTTTAGGGCTTTTATCCATTTTGAGTTTCTTTTTGTGTATCATGTAAGAAAGTGGTCCAGGTTCATTCTTCTGCATGTCACTGTCCAGTTATCCCAATGCAATTTGTTGAAGACACTGTCTTTTTTTCCATTGAATACTCTTTTCTGCTTTGTCAAAGATTAGTTGGCCCTATGTTTGTGGGTCCATTTCTGGGTTCTCTAGTCTGTTCCATTGATCTCAGATGGGGTTATGTTTCAAAACCCCATGCTTCAGGGGCACCTGAGTGGCTCAGTCAGTTAAGCGTTCCACTTAGGCTCAGGTCATGATCTCGCAGTTCCTGAGTTCAAGCCTCACGTGGGGCTCTGTGCTGACAGCTTGGAGCCCGGAGCCTGCTTCAGATTCTGTGTCTCCCTCTCTCTCTGCCCCTCCCCCCACTCACACTCTGTCTCTCTGAAGAAATAAATAAAAATAAAAACCCCATGCTTCAGTAATACCCCTGTGACTAGGACCTGTGCCAACTCTACAGGGAAGGGTCTCGCTGAGCAATGGCCAGTTTCTGGCTTGCCCCAGAAAACATTTTGTGTGATCGCCCAGCAGCAGAGGTTCAGAGATTCTGGCAAACCACAACACATAGCTGGCACAAGGTTTCATTATGGCGTGTTTGTCCCATTACCAGAAAACATGGCTGCTCTTTAGGGTCTGCTGGACCTTTGCGTGTGGGGAGGCCATACGGCCTCTACCCAATGCCCTCCTGGCAGGGGAACCACTTCTCCCTGCCTGGCACACAGTGTCTGCCTCTGGGGATTCTCCCCACTTCCCCACAGGGCACCACCAGGCACTGAGCTCCAGAACTTAAGGCTCTGGGCTCCACTGATTTAGTATTGAAACCCTCTCCTCTCTTCCTGTCCGTGGTTTTGGGCAACAGACTTCTCACACTCTCCTGTGGGGGTTTTCACTCTTCCTCTCCAGCCTCTTTCAGGGGAGCGCTTTTCTTGCACAGTCCTCTTACACTGTATTCTCCTTCTTTCCCTTTTGCTGCCGTCTCTCTGCAAAAACAGCTCCTTACTCTCTGCGGCTTTTCTCCCCCCCCCCCCCAGTTCCCCTCTCCCCACCGATTGCCTGCGAGTTCTGTGGCTCATGTTATGCAGATTGTTGTGTACATCCTCAGGTCAGTTTCCTAGGTGTTCAAAATGGTTTGGTGCTGATCTAGCAGTGGTTCAGGGACGAGACGAGCTCGGGGTCTCCGTGCTGCTCCAAAATCTTAACTCCTCTCTGCAGCCTTTTCCACTCCGAAATGTCCTAATATGATGCTTGATTTCCACACCAATATCTGCTCTGTTTTCTTGATATAAGTGACAAACCCATCCTTTCAGGTGCTCTCATTTATTATTTCTTTTTTTTATTTTCAGTAGACTTTAATTTTAGAGCAGTTTTAGGTTGACAGCAAACCTGAGTTGAAGGGACAGAGATTTTTCTGTGTACTTGCCGCCCTCATTTTACAAAATCTCTCCTATTATCAAAATCCTATGCCAAAGTGCTTTGATATAACTGATGAACCTACATTGACGCATCATTGTACCCAAGGTCTATAGTTTACCATAAAATTACTCTTGGTGTTGTGCCGTCTGTGGGTTTGGATAAATGTATAATGACATGTATTCACCATTATATCATCATATGGAGTGATTTCACTGCCTTAAAATTTCACCATGCTTGACCTATTCGCTCTCCCGCCTCCCCAGTCGCAGGCAACCAATGATTTTTTTTTCCTGTCTCCAAAGTTTTGCCTTTTACAGAATGCCATACACTGATAATCATGTAGTATAGAGCCTTTTTGGGTTGGCCTTTCATTTAGTAACTTGTATTTAAGTTTCCTCCCTCTTTTCGTGCCTTGATCACTCTGTTTTATTTACCACTGAATTCTATTCCATTGTCGAGAGATACCACAGTTTGTTTATAAATTGAATTACTGAAAGATATCTGGGATGCTCCCAAGTTTTTGCAATTATGAGTAAAGCTCTTAAAAACATCCCTGTACAGGTTATTGTATGGACATAAGTGTTCATTGCCCGTGGATAAATAGGCAGCAACATGATTGCTGCATCACATGGTAAGAATGTGTTTTGTATTTTAACAAACTACCAAAATGTTTTCTAAAGTATCCATATCGTTGTGCATTTTAACCAGCGACAAATGACAGTTCCTGTTGTTTCTCATCACCCCTGCACTTGGTGTTATTTGTGTTCTAGATTTTGACCAGTCTAATAGGTGGCTGGTGGTACCTCACTGGGGTTTTGGTTTTGTTTTTTTAAAGTTTATTTAATTTTTTGAGAGAGACAGAGACAGAGAGAGACAGCATGAGCAGGGGAGGGGCAGAGAAAGAGACACACACAGAATCTGAAGCGGGCTCCAGGCTCTGGTCTGTCATCATAGAGCCCGATGCGGAGCTTGAACTCAAGAATCGCGAGATCATGAGCTGAGCTGAAGTCAGACGCTTAACTTCGTAAACCACCCAGGTGCCCCCCTCACTGCTGTTTTAATTTGCCTTTCCCCGACGATGTAAGATGTGGACCATCTTGATATGTGCTTATTTGCCATCTGTATATCTTCTTTGGTCAAGCATCCGTTTAAGTCTTTGGCTCGTTTTCTGATGAGGTATTCTTACTCGAGTTTTAAGGTTTCTTTTTATAATTGAAGAACAGTCCCGTATCAGATGTGTCATTTGCAAGTATCTTTTTTCTCATTCAGTGGAATGTCTTGTCATTCTTTTCACATTGTCTTTCATGGAGTAGATGTTTTTAACTTTAATGATATCCACCTTATCAGTTACTTCTTTCATGGCTAGTGCCTTTGGTGTTGTATCCAAACACGTCATCATGATACACAAGGCCTTCCAGGTTTTTTTTCCCTGTTGCCTTCTAGGAGTTTGATGTTTTCTGTCTTCTTCAATTTCTTTCATCGTTGTCTTAGAGTTTTCAGTGTTCAGTTCTTTTACCTCCTTTGTTCAATTTATTTCTAGATATTTTATTCTTTCTGATGCAACAATAAATGGGATTATTTCCTTAATTTCTCTTTATACTCGTTCATTATTAGTGTACAGAAATCCAACAGATTTTTATATATTAATTCCTTATCCTGCAACTTTATTGAATTCATCTATTAGCTCTCACAGTGTTGTTGGCAGAGTCTTTAGGGTTTTTTATATATGTCACCTCCAAATAGTGACAATTTATACTTCTGCGTTTCTGATTTGCTAGTTTTTCCAGCTAGGGTTACCAATACTATGTTGAATAAAAGTGGGTAGCATGGGATCCTTGTCTTCTTCCTAATCTTAGAGCAAATGCTTTTAGCTTTTCACCATCAAGTACGATATTAGCTGTGGGTTTGTGGTATACGACCTTTAATATGTTGAAGCATGTTCTTTCCAAATCCACTTGGTTGAGAGTTTTTATCATAACTCAATGTGAAACTTTCAAAATGGCTTTAGTACATTTACTGGGACGAACATAAGATTTTAGCGTTTCATTCTGTTAATGTGGCATTTCACACGGATAGACTTACAGAGGTGGAAACATTCTTACACCCATGGAATGAATCCTACTTGTTCATACTGTGTGTTCTCTCTAATGTATTACTGAATCCTGAATTTATCGTGTTCACATTTTGTTGAGGATTTTTGCATCTGTGTTCATCAGGGTTATTGGCCTCTAAGTTTGTTTTCTTGTACTGTCCTTTTCCTGGTTTTAATAGAACATTTTATGATTCCACGTTCTTTCCTTTTTTGAGCATATTGTCACAATTGTTTTGGGGTTTTTGTTCTAAACTTTTTTAGTGATTGCTTAGCGTTTGCAGTATGTGTGACTAACCCATGTCTACTTTTAAATAATACTCTAACACTTCACAGGTAAGGCAAGTATCTTATAATTACAAGTAATCATAATTCCTCCCATTCATTCCTTGTATTATTTCTGTCATTCATTTCATATTTGTATCAGCAAACATAACATTTGAGAATGTTTATATTTGTGTGTGTAACACTGTCTTTTGAAGAGGGGAAGTTTTTAATTTTGATGATATCCAGTTTATAGATTTTTTCACTTATGAATCATACTTTTGATATAATGATTAGAAAATGTTTTCTTCTAGAAGTTTTATAATTTTAACTTTATATCAGGTCTATAATCCATTATAATTTAATTTTCAATATGATGTGAGGTATGAAAGGTTTTGTTTTTTTTTTGCAGGGGGGAGAACTAGGGATACAGAGTTGTTCTAGTATATGTAAATATCTACAAAGTGGCTTAGTTAATATCTACAAACTGCCTAAGCTAAGATTTTGTTGAATCTATTCATAAATTTTTACAAAATTCCTATCAACAACATCGAGCCTTCTAAATCATAGACATATACTCTGAGGACTACAAAATAGCTAAGGAAATTAAGATAAAATATGTGAAAAGTTAGCTCATGTTGATCACATTTTTTGTTGGGCGTACCCTTATAGATTTCACAATTGTATATAATTTTAAATGGTATTGTAAAATTTCATTTTCCATTGCTTTTGTGTAGAAATACAATGATTTCATATCATAATTTATAATACACAATGTTGATAGACTAGCTTATTAACTTCTAGTAGTAATTTTGTAGATTCATCAAATTTTCTGCATAGATCTTCACATCATCGATGAATAAAGACATTTTTACTTCTTCCTTTCCCATGTGGATGCCTTTTAATTCTTACTCTTTTATTTCCATGCCTAAATCTTCCTTGTAATGTGGAAATAAAAGTGCTAAGAGCCAACACCTTGACATTTTTCCTGATTTTTTGGGGGGAGAGCATACATCTCTTTGGCATTAAGAGTATTATTAGCTGTTTGTTTTGTAGAGGTAGTTTCCTTCTGTTCTTAGTTTCATAAGAATGTATTTTGGATTATGTAAAACACATTTTGTCATGCATCAACTGAGATAATAGGATTTTTTAGCTTATTAATATTGTGAATTACTTCACTGACATTACAAAGTTAAACCAACTTTGCAATCTTGGGGTAAACCTCATGTAGTCATGATGTATTACTATCTTTTTAATATTGTTGAATTAGCTTTGTTAATTTCCATTTAGAATTTTTGCATCTATATTTATGAAGAATATGGTCCTGATGTTGTTTTCTATTCTCCTATTGTCATTCTTTAGTTAGTATTGGTATCACTAAAATGCTAATTTCACAAAATTATTTTGAAAACATTCACCTTTTTCAGTTTTCTGAGGAAGTTTTTATACGTGTGGCATTATTTCTTCTTTCAATGTTCAGTGTAATTCCTCAGCGAAGCCATTTAGCTCTAGGGTTTAATTTGTTGGCAGTTTTAAAACTACAAATTATTTTTTTAAGAATAGGTCTAGTCAAGTTATCTACTTCTTTTTGAGAATACTTTGATAGTTTGTGTTTTTTGATGTTTTTCCCATTTCAGTTGATTCATTTCTTCATGAATATATTTCGATACTCTGTGTCTTTCATGAAGTATGTCCATGTCAGCTAACTTCTTGACAAAATGGCATAAACTTGTTCATAATATTATGATTTTCCTTGAAATAATTATAGATTGGGGAGCATCTGACTTTGACTCAGGTCATGATCTCACAGTTCGTGGGTTCGAGCCCTGCATCAGGCTCTGTGCTGACAGCTCAGAGCCTGGAGCCTGCTTCACATTCTGTGTCTCCCTCTCTCTCTGCCCCTCCCCTGCTCATGCTCTCTCTCTCTCTCAAAAATGAATAAATGTTAAAAACTTTTAAGTAAATATTTATAGATTATGTCATGTGACATCATGTGTCTCATCCTGATACTGCTTAATTTGTGACTTTTCTTTTTTATCCTGAACAGTTTAGAGTGTTATGAATTTTAATCATCTCAAACAACTAGGTTTTGAGTTATTCATTAAGTACTTTCTATCAAGTGCAAAAAATATTTAGCATTTTTATGTACTTTTTAAATTAATTAGCCAATGTATCATTATGAAATCACCTTATTTAGCCCTGTCAATATGTTTTTGCTTTGAAACCAACTTTGTC
Organism: Panthera pardus; assembly: GCF_024362965.1. Taxonomy (NCBI): domain Eukaryota; kingdom Metazoa; phylum Chordata; class Mammalia; order Carnivora; family Felidae; genus Panthera; species Panthera pardus. Next base: position 90,020,957 of record NW_026527013.1, read on the forward strand.
TGTTACCAGCTTTGGTTTGATTAGTGTTAATATCATATGTATTTTACTACCCTTTTACTTTACCCCGTTTCCTTCTTTATGTTTACAGTACATTTCTTGTAGGCATCATATGGTTCTCACTTTTTATACAGTCCTGTAATTATTTCTCTTTAATGGTGGTGTTTAGACCATTTCCACATAATGTCATTATTATTAAGGTTAAGTTTAACCATACAATTTTCTATTTGTGTTCTACTGGTTCAATCTGTTCTTTGCTACCTTTTTTGTCTCTTTTCTCCTTTGTTCAGATCTAATATAATTTTTTTGTTTATTTAATTTTTGAAAGAGAACATGGACACAACTCAGGGAGGGGCAAAGAGGGGGAGAGAATCCCAAACAGGCTCTGTGCTATCTGCTCAGAGCCCGATGTGGGGCTCCATCTCACGAACTGTGACATCATGACCTGAACTGAAATAGAGAGTCGTATACTTAACCAGTTGAGCCACCTAGGTGTCCCAAGATCTAGTATAATTTTTTAATGATCCACTTTATGAGTTTTGTTGACATATGGACAGTAATTGTTGTTGTTGAAATTTTAGGGTTATTTTAGTTACAGTAAAAATATTTAATACATCACAATATAACTTAAAATGGATATTATACCAACTTAGAAACTTTGTTTCATTTTTGTTATACAACTTCTAAATATTATATAAACACCAGGTTGTATCACTCTTGTTATTTAAGAGTCAGTAATGTGTTAACAATTTCTTTTTAACATTTTTTTAATGTTTATTTTTGAGACAGAGCATGAGCGGGGGGGGGGGGGGGGGGGACAGAGAGAGAGAGGGAGACACAGAATCTGAAGCAGGCTCCAGACTCTGAGCTATCAGCACAGAGCCCTGACACAGGGCTCGAACTCATGGACTGTAAGATCATGACCTGAGCCGAAGTCAGATGCTTAGCCGACTGAGCCACCCAGGCACCCCTGTCTTAACAAATTTTAAATGATGCCAAAAAATGTCATTTTTACCCATGTATTTACCCTGTCTAGTGCTTTTCCTTCCTTTGTGTGGATTCATGTTTATATTGAATATCATTTTTTCCATCTTAGAAAGTACTTTTTTATTGAAGTATAGTGAATACACAATTTTATATTAGTTTTAAGTATATAGCATGTTTTGATAACTCTGTAATTTATGCTGTGTTCACCTAGGTATAGCTACAACCTGTCACCATGCAGTGCCATTACAATACCATTGACTGTATACCCTCTGTAGCTTTTATTCCCATGACTTAACATTCCCATAACTGAAAAGCTGTACCTTACATTGCCCTGCACTCATTTTGCATTTTGCCCATCTCCCAACCTTACTCCTTTCTGGTAACCCTAAATTTGTTCTCTGTATTTATGGATCTGTTTCTGCTTTTTGTTTGTTCATTTATTCCTTTGTTTTGTTTTCTAGAGTCTATATAAAAGTGAAATTATACGACATTTGCCTTTTTCTGTCTTATTTCATTTGGTGGTCACAAATGCCCAGACCTCATTATTTTTAATTGCTGAGTAATATTCCTGTGTGTGTGTGTGTGAGAGAGAGAGAGAATGTGTGAGTATGTTCCACATCTTTATTCATCTATTGATGAATATTTGGATTGCTTCCCTGTCATGGCTATTGTAGATAATTGCAGCAAAAAAAAAAAAAATAGGGATGCACAGATCTTTTCAAATTAGTATTTTCCTTTTCTCTGAGTAACTACTCAGTAGTGGATCATATGATATTTCTATTTTTAATTTTTTAAGGACTCTCCATCCTGTTTTCACTAATGGCTGCACCAGTTTGCATTCCCACCAGCAGTGCAGGAAGGTTCCTTTTTCTCCACATCCTTGCCAGGACTTGTTATTTCTTGTCTTTTTTACTCTAGCCATTCTGGTAAGTGTAATATCTCCTTGTGGTTTTGATTTACATTTCTCTGATGATGTGGTAACACATCATTTCATGCGTCTATTTGCCATATATATTTCTTCTTTGGAAAAATGTCTATCAGGTCATTTTTAATCAGATTATTTCTCTTTTTTTTACGGCTTTTTGGTACAAGTTCTTTATTTCAGATATTAACTCCTAATCAGATGGATTATGTGAAAATACCCTCTCCTACTCACAGGGTTGCCTTTTCATTTTGTTGCTGGTTTTTTCACTGTGCAAAAATTTTTATATTGCTGTAGTCCCAGTATTTATTTTTACTTTTGTTTCTGTTGCCTGAGGAAACCTATCTGGAGAAATATTGCTAAGACTGATGTCAAATACATTCCTGCCTATGTTTTCTCCTAGAAGTTGTAAGGTTTTAGGCCTCAAATTTAGGTCTTTAGCCCATTTTGAGTTTACTTTGCATGTAATTGTCCAGTTTTTTCAGTGAAATTTATCTTTTCCTCATTATTTTTTTTGTTCGCCTCCTTTGTCATAGATTAATTGACCATATAAGCATGTTTGTTTTTTCCTGGCCTCCCTATTCTGTCCTTTTTCTCTGTGTATCTGCTTTTGTGCCAAGATCAGACTGATTTGATTACTACAGTCTCCTAGTACCTTTTGAAATCTGGGATTGAGACATCTCTAGCTTTGTTCCTATTTCTCAATATTGCCTTGACTATTAAGGTCATTTGTGCCTTGACTATTAAGGTGTGTGTGCGTGTGTGTGTGACCTCATACAAATTTTCATATTACTTGTTCTACTGTGAAAAATTCTGTTGGTATTTTGTTAGAGATTGCATTGAATCTGTCGATTTTCTGGGCAGTATGAACATGTTAACAAACATTGATTCTTCCAATTCACAAACAAGAGATAATTTTATGTTTATGTCATATTCACGTTCTTTATTCTTTGGCATTTAATCTTTTTGGTACAGTTGTAAATGGAATTGTTTTCTGAATTTCTCTTTCTGCTGCTTCATTGTTAGTGTAAAGAAACTCAGTTTCTATGTATTAATTGTGTATCCTGCAACTTTAGCGAATTCATTTTTTACTTCTAATTGGCACTTTAGAGTTTTTAAATGTAATATGTCATCTGCAAACAGTGATGGTTTAAATTCTTCCTTACCAATTTGGATGTCTTCTATTTCTTTCTGGGGTTGCTGCAGCTAGGACATGCAGTACTATATTGAATGTAAGTGGTAAAAGTAAACCTCTTTTCCTTGTTTGGGATTTTGGAGGAAAAACTCTCCGTTTTAACCACTGAGTATGAGGTTCACTGTGGGTTTTTCATCTGTGGTCTTTATTATGATGAGGTATACAACCTCTACACCTGCTTCGTTGCGAGTTTTTATCATACATGGAGCAAGTTTTACCATAAATGGATCAAATTGATCAAGTATTTCATCAAATGCTTTATCTCCATCTATTAAGGTAATCAAGTAAGTTTTATCCTTCATTTTGTTAATAGAGTTTATCAGGTTGATGGACTTGTAAATTACAAAACCATCCTTGTATTTCCAGAGTAAATCCCACATGATTGTGAGAGACTCTTCTAATGTATTGTTGAATGTTTTTTGGTAATATGTTGTCAAGGATTTTTGTATCTACGTTCATCATGTGTATTTTCTTTCTGTAGAATTTTTGGGTTTGGTATCAGGGTAATGCTGACCTCACAGAATGAATTTGGAAGCTTTCCTTCCTCTTCTATTTTTTTGGAATAGTTTGAGGAGAATAAGTATTAACTCTTCTATAAGTGTTTGGTAGAATTCACCTGTGACTCCATCTGGTTCTAAAATTTTGTATTATGGGAGCTTTTGGTTGCTGATTGAATTAGATTACTAGTAATTGGTTTATTCAAATTTTCTATTCTTTCTGATTTAGTTTTGAAATATTGTGTATTTCTAGGACTTTATCCACTTCTCCTAGGTGATCTAATTTGTTGGCATAAATTTTTTCATATCCTTATAAGGGCTTTTATAATCCTTTGTATTTCTGTGGTATTGGTTGTTATTTCCCTTTCAGTTCTGATTTTGTGTCTTGTCTCTCTCTTGATGAGTTTGGCTAAATGTTTATAAATGAATCAGTTGTTGGTTTCATTGCTCTTTTTCTATTTTTGTCTCTATTTCATTTATCTCTTCTCTGAACTTTATTGTTTCCTTCCTTCTAGCAACTTGGCCTTTGTTTTACTTTTCCTAGTTCCCTTATATGTAACGTTAGATATTTATTTTTTGAGGTTTCTCTTGTTTCTTGAAGTAGGCCCATATCTATTTACATTTCCCTCTTAGAACTTCTTTCACTGAGTCCCTATTTTGGACTGTTGTATTTTCATTTTTCACATGTATCCATGTATTTTTTAATTTCCTCTTTGAGTTCTTTGTTGAATAACCCATTGGTTATTCAGAACTCTGAAGGACCATTTTGAATGGTTCTTATCGTACAGATCTCGTACATCAATTCTCTCAGGTTGCATTTTGGAAAAAAAGTGTTTATTTTGCCTTCATTTCTAGAAGACCATTTCTCTACTCATCAAATTCGTGGTTGACAACTTTTTGCTCAGTACTTTCAAGATGTTGATCATCCATCTTCTCACGTGCTTTGATCTGACAAAAAAATCTGCTTTCATCCTTATCTTTCTCTTTACATACGTATATTTTTCCTCAGGATGCCTTTAATATTTTATATTTAGAACTGATTTAGAGCTATGTAATTAAGATACTCCTTGGTACAGCTTTCCTCATGTTATTAGGGCTTGATGTTCCTTAAGTATCTTGAATACCTGGGTTTAGTTTTTATCAGATTGCCAAACTGCTGACTAATTATTTCTTCAAATATTTTTCCCTTTCTCTTTCAGGACTCTAATTATATGTAAAATAGACTGCTTAAATTTGTGCCACACATCATACTGGGTTTTTTTCCCCATTCTTGTGCTTTGTATTTTGAACGGTTACTATTGTTAAGCACTCATGTTTATTGATTTTTTTCTGCAGTGTCTAAAAGTAATTATATCCAATGTATTTATTTTATGCTAAACATAATTTTTTGCTTCAAGAAGATCACATGGATTCTTGGGGCACCTGGGTGGCTCATTCTGTGGGGCATCTGACTCTTGATTTCAGCTCAGGTCATGATCTGTTTGGTTTGTGAGGTTGAGCCCCAGTGAGCTCTGCACTGAGAGGACAGAACTTGCCTGAGATTCTCTTTCCCTCTCTGCCCTCCTCACATTTGCTCTCTCTCTCTCAGGATAAATAAATTTAATTTATTATTAAAGAATCAAATACATTCTCTCCATATCTTTATGCTTAAAAGGTTCAAATTCTGTTTAGCTTTTTGAACATGTAAACTATAGCTTTAGTAACTTCTCAGGAGCTACTTTGAGCATCTCTGTCACTACTGAGTCAGGTTTGTTTCATTTTGCTTCCTCATTTGGAGGATGTTTTTCTGCTCCTTTGCATGCTTGGTAATGTTTGGAGAAAACAGACTGTGAATTTTACTCTTTTAGAAGTTAGATCATTTTCTATCTCCTCAGTTTTCTAAGTTTTTTGAGCTTTATGCGAGGCCATATTTAAGTTACTTTGCAAACAGTTTGGTTTATTGTTGGCGTATGTGTTTTAAGAGTTTTTTAGGCAACATCAGAATGATGTTTAGTCTAAGGAGAATTACTCCAAACACTAAGGCAAGACCTTTTGACGTTCCCTACCAATGGCTTTTCCACTCTGGCTGGTGCCAACAGGCAATAGCACGGCCCTGTGGGAACCTTGGATACTGTTTCTCCAAACCCTTTGGTTTGTGTTTCTTTTCTCCCCACCCTTGGGTAGTTTCTTCATGTGTGTGCACCAGTTCATATGCTACAATTTTTCTAGGACAGACGTCAATGAGTTTTCTCTCTGTTCTGCAAACCCTATCTTTTAATTTTTTTAATTCCAGTATAGTTAATACACAGTGTTATGTTTCCAGTGTGCCTTACAGATATTCAACAATTCTATACATTACTTAGTGCTTTTCATGGTAAGTGTACCCTTAATCCTCCTTCATCTATTTTACCCATCCCCCTCTCACTCCTCCTCTGCTGTTTTTTATAGTTAAGAGTCTGTTTTTTGGTTTTCCTCTTTTTCTCACCTGTGTGCATTTTGTGTGTGTTTGTTTCTTAAGTAAGTTCCACACATGAGTGAAATCATATGGTATTTACCTTTCCCTACCTTATTTCACTCAGGATTATATGCTACATTCTCTAGATCCAACCATGCTGTGGCAAATGGGAAGATTTCATTCTTTTTAATGGCTGATTGAGATTTCACTATATATGTATACACACACACATCACGTCTTCTTTATCCATTCAGTTATCAGTGGACACTTAGACTCCTTCCATAATTTGTCGATTTTAAGTAATGCAGCACTAACCATAGGTGTGCATATATCTTTTCAAATTAGTGTTTTTGTATTCTTTGGGTAAAGAAAGATATTCCATGCTCATGGATTGGAAAGGTAAATATTGTTAAAGTGTGCATATTACACAAAGCAAACGACAGATTAAATGCAATCCCTATCAAAATACCAACAGCATTTTTTTTTTTTTTTACTGAACTAGAACAAATGCTCCTAAAATTTGTACGGAACCAGAAATGAACCTGAATAGCCAAAACAATCTTGGAACAGAAGAGCATAGCAGGAGGTATTACAATTCTGGACTTTAAGTTATATTACAAAGCTGTAGTAATCAAAACAGTTTGGACCTGGCACAAAATTACACACAAAGATATCTGGAACAGACTAGAAAGCCCAGAAATAAATCTACAATTATATGGTCAATTAACCTTTGACAAAGGGGGTAAGAACATATAATGGGAAAAAAACAATCTCTTCAACAAATGATGTTGGGCAAACAGGAGAAACTGGAGCACTTTCTTACATCATACACAAAAAATAGCTCAAAATGGATTAAAAACCTAAATGTAAGACCTGAAACCATAAAAATACAAGATGAGAGCACAGGTAATAATTTCTCTTACATCAGTTGTAGTAACATTTTGCTAGATATGTCTTCTAGGACAAGGGAAATAAAAGCAAGACTAAAGTATTGGAACTACAACAAAATAAAAAGCTTCTGCACAGCAGAAGAAACAACAAAACTAAAAGATAACTTACCGAATGAGATATTTGCAGATGACTTATCTGATAGTGGGTTAGTACCAAAATATACAGAGAATTTACACAACAACCCCCCCCCCAAAAAAAAACCAAATAATCCAATTAATAAATGGACAGAATACACGAACAGACATTTCTCCAAAGAAGATCTACAAATGGTCACGGGACACATGAAAAGATGCTCAACAGCCCTCATCATCAGGGAAATAAAAATCAAAACCATAAGAGACAAGTGTTGGTGAGGATGTGGAGAAAAAGGAACCCCCATGCATTGTTGGTGGGAATGTACTGGTGCAGCCACTGTGGAAATAGTATGAAGGGTCCTCAAAAAACTGAAAATAGAAGTACCAAAATGTCCAGTAATTTGACCACCCTTTCTAGATCTACGTAGACTTTCAGCTACATCTGCTTCACTCTGGGAGTTCACACCCTCTGCCTGAGTCACTCTTTCTGCATTAGGCCTGGAAAGTTTCATTGCAGTAAGCTGGGTGGTTGCGGGGCTCACTTTGTTTTCCATCTCTCAAGGATTATTTTCCTTCTTCGTAGGATTTCCAATTTCTTCAAATTGATGGTTTTAAGTGGAATGTAAATCTACTCCCTGTTATTCCATTGTTAGAAGCAGAAGTCCCTTTTTTTTATCATCATTAAACATTAACAAAATGTTCTCATCATCTTTTCACTGGTGTTTCTGGTGGGTTTTTTTTAACCAAATACAATTGTTTTACTATAGTTTCAGTAACATTTTCTACTTATTATTCTAAAAACATATTCCCTCATTTAATTCTCCTTCATTGTGTTAAACTATGCTATCTCCTTCACCCATTAGTGCTTTTAAACTCTACAGTTAGCCTTTCTCCTCTCAATTCTCCCTTAATTTCCTGACTTATTGTCCAACACCTTTTCTCAAAGTTGTTTTGAAGTCACATCATTTTTTTCTGTACATGAAATGACATCTGCAGGTATTTTTTTTATCACATTCCTATATTCTTAAGTTGGCAAATACCCAATACTTCTGGGGCATATTTGGATGAAACATTGGCTTTTTGTTCCACCCACACTCATGGGTGCAGAGAATCAATTGAATTATTCAACATGCAAATCAGATATTTTAGATAGGTTACTATGCCTCTAGCACTAAAAAAAAAAAATGAAATCCTAGCACAGGAAAGAAAAAAGAAAACAATATTCACGTCAGGGTAAGTAGGACACTAAAGCTGATAATTCTCTGTGGGGATGGGAGAAAAAAGAATGAGCAATTGTCAGGATTTGGGAGTATTGATAGCCATGCCTTATTTTTGGAAAAAGTCCACAGTTATCCCTCCAAGACCCAATAGACTTTGCTGTGGCTCAAAATCTGTCTAAGACTGTATTAGTGCTTTGTTAGCTGAAATAGCTTTGCAGTGATAAATGTTTGTTTTTCACTTTGTACCCATAGAAGAAACATTAAATGTCTGTCAGTGATAAATAAACACACTCTCCTGAACCTTGCAGAATATTTCACTGATCTGAGCTATTTCTACTCATTGTTACTCTCTTCTCTAAAGCATGAACAAATGGCTTTACTTACACTCCATTTATAAAACTGCTACAGACAAAAAATTAAAAATGACAGCCCTAGATACCACTGATGGCATCTGTAGTCCAACAAAGTGGTCTTAGGATGCTAGTGAAAATCTAGTAAGTATATTTAACTGGTCTAAGCACTATTCACAATGGATTAGTCAAGTATGAAACTATATACATTGTGCAATGGAATTTTAAAACATATTATCAAATAAGTAAATATATTTAAAGAGCTGAAATATTTTTTTTTACCCTGAGATCATCTCCTTTACTTATTTTTTCTCTCTTTCCTCCTCTCCCTATTTTCTTCTTCTTCAATTCCTACAAATAGTATTGTATGGCTTTGAAATTCAAGGATTAAAATTTAAAATGTATTGTCTAGTTGTTCATAACTTTCTTGAACTCCAGACTCCCTTTGTAATTAACTTGAATATCAGTTAAAGTTGGAGTTGTCTTTCATATTGTTCATTCACACTTGTAAGATTCCATGAAAAATGTCTAATAAACTTTCCTGAATTCCTTAAAGTAGCATTTTCACATTAAGACAATCAACATTTAGTAGATGCACAAAGTAAACCTCGCCAACTGCTAACTCATTTTATTTTCAGAGAACATAGAGAAGAAAAATCATTATCCTACGATACTGTGTAAAAAAGAAAAAAAATAGATTCCAGTAAAGTTAAATATGTATATATCTAAACTGCTCCAGGAAAGAGTAGATTCTAGACATATCTTTCCCACCCTGTCTTTCTTTACACAGTATATGTTTCATGCATTATTTATCTGATTCTAAAGGTAGAGTATAAATTTAGGGGTCTGGGGACAAGTGAGGCAAGGAAGAAAGAATCCAGATGTCTAGTTAACACAAAACGATGTAAGAAAAGTACATAGCAGAAAGTGAGGCACGGATCGATTGATGATAAAAATAATACATAAACTGACAAAAATAACAGACTCCATTAAGTGGCAAGTACCCAAGACCTTTTATGACTGACAGAATACACATACTTGCTTCGGAAGCCAATTGAGGTCTGAAACAAGATTTTAATTTGAGTGCCAAACTCAGTAAGACTAAGAATCCCAAGGAACTCAATATGCCTGAAGGGAATTGAGAATCAAACACCCATCATTTGGCACCTCGTAGGATATTGCATGTATCAGTGAAGTTAGAGACGGCAGAAGAGCAAAGAATATTAATGGCGCCTAAATGCAAGAGAGTGAGGGCCCTAGAATTCCTGGAGGCCAAGATTAGAGCCGAAACAGGGGTGGAAGTAATAGGATTTTTAAAAAACCTGTTACACTACTGCCTCATTTTCTGAAGACAGGAGTTGAAATGTTAATACTTCAGACAATTGAAAATAAATAGTAGTCTATAATTAATTTGCTGAGAGAGGTGAGAAGTAGAATTTAGATGATTTGTGAACTCACAAGTTGAAATACGAACGTTTCAAGTCATTTTGACGATTTTGTTTCCAAGTATGGATAAAACCTTTGGATATTCATGTTTCTTCAAGCATAACACTTAACAACATCGTATTCGGTGAATTTGTTGCATGCAATATGATGCTATTTGTAGTTAGTAAATTGACCCTTGAAATAATTTTAAAGCTAATTTATAATTTAAAAAAACTAAGCTTTTGCCTTCAAGTCCAACTTGTAAAGGTGTCATAAGTTGGCACTCTTTCCCTATAATAAAAAAAGCTCAGCAATCTTCAAACAAACAAACTTTCTTAGAACCATCAGAAAACTAGGGTTACAGGGCATTTGGTTGTCCCCACATCTAGAGAGGCAGGAACAACAACAGCTGGAAGACAGAAGTGGTATTAAGACTCACTTTACTGAAAAATCAGATATTGATGCCAGCTGAGTGTGGACCGGAGTGAGAAACGTTCTAGGGTCACTATTCCTTCCAGAAACTACACCAGGCTTGCACAGAGAAAATCTAAGAAAAACATCCTCATGACTCTTTCAGGAATAAAGGAAGAGAAACAAACCACTGTAATACCTTTCATAAACCCTCATGTAAAGCCCAACTCTCAGGGAAACCCTAAGCCCGGGTTTATTTTCCATGGCGGAAAAGAATTACACAGCACTGTACCCTCTCCAAACTTCCTATCTCATAAAGAGAAGGAAAAACTAACTGATAACAAGGGACAAGGCTTCAAAAAAATGAGGGGACAAAGAAAATAAAAGTTGTATCACTGGAAAAGAACCAAAAAACTGGGGAAATGCAAACCCCATGAGAGGGGAGAACTATTAGCCTGAGATTTATTCCAAAGAACATGGCGTGCTTCCCTTCTGTCACACCCAACTAGCATCCCAATAAACCCCAAGTAACATAACAGTGGAATACAGTTGAAAGTGGTCCCAAGATGAGGTCTTTCTGAGGAACAGTGTAAAGACAACCCCAATGCCAAGAGAAAATGTAAAAACAAGAACAGTAGAGGTGTTTGAAGCCTATCACTGAAGAACGCCCAAATCCTGAGCAGAATGGAATAAATTCTCACATTACAACAGGGATAACTCAGCACCTGTTACAGATACAATGTCCAACTTTATACAAAAATTATACAGTCTACAGAGACAAAACAATCATCAGAAACAAATTCAGATGTGACACAAATGTAGGACTTAGCAGACAAGTGTTTTAAAATATCCTGTCAGTCCGGAGATGACAACAATGGAAAAGAATCAAAAGCAAATTCTAGAAATCAAGAAGCAAATAACAGAAATGAAGAATGCCTTTGATCACCTCATCACATTTAACACACTAAGGAAATAGTGAACTTCAAGAGAGTCAGTAGAAACTTTCCAAACTGAAATGAGAACATGAAAAGAAAATGAAAAAGACATCAGCACATCTAAGAACTGTTGAACGATACTGAAAGTTTCAATGTAAGCATAATCGGAAAACTGAAGAAAGAGAATGGGGCAGAAGAACGATTCAAAATACTAATAGCTGGGAACCTTCAATATTATTGAGACAAAAAAAATCGCAGACTTAAGAATTTCAAAGATCATCAACAACCACTTGTAATTAGGGAAATGAAAATTAACAAAATACTACATGCCTTTTAGTAGAGGTACAAAATAAAAAAATCGAATCCTAAGAATAGCAATTTTGGCAAGGACTTGGAGAAACAGGAAATAATTTCCATTTACCAGAAACAAAAATGGAACGGCTCCTTTGGAAGATTCGTTGACAGTTTCTTACAAAGCTAAACAGAGGTTTATCTTTGATCTGGCAATCGCATTCTTAATATCTGTCCACCTCTTATGAAAACTCAGGTCCACACATCCATGTGAACTTTTATAGCAGCACTATTTATAATCGCCCAAAACTGGAAGCACTTGAGATATCCTTCAATATTTTAAAGGACACACTGTGACACATGCCTACTATTTACTATTAAGGGGTAACAGGAAATGAGCTATTAATACAGATGAATGTTAATTGCATACTGTTAAGTGAAAGCCATCCTGAACAGGTTACATATTGAATTATTAAATTTATATGACATTCACGAGAAGTAAAAACTGTAGGACAGAAGGCAGAGGAGTACTAACCTTGGGTGCTAGGCGATATGAAAGTTTAATAGGTGAAATACAGAGGATTTTTTAGGGGATAAACATTTCTCTAAAATAGAGTAGTGGTGAGTACATTGGATCATGAACTTGTCAAAACCGTTACAACTTTACAGCACAAAGACTGAAACTGAATGTAAAAAAAAAAATGTTTAATCAATTAGGAGGTTAGGGGTTCCAAGGACATAGAAGCAAACTAGAAGAAAAGAATCTAATTGTATTAAAATGTAGGACAGAACCTCACTAAAGGGAAAAGTACAAGGTACTCATCTAAAGAACTTTGGAAATGAGTAAAGAGTCTAAGGCAATAGATAAAAGAAACTGTATAAAACACTGAATTAGTTGGTAAAGCTGTTTTTGGTCAGAGTACATTAACAATCATGAAAGCAGTATACTTGTATACTAGAATTGAACTATTATGTAAATGGATAAAAGATGGTGGAATTCAGGTTCTCGCTGCAGGAGTGGGAGATCAGAGGTAAGCAAATAGGGAAAGAACTAAAAGGAACGTGCGATAGTACATTAGAGGTGGAGGCATGAGGGTGAACTTCTGTTTAGCTTAGAAAAGACGTCGCTGGGTAAATACAGAAATAATTTTAGGAGCGACATCATCATAATGGCGAATCAAGTGTTTTATACCATCTTTTCCCTAGAGAACACTGAGACAACCATCCGTGGATAAGGAACCCTTTCTAGAAGCCCAGGGATCCAGGGGGGAACTTCCAGCACATTGTTAGACCAAATAAAATCCAAGATGGAAGCATGGAAATGGGTAACAGCTCACTTTACCCACAGCACCCGTTTTCTAAGCCCACACAGCTCAGTGTGAAGAGAAATGTTTTTGGCCCATGATTTCTCCCCTGGGGAAAAGTAAGAGTATATGAGTAAAGTGCAGAGCTTCTCCATGAGGGCAGGACATTGCCAAAGAGTCTCATTTCTCTTTAGTCCTATCCAGAACACTGAGTACTGAACTTCATGACTTGGGAGGGGTGAGTGATGAAGAGGACGACAGGCAAGGTATGGGCGATGTACCAGAGGGATGGAGGTTCTACTCACCATGTCACAGACACCATCAGGAAGCCTGAGTGAGCCACAGGGGACACCTAGAATGCAAATCCCCAAGCAGCCCATGGGCACTCCCAACAGCAGCAAAAGGGTTTCACAGAGGGCTACTGAGCACGTTCATGAAACCAGCCCAACTCTGTGGACCTGGAAGAGTCCCACAAACTTGAGTACTAGCACATTGTAGGGAAAGCAAAGTGAAAGCTGTCAGCAACAGGGCTGGCTTTACAGTATTGAGAAATATCTTTACAAGAAGATTGAGGGAAGACACATGTAAGAATTCTGTCACAGGAGGGGCCGGGTGTCTCAGATGGTTAAGTGTTCAACTCTTGGTCTCAGCTCAGGTTATGATCTCATGGTTCCTGAGTCCGAACCCTGCATCAGGCTCTGGGCTGATGGTGCAACACCTGCTTGGGATTCTGTCTCTCCTTCTCTCTGCCCCTCCCCCACTTGTGTGTACTCTCTCTCTCTCTCTCAAAATAAATAAACATAAAAAAAAATTTTAAAGAATTCTGTCATAAAAGTTACCAAGATGTATTCAGCAGATGTATGCATAGAAAGGCATCCCTCTCAGGGCTTACAAGGTCCTTCTCTTAGCTAGTTAGTGAGGAACAGAGGAGGTGACTTCTTCAGCTGTGAAGACAGAAATTCAAGACTACAAGGAACATTACAAATTAAAGAAACATGATGACTCCAGAAGAACACAATTTTTCAGGAATCAACCACAAAGAAATGAAAATCAGTGATTGACCTGATAAAGAATTCAAAATAGCTGTTTTAAGGAATCAATGAGCTACAAGAAAACATTTAAAGATAACTCAGTGAAATCAGGAAAACAATACACAAAATGCAAAGTTTAACAGAAATAATTTCAAAACAACCAGTCACAAATTCTGGGACTGAAGGAAATAGTGAATGAAATGAAAAATACAATAGAGAGTATCAAAAACATAATGGAGCAAGGGGGAAAAAAAAGATTCTGTGAAGTAGAAGACAAAGCCTTCGTAATTATTCAGAGGAGATCAAAAAAAGAATGAAAAAGGGTGAAGAAAAGCAGCATGAACAACCATGGAATATCATTAAAGAAAAGTTGGAATCTCAGAAGGAAGAGTGGGAGAAAGGAGCAGAAGGCTTAATTAATGGCTGAGGACTTCTCAAATGTGGGGAGAGACTTGGACATCCAAATTCATTACGATAACAGATCTCCCCCAAATTTCAGTCTAAAATGACTGTCTCCAAAACACATTCTAGTACAACTGTCTAAACTCAAAGAGAGAGTACTTTAAAAACATCAAGGAAAAAATATCTCTCCTAGAAAGGAATCCCCATAAGGCTACCAGTGGCCTCCTTAGTAGGAACCTTGCAGGTCAAGAGAGAGTGGGATGATATATTCAAAGTACTGGGGCAGGGCATGCGGGGGACCCTGCCAACCAGAATACTTGACCCTGCAAAGTTGTCCTTCAGGAATGAAGGGAAGGTAAAGATATTCCCAAACAATAGCTGAGGGAGATAATCACCACTGGACCTACCTTACAAGAAATGCTGAAAGAAATGTGTCAAGTTAAAATGAGAGGACATTAATCAGAAATATGAAGACATATGAACGTATAAAACACACTGGTCAAGTATACAATCAATTCAGAATGCCCTAATAATGCCATGTGTTGACTTGTGATGTGTCTATCAGGTAACCCTACTATAAAAGTTAAAGGAAAAAATGGGACAAATTATAGCTACAATAATTTTAATAAACAATATAAAAATATATAAATTACAACATTAAAAACATAAAACACGTGAGGAGTAAACGACTAGAATTTTTAAATGTAATTGAGGTTGTTAGCCTAACATAATCTATTAAATCTATGTTTTCTAGTAACCACAAAGCTAAAACTTAGATTTTTCAAAGATTAAGAGAAGTGAATCAAAGCATATCCCTATGGAAAATCCTAAATTCTCAAAGGAGGACAATAAGAGAGGATGAAAGGAAAAAGAGAGTTACACAACCACCAGAAAGTGATTAATAACATAGCGCTAGAAGTCCTTACCTACTAATAATTACTTGAATATAAATGGATTAAATTCTCCAATCAAAAGACAGAGAGTGATTGAATGCTTTAAAAAACAAGGCCAAAATATGTGCTGCCTAAAAGAAATGCACTTCAGCTTTTAGGAGCCATAGAGGCTCAAAGTGAAGTTATGGAGAAAGATATTCCTTGCAGATGGAAACCAAAAGAGAGCAGGAATAGCTGTACTTTTTTGAGAAAAAAAATGACTTTAAGTCAAAACCTGTAACAGGAGAAAAAAAAAACTTTATTTAAAATATGCTCTTCCTTATCTCTTGTTAAAGAGATCAGTGATCAAGGATATATGCCAATCATAAATTTACCTGAACTCAACATCAGAGTACCAAAATATATTTAAAAACTACTAATGGTTATTAAGACAGAAATAGACAATACAATCATGGTAGAAGACTTGATTGCCTCACTTTCAAAATGGATAGATTAGCCTAAAAAATAAGGAAGGAAATTTGCACTATGCTTTCCAACAAATGGACCTAACAGATCTATAGAAAACATTTCTACAGAGAGTTGATACATCATCTTCTCAAGTGAACCTAACATTATCCAGGCTAATGGATACAATGTATGTTTTCTGACCACAGTGCTATGAAACTAGAAATCAATTGCAAGAGAAAAGCTGGAAAATTCACAAATGTGTGGAAATTAAACACACTACTGAGCATCCAATGAGTCCAAGAAAAAAATCAAGACTAATCAAAAAATATCTTCAGACAAAAGAAAAGAGAAACTCAACAAACCATAACTTAGGGGAGGCAGCAAAACCATTTTTATAAGGGAAGTTTATAGAGATAAAGATCTCCAAGAGACAACCTGTATGCTTCAAAGAGCTCGACAAAGAACAAGATAAGCCCAAAGTTAATAGAAGGAAGGAAATAATAAAATCAGAGCAGAAATAAATAAGGACCAAAAAAACAGTAGAATACAGAGTTGTGAAAAGATAAAATCGATAAACATTTACTCTAGACTTATTTATTAAAAAAAAAGGGAAACTCAAATTCAGAAATAAAAGAGGAGATATTAGAACTGACACACCACAAATACAAAAGATCATGAGAGCTTGCCATCAGCAATTATAGGCTAACCAATATACAACCTATGAAGATTAAGTCATTAAGAAACAGAAAATCTGAACAGACCAATAAGGAGACTAAAACAGTCATCAAAAACCTGTCAACAATGAAAGCCCAGGACCAGATGGTTTCTTTGGTGAATTCCTCTAACAATTGAAGAATTACCACCAACCATTTAAATTCTTATAAAATGAGTTTGGGAGTGTTCCCTAGTTCTTAGTTTTTTTCAGGCCAGCATTATTACCCTGATACCAAAGCCAAATAAGGACACTACGAGTAACTAGAGATCAGTATCCTTGCTAAATATAAATGCAAAATGTTAACAAAATACTGGGAAATAAAACTTAACAGCACACTAAAAGGATTATACCCCACAATAGAGTAGGATTTACCCTTGGGAGGCAAAGGTGACTCAGCACATGCAAATCAATAAATATGATAGGGGCGCCTGGGTGGCTCAGTCGGTTAAGCATCCAACTTTGGCTCAGGTCATGATCTCACGGTTTGTGGGTTCGAGCCCCGCATCGGGCTCTGTGCTGACAAGTCAGAGCCTGGAGCCTGCTTCGGATTCTGTGTCTCCCTCTCTTTCTGCCCCTCCCCTGCTCACGCTGTCTCTGTCTCTCAAAAATAAATAAATGCAAAAAAAAATTTTTTTAATAAAATAAATATGATAAACCATTTGACAAAATTCAACATCCTTTCATAATAACAATGCTAAACATATTGAGTGTAGAAGGAACATATCATCATAAAGACCATAAAAGACAAGGCCACAGCTAACATAGACCCACATGAAAATTTGAAAGCTTGTCTTCTGAGATCATGAACAAGACAAGGCTACTCATTCTCATCATTCCTATTCAGCACAGTACTGAAAGTTCTAGCAAGAATATCCAGGCAAGAAAAAGAAATCATAATGGGTGAAGTAAAAGTGTTTCTATCTGCAGATGACGTTATCTTATATACCAGAAATTCTAAATACTCCACTGAAAATTGTTAGAATAATGTATTCAGTAAAGTTCCAGGATATAAAACACATAGAAATGAGCTACCTTTCTATACTCTAACAACAAAATATCTGAAGAAAAAAAAGAGAATGGTCTCTTTCATAATTGCATCAAAAACAGAAAAAAAAAAAAATACACAACCAAGGGGATGAGAGATCTGTATACTGAGGGGAAAAAAATTTCACTTTGGTGAAAGAAATTGACAAAGATACAAATGAATGGAAAGATATCCTGGGTTCCTGGATAGAAAGAACTCATGCTAAAATGTGCACTCCCCAAAGCCATTTATAAATTTCATAGAATTCCTAACTAAATTCGAATGACATTTTCAGACATAAAGTTCTAAAATTTGTATGGAACCATAAATGACCCTGAATAGCCAAAGAAATCTTAAGAAAAAACAAAGCTGGAGGCATCATACTTCCTGTTTTCAAGCTGTATTCGAGTCATATAAACAAACACATAGATCCAGAAAACAGAATTTTCTCAATAAATAAAACATAAATCAACCCTTGTATATATAGCCAACTCATATTTAACAAGAAACTCACGAATATCCACTGGGGCAAGAATAGTCTCTTCCATAAACGGTGTTTGGAAAATTAATCACATTCTTACACCACTCACAAAAAATAACTTGAAATGGATTCAAGATTTAAGTCTAAGACCTGAAAGTGTGAAACTCCTAGAAGAAAGCAAAAGAAAAATTCCTTGAGACTGATCTTAGCAATGATTTTTTTAACGTGACATCAAAAGCACAAGCAAGAAAGACTTAGTTTAGTTTGACAAATGGAAAAAGTTTCTGTACAGCCAAAAATAAAAATAATTAAAGACACAATAATAAGGGGTGCGTGGGTGGCTCAGTCGGTTAAACATGACTTCGGTTCAGGTCATGACCTCCTGGTTCCTGGGTTTGAGCCCTGTGTCAGGCTCTGTATTAACAGCTGGGATCCTGGAGCCTGCTTCGGATTCTGTGTCTCCCCCTCTCTGCCCCTCCCCCACTCACACGCTATCTCTCTCTCTCAAAAATAAACATTAAAACATAATAAAAAGGCAACCGATGGATGGAATGGGAGAAAATATTTGCAATCATCTATTGGATAAGGGGTAAATATCCAAAATATATAAACAACTCATACAACTCGAGCCAAAAAACAAAAAACCAAAAAAGCTGATTTAAAAATGAGCAGAAGAGCTAAGTAGACATTTTGCCAAAGAAGACACACCCATGGCCAACAAGTACATGAAACGTGATGCTCAACATCACTAATCATCAGGGAAGGGCAAGTCAAAACCACAGTGAGAAATCATATCCCACCTGTTGGGATGGCTTTTATCAAAAACACATTAGTGAAGATGTGTTGGCAAGAAATGTGAAAGAAAGGGAATTCTGTGTACTATTAGAATGCAAATTGATACAGCGACTATGGAAACTAGTATGGGTTTGTCAAAAAAAATTTAAAAATCGAACTACTCTGTAATCCTGCAGTCTCACTTCTGGGTATACATCATAAGGAAATGAAATCAGTATGTGAAGAAGATACCTGTATCCCCACGTTCATCAAAACATTATTCACAAGAGTTAAGACATGGTAAGGACCTAAGTGTCCGCTGATGGATAGTCATTGATGAATAAAGAAAATGTAGTATGTCTATATCTCTAATCTCTCTATTGTTTCTCCCATACATAGATAATATGAATATGATTCAGCTATGAAGAGTACATTCTGCTATTTGTGACAACATGGGTGGAATATGAGGACATAATGCTAAGTGAAGTAAGTCAGACAGATGAAGACAAATACTATGTGATCTATTTTAAATGTGGAATTTTAAATATTTTAAATATTTAAGTAAAAAAAAATGTAAATATCCAAACTCCTAGAAACAGAGATTGGACTAGTGGTAGCCAGGGGCTGGATATGTTGGGGAGAGTAAGGACAAGTTCGTTAAAGGTGTAAACTTCCAGTTACCAGGAAGTTCCTTGAATTGAATGGATAGGATGGCGACTGTAGTGAACAATACTGTATTATGTGTTTGAATGTTGCTTAGAGAATAGAGCTTAAATAGTCTCACCACAAAAAGAAATGCTAATTACATAAGGTAATAAAAGTACTAACGAACGCTATTGTGGTAATCGTTTTGCAATGTATACATGTATCAAATCATCACATTGTACAAATTTGATTTAGACAATGTCAATTATGTGTTAATAAACTTGGAAAAAAGAATTATAGTTAAGTGTCATACACTTTCTTACTATAAATACATCTTTGTTTATTCTGTTAACTAAGTCTCTAGCAACAATACCGCCCCTTAACAACAAACACTGTATTCTAATTTTTCCATCAAAAGGAACCTGGGATCCTTAGAGAAATGATAATGCAGGGAATATGCATGATGAGCCTGAAATACCTTTCAGTGTCAGAAATTAATGAAGTGTTTAAAAAAATAAAAACAACTGAAATATGCTAAAAGGGACATAGGAGCCAACTGATAGAACTCTCTATGGTCAAAAATGAAAAGCAACACAAAATAATATGTGATCGTAACCCAAGTTAGAAAATTAATATCCTTTAGCCCATAATGATTAAGTAAATAGATTATAGATAGGTAAGAACAGACAAATATTCTAAACAAGACAATTCCAATTAATGCAGGCAGTGTAGCATAATTCCCCAACACTTAAAACTGGGTTATACATAGTGACCTCCTTCAAAACAATATGGAAAGGAGGAAAAAAATAATATCTAAAAACCTAACATCATCAAACTACATGATCAAACTTAACATCCATTATGACAAATTGTGTTAACAATATGCATCTTTTAATATGATGTGATGAGAACTCTATCTTACCTCTATGTTCTTCCTTCCAAAAACCCTCCATCCAAGTCTAAGCATAGTAACATCATTAGAACATTCTCAGTTGAGGGAAACTATATAAAATACCTGACAAGTGGGGTTCCCGGGTGGCTCCAGTGGTTAAGCATCCAACTCTTGGTTTGGGCTCAGGTCGTGTTCTCATACAGTTTCTGAGATCAAGCCCTATGTCAGGCTCTGTGCTCACAGCATGGAGCCCGCTTGGGATTCTCTCTCCCTCCCTCTTTCTCTGCCCCTCCCCTGCTCATGCTCTCTTTCTCTCAAAATAAACTTTTAAAAATTATGTAAGAAAACAGTAAAATTAAAGACCTGACCAGTACTCCTAAGAACTAACACAGTAGGTAAAAACTAAAGCAATCAAGACCTCAATTTAGTTACTGACAGTGTTTACATACTGGTTCATCAGATGTGTCAGGTGTCCATAGTAGTGTAAGATCTTAACATCAAGGAAAACTAGGCATGGAGTATATAAAAACTATTAATTTTACACCCTTCTGTTCCTCTGAAACTATTCGTGAAAAGCTACTTAAGGGGCGTCTGGGTGGCTCAGTCGGTTAAGCGTCCGACTTTGGCTCAGGTCATGATCTCGCGGTCCGTGAGTTCGAGCCCCGCGTCGGGCTCTGTGCTGACAGCTCAGAGCCTGGAGCCTATTTCAGATTCTGTGTCTCCCTCTTTCTCTGATCCTCCCCCGTTCACGCTCTGTCTCTCCCTGTCTCAAAAATAAATAAACGTTAAAAAAACAAAAAAAGAAGAAGACACTTTAAAAACAAACAAACAAAAAAAGAAAGGCTCTTTAAAAATAATTATGTAGTGAGAAAACAAATACTATGAATAAAAGTCTAGGACAATGTAATCAAATTCCTGTTTGGGTGTTTCCTTGCAAAAATATACTCTGTGTAATGTGAACATTATTTTCTGTCATTAAGGCATCTCTATCTAGACATTCATTCTTACAGGTCTAGAGATAAAGAGGGACACATAATCACACACTGATACTGATAATCTTAGTATGGAAATGGTAGTGATAGAAATACGCAGAGTGTACTATGGATATCCATAGGAGAGTCCATAAAACTCTGGGAGAAGTTAGCCCATGAATTATCTTTTAACTGGCAAATCAGAATTAACCACATGTAGAACAGAGAAGGAAGTTACGCACTTTAAATAGACAGCATATTCAAATGTAAAATAGTAAGGAACACTAAGTTATGTGTGGGGAACCTACACACTATAGACTGGATAGGATAATGAGTGAAAGAGGCAGTATAGAGCAAGCATAATCAGTGGTCCCCCTGATGGTGTCCCATGTCATCTGGGAATAAATCTTACTCATTTGCTCACTCTTATCCCAGAGAAGCCATGGATACACTCCCATGCGAACAACCCAGATAGTAATCCTCTTCCTCTTACTAGTTCTCGGTTTCAAGACAGCAACCCTTTCCAATTTTTGCCAATGAGATTTGAGATCTGTGGCCGTGAGAATTGAGATTTCCACTCTACGATTGAAGACTTCCTCACTCTTAAAAGTGACAGTCAAAAAGAACTGATCTCTTCTACTTTTGAACATTGCGAGGGATGCCTGTCATTATTGTAACCTTTTTGCAGCCATGAGAAGATAAAACCTGATGTCCATACAAACCCCCGTAGGGTAACAGAGTGAAAACAAGAGAGAATCAGCGTTTTGGTGAGGCCACTAAACCGCTAAAGTAATTTAAGTAATGCTTTACAGAGCCCTAGAAGTTCTTGTTAGGGAGACAATAAATTTGACTGTTATTTAATCCAATTAAATTTCTAAATCATGCCCCTCAATTTGTGATTATGTCTTTCCCACCAGAATTGTAAGATCAACAAATTATGCATGTAAATGAAAGAATAACTGAGTGAATGGATGAATATCTTAATACAGGTTACATGCCCTGAGACTTACTGAATACAATTTAATGGAATAAGATGAAGCCGAAAGTAAAGACAGGTATCAGAGCATGGGAGCTGTAACATGCCTTATGAAGAAACTTAAGCTTTATTGTATAAACCAGTATTTCTAAAAATTTATGTCAGTACTAATTCCATGAAATGATAATAGGTACTGCATAAAAATAATCTTTAAGTATACAAGCTTTAAGATTTCATCAACGGGGTTTCTTTTTTTCCAGGAACTTAATCCAAAATTACACAAGACAGATATACTAAAATGGATGCTATATAAGACATAGTTTCCTATGTTAAGTTTAGTGATCTTTGAAATGCATTCTGGGAGTTCTGGTCCAATGGCAACAGAGAAAGACCCTGAACTCACCTCCTCCACAGACACAGCAAAAGTACATCTGTATATAGAGAAATTCCTCCAGAAGAACTGAGGTCTTACTAAACAGCTTCTGCACATACAGAATGGCAAAAAAGATGGAGACATAGTAACAGAGGGAATCACCACCCCTGGCCCTGTGAATGCAATGGGGAGGAATACTACCTACAGACCATGAGCCAATTCCTCTGCCCTGGGGCACAGACAAAAAGCTAAGGTTTAAAAAGGGCAACTAGTCTATTAAAACCAGCCCTAGAAACCTGCCGATGGTGGGAAAACTGCTGGAACTCTCTCTAGTCCAGGAGGCCGTGAGCACCGGTTTATACTACCCCACCACAGGAGCAGGGTTCCAGGAACCATCACCAACCTGCCACCTCCGTGAGCCCCAGGCCCCTAGCCTACTCCAGCCCCAGACATTCTGGGACACAGAAAAAAAAAGAACTTTGGTTTAAAAGGACAACTAGAATGTAAAGAAATGAGCCCTAGAATCCTGACAAATGGCAGGGTTGTTGCTGGAACTCTGAGTCAAAGGGGCCAGTGAGCACCATGGTTGATGTTCTCCTTCCACCTTCATAGCATGTCTGGGGGCGGGGTCCAGGCACTAAGGCAAACCTACGACGTCACTGAGCCTCGGGCCTCTAGCCCACACCTGCCCCAGCCAAACAACCAAGACCTCCATTGTGGTGCACACTGCACACCCCGGTCAGCGCTCATTACAGCTCCAGCCATTGTCCCAAGCTGCCACAGAGACAAAGCATCCTGAAACACTCTAGGTGCACGCAACTTTGACGCATGATGACTTGCTAGGGTACCCCTGGCTCAGAGCACTTGGGGACCTCTGGGCTTCCATCTGCTTTGTTTCTAACACCCCACCAGGTGCCAGCTGCATAGGCTTTCCCTGGTCCCCTGGCCCACACCCTGCATCGCCTTGAGCCACCCTGCCAGGGTACCCCCTCTGCTGAGTATCCAGGGACACACTGGCTTTCTCTTACTAAAACTTCAGTTGTCTTGCCTTCTGTGTGGAGAGAACTAGGACACCCCCACTCCAAGCCTGCACCACGCCTCAGTTCTAGCAGCCCCACCGGGGTGGCCCTGTGTGGAACACCACAAGGATCTGAGGCCCATGCCCTGCCCCAGCTCTGGCCACTGCACCAAAGTGGGACCTGTGTTGAAGGCCCCAGGAAACGCTGACTTGCACCCACTTTAGCTTTAGCTGTCCTTCCAGGGTTTTTCCTGTGCTGAGAGCCTTGAGACAATACTACCACCACAATACACACACACACACACACACACAGCTTTTAGCTACTTGAGCTTTGGCTGCTCTGCCAGAGCACTCACGGCATGCAGAACCCTTAGACCACTCCCACCTATGCCCACTTCAGTTCCAGACATCTCTCCAGGGCAGCCCCAGCACATGTGCCCTGGAATGCCCAGGCAAAACCAGACACAGCTCCGGCCTCCACCCAAAGTCACCAGGCACACAGAGCCTATACAGGGGATGACCATATGCAAGACCATTCCTTCAAGTTTAGGAGAGGTAGGTATTCTGTCAAATTCATAAAAAACAAACACAGAAAAGTCAAGCAAAATGAGGGGCCATTAACTTAATACAGACTGCTATATGCTTAGGATGTGATGTATGAACCTTGTGGTAACCACAAACCCAAAGCCTCTGATACACACACACACACACACACACACACACACACACACACACAAAATAGAAAGCCAAGCATAACAAACACTAGAAAGTATTCAATTTCAGGGAAGAGACCAAGAAAAGAAGTAAAAAACAGGTAAGAACTACAAAAGTACCAGAAAACTACCAAAATGGCAATAGTACATACCTACCAATAATTACTTTAAATATAAATGGTCTAAATGCTCCAATCAAAAGATATAGGGTAGTAAAGTGCATTAAAAAAAACAAAAACAAAAAACAAGACCTATCCCTATGTGGCCTACAGGAGACTCATTTCAGACCTAAGACCTATATAGGCTTAAAGTGATCACTCTCTCTCTCGCTCGCTCTCTCTCTCTAAAACAAACACCTAAGTACATATAACAAAGACTATAAGAAGAGACCAAAAGAGGGCATTACATAATGACAAAAGGATCAATAAAACAAAAGGATATAAAACTGTAATTCTTTTTTTAAAAAGATTTTTTTAACATTTATTTATTTTTGAGACAGACAGAGACAGAGCATGAATGAGGGAGGGTCAGAGAGAGAGGGAGACACAGAATCCGAAACAGGCTCCAGGCTCTGAGCTGTCAGCACAGAGCCCGACGCAGGGCTCGAACTCACGGACCGCAAGATCATGACCTGAGCCGAAGTCGGCCGTTTAACCGACTGAGCCACCCAGGCGCCCCATAAAATTGTAATTCTTGTGCACCCAACATTGCAGCACCTAAATACATAAAGCAAATATTAACAGATATAAAGGAAGAAACTGACAGTTATATGATAATAGTAGTGGACTTTAACACCTTACTTACATCAATGGATAGATCATGCAGGCAGAAAATCATCAAGAAAACAGTATCCTCTAATGACACGTTAGACTAGATGGCTTAACAGCTACATACAGAACATTCTACCCCAAAATAACAGAATACACATTCTTTTCAAAGGCGCATGGAATATTCTTTAGGATAGATCACATGTTAGATCCCCATATTTTTAAAGAGATGAAATCCTATCATGCATCTTTTCCGACAACAAGGGTATGGAACTAGAGGAAGAAAAGACAAAAACAAAAGTAAATGGAAGCTAAACAATATGCTTCTAAGAAACCAATGGATCAATGATAAGAGAGAGGTAATTTAAAAATACATGGAGATGAATGAAAATGAAAACACAATGGTTCAAAATCTGGGATAGCAAAAACAATTCTATGAGAGAAACTTACAGAGATATAAGCCTACCTCAGAAATAAGAAAAATCTCAAATAATCAATTCAAACGTATACCTAAAGAAACTAGAAAAAGAACAAATCTCAATGTTCATAGAAGGAAAGAAATAATAAAGATCAGAGCAGAAATAAATGAAATTGAGACAACAAAACAAAAGCCTAGAATAGCAAAGATCTAACCAAAAGCTGGTTCTTTGAATAGAAAACAAAACTGATAAAACTTTAGCCAGACTCAAAAGAAAAAGAGGACTCAAATAATATCAGAATGGAAACAGGAGAAGTACCAACTGACACCACAGAAATACACAAGAATTATAAAAATGCTACGAAAAATTACATCCCAACAAATTTGACAACTTCGAAGAAATCTGGATCATCCCCTAGATACAGACTGAATGTTCCAAACTTAATCAGGAAGAAAGAGAAAATTTGAACAGACCGATTACTAGTAATGAAATTCAATCAAGAATTTCCCAAAAAACAAAGGTAAAGGGCAAGATGTATTCACAGATCAATTATACCAAATATTTAAAGTGTTTATACTGGGGTGCCTATTGGCTCAGTTGGTTAAGCATCCGACATCAAGAACTCACGGTCCATGGGATCGAGCCCTGTGTAGGGCTCAGTGCTGAGAGCTCAGAGCTTGGATCCTGCTTCTGATTTTGTCTCTGTCTCTCTCTCTGCTCCTCCCCTGCTCACACTCTGTCTCTCTCTCAAATAAACATTAAAAAAATAATTTAGAAAATAAATAATTTATACTTATTCTCCTGAAACTGTTTCACAAAATAAAAGAGGAAAGGACTTTCAGGGAAGATAACAGAGTAGGAGGATCCTAGACTCACTTGTCCCAAGGATACAACTAGAGAACATTCAAAGCAATGCAAATAAGTCAGAAAACATCCTGAAGACTGTCAGAATAAATTCCAAAACTAAATGTAGAGAAGAGGCCACATAGGAAAAGGATAGGAACGACAGAGACATAAAGGACACAGGACTATCTCTGGTGGTGGGGAGGGGATGCCGTGGGTATGCAAAGGGGAGAGAAACAGATTTCCACACTGGGGGCACTTGCAAAGGAAAGATGGATCCCCATAACATGTGGCTTTGAAAAGAAAAAAAAAACCAGAGAGGCCAAATTTTATGAATCCTTACCAACCAGCAGAACTTAAAACCTGAAATTAAAAAAAAAAAAAAAAAAAAAAAAAAAAATGGGTTTGGCTTTGGGAGAGCCAGGAGGGCTAGAAGACACTAAGCCCACCCCACCCCCTCCTTAAAGAGACAGCACGACAGCCCATGCAGATATGGCATATAAGCAGTAGTTTCCAAGGTCCCTGGGGCATATGGGAGGGAAAATTATTTCCTCATCTCAGAGCCCATCCCAGAAAGACAGACATCTCTGGTGAACTCCTCCAAGAAAAAAACAACTCGTTAGCACCATTTCCCTCCCCCACCCCCAGCACATACACACAGGAACCTGCTGGGATTGGCTACCTAACTTGCTAACACTGCTGCCCAGCCTTTACATGCTGTGCTTCCCCTAATCTAGTCCCTTCAGATGGCCTACCTCAGTCCAGTGCAGCAGGGCCCCTCCTGCAGAGAACCTCAGTGCACAAACGTTGCTAGCATGCCACCTAGCTGCCCTGAACCCCCAAAGGGTACTCGCACAGAGCCAGAAAGTCCCCTTCAGTCATGGCAATGCCGGGTGCCTCTTGTAGAGGCCCTGGGCCTTGCAAACCTTGCCACACCCCCCCCATGCTTTGCTTTCACAGAGCTGGAGGGAAGCACATAGTAATTAAAATTGCAAAAACTAGGGGTGAAGAAAAACATGTTTAAAGCAGCAAGAGAAAAAGAGCTAGTTACATACAAGGGAAATCCCGTGAGGTTATAAGCAGATTTTCAACAGAAACTTTGCAGGCCACGGGAATGGCAGGATATATTCTAAGTGCTAAGAGGGAAAAACCTACATCAAAAAATGCACCCAAAAATACTTTATCCAGCAAGGCTATCATACAGGATGGAAGGAGAGAGAAAGCATTTCTCAAACAAAAACTAGCGGGGTCGTGAGCACTAAGCTAGCCCTATAAGAAACATAAAAGGGACTCTGAGTGGAAGGGAAAGACCAAAAGTGACAAAGACAAGAAACCATCAGAGAAAAAGTCCAGGAACAATGACAAAACAAATAAAAAAATAACAATAAATAAATTCACAGGTGAGTTCTCGCAAACATTTAAAGAAAAGTTAATATCTATTCTTCTCAGACTAGTCTAAAAATAAAAACAAGAAAACTTCCAAGTTCATCTATGAGGCCAGCATTATCTTGACTACCAAAACCAGATAAAGATACCCCCCCCCCAAAAAAATAGATAACTACAGGACAGTATCTCTGCTGAACAAACATGGAAAAGTCATCAACAAAATACTAGCAAACCAAATCCAACAATACATTAACAAATAAAATGGGACTTATCCCTGGGGTGTAAGGTTAGTTCAATATTCACAAATCAATCAACATGAAACATCACATCAATAAGAATAAAAACCATATCATCATTTCAATAGGTGCAGAAAAAAATTTGACAAAATACATTCATTCACAATAAAAACCTTCAACAAAATAGGTTTAGAGGACACACACATCAACATAATAAAGGCCTTATGTGAAAACCCCACAGTGAACATCATACTTAATGGGAAACAACTGAGACCCTTTCCAGGAAGTTCAGGAACAAGACAAGGATGCCCATCTCACCACCTTTATTCAACACACTACTGTAAGTCCTAGACCCAGCAATCAGAAAATAAAAAGAAATAAAAAGTATCCAAGTTCATAAGTGAAACTTCCACTATTTGCAGATGACTTGATACTATATATAGAAAACTCTAAAGATTCCACCACCAAAATTATTAGAACTGATAAATGAATTCACTAAAGTCACAGGATAAAATCAACATCTAGAAGTCTACTGCATATCTATATACTAATAATGAAGCAGCAAAAAGGGAAACTAACAGTCCCATTCACAATTGCACCAAAATAATAAAGTACCTAGGAATACAACTAAGAAAGGGGTGAAAGAGCTGTATTCTTTCACCACTGATGAAAGATATTGAAGAACACACAAAGAAATAAAAAGACATTCATGCACATGGATTGGAAGAAGAAAAAAAATTTAAATGTTTCTACTATCCATGGCAATCCACAGATTTAATGCAATCCCTATCAAAATACCAACAGCATTTTTAACAAAACTAGAACAAACAATCCTAAAATTTGTATGGCACAATAAAAGACCCCTAATATCCAAAGCAATCTTGATAAAGAAAAGCAAAGTTGGAAATACCACAATTCCAGACTTTAAGTTATACTAAAAAATTATAGTAATCAAAACAGTATGGTACCAGCAGATACAAATAAAATAGACACTCAGATCAATAGAACACAATAGAAAACCCAGAAATAAACTCACAATAATATCAAAGAATCTTCAACAAAGGAGGAAAGAATATGCAATGTGAGAAAGAGTCTCTTCAATAAATGGTGTTGGAAAACTGGATAGCTACATACAAGAGAAAAACTGGACCACTTTTTTACATCATACACAAAAACAAACCCAAAGTGAATTAAGACCTCACTGGGAGATCTGAAACCATAAAAATCCTAGAGGAGAACACAAGACGTATTGTCTCCAATATTGGCCATAGCAACATTTTTCTATATAAGTCTCCTGAGGCAAGGGAAGTAAAAGCAAAAATAAACTATCGGGATTACATCAAAATAAAAACTTCTGTACGGCAAAGGAAACAATCAACAAAACTAAAAGATACCCTACTGAATAGGAGAAACTAGTTGCAAATGACACATCTGATAAAGAGTTTAGTATCCAAAATATATAAAGAACGTCTACAACTCCAAACCATCCAAAAAACAAATAATCCAATTAAAAATGGACAGAAGACATGAACAGACATTTCTCCAAAAAAGACATACAAATGGCCGACAGACACGTGAAAATGTACCCAACATCACCAATCATCAGGGTAATACAAACCAAAACTACAATGAGGTATCATCCCATACCTGTTGGAACGGCTAAAAGCAAAACTCAAGAAATGACAAGGGTTGGTGAGGATTTAGAGAAAAAGGAACTCTGACACATTGGTGGGAATACAAAATGGTGCAGCCACTCTGGAAAACAGCATGCGGGTTCTTAAAAAAGTGAAAAATAGAACTACCCCACAATCCAGTAATCTTATTACTGGCTATTTAACCAAAAAATACAAAAACCTAATTCAAAAGGATCTATGCACCCCTATGTTTGTTGCAGCATTATTTATAGTAGGCAAATTATGGATATCAGCCCAGTATTCATCAATAAATGGATGAGTGAAAAAGATGTGGTATATTTATAATGGCATATTACTCAGACACAAAAAAGAATGAAAGTTT
This sequence comes from Panthera pardus, assembly GCF_024362965.1. NCBI lineage: Eukaryota > Metazoa > Chordata > Mammalia > Carnivora > Felidae > Panthera > Panthera pardus. The sequence continues at coordinate 90,050,972 of NW_026527013.1, forward strand.
GCTATTTCCAAGATAATGGACAGAGCTGGAGAGTATTATGCTAAGTGAAATAAGTCAGTGAGAAAGACAAATACCATAGGATTTCATTCACATGTGGAATTTAAGAAACAAATAAGCAAAGGAAAGTAGAGAGAGAGACACAAACCAAGAAACAGACTCCTAACTATAAAGTACAAACTGATGGTTATCGGAAGGGGGATGGATGGGGGCCATAGGGAAATGGGTGATGGGGATGAAGGACTATGTGTAATGAACACAGGGTGAAGTATGAAATTGATAAACCGCTATATTGTACACCTGAAACAAGTATAACACTGTATGTTGATTATACAGGAATTATAATACAAACTTAACAAATAAAAAAAAATTTTAAATAAACAAAGCAGAAGATGAAGGAAAATTTTCAAACACATTCTACAAGGCCAGCATCACCCTGATTCCAAAACTATACAAAGACACTTCAAAAACAAAACCAAAATGAAAAACAAAACAAAAAGACTACAGGCCAATATCCCTGATGGACATACATGCAAAAGTCCTCAATAATATATTAGCAAGTTCCATTCAACAATATAGTTAAAGGATCTTTCCACGTAGTCGAGTAAGATTTATTCCAGGGATGCAAAGATGATTCATAATTTGCAGGTCCATCAACCTGTTAAACCGTATTACTAAATCAAAGATTAAAAATAATATGATCATCTCAACAGACACAGAAGAAGCGTGTGACAAAATTCCACATGTGTTAATGATAAAAACTCTCAACAGTGTACATTTAGAGGAATATATCTCAACAGAATAAAAGCCATGTATGAAAAATCCACAGGGGAAAAAACAGAGCTTTTCCTGTAAGATCAGAAATAAGAATGTCCACTCTAACCACTTTCATTCAACATTGTACTTTAAGTTCTAACTACAGCAATCAGACAAGAGATAAAAAGCATCCAGGCTGTTAAGAAGTTAAACTATCACTTTGCAGATGACATAATACTAAATACAGAAGACCCTAAAACTCCACAAAAAAGCTTTTAGCAGAGTAACATGAACTCAGTGAAGTTGCACAATACCAAATTATTACACGTCAGTCAGTTGTGTATTTTTACACTAATAATGAAGTAGCAGAAAGACAAATTAAGAAAACAATTTCTTACAATTGCACCAAAAAGAATAAAATGAAAAACATGTACTCTGAAAAATATAAAACATTGATAACCAAATTGAAAGTGGCACAAACAAATGAAAATATTCTTCTTGTTCATGGGTTAGAAGAATTAACATTGTTAGTATGTCCATACTACCTAAACCAATCTACATATTCTACCAATCCCTATGACAATACCATCAGGATTTGTCCTAACACTAGAAAAAATAATACTAAAATGTATGTGGAACTGCAGAAGATCACCTGAGCCAAAGTCATCTTAAGAAATAAGAACAAAACTAGGGACGCCTCAGTGGCTCACTCGGTTGAGCGTCCGACTCTAGCTCAGGTCATGATCTCGTGGTCTGTGAGTTTGAGCCCTGTGTCGGGCTCTGTGCTGACAGCTCAGAGCCCGGAGCCTGCTTCGGATTCTGTGTCTCCCTCTCTCTCTGCCCCTCTCCTGGTCATGCTCTGTCTCTCTCTCTGTCAAAAATAAATAAAACATTTAAAAAATTTTTAAGAAATAAGAACAAAACTTGGAGGTATCACAATTCCATATTTCAAAATAAATACAATGCTGTACTAATCAAAACAGTATGGTACTAGCAAAAAAATAAATAAATAAACACATAACTCAACAGAACAGAATAAAAAGCTCAGAAATAAACCCATGCTTCTATGGTCCACTAATTTATGGCAAAGGAGGCTAGAATATACAATGGGGAAAAGAGAGTCTCTTCAACAAATAGTGCTGAAAAACTGGGCAGATATCTAAATGTGAGATCTGAAATCTTAAAACTCCTAGAAGAAAATATAGAAAAATTTGACAAGAGCCTTACCAACATTTTTCTAGATGTCCCCATGGGCAAAGAAAACAAACACAAAAATAAATTAATGGAACTACATGAAAATAAAAGTTTTTGGTCAGCAAAGGAAACCATCAACAAAACACAAAGGCAACCTACTGAAAAGGAAACCATATTTGCCAATTATGTTCAATAAGCAATTAATATCCAAAAGCCATAAAGAACTTAAACAATTCAACCCCAAACAAAAACAAAACAAACCAGCAAAAATCAATCTATTAAAAAATGAGCAGAGGACGTGGGTAGACATTCAGATACCAACAGACACAATAAAGTTGTTCAACATCACCAATCATCAGGGAAATGCAAATTGAAACCAGGTGACATATCACCTTAAACCTGTCAGAATCAAAAAGACAAGATATAACAAATGTTGATGAGGGTATAGAGAAACGAAAGCCTTCCTGAACTGTTTATGTATTCTGTTTTTTGTTTTGTTTTTTTTTTTTTTGAGGAAGAGGGTATGAAAGCATGAGTGGGGAGGGGCAGAAGGAGAGGGAGAGAGATTCTTAACCAGGGTCCATGCTCAGCATGGAGCCCATAGCAGGGCTCGATCTCATGACTGTGGGATCATGACCTGAGCAGAAAGCAAGAGTTGGATACATAACTGACTGAGTCACCCACGTGCCCCCTGTTTGTGGAAACTTAAATTGGTCCAGAAACTCTGGAAGACAGTGTGGAAGTTCCTAAAAAATTAAAAATAGAAATACCATAGGATCCTGTAATTCTGTTACTGGGTATTTAGCCAGGGAAAATGAAAATATTAATTTGAAAAGACACACGCACCCTCATGTTTACAGTCACATTATTCACAAGAGCCAAGATACGGGAGGAATACAAGTCTCCATTGATAGATCAATGTATAAAGAAGATATTATTATATATATACACATACACACAATGGAATATTACTTAGTCATAAAAGGATAAGTCTCATCTTTTGTAGCAACATGGATGGATCCAGAGAGTATTACACTAAGTGAAATAAGTCAGGGAAAAACAAATATGTCTGATTTCACTTATATGTAGAATCTATAACACAAAACAAATAAAGAAACCAAAAGCAAAAATAGACCCATAAATACAGAAAACAAACTGATGGTTGCCAGAGGGGAGAGGATGGGGGGACAGGCAAAATGGGTGAAGAGGAATGGGAGATATAGTCCTCTAGTCTCAGGGATAAAAATACAGCATAGGGAATATAGTTAATGACAGTGTAATAGTGTTAGATAGTGACAGATAGGTAGTTACACTTGTGATGAGCATAGCATAACATACAGAGTTGTCAAATTACTATGTTGTACATCTGAAACTAATAAACCATTGGTGTGTCACCTTTAATAAATATAAATAAAACGAACTTTAGAAAACACTAACTAAACAAAGCAATGCATTGAGGAAGTTATTTTTTTTTTTGTAAGATTTTATTTTTAAGTAATCTCTACACCCAATGCAATGTTTAAACTCACAACCTGGAGATAAAAGAGTCGTGCGTTCTACGGACTGAGCCAGCCAAGTGTCCCTGTACTGAAAACATAATCATTTTTGCATTTCTGATTTTTAACTGTAACAGTGATATTGAAGATGAATTTTGGAGAAACAGGTCCATGGCAGAAAAATCATTTTGGAGTCTTTTGCAGTGGTCCAAGAGAAAAATTATATAAACCTTAAAATGATACGAGATATGAAGGCTCAGGAACACAGTGGAGACCTACTTACTTATTAATAATCAGTAATTAATAGGATTTGTTCAAGTGTGTACTCTTGGATTCAGTTTAAGAAGAAAATTATTCACTTGGAATGATACTGGTGCTCTCACAGAAGACATGAGAAAGTTGGAGTACCTGTCTCATTAAAAATTAAACACACACACACACACACACACACACACACACACACACACAAAAGACAGTTGAGAACACAGCCCAAGACTATCACAGGTCAATCTAGCTAGCATGCTGTTGCTGGCACCACACCGTTCCTAGCATCTCATAACTACTACTTTGGGTTCTACTCCACCTGAGTCCTAAGACCTAAGACTTGGTCATTTGTTAGGAGAAGGGAACTAACTCTAAGAGCTTCTTCTGGATCCATCCTATCATAGCAGCCTCTGGGACTCAAGACAGAGATTATGTCAAAATGTGGCACAGATCTCAGTAGATAAGTCCAAAGTTCCACAGAACCTTCCATGAGGAGCTATGGATAAAGTTTCACTAATCCTATGACTGCTATGACCATCATAGTGATCTATAGGGACTTTCTAGCTCTCTAGAAATTACTGTTCCCTTGAAGCTTCCAACTCTTGAGGTCTAGGTTTTCTGTCTACCCTTACAAACAGCAGTAATGAATGACCCACTGGTTATTCTCAAAGTTTTAGAAAAAAATATTGCTATCAACTATTTAGGACAATCTTTCTTTTTTTTTTTTTTTAATTTTTTTAATGTTTATTTACTTTTGAGACAGAGAGAGAGCATGAACGGGAGAGGGTCAGAGAGAGGGAGACACAGAATCCGAAGCAGGCTCCAGGCTCCGAGCTGTCAGCACAGCCCGACGCGGGGCTCGAACTCACAGACTGTGAGATCAGGACCTGAGCCGAAGTCAGATGCCCGACCAACTGAGCCACCCAGGCGCCCCAGGGTAATCTTTCTTAAGAGCACCCACTTTCCCATTCACACAAGGAACATTGGGTCTACGAATGGAATTACATCTGGAAATTGGATGAGAAGCCATGACTTTCTTTCTTTCTGTGGCTTATGTCAGGGTACTATCTACGAAAGAGGATATATATATATATATATATACACACACACATATATATATATATATAATTCTTATGGATTCCATGATTATTTATCATCTACAAGCTTTTCTTATGGTCAAAACCTTTCTGATAGCTACTCTGGCCCTGATAGTAACAGGAACCCACTCTACTCCTAAGACTTAAATGAAGCTTCTTGGTTTCTACAATCATTGAAGCCAGCAGGCCATTGAAACTGCAAAATGTTCCATTAGTGTATCCTAACTACAGAAACAAACAACAGGAACACGTTTCAAGGAGCTGGCATTCCTCTCCATAGTATATTTCTTAGGGTGTTAGTAAAAGAGTATTCATTTCTTACAGATTGTGGTGAGCAGGTACCATATCATTGTGCAGTTTTCATCCTAAATAGTTTTGGGAGTCCTCCTGTTACATTGAATAAGGTAACTAGGGGCATTTACCATGGGCCATATTTGAGTCCAAGTACAGCAAATTCCATCTACACAATTAAGAAAATTCATCTTTAAATACCAAGACCTCTTACAGTGATTATCAGTATTTCTGTCTGAAGACTTTTCTAGCTGCAGGAGGTAGGTAATTAATGTCCCAGAAATAGCACTCGACCAGTAATGGACAATCAGGCCCTGCATACAATATACTAGATTCCTTGCATCTTGGCTAGGATAATTTTGACATGGACTATAGTTTAGATCTTAGTGTTCCTGGAAGAGTATAACCACAGTTGTTTATAATGGTGACCTGCTCAATTCTTCATCTATTGCACTGGAAATCCGAGCCAATCCATTATGGGGAAAAAATAGTTTAAGATTATAAAGATTTGAAATTAAAAATTAAGAATAAATGTATTGGGATATAATATAATCCTGTAGGTAGAAAACTCTCTAGAACCTTAAAAAATGACGATAGAATAGAATGGAATGATAATAAAAAATACATTTGGCATGGTTGTATGTTACAAGATAAAATACAAATATTAATTGTGTCAAAAATCAAATGTACTGTTGCAAAAATAAAATATGTTGATAAACAAATAGAGTTTCATTCACAGGGCACTGAAAAAGACTAATAAAGTTTATTACACAAAAAATGAAGAGTGAAAACTACAAAAGGTCAGATGGGAGACTTTAAATCTCATAGAGATACACCATGTTTGTAGATTGGAAGATTCAATAGTGTTAAGATGGCATTTATTTCTGGGGAAGCCTTGAGGATCAACCTCTCAGATCCAACTTTATGAACCATAATTGATCTAGGGCCATAGCTGTGTGCTCTGACATCCATGACTGCATTTGTACTATGGCCATGCATCTTGCAGGTTAGTCACAGCCAGTAACTGAGCACAGCAGAGGAGCTAAGGCTGGATTATTCTAGTAGACCCAGAATGCTCTTATGAATTAATGGGACTCAAACGCTAAACAAATGTCTTCCAAACTTCCCTCAGAACTGCCCCAAGTCAGGGCGCCTGGGTGGCTCAGCCAGTTAAGCATCCAACTTCAGCTAAGGTCCTGATCTCACAGTTCATGAGTTTGAGCCCTGCATTGGGCTCTGTGCTGACAGCTCCAATCCCGGAGCCTGCTTTTGAGTTCAAGCCCTGCATCAAGATCTATGCTGACATCTTAGAACCTGGGGCCTGCTTGGGATCCTTTGTCCCCCTCTCTCTCTGCCCCTCCCGGGCTCACACTGTTTCTCTCAAAAATAAACATTAAAAAAAATTAAGAAAAAAAGAACTGCTCCAAGTCTAAGACGCTTACATTCGTGTTTTCTTTCTTCTTTCTCTACTTCATTTGGCATTATACTTGCATCATGATCTGATGGCTTGCCCAATGTCTCCTGTCTCTGTCTTGACTTTTTCCTCACAAGCTTGTTTCTTAGTATATTTCTTACATGTTTAATATTCTTGTGCTGTTTCTCAGAACTTAGACTAACAAACTCCCTAAATTTTTCCATACATTTAATATGATCCCCATTAAAGTCTTGAGCTTTTTAAATTTAAATGGATAAACTTATTCTACAAGTAAAATGCAAATGCAAAAGCAATGGCAAACTAGAACAATATTTACAAACAACAATTCGAGTGACTTAAACTAGGAGGTATAATAATGCGGTATTAATATAAGGACAGATATTATGGATAGATATAGTAGGTTAGAGAGCCCAAAAATAAACTCACACACATTCAATCAATTTTTAACAAAGGTGCCAAGGCAATTCGATGGGGCAAAGATAGCCTTTTCAACAAATAATGTTATAACATATGTAGGGAGAAAAAAAAAAAACTTTAATTCTCATCTCACACCATATGTAAAAATTAACTTTAGGGGTACCTGGGTGGCTCAGTCAGTTAAGCACCTGACTTTGCTTCAAGTCATGATCTCATGTTTCCTGAGTTTGAGCACCAGATTGGCCCTCGCTGTCAGCGCGGAGCACTCTTAGGATCCCCAGTCTCCCTCTCTCTCTGCCCCTCCCACCCTCTCTAAAATAAATAAACTTAAAAAAATAATAAATAAAAATTAACTGTAAATGCATCATAGAACTAAACATAAAAGCAAATACTGGTAAAACTTAGAGTAAATAGGCTCTTTCCATAATTTGGCTATTGTTGAGAGTGCTGCTATAAACATTGGGGTACAAGTGCCCCTATGCATCAGTACTCCTGTATCCCTTGGGTAAATTCCTAGCAGTGCTATTGCTGGGTCATAGGGTAGGTCTATTTTTAATTTTCTGAGGAACCTCCACACTGTTTTCCAGAGTGGCTGCACCAATTTGCATTCCCACCAACAGTGCAAGAGGGTTCCCGTTTCTCAACTGATGAATGGATAAAGAAATTGTGGTTTATATACACAATGGAGTACTACATGGCAATGAGAAAGAATGAAATATGGCCTTTTGTAGCAACGTGGATGGAACTGGAGAGTGTGATGCTAAGTGAAATAAGCCATACAGAGAAAGACAGATACCATATGTTTTCACTCTTATGTGGATCCTGAGAAACTTAACAGAAACCCATGGGGGATGGGAAGGAAAAACAAAAGGTTAGAATGGGAGACAGCCAAAGCATAAGAGACTCTTAAAAACTGAGAACAAACTGAGAGTTAATGGGGGGTGGGAGGGAGGGGAGGGTGGGTGATGGGTATTGAGGAGGCCACCTTTTGGGATGAGCACTGGGTATTGTATGGAAACCAATTTGACAATAAATTTCATATATTGAAAAAATAAAACCAAATGAGAAAAAACAAAACAAAACAAAGTAAATAGAAGAAAATTGTGTGACCTTTACTAGGCAAATATTTTTAAACAAGAGGATGCAAAAAGCATAAGCTGTAACATAAAAAATTATAAAAATTGGACTACATCACAATTAAAATTATCTGCTCTTCAAAAGAAATGCTTCAAAATGTGTGGGTGGGAAAGATCACCTTTTTCCACTGTTGTTACTGTGGAAATGAATACTGGTTTAGCCACTATGCAAATGAGCATGGAAGGTACACATAAAATTTAAATTAGAATCCGCATAGGATCCAAAAATCCCACTTCTGGTTCTATAGCCAAAGAAAATTAAAACATGATATTAAAAAAAATAATAAATGACCAGTCAAGCTATATACAGAAAATATTTCCAAAATATGTATTTTACAAATGACTGATCCAGAATATATAATGAACTCTTGCACCTCAACAATAAGAGAAGAGAAACCTCCTTCAAAAAATATGGGCAAATTTTTTAATAGTCATTTCACTAAAAAAAAAAAAAAGAGTCAAAGAGCTGAATATCTAATAAAGCACACTTGAAGATACTCAATATCATTACTGAGTGACTGAATATACAAAAATATCCACCATACCAGATATAAAAAATAGAACGCTGACCCACTACCTGCAGAAACCAGTCCAGAAGTCACATAATCATCTCTGTAACAATCAGCCCAAAGGGGCAGGGTTTAATAAGTAACTGCCAGCTTCCCTAATTTTTGCCTCCATTTCCAACTTACAGCCAACAGAGAAAGCCAAATACACTTTCCTAATCAATCACATAGAATGCTCTGCCAAATATGCCATATCTAGATTCCCCATGCCAACAAACCCCACTCAGGGACTACCGGAAGCCCCTCCTTTCTTCCACCTCCGTCTGCCCTTGAGTCTGCCAAATTCAAGTGACGGTGGCTTACTCCCTTGCTATAGCAAGCCCTGAATACACAACCTTTGCTTGTGCTCATTTGTGTGTCTTTGTTTATTTCTACATGAGTCTTTAGGGAAATACAAATTAACATCATAATGAGATACTAACCCCCCCTCCCCCCCACACACACACTAAAACAATAAGGTTAGATGGCTGACAATTCCAAGTTTAGAATATAAAGCAGTGTTTTTCAACAGGAGGTGATTTTTGCCCCCAGGGAACATTTGGCAGTATCCAGTTTGGGTTATCACCTGGGGGGTTGTGGGGGAGGGGGGGGAGATAGTATGCTACCAGGATCAACTGTAGGTCTTGTCCAGGATGCTATTAAACATCTAAAATGCATAGGAATATCCCCCAAAACAAATAATTATTCAGCCCCAAATGTGTAGTGCTTCTGTTGAGAAATCCTGATGTAGAGCTATCCATATATATGTATATTATCATACGACCCAGCAATCCAACTTATATTTACCAGAGAAAAATGAAAACATCTGTTCGCACAGACACTTGTAGAAGAATATTTATAGCAGCATTATTTTCAATGAATTGATAAACAGGAGACAACAAAAAGATGTACAGATAAACAAATTTTTCTATCTTTCCTATGGAATTCTACTCAGCAATGAAAAGGAACAAGATGTTAATATATCCACAGTACGGTGAACCTCAAAAACATTACACTAGATAAAACAAATCAACACAAAAAACTCATAGTATCTGACCCAGTTTATATAAAATTCTACAAAAAGCAAAACTATAGTGACAGAACTTAGATCAGTAGTTGCCTGGGGCCAAGGTCGGGAAAGTGCAAGGAATGTAAAAGGGACAGATACCTTAGAGGGTAATGTAATTTCCTCTATTCATTTGTGGTTTTGGTTAACTGTACAGAATTACTAAAATTCATCAAACTGTTAGTTAGAAGGTAGTGATCAGTGGAAGGAATGCTCTGAGGCAGAGTCCCAAGTCACTGAAGAGGAATTATAGAGACGGGAGCAAGAGGCAAGGACGATGATAAATAGGTTACACGTTAAAGACCAAGGGCACAACATCCTGACCTTGTGGCTTTCAAGACCTTGGGGACAACAAAGCAAGAGCCGCAGATGCAGAACATGCACTCTCTTCTACCACCTGTGCCCCAGGGTAACCCCTAGACTCATAATGCATTTTACATTGCTGTTACAATCTCACCAGGGAGAAAGGCTGCCATGAATGTTCCAGTAAAAACCCTAAAGGAACAAAAACTCTCCCTCCCAACCTGCGGGAGGAGTCTCCCACATGATTTGAAGTAGCTTCCATTAGTGACCACCCCACCGGAGAGGGAAGCTCCTCCCAGCCCAGAGAGACACAACAAATTTCCCTCCAAACCGAAATCAACCTAAAGGCAGGTCCCACCTCCCAGAACTTTCCTGCTGTCCTGCTTGAGAGTATACTTTAGTTTAATAAACTGCTTTGTGCTTGCTGCTTTCCTTCTCGCTGCCTTCGTGGATCCTCATGCAAATCTTTTCATGGGGAGTCCAAGAACCAAGACCTCCCTTCACACAATGCCAATGCTCCCGCAGAAAACAAACCTGTACCCCTACAATGGGTGAAAACTATTCTATGAACACTTACCCATAAATATATTAATTTATTTTTAGTTCAAAGAACTAGAAAGTGTGCACTTAAGAATCATTAACCGTTGAATGCTCCCAGGGAGATCAGTAAGATAGGAATGAAAACATGAGGTGACCATTGATGACCTCATCAAGAGCAGTTTGAGTGAAGTGCTGAGTTCAAAAGTCAGATTTCAGGAGGCTCTCCATAAATGGGAAGTAAAGAAAGAGGACGGTAAGTACACACTACATTTTTGAGAAGCATGAATTGGATGACCGGAGAAACGAACACAAAGGCTATGGGGAGACTATTTTAGTAGAATATACTCAGAGACCCAGTGAAGATACAAAGAGAAAAAAAAAAAAAAAAAAAAAAAACACGATGGGAAGGGATTAGCCCGAAAACTATACTGACGTGGTTGTCCTGGGTCAGGATAGAGGAGCCCCCTCACCCAGACTAGACAAAAAGAATTCAAGCCATATGTGGTCATAAATACATTTGTAGGAAAGGCAGGAGGGTCAGAGAAAGGGTGGTTTTCTCCATTTTCTCAGTCAACAAGGAAGCAAGAAAATCTGCTTAAACTGAGGGAGAACAGTGACTTGAAGGAAAGAAGTCATGGTTTGTGGCCAGAACAGAGGAAATCAGTATGATCTATCACTAATAAAGGTCAAGAAAAGGATTTGCCAGTGGTATTTGTGCTGATGAAGTAGACCATTGACTGATTGTTTATATTTAAAAAGGTGACTGATGCCTTCAGCAAACACAGACTTGGGTGTTAATTAGACTCCTTGTGGTGATCATTTTGCAGT